>NC_054380.1:87396781-88037406 GCF_017654675.1 Xenopus laevis | reverse complement strand
TTTAAAGATTTCTTAGATATAATATGTGATGTTAGAGGGTGCAAAGGGAGACTGTAGTGTCCTATACAACTATGTTTCTAAATTGTGCTGGTGCTGCTCTGTTTTGCACTAACTTAATAGATGAATCTCTGAGTTTCTTGGGCAGAGTTTTTATTTCTCCAGTGGATTGAGTTCTCTTTATCCTACTTAGAATGTAAGCTCTACGCTTGAGTTTTTGGGAGATCTCCTTCTGAAAGGAGATCTAAATAATAGTAAAGAAATAAGAGGTGCATTGGGAAAGCACATGAGCTGGGAAATCCCTGCTAGTTCTGCTTAAAAACCAGTAATGAAATGAGCCAGGACAGATCTTACACGGGTGTTTTCTCTAGTTGTGAGTATACAGTAGCTGCCTGAATGGTGAGCAATTTAGGCTAAAGCTCCCTACTTACCTCCCTGTCTCATCCTGCCTGGGTGAGATTTAGCACAGAGATTGCTTGCTCATATTAAACATGTTAATACATAGTGGCACATTTACTAAGGGTCGAATTTCAAAGTGGTCAAGTCAAAGTATCTTTTTTTGAAAATCGATCGATCGATTAAATCGTTCGAATCGTTCGATCGAACGGTTTGAATTCAAACGAAAACGGCTAAATTCACTCAAAAAAAAGCCTTCGACTAGGTTTTTTTGAGTGAATTTAGCCGTTTTCGTTTTAATTCAAATCGTTCGATCGAACGTTTCGAACGATTTAATCGAGCGATCGATTTTCAAAAAAAGATACTTTGACTTCTAAAAACTTCTAGGAGGTCCCCATAGGCTAACATAGCAATTCGGCAGGTTTAAGGTGACGAAGTGGCGAATTCAAAGTTTTTTAAAGAGACAGTACTTCAATTTTCGAATATTCAACGTTTTGTTTTTTTTTTCAATTCGAATCGAATTTTGGCCTATTCGACGGTCGACGTACCCAAAAATGATTTCAAAATTTGAAAATTCACTTTGAATTCACTTCGACCCTTAGTAAATGGGCCCCTTAGTGTGATTTCTATAAAGAAAGGGCTTTCAGGGAACAGAATGGCAATTGTATTTGTCAAACCCAAATCATTACAAAATGAAGTAAAAATCCGCTCAGATTCCTTGCTGTGGGAATGGGGGTCTGGCTATAACACTAGTCCAGTGTATCCCTTGTTCTCTGAGCGGTACCAACAGATTCCAATGTCATTAGCCGCAGATAAGCATCTCGCCTGGAACTGCCAAGAGATCAATGTCTCTTACTAAGCGAAGTTTTATTGCTGCTGTTTTTGCTGTCTGTATAGCAAGTGCCTGATCCATTTCACTCGCACTGACCCCCGCCTCAGTCAGATCCCGAGCAGCACCCATAGGGAGACACCGCGGCTGCGAGGCGCCATTCTCTCTGTCCCCGAGCCTGTGACTGAAGGTACAGTGTGTGAAGAACACAAAAACACAAGCTTCACCCCTCACTCCTCTCTCATATGTCTGCTGCTCGCGCGGGAAATGGAGTGGAACTCTGTCAGCCTTGGATTCTACAAGGGAACAAGCTGCCGCCGTTTTTCACCTGACTTTCCTCCAAGTGGCTGCGCTGATACAAATGTAAAGTACACAAGTGTCAGACGCGTCGCAGCGACAATGTCGGGAGGGGAGTCTGCAGAAAAAAACCTCAAGAAAGAGACTAAAAACAGAAAACTCATTCACAGCCTTGTGTTGCCCAAGAACATAACTATAAGTGACATATATCCCCCCAATCCCACAAGATTGAAGCTGCTGCTATTGATTCCTCTCTGCCCTGACAAATGTAACATTACAAGAGATTGTTAGAAAATCCAGTCCCGACAAAATAACTCCATTGTGTATGTATGTATGTATATATGTATGTATGTTGTATAGGAACATGACAGATATACACAACTGCCAGCTCACTCTATACACACATGTATATATACTGCCAATTATAAGCCATGCAAGAAAAAAAAAATCTAAAGTAAACCAATGACCTGGCCGGGACTTGCAATATGTCATGAGAAACTGATCTAGAGGGTAACCCCGAGCACTGGCTGCTGCAGTCCTATCTCTAGGGTGACGTCACCAGATGCTTTATAAAATGAATGGGGTGTTGATATGAGTTCACAGTCTAACTGGAGCAGCAGCAGCAACAGGAGGAGGAGGAGGGGAGACTCGCAGCCAACTCCAGATTTTCTGCTAGTTGTGTTTTTATTACAGTAACACTTGGAGATATTTGTGCGCTGTAAAGGCTAAATCCCACAGTCAGGATGCGAGTGTGTCTTATTGTGAGCTGGGGGGTCGTGCTGGCCGCGCTCTGTGTCAAGGTAGAAGCGAAACCTGCAGTTCAGCCGCACCACAAGGTAAGTAAGTGTTCACCTGCTGCGAGCGAACTTTCTCCTTTTCACTTTCTTTCTGCACCAGCTCCTCCTTTCTCTCAACTTATTGCAGCTACTGTCTGTCATACACTCCACAATGGACTCTAGTCCGAGGGATCAGGCACCAGTCCGGCTCTGCAGCCTCTTGGGCAGCAGGTGTCAGTTGCAACAAGGCGCAAATATAGTGCAAATGTAGTGCAAGCGGTGGGCACGAAGGGCACAGAAATGCTAATAGCGCAGAAAAGAGACAGGGGAGCACACAGGTTTAGTACTGACAGCGGATAAGGTAATGTTTACCCAGTACTCAGCTGATATTGCCCTGGTGCATATATATGCGTGTGAATACTAGTGCACAAGTGCATTCATTTGTCAGGCTTTAACAGCAAATGCTTCAAATGAATGAGCCGGACACCGAGGTGCAGCGTCAAGTGAAACGACTAGCCGACTTCTCCCAGCTGCCCCCCTGCTGTTTGCCGCTAAATCCATGGTGTGTGCACTGTGCTTCATGTCAGTGTTCTATTGCAACTACAACTCTCAGGCCATTGAGTGAGCTCTCCAGGTGTCAGGCTGGTACCAGGGGATGCAAAGGTGATCACTACTGCACCAATCTAACCAATACTTACATACATCATCTATACATACATACATACATACTTACAAACAGAAATATAGATAAATACATACAGACATACACACATACAAATACACATACATACATACATACACATACATACATACATACATACAAACAAACAGTCATACATACAAACAGATATATATATATATATATATATATATATATATATATATATATATATATATATATATACTATATATATATATATATATATATATATATATAAATACATACAAACATGGAGAGAGGAGAAAGGAAATCAATAGGGATAACAGGCAATACAGCTGGGGAGCTAGCTGTTCCCTGTCTGATTTATGTTATATATAAATGTCACTATTGTGACCCGAGGTAACTTTACCCCAAGGGTGCAGCCTATACGGATTAGCAGCCTATACTGATAGTTTCTGCATAAAGTGGAAGTCCTATATCTCCAGGTGAAAGAATAATTGACATAGACACACATGAAGGCATGCACCTAGTCTTGTTTGTGTTGGTGGGGGGGGGGCGTCTATAGAATGGGAGAATTAGTGACTGACAGCTAGTGAAGGATGGAATGGAAGAATTGGCAAGTGACAGAATGAGAGAGTTGGTTGAGGCTACAATGGGGAATCAGCGAGTGAGTAGAATGTGAGTGGATGGGTGGGTCCTGGGGTGGAAGGGTTAATGTATGGGTTACCGGGTGAGATATTTAGGTGAACAGTTATTGACTTGATGGGGACGTTGTTGAGTAGGTGGGTGAGGGAATAAGTTAGTAAATGAATTGGTAAGTGAGCAGATATGGGAATAAGTGCGCTTGCCAGTAGGTGACTGTGTAACATTGAGGCACTTAGAGACTTGCCGGGTAAGTGAGAAGAACAGAGTGAGTTAGTAGTATGTTAGTTTAGTGACTGGATGGAGGTGCGTGAAGGGAAAAGTAACTGAACTGGTGGGAGAGTGAGCGATGGAAAGGTAGGTGAGGGGGCAGGTGAGTGGCTGGCTCAGTAAGTGGATAGGAAAGTGATTTAATGAGTGACTGACAGTTTATATTTCATGGATTTCACAGTGGCCCAGAATTAGTACAGCAGGTGTCTGGCACATTTAAATCCGGGTAACTCCATTTCACTTATTTTACCCATCTGTCGACTATGAAATAGTCCTGTTGGATTTAACTCTCTCTCTAGGGATACAGTGTGTCCTCCTGGCTGCACTAGAGTCGGGGATGTATCCTGATCCTGACAGGTATAGGGCAGCAAAATAGAACTGTGCCGGGAGCTGCCATTAGGGTTCCACACAGTAGGTGGATATGTGGCTGTGGGATGTCTGTGCAGCAGGTGAAACAGGGGATCTCAGTAGCTCGGCAAGGAAGGGGGTTAAGTGAGCAGGAGCTGCCAATATAAAGTGACATAATGGAATAAGATCAGAGTCCAGGCTTTAGTCAGCGCAATTATCTGGGGTGATATAGAAGCTGCTGCTTGTTATTATTATTATTGCTCTCTATACCCCTGTCTGAAGGCAAGAGATGTGCGAAACGTGACAAAGTATTTGCTTTCTGTTTGTATTGAGCCCATTGGTCTCTCAGCCTTGAGGAAATTATTGGCCTCTGATCTCTAAACAAAGTGGGACACTGGGCATTGCCATATGGGACAGAGGGGCTGTATATTATTATTATTATTATTATTAACATGTATTTATTTATATAGCGCAAACATATTCCACAGCACTGTATAAGCACAGGCATATTGGCCCGGATTTAGCGCCCATCTAAAGATAAAGGGGGTCATTTAGTTATTTTTGTGTTGTTTTATGTTTTGTTAGGGACAATGGGGGCACAAGAGAAAGTAAGTTTAGCTGTAAGTGTCCCTGTACTCATGCTGCAAATGTCTCCCTGATATTCTGCCCAACATTAACTACTGTCTCCCTTTTGCTTTGCAGTCGCTACGAGCTTTGCTTGGGGACGAGCTGGCTGAATATTTGGCCTCTGGAGAGAGAGGGGATAGGAATATCGACCCCAAATTACGTGCCAGACTTATGCGTGACATCAGAGCCGACACCAGGTCACGGGCAGCTTGGGCGAGGTTACTCAACGAACACCCAAATACCCGCAAGCAAAAGGGCATCAACAAGAAAGCGCTCTCTAAGGGCTGCTTTGGACTCAAATTGGACCGCATTGGTGTCGTCAGTGGCCTGGGCTGCTAAGAGCTGGAGTGCCATCTAGTGGCGGTAAGTTGCTATTTGGTGTATTCTCCTTTGCCAGCAGCAGCAGCCACCACTATTCCATTGCTCAGCCACCTCAGCACTCCCTGGCTAAAGGGGAAACTAAGCCATGGATGTGTAAGGGTACTAATGAGTAATTATAGCAGTGATAAGGCTCATATCATGGATGAAGTCATTTTCTTATCCACCAAACTCTGCCAAACCCCCTGCACCTTAGTTATGGCTAAAGACACAGTACAGAAGCTTACACTTCTTATTGGGAAAGCCAAGTCATCATATTGGGAGCTTTATCCTGCATTGATTTTATTTTTTATCATCCATTTAGATCTATAGAAAAGCCACACTAAATTCAGAGAAGTATGTGAGTGATTTAAAAAACTATAATTAATAAAACTAAAAAGATGTGTAACATATAGGGAATGATGGACTCCCTATATAAACCAAAAGTCCAACCCCAATGAATAAGTGCCTAAATTACTGTGAGCTGAAAGCCTTAAAATATATGGCTATAAGTAGTTACAGAAGAGTTCTCTGCTAATATAAAGGTAGAAACATGGACTAAGTGCTTATATGCTTACAGCAAGTGTTATAGTATTTTTATAATACATGAGCGTCAATGAATGAAGTTACACACATGACATCACATGACATGCCTTATAGTATAATGTTGTTATAGAACCCCTTGCCTTAACCTGTAGCTCTGACTGCCATTATTGCTAGTCAATCACACCCAGTAACCCCTGTGATGCTGCTAGTTCAGTTGGAGTTGAAATGTTTCCATTAAAGATCCTGTAGATGCGGTTTTGAACCTTTCCTATTCTAAAGAAATGGTATGGTCCTTCATAGCCAAATTGCCTCATTTCCTCTCTAATGTACCATCCCTGAATGTGTCCCAGCTACAGTCAGCCTTACAATTTAAAACAGGGTATCCAACTTGGGGGTTCTGGGAGTTGTAGTTTCCTAACCAAGGTTTAAAGCATTATCAAATGGCCAGAAGAATGTTGTTGTGCTAATATGAACAAATGTGTACTTGATTCTGGTGATTTGCAATCTGTATTTTAAAATATATTCTGTATTAGATGGGAGGTGGGGTCACTAACCACAACACCTGCGTTATTCCCTTAGTGCTAAGGAGTCAAGTTACTTGTGCCTGTAGTGGCCATTAAATATGTGTATTTGCCTCATGATAACTGATACAGCTTTGAGCGTTCTTTCAGTCCTGCACTTACGCAAATGATTTTCCCATTAGTGACTATAGCACATGTGGCATATCCTGGCTTGGGCACGACCTGCCTGATAGCCTTTCCTGTCCCTCAAAGTAGAATAACAGCGCTATCCAAAGTGTCTCTTGTGGCAGTAGAATTACCTGGACTGGCTCCTATAATAACAATGAAGTCATATACTGATACTAAATATTTTTAGTACTTCCATTCAGGCTGGTGGGAACGTGGAAAACTATTGGAGGGTCACATGAGGCATTGGGGTGTCTAGTAGGGCAGCACAGCGGCAACAGCTACTGATATTTGCCTGCTTTGAGCAGCATTACACCGAACACTAGTGATATTTTACACAACCAGATGAATCTGTGCATTCATGTTAGGAACCTCAGACACTGCAGACGTAGATATGTATGCACTGGATACCAGAAGAAAAGAAAGCCACTAAGGGGTTAAAGATAGGAGGAGGATGGAGGGTTGGAGCTTGCAGTCCATGAAGTGGTGGGAGGACTACAGAGACAATTTGAGGAAAATGAATGATTTGAGGCCAGAGCTGTGCTTCCCAGGCTCCTGGCAGTGATGCATCTGTGGTTGTGTTATTAATAACTGGGATCATAATTCCATCTGCTTTTTTCCATGTGCTGTTACAAGGCTTGAAGTGCTGTATGAGAGAAGTCAGAAACCTGGCTTGCTCCATCCTAATAACAGGACTAATCCAGAGGCTTTTTTTCTCTTCCAGGCTCCGAACATTGACAATGGTTTTCTGATCACTGGTCGTTATCCTGTCTTAGAGTGGACTGAGGATCTTCTGATTCCCCAAGCCAGAGATTCCCCAGCAGTGGCACAGGCCGGTACGATGGGACACAGGACCTGCTGTTACCACATGTCGTCTGTCATTCTGTTCCCAGCGCACAAGAGCCATATGTGTGTGTGCCGTGTACATATCTGTAACCAGGGCTCCCTAGATGTTTACATATCAGTCCAGACAAGTGTTTCACCTGTGGGGCAGACTCTCATACGTGTTCTTAACGTGCAGTGTGACCAGGCTCTGTATGTGCTAAACCATTCCTTATCCACGGTCATGGATATCTGCGTCAGACTACAGTAAACCCTTCATATACCACTTAGTTTTTATTTTAACCCTTGGAATTAGCCCTTAACATCTCTAATTTTGTTTAGAATGTGTTTGAGCTACTGATTGGGGTATTCTGGGCTACTTTAGTAGTAGCCCACATAAGCTGCTGGCCTTTTTCATAGAATATAGTGAATTCCTAGCCCATGAGGACATATGGGAAGACTGCAGTGCATCCTGGGACCTCTCATCCAGTACTGTGTCACCGATAGTACATTTGTCTTATTGCTTTCAAACACTGACGTGCAACTTTTATCATCCTGTACTCGGTCAGTGCTAACTCCCTCCCTTATTTTGGGGCCCACATAGTGAAATAAGCATTACACAGAGGTCAGTTATACAATACATGTGCTTTGTATTTATGGTCATTTCATTAAAGGGCTCTAACTACATGTGCCGCACAGTGAGATATGGTACAGTGAAACTCACAGCAGGGTTCTAGTTGTTATCAGACACCTCAAGGCTATTCAGACAATGCAATAAAGTTGCTGTTATTAATCAAGGAGATCGTACATTGGTGACTGGTCAAATAATATAACAGATTTGATAACAAAGACAGCAGGTTCTGTTTAAAAACCCAAACTGTGTTTCTCTTTTAATAAGATACTGGACTGGCTGAGATGGCCTCAGATGCATTGGACCAAGCAGGCCCCTCAGGCTAATAGAATCACTCATAACTCTTGAGTTTGCACTCACATTAAACTTTCTACCTAACAGGCCCCAAATCTGGGTAATGAGCCAATGTCCCATCCAGCAGCTCAACTGTCCCATTTCTTGGGATACATGTGTTTGGTAGGCGGGAGACTGTCAGAGTTGTCTGTACATTCACACCATGCATTTGATGTATTTAAGTTGTAAAGCTATTTATATTGTTTATAAGAGATATTTATAAAAAAATCTTTTATTTATGTAATTAAATGAACGGGGTCAAACATTGTAAAATTTTGTCCTAAATAGTTGAAACTTTTAAAAAATAAAGAAAAAAAAAATAATAAAAAATAGTCCATTTCAGATATGTTTGTTATTGCATTTATTTTTTTAGCACACAACAGGGATTCTTTTTTTGTACTGCTTGCAAATGCAAAGCCCCCACAAGACTTGCCCCTATAATACTTTGTAGAAAAACCAAGTAACTGTGGCAATCTGATTGGTTCATTTATGTCTATTGTCTCCAAAAGCAAGACGTGGCAACACTTCTGGCAAGTCTATTAATGTAATACATGGGATCTTATATAATGAAAGGGAGGTTAAACTGGCCCCTAGATTCATCTCCAATTATGCAGATAATGTACCACCAAAGTCCTTGCAGTCTATACATACACAACATAAAATAACTTTTGAAACTAATGAAAAGTAATCTTTTCTGCCTGAGACACCCACTGTGACACCCAGCAATCAGCACTTTACATAGTAAGTTAGGTTGAGAAAAGACCATCCATCTCTATAGACTATTGTCTATATGTGTCTATATAAAACCTGCCTAACTGCTAGTTGATTCAGAGGAAGGCAAAAAACCCTTTTTCTGGATAAATTTCTAATAAGAGCTATCTTCTATAACTCACTGACTAAAAAGCTATTCGACCCCTTCTTAAAGCCATCTGATATATCGGCCAGTGCAACTGATTCAGGAAGAACCAGTGGTTTAACTATAGAGGAAGCAGACCACATTGTCATTTGGGGGGTTGGCTTCCTCTATAGAATTAAAATCCCCCCACTTTTCTTTAAATTGGAGCGCTTGTGTGCTTTCGCAAGCATGCAGCAAGGGAAGGGGGTGCGGCAAGCAGAGATGGACAAGTCAAGCACACCAGTGGCGCAACTATAGTGCACCAGGCCCACCCGCGAAAAAAATCTTCAGAGGGACCCGGCGCACCCCAATCCCCATCCTCCTGCCCACTTCCCGTCACACATTTACTCTGTCTCCGCCAATTCAGTTCCGACTTAAGTCCCCCTTCCTTGCTGCACGTAAGAGAGCGGCTGGGGAGGAGGGGGTTTTCTTATTAGCTATAGAGGAATCAGACCCCACAGTCCGGGCCCCCTGTTCCCGGGCCCCCCTGCAACTGCGGGGTGTGCTTCCTCTATAGTTACGCCACTGCTTTATAAATTTATATATAGTTATATCTCCCCTTAAGCAACTCCTCACGAGTATAAACAGCACAGAATGACCAGATATTCTTCATAGCTGAGACATTCTATACCCTTTACCAGCCTAGTTGAGCACATTTGTGCACTGGAAAATGCATGGAATATTCTAGATGGGGCCTTACCAGCTATCTGGAAAGTGGAAGAATACCCCCATCCTCCCACGAATCAGTGCCCTGAGAAGAACCATGTTATACACAGAAGGGTACCAGGTGTTCATCACAAAGCAATAACCTTTAAAGAAAAAGAAACCAACCTGTACACGTAACAATACATATGACAATGTTACACCATAATGTTCAGGCTACATCATACTATACTTAAACATGAGCATAGAAGTCGTATAACCTCTAATCAGCCCATACGTTCACACTGAATTCTCTATTGATCAATAGCATCTCCAGTTTTTTAAGCATCAATATCCCTCCCCCTACTTCTAGGAATTCCTCCTGAGTCTATGACCTGCGACTATAAAATCCCGAAACTTGTATTGGTCATTTTGTCATTTACATAGTAACATAGTAAGTAAAGTTGAAAAAAGACACAAGTCCATCATTTTTTAATCTGCCTACTACCACTTGATCCAGAGGAAGGCAAAAAACCCATCTGAAGCCTCTCCAATTTGCCTCAGAGGGAGAAAAAATTCCTTCCTGACTCCAAAATGGCAATCGGACTAGTCCCTGGATCTACTTGTACTATGAGATATCTTCCTATAACCCTGTATTCCCTCACTTGCTAAAAAGCCATCCAACCCCTTCTTAAAGCTATCTAATGTATCAGCCTGTACAACTGATTCAGGGAGAGAATTCCACATCTTCACATCTCTCACTGTAAAAAACCCCTTCCAAATATTTAGAACCTCTTTTCTTCTTATCGGAATGGGTGACCTTGTGTCAGCTGGAAAGACCTACTGGTAAATAAAGCATTAGAGAGATTGTTATATGATCCCTGGCCTTATATATTTATACATAGTTATCATATCACCTCTCAAGCTACTCTTTTCCAGCGTGAACATCCCAAACGACTTCATTTAGCCCAACAGACCTTAGTTCAGTTTGTGGGGCACAGCATCAAACGCTTTAGCAAAATCCAAATAGATCACATCTACTGCCCCCCCACTGTCCTGCATTTTACTTACCTCTTCATAAAAAGCAACCAAATTCGTCTGACATGACCTATCCTTCATAAAGCCATGCTGATTGCTGCTCATAATGCCATTCACTAGGACAAAATTTTGAATGTGATCCCTTAACAAGCCTTCAAATAATTTGCCCACCACAGATGTCAAGCTTACTGGCCTATAATTGCCAGCCTGAGATCGTAATTCCTTTTTAAAAAAGTGAGCCTGGGAACTCAGACCCCTCTATTGTATACACTGAAGAAAAGAACTGATTTAGCACATTTGCCTTTTCTGTATCTGTTACAACAATTACAGAGCTTATCTGTTAACTGCTAAGTAACCTGTGTCTTTTTCTCCTTTTTCAGCCTCAATGGCTGCTCCCATGGCTACACAGCAGCTTAGTATATAGACTATAGTAGTCTTTCTAAAATAAACACATACATTTTACCAATGCAAAGCAACAGTACAGTATATTTTACATTAAAATTACATTCATTTACATTAAAATGCTTTAATTCTTTGGTGTTACTGCTCCTTTAAGTATCATATGTTATACAAGTGAGTAAATGGGAAAGCCATAGTTTATCTTATACTGTAGCCTATATCACTTGCATGGACTTGCAGGGGGTTATTTATTAAAGTCTGAATGCTAAAAACTCAAATATAATTATTTATTTTACTATAAAATTTGAATTTTTCAAGATTTATTATACTCCAAGGATGCAAAAAGTCCAATACTCCATCTTCAACCTGTTGAGGTCCTGTAGAAGTCAATGGCAGAAGATATTATGGTCTGTGCTGGGTTTTGCACTAATATATAAACATTTCGGGCATTTCCACCGATTTTACGAAAAATTCAGACTTTTCGGGCCGTCAAATCCAAATAATCCCAATTTTTTGCATATCAAACTTGCAGTTTTCATGCGACAATCCGAAAAAGTCAAGTTTTTTTTTCTGATTTCATTGCTTGGCAGTTTTTTAATGATAAATTATGGTAAATCGTGGATTCTAGGTTGGTCAGAAAAATTGAGATTTCTATAAAAAAAACAATGTAATATAGAATATAGAAAATGACGTGTGTGTCCAGCAATTAAGACCCAACTTATTGAACAAGCTCAGATGCTGGGTTTGTTATAAAATTGGCAGCCTTCACAGCAGCAAAGATAGAACTGCAGGTAGATGAGCCAGTGACCTCCGTTTAATCGCAGCAAAAAGAAGTTTTGCACCAATCTGAGTGCTTTGTTTGCCTGTGGTCCCCTTAGCTTAATGACTAATATTTTTCTTTAGGGTCTTTTGATCAGTGTTTAAAGAGACACTCTATACTGTCTGAGTAGATGTACAATAACAACCTCAATAATGAATTAAATGGTTAATGATTCAAAGGGAAATTACCTAGTGTCAAACTCATTGATAACGTTCAACTCTTAAAGGAAAACTATACCCCCAAAATGAATATTTAAGCAACAGATAATTTATATCATATTAAGTGACATATTAAAGAATCTTACCAAACTGGTACATATATTTAAGTAAATATTGCTCTTTTACAACTCTTGCCTTGAACCACCATTTCATGATGGTCTGTGTGCTGCCTCAGAGATCACCTGACCAGAAATACTGCAACTCTAACTGTAACAGGAAGACGTGTGGAAGCAAAAGACAGAACTCTGTCTGTTAATTGGCTCATGTGACCTAACAAGTACAGTTTGGTTGGTATGTTTGTGTGCACCGTGAATCATATGATCCCATGGGGTGGCCCTTATTTTTTTTTAAATGCCAATTTTCTATTTATGATTACCCGATAGCACATACTACTAGAAAAGTATTAGTATATATATCATATTATTATGAAAATGGATTATTTACATGAAGCAGGGTTTTACACATGAGCTGTTTTATGCAATATCTTTTTATAGAGACCTTCATTGTTCATGGGGTATAGTTTTCCTTTAAAGAGACACAAGTACTGTATTTTCTAATACAAGAACTTAACCAAAATATAATTTATATAGTAATAAGTGATCTGGCAAACAACTGTATCAAATTGGCATGTGCAGATCATTTAAATATTGCAGCCTTTTTCTTCTTTGCACCAATTTGTCGTATTCTGTGTGTCACTAACTGATTGTGTGACGGAAAAACATGCAGGTTATATCTATATTGGCTGATGTAATCTGAGTTTCCCAGGTCTGTCATAAAACTGATTGCAGTCAATAGGTGACAAATTTTTTTCTCACTTAAACCATTAAAGTCAATGGGTGTTTTTCTTGTGACAACTTTTTTGTCTGCAACTTTTTTTGTCTAATCGACTTTTTGTTCAAATGCATTTAAATCTATGTGTGTTTTTCTCGTTTTTTTTTTCTCAATCCAAAAGCATTAAAGTCAATGGGCATGTTTTTCTCATGGCGACAGTTTTGTCTTGGTGACTTTTTAGTGTCAGCAATTTTTTATGACAAAATATGAAATTTTCATGCAAATCCATGCCTCACTACTATTGGGTTATTTTTGTTATTTTTTTCAGAGATCCGGTGTCTCTTTAAAGGACAAGGAAAGGCTTCAACCCCATCCAACAGTATATTATAGAGCCTCCTTGCCTGTACCTGATTGCTAACTTTGTTTCTTAAAATGTTGCTTTTGTCTCCAGAAGTTTATCATTTCATTTTTCTTTCTTGTGTCTTTTTAAAGCAGCTCTGGGAGAGGGGGGGGGGGGGTCACCAAACACTTTAAAGGGATAATGTCATGGGAAAAAAAATTTTTTCAAAATGAATCAGTTAATAGTGCTGCTCCAGCAGAATTCTGCACTGAAATCCATTTCTCAAAAGAGCAAACAGATTTTTTTATATTAAATTTTGAAATCTGAAATGGGGCTAGACATATTGTCAATTTCCCAGCTGCCCAAAGTCATGTGACTTGTGCTCTGATAAACTTCAGTCACTCTTTACTGCTGTACTGCAAGTTGGACTGATATCACCCCCCTCCCTTTCCCCCCCCCCAGCAGCCAAACAAAAGAACAATGGGAAGGTAACCAGATAGCAGCTCCCTAACACAAGATAACAGCTGCCTGGATCTAAGAACAGCACACAGCAGTAGATCTAAGAACAGCAAGGAAAAACAGCAGCCTGCCAGAAAGCATTTCTCTCCTAAAGTGCAGGCACAAGTCATATGACCAGGGGCAGCTGGGAAATTGACAAAATGTCTAGCCTCATGTCAGATTTCAAAATTGAATTACAAAAACCTGTGAGTAGCACTATTAACTGATGTTTTTTGAAAAAAACATGTTTTCCGATGACAGGATCCCTTTAACTGTTCTAAATTGATACATTTAGTCGATACATACAGTAGATACATAGAAGCGAACAATCCCTTAATATTGTATCTGTGGGGAAAGTATATTCTTTTGATGGATTGGTTTGTGTCATTCTAGTTCTGAAACGGTTTTAAAAACCAATTGAAAATTGTCTTGGAATATCACTCTCTACATCATACTAAAGGCTAACTCAAAGGTGAACAACCTTAAAGGTTACAACATAAATGACTGTTTAAGGCACAGTTGTCCATTTTTAAAGTTACAAGTCAGATCTTACCAGGCCAGGCAGAATTGTATTGAGCAATGTTAGTTGAACATGTGATGGCTCCATAAAGAAGAGTCGTCGTGTGTAGTGGACAGTGGTAACAAATTTTGCTTCTTTTAAAGAAATACGGTATCTTAATGTTATTTATCTACTAAGAGCTTAGTAACACAGCACCAGGAGAAGTGTAAATGTAGCAGCATCCGACACACAATTGAGGTAATCTCTGCAGATGCAGCAAGTTTTGAAGTACAGGATTCTGAATTAAAAAGCAGAAAAAATAAAATAAAACCAATAATACCTCTGCAGATCATTCCAATATTCTTTGTTCATACACATTTGTATAGTTACTTTAACTATCTTTCACAGAGAAAAGGGACCTCACATTTCTTCCATAAGCGTGCTTTTGAATATACAGAGTTGTACACTAGTCCTAAGCTTACACCAGTGGTGTTACTATAGAGCAGGGGTCCCCAACCTTTTTTACCCGTGAGCCACATTTAAATGTAAAAAGAGCTGGGGAGCAACACAGGCATGAAAAAGTCCCTTGCTGTGCCAAATAAGGGCTGTGATTGGCCATTTGGTAGCCCCTATGTGGACTGGCAGATAACAAGAGACTCTACATGGCAGTATACTTGGTTTTTATGCGATTCATAAAATAAGCACCTGCTTTGAAGCCACTGAGCGCAACATCCAAGGGGTTGATGTGCAACATGTTGCTCAAGAGATACTGGTTGGGGATCACTGCTATAGAGGAAGCAGGCCCATGGTCATGGTGGGAGGGAAGACCACTTGGTCGGCTATCTCTATAGTTAGCTACACCGAAGTCTGTTTGTGCCACTGCCAATTCGATGCCCTAGCCTTTGATGAAGAAGATCCTGCGGTCCAGGCCTGTGGGGTAAGCTTTCTCTACAATTATGCCAGTGTCTACACAGCATTATTGTCTTCTCACAAAACCTCAGATCTTCATCAGTACACACTCTGTAAAGTTGTAAATGTGTATTTATTTTTGTCAGTGGAGATGGTGTTTATGCACTCTTTCTGCATCTGATGAACTCATGAGAAAAAGGGGTACAGTATATTGTGCCATTAAGCCTGTGTGCACGGGTAAATCTAATGAATAAGAGCTCAAGGCTCATGACTGTGATTCATATTTCATCTGTTCTTGGTTTAGAAACTGCCAAAAAAATGTATCTTGCACAGAATTTGGTTTGTAAGAAGTATTGATCTTCCAGATCTTCCAAACATCTTTCAAACTCATCTGCATGCTCCTGCAAAAAACTAAGATGAATTTATCCTTACACCGTGTTTATATGTTTCCCATTTCATTTTTCTTTTCTACTTACGACTTAATCTTTATGACTTAATTCATATCTCAGTTGCACAGTGTAATTATTGCTGTCCTGTATTTTAAAGAAGTTTCAATGATTGGGTGGAAACAACTGTAGATTATCTAAAGTGTGTTCTGGCCTTCATGGCCATATCTTGTGCTCATCACAGTATACTTCACACGTTCTGAGTCATGGTATCAATAAAGAACAGCTTTGAAAAGTTTCGGTCATATGGAATTTCACATCACTGCCTTTTTTTTTTTTTGAGATACCGGAGAAAAAGTGATAAGGGTTCCACTTCCAATGTGTGTGAAAAAAGAAATCAATATTATTCTGCCAAGCAGAGTAAAAAATATGACTCTGTAGAAAGTGTAGAAAGATGCTGTTCCATATTCTAAAATGTTTGTGCATTGGAGCAGAATGTTGGATTACATCTCCCTCAAACAGTAAAAAAGATTAGAATATTTAAACAGAAATTTGTAAACAAATCCACCTGCAACAATGGAGCAAATAGTTCAGCAGATGCAAACGTTTCCTATGATCTGTACAGCCCACAATACTTGTGGCATTTCAGCACAATGGGAAAGAAAAAATCATGCTATAGATCCACTCCTAATCATTAGTCCTTGTCTTAGTCAGGAAGGACAATGTGCTGAAAACAGAGCCTACTATAAGTTGTTGGGGGAATAAGGACAGTGGAGGTAAAGGGGATGTCTATCCAAAATGTTTTTTTCTTCTATAATGAAGCAACATTCAATTCTAAATTCTAAGTCATTGCTCTAAGACAGTGCTGTCCAACTGGTGGCCCGCGAACCCCCACCCCCCTTTTAGGCCCCCCCACCCCACTTTTAGGGCCCCCACTTGAAAGTCTGCCTGCTGTGTCTGCTTAATTTATTGTAAGAGTTAAAAGGTATCACTACAGAGATTAACTGGCCCCTGCATTGTTTACACCTCAAATTCAGACTATAAACTCCTGCATTGTTCACACCTGCGACACCTCTATTGTTCACATCTCTAAAACCCTGTATTGTTCACATCTCAGACCCAGACTGAAATTGTCCACATTGTTCACCTGTTCACACTCATACAAACTGCTGAAGGGGCACCAACATTGTGTCACTGTATGTAGCAGGAGGGGTCCTGATAGGTTTCCCTGTCTTCTGGTCTGTTCTGCCTTCCCTATGCTCCCTCTGTGTGTTATACTCTGCCTGCCCTATGCTCCCTGTCTGTGCCATACTCTGCCTGCCCTATGCTCCTTGTGTGTGCCATACTCTGCCCGCCCAATGCTCCCTCTGTGTGCCATACTCTGCCCGCCCCATGCTCCATGTGTGTGCCATACTCCGCCTGTCCTATGCTCCTGTGTGTACCATACTCTGCCTGCCCTATGCTCCCTGTGTGTACCATACTCTGCCTGCCCTATGCTCCCTGTGTGTGCCATACTCTGCCTGCCCTATGCTTCCTGTGTTACATACTCTGCCCGCCCCATGCTCCCTGTGTGTGCCATACTCTGCTTGCCCTATACTCCCTGTGTGAGTCATACTTTGCCAGCCCTATGCTCCTTGTGTGTACCATACTCTGCCTGCCCTATGTTCCCTGGGTGTGCCATACTCTGCCTGTCCTATACTCCCTGGGTATGCCATACTCTGCCTGTTTGTGCCATACTCTGCCTTCCCTATGCTCCCTGTGTATGCCCTGCTCTGACTGTGGAACATAAGCCTGGTTTTTGTTCTGGGTTGTTTTTAGCATTTGAAAATCGTTGTTAGGGGCCCCTAAGGTGTTTAATCATGTGCTGGGGGGTGCTGTGTTCACCACAGGGAGAAGGAGGCATATGGATTTAAGGGTATGTCTTAATATGGCTTAACTTTTCTCACATTTGAGTGATATGTGATATCCCTGCAGTGAGAAGCAACCATTTGGTTTTTTTGTGTGCTGCCACAATTAATGTTAAGAGGGTCTTGTAGTAACTTGCGTGTGGTTTAAAGTGGGTGTGGTTAAAAAATGGAGTGGTCAATACTGGCTTTCATTATCAACCTTCCAATAGCAGAAAGCACTTATGGCAAACAGAATTGTGCAACAACATGGCTGAAATTGTATTCCTCCACATTCGCATCTACGCATTTTCGATCTATAGCCTCGACTGAATACGAGCTGATTACCAATATTATGTCACAATTATGAAATTTGTAATTACTGTAAGAAAGTTCCGAAAACCATTTGGGGAAGACATTTCCTTAAAATAAAATCGAAAGGATAGTGAATGGCTGGAGCTTTAGTTCAGCTGCAGGCAGGTAGGTTAATAAAGCAAATAGAGCCTCTAAAATATTTATATAGATAAAGAAGGAATAAGCAAGAAGTACCCAAATAGGCAAGGTATTCTGAATCAAAAACCCATGCCTTACCCAAGTCCTACACCTGTGCACTACGTGAGTACCGACCTAAGTCCTACATCAGAGACTTATCTACTTTAATCCTTCACCCAAGTCCTACACCCGTGCACTACCTGAGTGCTGTCGTTAGTCCTATATCAGAGACTTGTCTACTGTAAGTCCTGCAGCCAAGTTCTACATGCAGGCTTCACAAAATTTTCAAATCACAAGTACCATACATACATTTTTATATTAACAGCATAGAAATACAGACCTGTTGAGAAGAGTTGGAATGCAGTAACTTAGTAATATAGTAGAATTTAAAGGGAATGTTTACCTTTGAGTTAACTTTAAGCATGCAGACAAGGTGCAACTGTTTTTCTTTTTTTATTATTTGGGTTTTTTGAGTTATTTAGCTTTTTATTGAGCAGCTCTCCAGTTTACAATTTCAGCAATCATGTTGCTAGGGTCCAAATTACCTTATAGACCATACACTTTCTTTAATAAGAGACTGGAATATGAATAGGAGAGGCCTAAATAGAAAGATGAGCAATAACAATACATTTGTAGCCTAACAGAGCATTTGTTATTTAGATGGGATCAGTGACCTCCCATCTGAAGACTGGAAGAACAAGGCAAATAATTAAAAAATTATTGAAACCCTAACATGATACCTCTGCAGAATAGGATGTACATTCATAATTCTTGCCAATACAGGGACTGAATCCTCTTTTCTATGTGAAAGATACTGGGATTTTTTTAACGCAGTGCTTCCACCTAGTGTGCACTGAGGAATTTCACCTCGGGGGGAAATTCCACTAGGACAAATAAAACACACAAGTTGCAGCAAACAAATACAACTTTATATAACTTGAAAATAGCAGTAAATATAAATGCAATGCAACCCCTGCACTGAGGTGCCCATGTGTTAAGTCCCAACCCTGGCACAGTCTTTCCCAAGGCACAATCCCATACTCCACTCAGGGTGGACAAACACAGTCACAGTCCCTTTACAAGGAGCTTTATAGTAACCCAGGTAGCACTACCCAAAGTACCTTTCCCTTTGGATAAGGCAGTAGCTCCCACATAGCAGGCACACAGACAACGTCTGTTCTCACACAGGGGATCACACGCTGGATAAGACATCTACAGCGTCTCAACAGAAATATCAAATCTTCAGGCCAGGCTCCCAAGCTCTCTAGCTGAGCACAAGAAGCCTCTTTCTTTATCTTCAGGCCGAGCTCTCAACACTTATCCAAAGTGTAAGCATACACCAAAAACCTCTTTCACTGGAATCCATTGAAAAGTTGCTTAAATTAGCCATTCTAAAACAAACTAAAAATCACGTAAAAGTTGAACCACTCCTTTAAATGGTTATAGCTTGAAAGGTGTTGTCTATGAGTAATTCTTTTGGTGGGTTAGTTAGTGTTATTGAAAAAAAATATATAAAATTGTTGTGACTGCTCTCCTAAGCACTTTTGCAACATATTTTTTTTTTTACTTTCTACTTTTTTTCAAGATATTAAAGGGATACTGTCATGGGAAATTTTTTTTTTTTCCAAATGAATCAGTTAATAGTGCTGCTCCATCAGAATTCTGCACTGAAATCCATTTCTCAAAAGAGCAAACAGATTTTTTTATATTCAATTTTGAAATCTGACATGGGGCTAGACATATTGTCAATTTCCCAGCTGCCCCAAGTCATGACTTGTGCTCTGATAAACTTCAATCACTCTTTACTGCTGTACTGCAAGTTGGAGTGATATCACCCCCCTCCCTTCCCCCCCCCAGCAGCCAAACAAAAGAACAATGGGAAGGTAACCAGATAGCAGCTCCCTAACACAAGATAACAGCTGCCTGGTAGATCTAAGAACAGTACTGAATAGTAAAAACCCGTGTCTCACTGAGACACATTCAGTTACATTGAGAAGGAAAAACAGCAGCCTCCCAGAAAGCATTTCTCTCCTAAAGTGCAGGCACAAGTCACATGACCATGGGCAGCTGGGAAATTGACAAAATGTCTAGCCCCATGTCAGATTTCAAAATTGTATATAAAAAAATCTGTTTGCTCTTTTGAGAAAAGGATTTCAGTGCAAAATTCTGCTGGAGCGGCACTATTAACTGATTCATTTTGAAAAAAAATGTTTTATCCCATGACAGTATCCCTTTAAGCTGTTTTACACTGCTAATATAATGAAGTTTTGTAAAAACAGTGCCACGTGCTGGTCAGTTTTCCAACCATGATTTAGTTGAGAGAACGTTTCAGAAAAGTCATCGGAGGTTTCTCATGAGAAGAGCAAAAACTGACCAGCAGGTAGCACTTGTTTAAACAAAAAGTCATTATCAGGGGTAAAGACAACTTCACTTCATTATTGCAAATAAACAGAAAAAAACATAATTGCAAAATTGCTAAGATTCATTTACGCAACACAACACCATATCGTTCTTGGTTAATCAGCCAACGAAATGCAGATGCACACCTGGTCCCTCTTCAACGTACACGGTGCGTGGGGCATAGGAGGACGGCACCTCCAACAAGTAATGTGAAACGAAGTACTCCAGCACACGTAATCTGCTCAAGGGTTGTTACCCGTGTTTAATGTCAAGCAAAAAGGTTACAACGTTTCGGGGGCGTACCCCTTCGTGACCTGACGTTGTAACCTTTTGGCTTGACATTAAACACGGGTAATAACCCTTGAGCAGATTACGTGTGCTGGAGTACTTTGTTTCGTTCTTGGTTAACCCAGTTAACAAGCTTGCCAGCTATTCAAATAACATGATGACATTCACTAATGTAAATGGATTTTTTCTACATTTCCCCTACTATACCTCTCAGATGCTGTAATCCCCAGGCGCAACATGTTTTTATGTATAACTTTATTTGTGAAAATCTACTAGGATAGGCAGTCCAGTGCAATTTTACAGTATAGAAAAGTATACACAGGCAAGACAACATGTTACAGTCACAGTCCCTTGGCAGTCCACCCCTCTGTTTGGAGCCCATAAAGACAGCACTGTTATGTAGTTGGGTTAGTAGAAGATGCCATTGTGTTAAACTCATTATGGACAGGAAATAAATAACAAGCAAGAAGCACTGTATTGTTACTAAAATAAATATTTTTTTTCTTTTAATGTCCTCTAGCAATGCCCCTGTCCTACATTATACAAAAGCCTATAAAAGTAGATCTCATTAGTCTCAAGAGTAAACTGCATTAGCAATAAAGGAGCCTCTTAATTATGTTGTATTATTATTATTAGGGCTATAATTCTGTATGGTGCCTGGAAGACTGAAGGCTAGGGAATTCATTGTCCCATAAATGCTATCCCTTATATCCTAACACGGCACAGATAATAAGATTTATACAGTCATCATTTAGACTTCAACAGGTTTAACTAAATGCTACAAGATTAATCTTCAACATTTAAAGAAACAGAAAAGTCCCTTTATTTCCAGCAGGCTGCATTTACTTGGGCCTTTTTCTAGTATAGGTATCGTTTGGCCTTTAAAGAGATACTAACACAAGAAATTAAACCCTTTTTTTACATCTTTCATAACGTTGTCTTTAAATGTTTTCTATAATTTTGCCATAAAAGTATTTGCCTAATGCTTTTACATTACCCATCATATACCCTATGTTCCTCTATGAGAAGGCTGCCATATTTGTGCAGCAGTAGTCCCTTAGCATTAGAAACTCTAACGGACACCCAGCCTGAGAAGGGACAGTTAGTTTAGAAACTTCAAGTAACAACTATTTACCAAAGCACACCTGGCAGCCAAAACCATTACCTATAGGTAACTTTTAATGTACATTATGATTAATGAAGAGTAGTTTTTTTAAGTGTCAGTATCACTTTAAGGTTCTGCCAAACAATACTGGTTTTTCTGACATCAGTTTTAATTTTCGCCCTTTGCATCAACATAAGTGGCTCTCTTACCTATTTGTTCTCTTTGTCACTACTTGCAGTGACAAACAGAATACAAGAATATATACACACACATATGGACAGAGAGCCTGTGATGGCTTTGCCGGGTATTTTAAAAGATAGCGACACACAATGTGCTTAACTAAACTCTGTGATTTGAGACCTGCATCAATCTATGATGTTTAGAGGATACATGTTAATATGATATCCTCTATCCTCATTAGACATTTTGTGTTCTTCATCTCATTGGTATGATCATTTTATAGCTGTTCTCACTGCTTTCGGTTTTGTTATCTGGTTTGAAGCTGTATATTTTTGGACTTAAGGGTAGGGTGGAGGCAGTGGCGTAACTATAGAGCACGCCCCGCAGTCGCAGGGGGGCCTGGGGAACAGTGGGCCCGGACTGTGGGGTCTGCTTCCTCTATAGCTAATAAGAAAACCTCCTCCTCCCCAGCCGCTCTCTTACCGGCAAGGTAGGGGATGCAAGTTGGGGCGGGACATGGGCTGGTCAGGATGTGGGCAGAGTTGGGGCAGGACATGGGTGGGGTGGGAAGTGGGAGTGTGCCGAGCCCCTCTGAAGGTTTATTGCAGGGGGGCCCAGCCATGCACTCTAGTTACGCCACTGTCTAGAGAGTCATAAGATGAGCCTAGTTTGGGCCAGGATGCCCTATATATTAAAGAAAAAGGAATATGTTGGGCACCCCCTAATGAATCAAATCACTACACCCTACACCACCATGTTACATTTACCAGGTGCAAGCCCAAGTTGGAATATAAGGCAAGAGGATGGCAAAGTACTCTGTTATTTTCCTGAGCCGATGCACCTTCTCAGGTAAAAAAATAGTGGTTGCATTCAGTGTTGTCTAACATGGCACCCCTCAGTGAATCTGTCTTTCCTCACATTTAAAGAAGAACAAAAGCCTAAAAATGAATATGGCTAGAAATGCCATATTTTATATATTGAACTTATTGAACCAGTCTAAAGGTTCAGCATCTCTATAACAGTGATGATCCAGGCCTTCAAAGTTGTCACAGGAGCTTCCTATCTTGGATTATGTGAAGAGTGTCAGCGACACTCACATGCTCAGTGGGCTCTGGGCAGCTGTTGAGAAGTGAAGCTTAGGGTTCGTCACAAAGAAACGTCACCGGCTCAGTGTTATACCAGTGAGCACGACGGAACGATCCACTTGCGTCTTCCTCTCCCATTTTACCAGTCAGACTCCTTGCATTTGCAAACATACATTTTATACTGGTACCATATTGAACATATGTGGTCATCCCTATCCTTAACCAAATCTCTTCCCCTATTTTCCATTCCTTTTCCCACTATCTCATCTAACTTGTCTTCCACAATCCTTTACTGACCCCCCCCCACACAACTAGTTTAAAATCTCCACCAACCCTATAACTAAAACCTGCCTATCCTTCTTTGCACTGCCTCCCAGGGTGCACACACCAGTACAGAGCTGTCCTTCCCAGCCAAAATGGCGAATCTGTTGTTTTGGACGAGCTGTGGACCAGCCCCCTACACTTCCGTTCCCTACTTCCCCTCTTGACTATAACAAACCTGCCTCCCTTTCCACCCCCAACTACACTGGCCCCTGCCAGTGTTTGCTCTTTGAGCCTCCTTTCCTCCCCCCACGTTTTCCACTGCCCTCAGTGCTGCAAGTTCCCCCTTAGAGTCTGCAGTTCAGATTCCAAGATGAAAACCTACCGGCATCTCTCACATGTAAATACTGCATGGAACTGCTACTCCAACACCACATACATGTGACAAGACACACATTGAGTGATTCCAGCAAACCCACTTGCACTCATATTTACACTGGGTACTTAGAGTCTTAATTTACATGCCACACTCGATGTGCAGTCACAGACTTATTGAGGTATCAAACCAAAGAACACTACACCTGGTCAGAATTTACCTTAATTACCCTTTAATTAGCAGACAGAGGGAAAAAGAGAAAAAAAAATGCTAGCATTATTTACCCAGGGGACCTTTAGCCAACATATTATGAAGTTATGCTTGGCTTAAAAGAACCATGAACCTGGTAACCTTTAGCATGATATATGAACAACTCCCTGTATTATTTCAACAGCTCAAGCACTACAGGAGTACTGGGAGTTCTTGCTGTTCACTACCTATAAAAACCCGTCATAATCTGGAATATTATTTTGCCAGCTGGATTTATTATTGCTAGGTGTAACTATATTGATAAAAGCTAAAAGTGGTTGTGTCTGTTACAATGGTTCCTAGCTGCTATTCAAAAACCTGCATATAGTTTTCTCGATTGGCTTTGGACCGAGATTTCCATCATAACAGTTTCTCTTCTCTCGATATGCTTTTTCCTGTAGAAGCTGTAGAATATGCACTATAAGCACAAATAAAGAAAAAACATGATCCATTTCACTTTTTTACTAAATACTGATTAACTTTTTGTGCTTAGTAAGGCACCTAAACAGTTTCTGTTTTTTCAATATGGGTGCAATGGTGCCAATATTATGGTGCTAGCAAGATTAGTGACTACACCTATCACCCACAATTTGGCCCTAAAGGTGCATTTTCAAGCGTGTTCAGTGACAGGGGGATGCAAGTAAAGCAATGATCCTCAACCAGTGGCTCACAAGCCACATGTTTCTGGCCAACCCCAGTGGCCTCAAAGCAGTTGCTTATTTTTTAATTTCTGGCTTGAAGGAAAGTTTTGGTTTCATAAAAAATAATTACAGTACTGCCAAACAGAGCCTCCTATAGGCTGTCAATCCACTTAGAGTTTACCAAATATCCCAATCACCACCCTTATTTGGCACCCAAGGAATTTCATGTTTGCGTTGCTCTCCAACTCTTTTTACAACTGAATGTAGCTCACAGGTAAAAGAAAAGGTTGGGGACCCCTAAATTAAGTGAATGGCAGGAGGCCGTATAGGACTGCCCAGGCGCAGACTGACAATCTTAAAGAAATCCCAGTGGCATTTGTAGTACATCTTGGAAAGTAGAAGCAGTCAAGTTCTAAAGAAGTCAATGGCAGCTGCCCTGATCCTATTGGACCTTTTTTTTAGCCATTCAGACTTTGATATTTGGTTTTTTTTTTAGATTTTTGTCTTTTGCTAGCAATGGTCAGAAAAACAGAAAAAGCTTTTGTATTTTCAAGTGCATCATTCAGCTTTTGTTTTTTTCATACTTTTTATAATTGGATCTTTTAATAAATTACAAGGCATTCAGAATTTTAGAGAAACAGACTTTAAAACCACTAAAATGCAAATGTTGATAAATGGGCCTCTAAAGTTCCTATTTGCTGCAGCTGCATGAACAACATAAAAATAAATAAGTAAATAAATAAAAAAAATAAAAAAAGGGTAAAATCTTTTTTTGGCCCAATGAAACCATTTACAGTATCACATGCTGCCACTCTATTCACATGTTAGATGCCACAATTACTGGGTTAAAAATCCCTCAGTCTATCCGACGTCCATCACTTAGGGGGTTATTTATCAACATCTGAAAATTTTCTGAAAACCACACCAACCAAATCCGCACAGACTCCCCCCCCCCCTATTCATCAGTAAATTTTCATGAGAATTTCTTATGCGGGAAAACTCAATAAAATTGTGAAAATAATCAGAATCATACAATCTGTCAAAAATCAAGACTTTTTAGGATTATGGCACGAAATCCACAAAATCTTCCGCTTATTGTACGAAACCAATCGCAGATTAGGATATCTTCAAAATGTCAAAAGGACTTCTGCCATTGACTTCTACATGATCTTGGCATGTCTGAGTTGGACTACTTTTTTATTCTGACTTTTAACACCATGGGAGTTTAATAAATCCCAAAAAGATCAAGGTTTCTTTTTTTTTTTATCAGAAAAATTGGTGTTCTTCCCTTTCAAAGTCTGACCAGAAAAAAAAATCGGACTAAACTAAATAACACCCTGAATGTGTGGGTGCTCTGTAAGTTTTGCAGTCACTCAAAGAAGTGTATAAACCCTGAAACATTAATATCTCTGGAAATGTAAATACATCAAGTTACTGAGAGATCACAACCAGTGATGTATAGAAAAATGCTTGGGGCATGGCTTATTACAGTATATACGTTCCTGTTTTTGCTGACTAAACATGCTTAAAATATATAAATGAATGTCACTGTAACATAATTCTAGCCGTATACCACTGACAATTTATTTAATCAAATTTCATGTTCTTGATTTATCTACTTTTATTATGTACCTCTGTCTCCTTTAGGAATATATATGAGAGAAACCACAGACCAGCTCCTGACAATAGTGAACCGACACCTTCTACTAATAAGCAGAGATCAAGAACACATTCTTCATTTCTCTTTGGCCTCCAGGTACACTTGTTAAGGCCTGTATGACATTTACCTACACTAGACATCTCATCAGCCATATATACTATACTTAGGGAAAATATTTTCTGTTTTTACCATTTATTTTCAAATGCCATGTTGCCTGTGTCAGAAAAGGCATTCTTAAATTAAATGTATTTCTATATCTAGCTATATATAAAGGTACATCATACTGCCTCTTGCGTCAGCCAATATTACACTTATAATGCATTTGCTAGCTCTGCACATTTCTATGTGTGGCTTCATTGAGCCTAAATGCTTCTGCTGTAAACCGAAAGTCAGCATGTCATCTTTGCAGTGGAGCAACCCAGCAGCATCTGCAGTTTTAATGTATGTTTTTGTTGGGGAGAAATGTGCTGCAGATTAAAAACACAAGATTTACTCTGCAGACACTGATTGTGAACGCTCCTCCACTACAAAACTTAGGAGAGAGCTGACTCCAATTCAAAATAGAAGCCAGAACACATTTTGTATTTTTATTATGAGTGAAGCTCCCTTCTGCTCCTTTTATAGACAAATAAAACACATTGCAGTGCTGCTACTGAACTTGCAAATATTTGTTCCTGGCTGCTTCCTTCCCAGAAGGCCCTCTCTCTTCTACTTGTATCTCATAAGAAGTTGTGAGATTCCTTTTTTCTACAGACTGCAATAACAAAAAAGAAAGATTAAGAAAAAAAAAAAGGACTCCAAGGTGAAATCCAAGACTAGGTAATACGCCAATGGTTGTGTATCCCTTGGCACAAGAGCCAGTGGTGATCTAATGTGGGGCCAAGGGAAGGCAAAGAGGGCAGATGCCATGAGCCCAATTTAGAATGATGTCTAATAAAGGGTGCATGCCCTAAATGATCACACATGAATTAAACATGCAGGGTTAATCCCCACTTGCAACAAGTCCTGCTGTGTCAGTATCCTTTCTCCGTTCTAGATTTAGGTGGTGCCATTTCCCCACACTTTGCACTGGACTCACACTATAAGAGGCATGGGTGTGCTGGCGATTCATTTGAATTCAAAATGTAGTGACAAACATACAGTAAATGACACATTTTAGAAACAATACCTGCTATAGAGGGTTTGGAACCAATCTTGCCACCCCTGCCCTGCTATAGACCAGCACACTGAGCAAACTATCACTTCCCAGGTAAACATATGAGAAGAGGAGTAAGGGGGGGGGGGTTTAGTGTGGCAAGGAGATGTGGGGAAAAATAGCTGAGATATGGGCACAGGGGAAAAGGAATAAAATACAAAGTGATTTGTACATGCCAAAAAGAGATAAAGGCATGCTGAAAAAATATGGGAAACAGAAACATGGGATCTATAGAAAAAGGGTGATCAGAAAAGAAAGAATGGAAGGACTAGAAATTATGGATGCACCGAATCCACTATTTTGGATTTGGCTGAACCCCTGAATCCTTTGCGAGATTCTGCCAAATACCGAACCGAATCCTAATTTGCATCTGCTAATTAGGGATGGGAAGGGGAAAACATTTTTTAATTCCTTGTTTTGTGCCAAAAAGTCATGCGCTTTCCCTCCCCATCCCTAATTTGCATCCGGATTCGGTTCGCCGGGCAGAAGGATTCAGCCGCAAACGAATCCTACTGAAAAAGGCCGAATCCCAAACCGAATCCTAGATTCGCTGCATCCCTACTAGAAATGGAGGAGAAAGCAAGTAATTTTCCATAAAAAATAAAATGTTGTGGAGCTTTTATTCATGCCCATGCCCTATATCCATAGGCCACTCACTATGTGTGGTTCTCCCTAATTTTGTGGAATATACATTCTTTAAAAAACAAAAAAATTTTCCCCCCATGATGATAATCAACTTCAAAGAGAAAATGAATCCAAAAAAAAATTGTATACTTTTTTTTTTAATAATTATTTGGAGATTTATACGCACAGCAACAAGATCATCGACAGGCTGCACACTTCCCCAACTGAGGACATAACTGGGTCAATGCAGTGATTGCTCCATACAAGTCAGACCTGCATGTAAAATCCACAATATTTTCGCAAGGCAAGTGTAAAGGGCTTTTAGAATAGCTAGAGGTTTCCCCTAGCACCATTTCCTTCCTGCTCTTGAAGGAGAAGGAAAGGCTAAAATTAAGTAAGCTTTATCAGGTCTATATAAATATACCAGTAAACCCTCAAAGTAATGCTGCTTTGAGTCCTCTTTCAAAAGAAACATTTCTTTCCGGCTATTATGTGCACATGGGCTTCTGTATCAGACTTCCCGTTTTCAGCATAAACCTCCAGGGCTAGGGCTTGAGCATGCTCAATTTGCATCTCTCCCCCTCCCTTTTACCCCCTCCCTCCTCCCCTCCCTGCTGTAATCTGAGCCCAGAGCTATGAGTGTGCAGGGAGAGAATTAGGCAGGATGTCACATCAAGTTAATATGGCTGTTACTATGCTAAACAAATAGAGAGCTTCTAGAGCTGTTTACTTAGGTATGGTAAAGCATTCTGCAGAATAAATATAATCTTATAGTTTGCACTATTGTGGCAAATCTATTGGCAATAAACTGCTGTTAGCTTTCCTTCTCCTTTAAGTGGCATGAGCATGGACCACACCAGCTACAGTTGCTTTGTTTCAATCAGTAAACCCCAAATGACCAAATATTAATCAGGATATTTTACATTGCCAACTTGACTGTAAGCCTTTTTTTAAACATGAGAACCAAGTTGTGCCATTACAAAATGAAGTTCCCCCAACTTTCTCTTCTACCCATCACCCACTTCTCTTTACAAAATAGTGTCGCCATATTTACTTTCTGTGGGTTTACTGCAATACCTTTTGGGACCTTCAAATATTATAATCTATATAAAGGCTAGTGACAAGCTTTCAACCTGGAAAAAAGAGCAAAATAAAATATTCTGGTAAGAAGAAAGGAGAGCGTTATCTACAAATCTGCCCCACTGCACATTTTAAATCTCCAGAAAGAGGACAAGACCAAAATCAGCAAAAAGAAGCCTTTCCTATAAACCCTCTAACTGGCAGAGGAGCCTGCTGTGCATTGCAGCATCTCTCACAAAAAGCCTCTCCGGCAGGGAAGGGGTTATGCAAACTGCTCGGTAAATTGTCCTGCTCGGATAAAAAACTGCCAACCAAACAGTGTCAGAGCATTGTTATTGCAATGGGTTCTTTCTTGCCCATGGCATTATTATTCTCCAAAAATAATGGAGGGTGGAAGAGGCTGATACACAGGTGACTCATAGTTTAATCTGTAAACAACCCGGGAGAGTGTGCAGGCCCCCGGAGCCTCCGCCCTGAACCCATCTTCATTAGTGGCGACTGGAGACCAGACCTTTAACCTTTGACATCTTTTTGGTGGGCTGTCGTTGCTCAGTAAGTGGAGGGCCCTCACGCTCTGCCAAATGCTGGTCAGTATCCTGCGCCGATGAGGAAGCTGTGGCTTTCAGAGTCTTTTTTATATTTGTCACCTAATAGATTTTAGATACAAGAAAAGCACAGAATATCACTAAACAACTTAATTTCCTAAAATGTATATTCCTACTATATATTGCTATGTATATGAGCCAAAATGGCTAAATTGGTTTAACTTCATGAGCCCCCAAAAGAAATGATAGTATTTTAATCACAGTAATGCTGGACCAGGCATGAAGTACAGAAGCATTGCGACACTGAAGACCACTGCACTTAATATGTATTTCCATAAACGAGTGTCCTTTGCCTACCTAACTGCCACACATAATCATTATATGCTAGACCACGGTGCATCCTCTCAAAATATGCCTTATTGTAATAAATATGCCTAGTGAGTTTTCTGGCAGTTATACAATAGAGAGAAGGTAGAGACATCTTTGAGGATGCCATCTTTAGTGCCATAAAGCAGCTGTAGCTCAGGCCTGATATAGCAGCCTATAATTTAGGCACGTTCATTTGGGATCTATTTAATGGGGGGGGGGGCTTCAGCTGCCTGCTAGATTTTCACTTCTCAATGTATAATCTCAAAAGGGAACGGGAAAAAAATTATTAGAACCTGGTGTGATACCAAACATTTTGTTTGGGTTTTGCTTTCTGTATGTATGTAGAATGAAGAGCAAGAACATTCCAAAGGGAAGTATATATGGAGGCAGTGTGCCCTCTACTGGCAATTCAAGAAAGTATTTAATGCAACAAAATGTTCACAGTGCAAGAATACTTTATACATACTGTATGCGCTATCACATTAAACTAAAGGGGGGATGTAAACTTGGAAGTAAAGTTTTAGCATGCTGCAGACTGAAATAATATATGCAACTCTAAGTTTAGTATTATTTAGTGTCATTTTAATGAGCCTTTCTCCAGCATGAAATAGAATATGCTATATGGTTATTAGCATCTGTGCTGCTGGCAACAAGTAAGCAAGCGGATTATAAGGTAGGTGTTTTATTGTTACAAACTTGAATTCATTAAAGGGGAACTATCGCAAAAATGGACATTTTACTAAAATAAGATGAATACAATCAACTAAATTAAGTTTATGTTCACTATTCCTCTCTCAGCATCTGTTTCTCTTCATTCCGTCTTCATGCAGAAGTTGGGTGTCAGATATTCATCGACAGTCAGATTCAATATATCTTATAGGATGGCTCCTTTCATAGCAGATGTATCATTCAAATAACTGATTCCAGTTAGGGATGCACCGAATCCACTATTTTGGATTCGGCCAAACCCCCGAATCCTTTGTGAAAGAATTTGGCCGAATACCGAACCAAATCCAAATCCTAATTTGCATATGCAAATTAGGGGTGGGAAGGGGAAACAATTTTTTACTTCCTTGTTTTGTGACAAAAAGTCACGCAATTTCCCTCCCAACCCCTAATTTGCATATGCAAATTAGGATTTGGTTCGGCCAGGAAGAAGGATTCGGCCGAACCACGAACTGAATCCTGGATTCGGTGCATCCCTAATTTCAGTACAAACCAAATCTAACAAAATAACTGCCTTTTTTTTTTTTTTTTAACAAATTCTGCATGTAGAGAGACAGCATTTCTAGTGATTTTAATAGAGTGAGCTCTAATACATCTTCTAGGCAAAGGGAGCCCCCCTATAAGATATATTGGATCTGTCAATGAATATCTTACACCCAACTTCTTATTTCAGTATACTGAAGCTTATATTAAATTTGCGTCCCCTTTTAAAGGACCAGTAACACAAATTTTTTTTCAAGTTCAAAATCCACTCTACCCTTTTCCACCTGCAGATCTATCTCTCAGAAATGGTACTATGATTAATGCTTAATAAAAAAAATATCATTATAAAACACAGCTTTCGGATGTACCGTCTTTCCCAAAAGGCGACTGCAAGATCCGATGTGCGTTGCTCAACATCTCCTCCATTCCAGCCTTATAAACCGGAAGGTAGTTTTGGCTGGGGGTTGTGCAACTTCTTTGGCGTCATTTATTTTTGTAAGAGCAGACGAGTGACAGACTGCAGCAGCACACTGAGCAACAAATCTATAAACTAACGAAGACCCCTCCTAAATCCGTGCGTGTATTCCTTCACCTCTCCCCTGCTTTTACAGAAATAAATTATGCCGAAGAAATTACACTGCCCGCTGCCAAAACTAGCTTCCGGTTTAGAAGGCTGGCAAGGAGGAGGAGATGTCGAGCAATGCACATCGGATCTTGCAGTCGCCTTTCCACCTTTTGGGAAAGACAGAGTATATCCGGGAAGCTGTGTTTTATAATGGTTTTTGTTTTGCATATGCTAATTAGGATTCAGATTGGTATTCAACCAGATCTTTCACCAAGGATTCAGGGAATTCGGCTGAAATAGTGGATTTGGTGCATCCCTAGTACTGTCAGCAGATACTCACCTCTGTTTCTATTTGCTGTTGTGTACGATTGTGAGTCTCCTTGTATTGATTTGCCCTCACGACTTGTTGTTCAATCCCCACTAACACAGCTTCACAGCCATCGCACCTGAAACATAATGATGATTAAAGGTAATATATATGCTGCTGGCACAGATTTTTCCCACCATAGGGTTTCAAACATGAACAACATGTACGAATAAAATCATCATGTACAATTTTTTGATCTCGCTAAGCCTCCAAAAACACAGATCAGGTTCTATTCATAAGGCCAAACATTCAAGTTGATCCTTTATCATCAGACAACACACACAACTCTACATCCCTATAAATCTTTTAGATGTAGTGGTTTAACCTTCAGATTTTACACCATGGCAGAAGTAACACCATAATTTCTGTGGCAGGCAGGTGTTTGCAGAAAATTGAGGGCACACTTACTGCTGAGAAATATAGAAAGATTTGTATCTATTATGAAATACCATCAGAGAGGCATCTAAATGATCCAATAGTATAAAGAAATATGAGCAGTTAAAAAAAACAAAAGCAAGAAATCATGCAACAGGTGGTACAGACTCCACAGAGCCCTGGTCTCATCTTTGAGTCAGTTTGGGATCATTTGCAAAGACCAAGCAAGTAAGACAGCTAAAGTCTGCAGTGAAGCTTAAAGGAACAGTAACACCAAAAAATGAAAAGGGTGTGTTTGCTTTAGAAACGCTACTATAGTTAAAATAAAAACACGCTGCTATGTAGCCATGGGGGCAACCATTCAAAGCTGAAAAAAGAAAAAAAGGCACAGGATATACAGGTAACAGAGGTCTGTAGTATTCAATGGGATTCTTCAGGACGTATCTGTTATATACTATGTATAACTTGAATGGCTGCCCCCATGGCTACACAGCAGCTTATTTATTTTAACTATAGTAGAGTTTCTATAGCAAACACCCAAGTTTTACCAGTGGAGAGCAACAGTACCTTACATTGTCATTCCTTTGGTGTTACTGTTCCTTTAAACAAGTTATTTGGGATGCTAGCAACACCTCTGATGTAGAGAATTGCTGCTGTACATATATATGTACATACACACACAAGAGTTTCCTGCAGCTTCATTCAATTTTTTTTCCTGCTCACTCTAGTGTATGATTCATGTTCAGCATATGTTTTTAGAATCCAGTGTTCCCGCATCAGCTAACAGGGTATTCCAAGAAAAGCGAAAAATGTTACAGATAAATATAAGGACATTTCATATGAGGAGTGGATTAATGGTGTACAAAGCCTCACCTTATTTGTATAAGGATTAATAAGAGAATTATTTATGGAAGCGAATGTCTGATGAGCTTCGCTTCCTTCCTACTTCTGGAATTCCCACTCGGCTCCCTCAATACTAAGTGCTCACGGCAGCCACTGAAAGATTTAGTCTGCGAGGCTTTTGATATCATATGCAGGCTAGAGGGTAAGAGTTACTGAGGAGATTACTTCAAGGCAAGTTGCGGACAGGGCCAACTGTAGATTTAGAGACTCAAAACCACAAGGTTCAAGAGAGGTGAGAACATTTTCAAACTCAATTAAAGTTTATTATGGTATTTTATGCTTCCTTTCCATTTCAGTCCAGTGATGGTAATATTCTAAAGAAGAAATGTTGTAATAACAGAATCTCTTGCTGAAACCAGGTCTATCATCACGTGTAAGAATTTATGCCCACTAAATCATGTATACATGTACTCACTTTATCCTCTCTGGATTACTGGATCCTAGCGCTTCTCATTCTAAGAAATCTGAACATAGACACATTTTTCTTTTGAAGCCTACATTGACCAAAGATCAAATCTTCTAGGTTTCTTACTTTACAGAAGCTGCTCTGGGACAGCAACAAACATGGATTTGTTTGCACAAAATTATGAGGGTGAAACCTAAACTCTGGCTCTGTGATGTAATGAAGTATACTTTAAGCCATACTGACACCTTGGACTTAATCTTCTAACAAAACAGAAGTGATGTGTCTCACTGAGGAATGGAAGCTTGGTTGCTACTTTTATTTCCCATGGGAGCAACCTATCTTCTGACACTCTGTGTAGAGTCCGGTTCATATTTTAAGCTGCTGTAGCTGAAAAATATCCCCCAAAACCTGGATTTCAACAATATGCCATCGTCCTGGTGATGCCAATTGTGCATTAGCTAAAAAAAAAACATTTGCAATGTCCATAAGGCTTTAATTTGTGCTCAGTAACCACAGTAGGATTTATAAAGATGAGCGAAAATTATAATTTCAAATCAAAGGAAAGAGGCAAGATCACAATAAAAAAAAAAAAACATCCAAGAACAGCAAACAAAAGGGAGAATGCCGGCAACCTAGTGGCTAGTGCAGATATGAGAACCTTGTACAGTACACTGGTATGGGATCGGTCAAGTAGAATGCGTGGGAACTGAGGCTTTCCAAATAAGGGTTTTTTTCTTGATCACAACACTTTACATCTCCTTACATCAGAACTGAAGTGGGAAGTTATTTAAGAAAAAAATTGAATGTCTAAAACTCAAATCGAACTAAACTCAAATTTTTTTCTCCAAAAAAAACTCGAATGTCAGGAAGGCAAATGGGTGGTTGAAATGCGTCACTACACCTCTGCCATTGACTTCTACATGCACTCGGCAGGTTTTAGGTGGCTAATAGTCAAATTCGAATTGTTCCCAGGGTCAAGGTATGATGAATTCAAATTCGAGTTTTATTATTCCCAACTTCAATTTGTGAGTTTTGACCAAAACTCCAACTCGAAAATTCGACTTTCAAATTCGAACCTTAATAAATCTGACCCTAAATCATTATATGAAAAAAAATGTTTTGCCACCAATATGGATTTATGCAGTTCACTTACCCTTAAGTACAAGTTACTGATTTATTGTTAAAGAAAAAATAATTTCCAGATAAGGAATCCCGTACCTCTATAATTGCTACACCAAATAATTAAAAGAATACAAATAAATACAGTACTTCAAAACCAGCACTATATCAAACCATAAATGACATCATAAGTCCACACAAGAGGTTAGTTCCGACTCACATATGTTTTAAATTCAAGCGTTTATCTTAAAACACTTGCAGACCTCTGGTTTCAAACACAGCAACAGCCTGTTCCTAAACTACAGCTTTGGTTTGTCTCGGACTCCCAGACGTCATGTAGTCTGAAGCTTACCCCTGGCCAACTGAAATTGGATTTCTCTGTAATCTTGCCATAAAATTACTTGTATATTCTTTTTCGTAAATCGGTGACTATGCGTGAGTAATAATTTACAGAAGAGAAGGTACTCAGGCCTGGACTTGTAGAACAGTCTCTAAATGAAAAACGTGTTTGATACTTAGGTGTGAGGGGTCATTCTTACAAATCAATAAATATCAATAAAGTAAATAAGTGTTTCTCAGACGATATAGGCAGATTTATGTGAAGTCTTGCTTACATTTCTTATAAGGCCTAAGTGCCTAAATGTCTCCTGTTTTTTTTTTGTACTAGAATGGTGAAGCCAAAAAGGTTGTCCTTGTTGTTTTTAGGATTAAACAAGGCATTCCCAATACAATTGTTCTGATTGCATGTTTGCAAAATGTTTTATAAGTACTATTTGTAGACTCCTCTAAGCCTAATTTAAAGGGATACTGTCATGTCATTTTTTTTTTCCAAAACACATCAGTTAATATTGCTGCTCCAGCAGACTTCTGCACTGATATCAGTTTCTCAAAAGAGCAAGCGGATTTTTTATATTTAATTTTGAAATCTGACATGGGGCTAGACATTGTCAGTTTCCCAGCTGCTCCAGTCATGTGACTTGTGCTCTGATAAACTTCAGTCACTGCAAGTTGGAGTGATATCACCCCCCCCCAGCAGCCTAACAACAGAACAATGGGAAGGTAATCGGATGGCAGCTCCCTAACACAAGATAAAACCTGCCTGGTAGATCTAAGCACAGCACTCAATAGTAAAATCCAGGTCCCACTGCCACACATTCAGTTACATTGAGTAGTAAAAACAACAGCCTGCCAGAAAGCAGTTCCATCCTAAAGTGCTGGTTCTTCCTGAAAGCACATGACCAGGGAAAATGACCCGAGATGGCTGCCTACACACCAATATTACAACTAAAAAAAAAAAATACACTTGCTGGTTCAGGAATGAAATTTTATATTGTAGAGTGAATTATTTGCAGTGTAAATAGTATAATTTAGAAATAAAAACTACATCATAAAAATCACGACAGAATCCCTTTAAGAAATCAATATGAACATCAGTGGCATTGGTGAAAATAACATTCAGAAACCCTAACCTAGCACTCCCCCCTTTTTAGCAGCAAAGTGTGAAAAAAAATTTAAGAAATATAAATGTTTCAATTGCCTACCTAGGTGGTGGGCAAAAACAGGTTGATCTGAGAATTTGAAACCCAGCCAAAAAAAAAAAAAAAAGTAAAATATTTGGTCTGAAAATGTTATTATATAAATATATTATATTTGGTCTGAAAAACAACCATTGTGAACTAGTAGTGCACAGGCAAATGCAACCTATGGAACCCACGGTTTGGGCTGACACTCACCTTTTTACTGGTAGCAGGCAGGTGGAAGACCCAATTGTACACAGGACCACCCCAGCTGGCTTCCAGTAAACTGCTCTGGACCTAACATTTATATGCTTGAGCCTGTCCTTTGCCCTCTAGGAAAGTCATAGATGGGTAGGTTGGACGTGGGCATATGAATTCCTCCAGGCTCAAACAACAACTAAAAAGAAGATCTTAACTGGGCCAACTTTGGCCTCAATCAAATTGAATCATAAGATAACATCTGCCAATGTATGGCTACCTTGACTAAAGGGAAAAAATATATATTATATTAGACATTTATATAGAATCTGTAATAAGAGCTTACCATTCTTGAAGTGTTTTCACAATGCTACTGATGTCCTTTTTGGGAATGTCCCGCCCAATGCAGAAATCTACCTCCAACACTTGATTGCGCTGGTCCAGTTTGCCCTGAATAATGTCCGTATAAATAGCTTCTATAATAAGATCCTCCAGCTCCCTGAGATTTCTCATTTCCAGATCTTTCAGGAGAACGGAGTAAGGAATGCACTAAAGAATAGAAGACAAAGAATAAAAGGGTCATAACAAAATCTTTGAAAGGGGGGCACAATATGCAAGCTTATGTTCTCAAATATGTGGTTTCATGAACGCAATTAATAAGGTAAGTGTAAGCTATTGGCAGATGTTTAATTGGTACAGACATCAAAGGGTAAACAAGCATTTACTTTTTTTCGAGACAGAAGTGAAAAATGGTGCATATTTATAAACATATATATTTAATTTTAATCCAGAAAAAAAATCCAAAATCTTGCATAAAAATAATACAAATAAAGTATAGGTACGGTATATGATTTCAGAATACTAAAGAGGAGTTCTTTTCTCTGTGCCATTTACACTGTTTTTGTAAAATGCCACAGTGTGTTTAATGCATTTGTGCATTTTAATTTCCTTGTATTGCCGACATATTATTATAGATACCAACCCTTTAAATTGCTAATTCTATTTACATGGAAGAAGTATATGCTACTGTCTAAATGTATGCAAAAAAGCAACAGTTCAAACAAACAAGTTCTTTATAAAATCTCCTTCTGAAATCTGAATAGGACAATCAGCATCACAGAGCTGGAACACACAAACACAGCACATTCGGAAATGCTTAGACTATTGTATGCCTCTAGGGCAAAGCAACATAGCACCATGACCACCATTGGAGCCTGCTGCGCAATCCCTACTTAAAAACAGAGCTAATTAGTTTAGAGTGTTTTGTGCTTCCCTGCACTCTCTCCCTTACCTCCCCAGCTTAGTTACTGGGCCAGATTTACTAGTCTGGTGAAGGTCATAAAGTGGAAAAGAACTTAGCTGACAGAAAAAATGGAAAAAGTTATAAATGCCATCAGCTGAATCCTTCCTAACAGAACAAAGGAAAATAGATGCAGTGTCCACACAAACATCATGTAATGTCACGTCCTCTCCAGTCAAAGTTTAAGGTTTCATTTCTTTTTCCATTCCACTTCATTTTAAAACAGATGAACAAAGATCCCATAGTTTGGTGTTAAAAAACTGGCGAGTATTTTATACAAATTAAATATTAGACTATTTTAAGACCATTTTTGATAAGTATACTTGATTGGTTTCTTCTGTTTCACATGAAATAACTAGCATCCTTTTCACGAAAAGATAGAGCCAATTACAACACTACATGAACTGCTGACCACAATTTTCTATGTAATGGGCCAGGTAGAGCATATATTTTTTTAAAGTATAGTATATCTAAAGAGTATGTCTGCAGACTGGGGACATTTTGCTGGAGGGACACGTGACCTGTGCAGCTTAAGTGGTAAAAGCTTCCATATAATAAACTATTTTCCTCACTCTTATGCTCATCATATGTCATTAAATCAATGGGGAAAAGTCAGCTGTAGTGTGAGAAGAATGTCAACCATCACTGTTGTTGAGGGGGTATTTGCATAGTTAATTCTTAGGCAGAATCATTGCTCTCTGGAAGCAATAAAAAAAAAATAACTTGCTATTTGTATTGGGTAGGATATCCGTTATTACAACTAGCCCATGCTATAGTGAGCATTTTCTGTTAATACTGGATTATCTTGTCTGCTATAACTGTAGTGGTGTATTTCTTGAAAGCTATACTACTTGACTTGAAATTTACTGCAGATGTCGGTAACAACCCAAGTAATCCCCAACAAGAACTTGTTATGTGTAGTAAAGTGGAATGATACAAGGAAGAAGTATCAAACACGCTTACTGAAATTTATTTAATACTAAGTAGAAAAGCGTTTGTTGGTAATGATTGCTTCAAGACACCTCCTGTATGGAGAAACTAGTTGCACGCATCGTTCAGGTGATATTTTCAACCATTCTTCCACACAAACTGTCTTTGGATTTTGAAGGTTCCGGGTGCTCTTATATGAACTCTGATCTTCGGTTGTTTCCATAGATTTTCAATTGGATTCAAGTCGGGTGATTGAATGGGCCATTCTAGAAGTTTTATCTTCATTCTCTGAAACCATTTGAGAGTTTCCTTGGCTGTGTGTTTGGGACCATTCTCTTGCTGAAATGTGCCATTTCTCCCCCAAACATGGTGTGTGCAATGACATCCAAAGAGTTACAATTTCAGTCTCATCTGACAAGTCTATATTCTCCCAGAATTTCAGTGTTTTTTCCAAAAATTGTGCAGTCAACATGCTTTTTCTTCAGCAGTGCACAGTGAGCGTACATAGAGACCATGCTTATTACTAGGGATGCACCGAATCCACTATTTTGGATTCGGCCGAACCCCCGAATCCTTTGCGAAAGATCTGGCCGAATACCGAACCCCCAAATCCTAATTTCCATATGCAAATTACATGAGCTTCAGTGATGTGATGTGATGAATGCATCACTTATTAGAACTGATATCATTAAGCACCGTTTAGAAGGATATAGTTCACAGGGTATTCATGACTCTCGTGCATTATATTAATACTTTATCAAGAGCAGTTGTGAAGGTGGTGTTCGTACAAAATATACGAGAAGACTCATAGGCTAGGGGCAACTGTAGATCAGTACTGCCATGTACCATGATATCCACTGGCTGATTTGTGATGGCTAGGCAAAACAATCAAGCAAGACTTAACCCAAATGATAAAATTTACATCCCTAAAGCTTTAGTTTTCCTATGAAGTGCTCATCTGGTGCAGAACATAAAGTGTGCAGTGCAGGATGATCAATGACCCCTGGCAGTCAAGCTTAAACACTTAATATTGGTAAAGACTATTGCATCACTTACCTTCATCCGGGATGCAAGACTCACAATGGTCAGATGTTTTAACTTGTTCTTCTGTACAGCCGAAAGCTCTGGCAGGCTGTCCTTTGAGGCTAGGAAGACGAGGTAAACAGGAACATATCAATGCTGCATTTGATGAAGGAATGAGAAAGCAAACCTGCTTATTTTAGATTTCAAGCTGGAAACAATTTAGCTAATGTTACCTTTATTTTACTACAGGTACTAACATCCAATGGCTGTGTACAAACCACCACTGAGGGATATACGTATAAAAGTGTAAATTTCATTGTACACTTGGCATAAAGATAAATACATAATTATAATGTTGTGGGATTTGCACAACACAGATTTCTGTCTGGCATAAAGTGAAGTCTCTAGGCCAATTATTTACAAAAGGCTTTTCAGGTGCTTCTAACTTTACTGAACAGACCAGTGAAATGTGCATTTTGCTACCTGTTTTTTCTTAATAAAAACTCTAGGCAATATTACAACATACAATAGTATCTACTGCTTAAAATAACTTTTTATTTAATTGAGCAAAAACTATTTTAATTTGTTCTTTGGGTGGATAATCTTAATCTGTGAATTTGGTAGATAAAAAGTTCACTGCCACACGCAATAACACAACAGTAATATCATCCAGTAGGAGGTCTTTCTTACCAATATAATCAGGATAAGTTCCATAAGCAAATAAATTCAGAAGCTTCAAGTAACCAGAATGGGGTCCATCACCAAGCTTTTTTGGGAGAAAGGGAATGGAGAAAGAGAGAAACATAAACAAACCAGTGCATGAATCCCATTTCATAAGTGTGCAGTAAATCACTGGATGTTTGGCTACATGCTTAAGGGCAATGACACAAGGAAATTAGTTGCCACGATTTTTAAAAACTCAGATTGTAGTGCTTAATTGCCACGCTCCCTTCCCACTTATCTACTTGAAAGAAAACCATAATCCCAACGCCTTCATTTGGTTAGGAAATGCTGGGAGCAGAGAAATCTAGAGGCAGCTACTCACCATACTTTGAGAGTTGGTGCATTAATAATGCACTACCTCCTAAAGCTATATAATTTCTCTATTGTAATATTATATATCTTACATATATTGTGGATCTTAAATATATTAAGGCATGGAACAAAGAGTTAGGATTTAATCTGACTGAAGAAGAGGTTTAAATTGTGGGACAACCTAAAGCACAGTTCAGTCAACATGGTTCTATCACAGGCTGGTTACAAAGTCCTTTTCCGTTGGTACAGAACTCCAGTTAAATTAGCAAAAATAGATCATGCATCTAACAATCGCTGCTTCAGAGGTTGTAACCCCACGAACTATGGGTCACATATGGTGGACTTTTCCAAGAGTAATCAGGTTTTGGGTGAGAGTATATAATTTAATCTTCTCAGAATTATAATTAAACTTGTGAAAAGATCCATACAAAGCCCTTATGGGAGCACTGCCCAAAGAGGTCTTTAAAACAAATTGTAAACTCTTAAATCACATATTTCTAGCTGCTAGAGTAAAGCACAGTCCTGGGGATCCCCACTATTAACTATGCTATGTTTAAAAACAAGATTGATTGGATTTTCACTAATGAGAAATTAACAAGTAGGTTTGGCAACCATGGATACAGGTTCAATGGAACTCTGCCAATGCCCTTTCTTACATTATAACAGCAATGAATCTGTCCTAGACATAGAATTTGCACCAAACCCATATAGACAACTGCACGTATCCATTAGTTGGATTAATTATGTATTTCTTTCTTGTTCAAGCTTAACGCTATGGACACACAGGCTGTTGGATCTGGCAGTTGTCAGCCTGTGTATTTTTGTAGGCTGAGAGAAGCAGATCTGCTCAGTGCCCCTGCTCAATTGATCTGAATCAGATCAGCCAGATCAGATACTGACCTCAGCTTCAGCTCCACTGTGTAGGACTGCACACAGGCTGATCGGATTCTAATCAATGGGACAGAGGCACAGAGCAGATCCACTTCTCTCAGCTTGCAAAAATTCAAAGGGTGACAATAGCTGGAGTCAACAGTCTGTGTGCCCATAGCATTCACACTGACTATAGCTAATTTACTATCTAGTGACTTAAAAGACACAACATATGGAATTGCTAAATATTAACTATTGGGAAATTCCCGTTGTACACTTATACTTGGTTTGTACTCGGTTAAGACTTGTTTAAGATTGTATTGTAATATGCTGGCTGTAATTGTCACCATTTTATTGTCAAACAATCTACCAAATTACATAGTACTGATATGACATTGTTTGTTGTATAGATATATTGAAAAAATTCTACGTGAGCAGGGGAAATGGCTCTTGCCTTGTGCTTAAAGTTTTCAACTTGCAGTAGAAGGGACATGCCAGAAAATATGGGCTGTTAAGTTTGCTTGGGCTTTAATTCGATATCAAAGGGCTAATGGCAAGGGGAATCAGAGAGTAACCATATCACTATTAATGCCCTTTACTAAAAACTCGCAGTTTGAGCAATGTTTGGGCTGCCCCAATGCAAAAACCTAATGTGCCATGCTGCAAGATTATTAAACTGCATAGATGAAAAGATTTATTGCATATTAAAAAAATGAAATCGATACATAGGGTTATAGAACAAAAAGTACTACATTTGCCTTGGTGCAAGTGTCCATAGCAAGCAAGCAACCAATATTATTTTTAATACCAACCCCTAGCATTTTATGATTTTTAAAAACGTAGACAAACCTATACTTTTCATTGAATGAGTATAATGCTTAGTTTCTCCGAAGGTTCAAAACATTATTAAAGAAAAGTACAGTAGCATTCATCCTTACCTCTTGCACATGAGGTAAATCTAAAAGTTCACCAAATACATAAACTCCAGGAGCCTCTAATACTTGGTTTACAAGAGCTGGAAGAGCTGAACCTTTTGTGCCTTTGGCTAGTAAAATAAACTGCTCCAGAATGCTACTGGATGGCTTCTGTTCTCCTGCCATGCTATAGTTGTTCTCCTACAAGTCTATAAATAAAAAACAAAAAAGTGTTACATGGTGTGAGGAAGATAAAATGCAAAATATGAAGTTATTATAAATCAGGATTACACTCCAGTGACTCCATTGATTTACATAAATATATAGTGGAGTATGATGACATAAGTTATTATGTACATACAATATTTTTTCTCAGCATATTAACATTTACAAATATAAGATGGCGATGACACTACTGTTTAAATTAAGTTGTCTATGAAGTTGTTTCAGATCTACCTCTACTGTTTTAAACATTTAGTGTACAGCAATAAGTGTACAGCAATAAGTGTACAGCAATAAGTGTACAGCTGCAGTGTGCAGTAGAGAATATGCTAAGGAAGCACATTATGATAAAGGAAAAAGTTAACAAAATTTAAATATTTTTTTATATATATATATATATATATATATATATATATATATATATATATATATATATATATATATCAGCAAACACATGGACAGGGTGTAAAAGCAACAGGGGCTGCTGATATCTGATAGCATATCTGATGTCCAATGTATAGGGAATAGTGTACCCCCTATGGTAAGTTTAGGATATTAAAAGTCACCAAGGCATTCTTTGTGAGCAGGGGAAATGGCTCTTGCCTTGTGCTTAAAGTTTTCAACTTGCAGTAGAAGGGGCATGCCAGAAAATATGGGCTGTTAAGTTTGCGTGGGCTTTACTTTGGTATCAAAAGGCTAATGGCAAGGGGAATCAGAGAGTAACCATATCACTATTATATGGCCCTTTACTGTGATGGTTTTTGCTTAATAAATACTTTTTTACTGCATCAACCTGTGGAGTGTGGTCCGGATTGTGCCAGCCTTTCTCTATTTTTGCATATAACTGTTGTGCTACAACAATGTCAAGACAAGGCCTAATTGCCCTTTAATCACTCATTTACAGTTTTGGGAGTCGATAGGAAAAACATTACAGGGCACCCAGTGGGGAAAAAACATTTTCTCCACCAGAAGTGTAAGCTTACGTGCGTTTGAAACACAATGTATATGTCACATACATATACGTCATATCTTCTTCCGGTTTTTGCTTTAACTGGATGATATCACTTGAAACAGTCATTTACGTTGATGGACAAATCGTACTAGTAAACAATAAAAAAAAAAATAACATATATATCTACATGTCTATGGGGACCTTTACAGAGCATATTCTGGAAAAAAACAAAAAATCAAAAGAAAAAAACCGAACAGGTAGCAAGCACTATGCTGTCTGCACAGGGAGGGAGGGAGCTCCTGGTGCAAGAGGCCATTCTGGGACACAAGCATGCAAATGAGACAGTGTGCCGCAGCAAGGGTGCCCTTCTGGTGTGGGTGGCATAGGATTAGCTACCTGCATTTTTTGCAAAATAGTATTGTGAAACCAACGTGATCCCCTGAAAAACATAAACTGGGGGATGTACCTTATTTGTAAATTAAATGTCTATTGAATGGAGTAGGTCTGTCCAGTGCTATTCTTTGCACTGCTGGCTCTGACTATTGTAATAGAAGCCAACTAATTAACAAACCTGTAAAGAAGCATATATGGCAACCTGGGAAATGTAGTCTGGGCTGGAGGAGAGTTGACAGAAATGGACATACAAATACTGCTTCCAGTTGCTTTGACATTTACAGAAAAAAGGGCACTGAAAAGGTTTCATTAATGTATACTGTAAAGTTGTTTAGAATTACAAGGACTTACTTCCCATTGAAAATAGTAATATTTCTCCTGGCATAGGCAAAATATCCATGGCTACAATAAATTCCAAATGACAAACAAATAAACTGTATAAATCTGGCGCTCAGAAGACGAGGCGATTAGTCGTCAGGCGACAAAATCTCCCCGAATCTCCTCGTGTGGCCTTACCCTAAAGCAGGTAATGACAGCACCAATGTAAACATAATCTGCTAAATCTTCCCATGGACTGCAAAGCTTGGAAAGTCCAATTAAACCAGGGAGTGTCTTAGCTAATATATGCTAGTCTGACTAAGACAAAAGTGTAATTTAGAGAGGAGAGAAAGTAAATCTTATTAACCGTGTAAACAGAAAAGAATTCAGCGTAGAAACACAATCCCTCTCATACTATTCCTAATGAGGTCCTAGTAAAAGTTATAAACAATAAATCATTTTTAAGCTGTTGCCAAAAGCATGGAACCTAATTCAGGGATGCCTGCACGACCTCGCGATATTTAGAGCACAGGGATATCCAGTTTTGTATCCTGTAGCTTTGCTAAAATAGGACTGTCAGAACCTGTGATATGTAGTTCAACTACAAATGAAGATGTACAGACACGCCGGATATAATTCAACAGCAGCTGGCTGGACGCAAACTAAAAGATCCTTGCGCTCAGAGAACGGGCGCTCTTGAAACTGGAACAAGGGCAGAGACAACATACCGACCTACTCCTCCATTCCCCAAACCCAAGTGCTTCCTCCCCTACGACCCCTGTCACCTTTAGACTCTGCTGTTGGTATCGGGCCGCTTTCACTTGGACTACACCTTGCGGTAGTCTCCGTTGTGCTTTCCTCCCCCGGAAACAGGGACACAACACTGCAAGTTCCGCCGGAAATGCATGTTCTAGCGCTTCCAGTTTGACCCCAACACTAGCAGCGCTTTAAACGAACCTGGAATTTCAACCATAACTTGGTTTGTGGAAACAAGAGTGCGTGCATAGGTTGCTTTGGATCCATTTTTGTTTCATTTGGGCGTAATTAAATAAAATTAAAATAAACTTAAGTCCTTATTAAAGGAACAGTAACACCAACAAATTTAAGTGTTTTTAAGTAATGAAAATAAAATGTACTCTTGAGCTGAATTGGTATAACTGGTGTGTTTGCTTCAGAAACTGGACTATAGTTTATATAAACAACAAGGGGCACTTTTACTAAGCTTGAGTGAAGGATTAGAATAAAAAATACTTCGAATTTCAAAGTTTTTGTTTTGGCTACTTCGACCATCGAATTGGCTACTTCGACCTTCGACTACGACTTCGAATTGTACGATTCGAACTAAAAATCGCTAGACTATTCGACCATTCGATAGTCGAAGTACTGTCTCTTTAAAAAAAACTTCGACCCCCTACTTCGCCACCTAAAACCTACCGAGCACCAATGTTAGCCTATGGGGAAAGTCTCCATAAGTTTTCCTTGCTTTTTTTGATCGAAGGAAAATCGCTCGATCGATGGATTAAAATCGAACGAAATTCGGTAAGTCCTTCGACTTCGAATATCAAATTTGAAGGATTTTACTTCGAGGTTCGAATATCGAGGGTTAATTAACCCTCGATATTCGACCAATAGTAAATGTGCCCCTTGCAAGTGTAGCCAGGCCTGGATTTTGGGCTTCAGTGTCCCTAGGCTGCTGGGTCCAAGCGCCCGGCGGCCTCGTGAGTGCACAACCCCACCTCCCTCGCGCAAGTTTGGGTTTCTTCAGAAATTATCTGTTATTCATACCTCCCAACTGTCCCTTTTTTGGAGGGACAGTCCCTCTTTTGACAGCTCAACCTGCAGTCCCTCTTTTGTACTGGAAAGTCCATATTTTAGCTGCACTGAACAGCCAGAAAAAGAAACAAAGTTTAGCAGAGAGCACAGAACAATTAGGTTCAAATAAGATACTTTGTAACAATTTTGAGACACAAAAAACTGTTTAGTTAAGGAGAAATATTTTCAAACTTTCATAACCTGCCAAACTTTGTAAAATGAACATGGTAATTGGGGGTGTGTACATGCACATTTTAATACAGTTATCTTAAATAAGAAAACCCGGTGTTGCTGTTCTGATTTATTGCATATGAAATGATTTTACCTTGCAGTCAGGGATACATACAAAGAAGCGGTGTGCTGCTTTATATATATATATATATATATATATATATATATATATATATATATATATATATATACCTGTGTATGTATGAGTGTGTTTGTGCACCTGCCTGAGTCCCTGATTGAGTAAAGCCCATGTACACTGCTGGCAGGCCCACACCCTATTTATTCTCCCATGTTATCTGAGCTTTACAACTGACAGTATCTATCCAGCCTTGTCTTCTAGGGGCATTATTAATGGAACTGACACCATTGCAATTGGCACTATATAAATTCTGGTGTGTTTTCTGGTTTGTTATTAAAATTATTCTACACTGTGTTCAGGGGGGTTCTTTATTGAATTGAGACCTTGTTTACACTGTGAGGTATTTAGGTCTATTATACACAGAACTGGCCCTAATACCACATGGAGACAATTTACATGACATTGGCACTGAAACTCTATTCTGGGGCATTACGTATCAGATCGGCACTGCACTGTATGTGTTTGCATGAAGTGACATTTGACTATGAAACAAGTAATTGAGTTTATAGCTGTAATTAACCTCCCCAAACCAAAACATCACCCTCTGCCTGTGCCTGCACCACTACTAGAGCTCCCAGCACCACTAGTGTGTAAAGGATCAAATGAATGTCTTCTCTGAATAATGCAGGTTTCTTTTTCACGTGTGTACATCTCATGCTATCTCTGTCTCTGCAATGAGAGGACACTGTTTCAGCCTGTGTAAATATACACAGAATAGGTTTTAGCACAAATGCATGTTTTCAATCCAAAATCTTCTCTGTGTGTGTATGCACCCAGGCCAACACTGTGCCTGTCAATGAAGAGGCAGAAGTGAGTGGGTTCCAGCTGGGTTCAGTTGTTTCTTGCTATTCTGAAACTGTTAGTGCAAGTGTGTGAGTCAATGTAAGTGTGTATATGGCTTTTTTAAATTTTTGTAGACATTTTGCTTGTGATGCTTTTAGCTACTTGCCCCACCCTGAAAAATTTTCTTGTGGACGCCCATGACTTCAAGTTACGATAACCACTATCTGCATCCTAAAAGTTGACTGCACCTCTGTTCCATTTCAGTACTTGCTCTATATGCATGTAAAGTAACTAATTCCTTATTTAAACCATTAAAGAATTAGACATTAACTCCCTTGCTCACTTGTCTAAGTGATAATTGCAATTACAAAAAAATTACAAAAAAAATGTTTTTAAGCTATGACCTGGCAGATAGGTCATATGACCCTATTTCAATTAATATCATTAGGTATACAGTGGTTCTTTACTTTTATAAATGGCCTTCATTTTACCAGTCCTTGCATTCTTCCATATACTGAATGGGGGCTTGGAAATAAAAATAAATAAATAAATTAAAAAAAAAAACAAACAAACAAATTGCTTACATTTCTTTTATGGCTCCTTTTTACTTGATGGTAACAAAATACATGAATCCATATTGGTGGCAAAACAATCCTATTGGGGTTACTCCATGTTTAAATTATTTTAATATTTGTCTGTATGTGTTCAAAATTAGGGAAAGATCCCTTATTGAGAAAATACCAGGTCCCAAGCAGGGGGTAGGAGGTTGTCAGGTGCCAGTCATGGGTGGAAGTGATGTCACAAGCGTGTGCCAAAATCACTGCGCTGATGGTTGCAAAGAGGGCCGGTGCTTAGGGCAGCACAAGACCAGAATACAGCCCTGGTTCCATGCATTCCAGATATTAGATCCTATACCTGTACTATCCTTACCTAATTAGTAAAACATGCACATTGGTGCCTAGATGAAAGTTAGAAACATTTGTAGCCTCACATAACAATAGTGTTTTGGTTGCCAGGGTCATTGACATTCATTTGAAATCTGGATAAAGGCAAAAAAAGGCAGCAAATGATTAAAAAATTATAATAAAGAAAGTTGAAGAGGAATTGAAAAATTGCTAACAAAACAACATAACATACTAAAGATTATTTAAAATGTAAAAGATGAAAAGATTGACCCCTCTAATAAAGACATTTTCATTCAAATCCAAGAAGGTTGTGCAGCATTGCTTTGTGAGAATATTTATTCAGTGGCTCAGAAGTGCTATTTTTGACAGAGCCAGGCCAAGTATTTATTTGATCTAAGCCTAAGGCAATTTTAAATTTATCATATGGTGTTTTCTCTACTAGCACAGGTGGATTTTGACCACTTTTTACATTTTTCTGTTTATTCCCATCGGTGGAAAAAATACCATGTGTGACACAAGCCTAAACAAGAAGATATGTGCAGTGTAACAATCAGTTTATAATCAGGATTTTAAATTACTACTAGGATATGTTGGTGGTCTTCCTGAATTTGGAATAAATATGGATGTAGTGTGCAGGATACAAAATTATCATTATGATCTTTATAATTGACTAATATTTTAATATAATTGATGAATTATATTATAATAATGTATAATATAATATAATAAATAATATTAAAATAAATTACTACTGGTCTATGATTATACCTGCACATTTTTGTGAATGAACACTAGTGGGGAGCACTTCTGCAGATTCCTATATTACCTTCTAATACAGAATACATGGTTTCAATTTGTAGTATCAGTGAACCATTCTCAGAATTTAGCAGGCAAATAATCCCTAGTTACTTAATTTGCAGCATGTAAAATTCTGTCATTTTAAAAATAGATTTACTGTATGTTTTGCACATTTGTAGCCCACCCGTGGGTATGCTATAAAGTATAGTTTGTAGTGTGTGAACATGAACATGTTTCTTCCCCAGTGCCAAGTAACCGTTGCTGCCCGAGCAATTCCCAGCAACTCCCGGTACCTTATACCTTGCCCCTGGTAGTAAAGAATCCAAACCACAGAGCCTTCTTTCAATAAAGAACATGTTTATTAACGGTGGATAACATAATAAATGTATTTAACAGTCACTTCTTTGAGATTCATCAATTCAATATCTGATATTATTTACCAAAAGGCAAGACAAATTTCATTCTAGTCAAGGACTTCCTCCTCATGATTCTCTGATCTTGGGGATCCTTTATTTGAGGTCTTGTATCTTGGCACCCTTTCTGGTTCTCAACTCACCCACTAAAGGTCCTGATACTAGCGGGTCAATACTGCAGGGTCCTAACCACTCTGCTTCTCCTCTTTGGAGTGAAAGGCAGCTCACTATCTTGTCTAAGCCTTCCTTTCACTCCTAAAGTGACTATAAACATAAACTGACTATCACTTTATCTATAATTTAACACAAACTGGAGCCCTGGACCTGTATCCACCTCCCAGTGAGATAAGGTCCCAGGAAAGACACATGGTGCTCTACCCTTTTATATCAGAACTCACTGCGCTCTACTGGGCAATATTTAGGCCACTATTAAATTATACTTAACCCCCAGGGAGAAGAAATCACTACCTGGGTGAACAAAGGACCCTCTAGGTCATTTAAACAGCTAATGCTGCCTGTATAGAAAAACACTGAATTCTCAAGGTCTCAACAGATGTACAGGTATGGGATCCATTAAACCCATTAGCCAAAAAGCTCTGAATTATGGAGAGGCTGTCTCCCGTAGACTCCATTTTATCTAAATAATCCAGATTTTTAAAAATAATTTCCTTCTTCTCTGTAATATTAAAATAGTACCTTGTACTTGATCCAATCTAAGCTATGATTAATCATCATTGGAAGCAAAACTAGTTTAATGGGTTTATTTAAAGTTAAATTATATTTTAGTAGACTTAAGGTATGAAGATCCAGATTACAGAGAGATCCGTTATCCAGGAAAAGCCCAGACATTGTGGATTCTGGATAACAGGTCCCAAAACTGTATCTTTATTTTTATTTATTTGCCTCAAATCAAGTCCATTTCTTTATCTTGAGCTGTCACTAGAGAACAGTTTTAAGGGGCTGCAGCACATTTTCTTCCTTTGTGTTATAGACTGGCCAATAGGAGAAGGGTAGTGGTGGTCTATAATTTATAAGCCTATACTGAGCTACAGACATCCACATGGGACATCATCAGGCCCAGACTGGCAATCAGTGGGTTCTGGCAAATGCCAGAGGGGCTGTTGTAATTTGCCATAGACAGTCACTATTTATTAGGCTGGTGGGGGGTTGCTTGGGCCTCTGTGTACCAACTGCTTTCTTCCATCATGTCACTGAATATAGAGTCATTTCCATTTTCACGCCCTTATTTACCTATTCCGTCTAATTAATGGAAGTGTATTGCTGAATATACCTTAGTCAGGCTGAAAAGAAAGTAGGTCAAATATATGTTCAGTAATCTTTAATATACCAGAATACTGTATTAAAAACATAACCAATAATACAGTTAAAAATTTAGTATTGGCCAATTTGTTTTGATTGCATAAAGTAAAGGAGCGATGCCATAAATGCATAGCACTAACAAATATTTTTCATAGGTTTTCATTTTATATTATTTGTGGTTTCTGAGTTATTTAGCTTTTTATTCAGATGCACTTCAGTTTACAAATTCAGCAATGTGGTTGCTAGGGTCCAAATTACCATAGCAACCATGCATTGATTTGAATATGATATGACTCTGAGACCTGAATAGAAATATGAGCAATAAAAAAGTAACAATAACAATAAATTTGTAGTTTTACAGAACATTTGTTGTTTTAGATGGGATCAGTGACCCCCAATGCTGAAAAGAGTCAGGAGAAGAATGTAGCACACCCATGGGTAGGCCTGACAATAGTGTAGAGAGTGTGATTATAGTGGGCGTTGCTACCAGTGCCTCCCGGACACCCTTGAGCTATGGGCAACTCCCAGCAGTGTGTGTGTGTGTGCCCCTTTAAACACCTTGCCCTCCGGTTTTGTCCTGTGAGTTTCCTGGTATTCAGATTAACCAGAATGAAGAAACAGCAGTCAAGAGGGTTACTTCAAACCAATAACTTATTTATTGAACAAATGGCATTGAATCTTGGTCACAACAACCAGGCAATAAAATCTTCAACAACATTCAATGCAGACAGTGGAAACCCTCCACATTTACTACTCTTAATAGTAGTAAACTCAGATCAGTCTCTCTTAGGGTGTTCAACCTTTTTACTTTTTTTTAACCTACCTGCCTACTACCAGTTGATCCAGAGGAAGGCGAAAAACCCCTGAAGCCTCTCCAATTTGCCTCAGAGGGGGAAAAATTCCTTCCTGACTCCAAAATGGCAATCAGACTAGTCCCTGGATCAACTTGTACTATGAGCTCTCTCCCATAACCCTTTATTCCCTAACTTGCTAAAAAGCCATCCAACCCTTTCTTAATACCGATCTCCCAGTCAGCTTACGAGGACCTAGAAGAAGGATGCCGTGAAGTCCGCTGCCTGAATCTGCGACGAGGGGTAAGTATAAAGTATGGGGAATTTCCCCAGGGGGGCAGTTAGCCTGGGGGGAGAAGGGAAGGGGGTCTAAATGTCTGGAATGGTATGAGATCTCACATGCCAAATTATACTCTTGTGTGATTTGGCCGAGTGAATATCTGGCACATTAACTTACCGAATCCCATATATCGTCTTAATGATTATGAAGTTGATCCAAAATGTAGGAAAATCATTGTAGCCACACTTTTGAAATACCTGTGATTGGACTTAAATAAATACACTTTCTGACAATATTAGTCTCACAATTGGTTAAATTAGCACATGTTTATACTCAGGGCTGGAACTAGGGGTAGGCAGAAGAGGCAGGTGCCTAGGGCACAAAGGTAGAGGGGTGCCAGGCATGTACCTCTTCTGACGCCTTTCCCTAGTTCAGACCGTTGTGTCCAGGAGCTTTGGCAGCAGTTTCTTCAGTATCCGAGTGTGCGATCTTCCTCACATGCGCACGATATATTGGTGACTCTGCGCATGCGCAGTCCCGCTTCCGCTTTTCTACGCAGGCGCACTTGTTATATCTCGGCGCTTGCACTCTTCTGCACATGCACAACCGGTGGGGGGCAACATAGTCGGCCGGGGTGCCTAGGGCGCCCAACCGACTTGGCCTGGCACTGTTTATACTCATGTGAGCAGTAACGCCACGCCAAGGCTTCAACCATGTTACTGGCCATTCACACACCATTCACTCTGGGCATAACAGGCCTTGCCTCCTATAACATATATAATACTTAACATTAACATTATAACAATAGTAGAATAATAATATAACTATGGAGGATGATAACGACATGTCTGTGAAGCACAACCCTTTGCACATTCCAACTGATCCAGAGGAAGGAAAAAACCCATCTGAAGCGGGGGCCAATTTGCTACAGAAGGGGAAAAAAACCCTTCCTGTTCTGGATCAGTTGTCTGCGCATTAAAACAGGGAATAGGCTTCACAGACAGACAGCAGAGCCTGATGGAATTTGGTTCCTATAAGAGGAGCCATCTCTGCCTGTCCTGTTACGTCCTTAGCCTTTCATATCTCACATTCTCTCACACAATCACGCACCATTCGCTCTAAATAAATATAAATATACTTACCTCTTCCCGGTGTTACTGGGTGAGGTCTAGAAGGTGTTTCCCAGGTGGCACTGGATCAGATGGTATGACCAGGCATTGCAGAGTATGATGGTGTCTCAATGCAGCAGGTGGAGATGATCTTGTTCCGAAGTTCATAGATGATGGTTATTGATGTTTCATATTTCATGCTGATGGAATTGCATGGCTGAGCCTTAGAAACTTAATCCTGCCAAGTAGAATCTATGAAGGAAAGGCCTGGAATGTTCATTGTGTCCCCTGATGCGTTGTTGTTCTTCTGGGACTCCAGGAACGATAGAGCCTTTCCTTCATATGGCTTCATCTGCTCCCTTGATGACTGTATAAAAGGGAGAAAAAGACTATTTAGTCTTAATGATATTAAATATTCAGTAAAGGTATTTGAACTATTAAAGTAATCAGCCAGTCCAACAGAAGGTTTTGCACATCCTAATGTACTGCATTTTATACAGGTATTTTAAAGAGAGCTGTGAGCTTCCTAACTGATCCATATGTGCCACCTGTATAGTCAGTTAATCCTGGGGTCACTGAGACTCTTATATATCATTTGTGGGTCGGGAGTCCATATGACTGTTTACGTAAATCTCTTAATTAGGCCAAAGGGACCCGCCCCAGTTCCAAAGGCAATCAAAATCAAAAAATTTTATATCAAAAAAGATATATGTCCCAAGGCTTCTTAAAGTAAGAACAAGTAATTTATTGATAATCACATTTAAAAAGTTTTCGGTACATACTAACTCCACATAGCCCACCGGCGCTTAGTCATAGGTGCACCTATGACTTGTTTTTACTTTAAGAAGCCTTGGGACATATATCTTTTTTGATATAAAAATTTTCACTGAGACTCTTGACTCTAAAACAGAGCTGCTGAGCTGAAACACTGGTAATATAAGTGTAAAACTCCAAACACCTCAGAAATCACTAGAAAATGAATGTAAATTGCAAAATTGTTTTGAAAAGCATGCTGAGTAAATTTAGATAAAGTAATGTTTTGTCATTTAGATCACCTTTGATTTCTCTACTTGAGTTGCTTGTTTCATCATATATATTAAATATCTATTTCTATTTTCTGTTTAATAAGTGTAAGTATTTCAGCAGCCATGTACTTACTGTTTCAAGGTCGAAAGGCGGTGGTACTGGCGGCCATTCCAGCTCCTCCCAGTCAATGGCTGAAAAGAATGGGTGCTGTCTGATGTTGCCATACACACCAAGGCGCCGGTCAGGATTCCTCTCCAGTAGCTAAAGAAACACATAAACTTGTATTTGAATATTGCAGATATGAGTCTGTGTAATGAACCCACCAGTAATAACCTCAAATAGCAAAGAGCCTAGTCATTAATAACTACTGTATGTGGACTCTGTTAAAGAAGTAAAGGGTATGGTCACTGTTTTTAAAAATGTATTTATTAAATTCAATCCTTTCACTTGGTCTTTAATTTATTTTTATTTTGAATTATTAGCAATCCTATTCTGCCAAACACAGACCAACTGTGAAGGTTCAGTATTACTATTATTATTTGAACTACTTATGTTATCAGGCCCTCTCCTTTTGATCTTCTGTTTGGACTCATACACTAATAGGATAATCAGGCTCTAGCAACCAGGTAGCAGAACAATTAGTGTAACTAATCTTTATTTCAAACAAAACTCCAAAATTCAAACAAAATTAAAATTCCCACCTTTCTCAGCAGATCTTTGAGATCCTTACTCAGCCAGGAAGGGATGTTGGGTTCGTCACTGAAGTCTTCATCATCGCTGTCATCTGGGAATGGGATCTCTCCAGTGGCCATTTCACAGATGATGACTCCACATGCCCACCAGTCCACCGCCGCATTGTAGCCCTTGTTTAAGAAGATCTTTAATAGAAAAAAAATAAATTACCATTTTGAGCTTTCTACGTTGGGGTAAATTGTATGGTTTCTGTTATAATACAAGTATGGGACCTGTTATCCAGAAGGTTCGGGACCTGGGGTTTTTCCGCATAATTTCCGTAATTTGGAACTTCATACCTAAAGTCTACTTGAGAATTGTGTAAATATGAAATAAACACAAAAGGCTGGTTTTGCTTTCAATAAGGATTAATTATATCTTAGTTTTGATCAAGTACAAGGTACTGTTTTATTATTACAGAGATAAAGGAAATACTTTTTAAGAATTGTATTATTTGGATAAAACGGATTCTATTCCCATTATTTGGAGCTTTCTGGATAATGGGTTTCCAGATAACGTATCCTATACCCATAAGCAGATTATAGAATTTAAACTCTGCTACAAAATACTGAATATGATAAATATCTGAAATTGATATGGGTAGCACTATGTAGGGATTAAAAGTTAAACATTATAGTATTGGGTTTAGGACTTTTCAATCCAAAACAAGGTTTCCCTGTGCATGTCCAGTAGTAATGGGGCATTTCTGATTTATAAATCCTTGTAGTTAGTCCCTAAGGGAAATTGCCACACAATGAAACTAGAGGAGCAGGTACTTTTTTTTCCTTATAATTATCAGTATTCATGGAGGGTGGGAAAGTTTAACTATAAAGTTGAGGGGATTTATAAGAACCTGGGCTGACATTGCTCTGGGTACAAACTACAGTTAAGGCTTAATGCAGCATAGAAGGAAGTTACAGTAAAGTCAGTGACTCTCCTGACATTGTCAAATATTAACAAGGGTTGATTTATGTAGATTAAGGCATCAGGTAAACAAACGGGAATGTACTTGCAGGATTATTCTGTAAAAATACTTCAATTTCTTACCTCTGGGGCCATGTAGTCGAGTGTTCCAGCCTGGCCAGTGATGGTTCTACTGCCAAAAATGTTCTGCTTGGCCATGCCAAAATCTGCTATTTTTATATGACCCTCATGGTCCAATAGAATATTGTCTGGTTTGAGATCCCTGTAATAAAAAGATAGTCCAAATTATGGAAAGTAGGAGAAAATTGCATGTCATGTTGATTTTACAAATAACGAGATGGTGAAATCACAATCAGGGTCTCAGGGAAGCAGAATATAATAGAGAACAGAGTGTTGGCCTTTTTGAAGGCACAAAGTGGTTTGGAGGGATATTCACACTAGTTCATGTGAGCTACATGTTTGTCGACCAAACCAGTTCACTTGACTATTGACTAGGGAAAGAACACCAGCTAAAAGAGTTGTAAGGATGAGTTAAGGGCAGACAATGTTCATATAGTGTGGTCATGTTTGCCAGAGGGTATTGATATATGTCTGTTTATTGTAGTGAGTTATGTAGGTATGTACATGTATCTACGTATATGTCTTCTGATCCTGTCTTTGCTCTCCCAACTCACAGTATTATAAGTGTATTACCTTGTTTCACTATCCAGAATTCTAAGGATCAGAATTTAGCTGGATGAGAGTTTTTTGACTGAATTTGGATGGTAGAGTTAAAATATCTGCCTGTCTGTACTAATGTACCACTAGCAGTGCTAGGTCTATAAATGGACACATATTTGTAAACATAAAAATGATTTGCACAAAGTGCAAGTTATCCATTTACTCCATTTTATTCAAATAATACAATTTTCTTTTTAAAAAATATTCCTTTTTCTCTGTTATAATAAAATAGTAAAGGTATGGGACCTGTTATCCAGAATTCTCGGGACCTGGGGATCTTTCTGTAATTTGGATCTTCATACCTTAAGGCTACTGGAAAATCATTTAATCATTAAATAAACAAAATAGGTTGGTGTTGCCACCAATAAGGATTGATTATATCTTAGTTTGGATTAAGTACAAGGTACTGTTTTATTAAAACTGAGAAAAAGTAAATAATTTTAAAGAATTTGGATTATTTGGATACAATGGAGTCTAAGAAAGAGAACCTTCCCATAACTCAGAGCTTTCTGGATAAAGGGTTTCCAGAGATCCCATACCTGTACCTTGTACTTTATCCTAACTAAGATATAATTAATTCTGGATATAATGCATTCTGGATAACAGGTCCCGTGTACTTGTGAATACTAGCAATTCTAAACTAGCACCTGCTTGACGGTTGCACAAATTTTGTATTTGGACTCCTGTAGCGCATAAGTAAAAATCACCACAAGTCATCATTTGCTCAACATTTACAAAATAAAAACACATTAATACAGAAAAAGAAGAGGGGTGAAATAGAAGACTTATACTCACCTATGAACGATGCCGTTGTCATGAAGGAACTGGAGACCACAGACTATTTCTGCAGAATATAACCTTTTAAGGGAAAAACATTTTTATTAATTATCTTTATATTCAGCCCCCATCCCACATCCCGTGAAAGTCTGTACATAAACCCAGTGCCTGGTTGCTGGGATACGTGAGGCCCTCCCCTCCATGTAACCTCTGAACGTAGAATGTTCCCATTTACCACATTCCTCCATGTGCCACTTACTCGGCTCTGGTCATGTCCAGTGGGCCGTGACTCTCCAGCTGATCCCTCAGGCTTCCCCCGCTGACATATTCCATGATGAGGAAGGCATGCCGCTGGGTACACAGACAAAAGAAAAGAGATTAAAATATGTCCAGTTTAAAGGTATCTGTGGGTAGTGCAAGGCAAGCAGGGCTAATGTAATGTGTGTAAGGGCAGTATTATGTCTTCACTAAATGTAAATAAGTATTTTATGATTCTATATTATACTACAGGGAGTCCTCGAGTTACATACACCCAACACATACAACTCACACTTAGATACAGAGGCTATTACAGTAATGTACTATGGTAGCATTTATCTTTAATAAATCACCTGCCCCAATCCCCTCTGGTATGTGTTGTCTACTGCAAAGTACCGGATGGAAATAATACATATGCACAGAAAGGAAAAATAAATACTATGTTAAGACAAACTTCTTTCTTGTTGCATTTAATAAGTAAATGTATATGTTTTAACTTACATACAAATTCAACTTAAGAACAAACCTACAGACCCTATCTCGTACTTAACCCAGGGACTGCCTGTATATGATACTATATATTATGTCAGATACAGACAAATAAATAAACAAAGTTCTTGGCAGATTTGTAATTTGTACCTGTGTTTGAAAAGCGGCAAATCCTTGGCACAGGTATGGGTTTCCGCTTGTCAGCTTCAGTATATTTGCCTCGGTCTGGATGTTACTGCTACTCCCGGGCTTCTTCTTTAAGATTTTAACTGCCACCTTTGATCTGGTGTCTTTTAATGAAGCCAACATAACCTGAGAAAGGCAAAGAGAATAATGTAAATACATAGATAAGTCTCTTTTGAGGACATTGTGGATGTAATAAACGGACATTATTAAAGGGTTAAAGGATTGATTGATAATCAAGATATACTGGTGTATATTAACAGATCTAAGATAGAAGAAAACAGTTATCATTTTCTTTAAAGGGGAAGGAAACCTAGTTGGCGCAAAAACCCTCCCCCCCTCCCGTGTGTTGCCCAGCCTCCCTCCTCCCCCCTGGCCTACCCGTCCCGCTGGGCAAATGCCCCTAACTTGTTACTTACCCTTCTGCGCAGGTCCAGTCCAGGGAGTTCACAGACGACATCTTCTTCCACGCGATCTTCTTCCTGCTTTTTTTGCGCAGTAGGAGCATTTTGCCGGTACGGATCTACGGCGCATGCACCAAAAGTCACAAAGTACTTTTGCCGCATGCGCAGTAGATCGTACCGGCGAAATGCTCCTACTGCGCATGCGCCGGTCAAGCAGGAGGAAGATCGCGTGAAAGAAGATGTCGTCTGTGAACTCCCTGGACTGGACCTGCGCAGAAGCGTAAGTAACAAGTTAGGGGCATTTGCCCAGCGGGACGGGTAGGACAGGGGGGAGGATGGAGGGTGGGCTAACACACGGGAGGGGGGAGGGTTTTTGCGCCAACTAGGTTTCCTTCCCCTTTAAATCCTTTTAAAGAATATCGGAATTTAGTTCTATTTAAATGCATTTTCTTCTGGTTCCAATCATGTCCATACCATAATAACCATATTAATAAAGAACAACTTCTTCCTTTTCTGAAGCCTGTCACTCACCTTGCCAAATCCTCCTCCACCAATCATGGAATGGAAGGTGTAGCTTGAAATATGCAGCAGGTTCGGCCCTTCAGGATCAGCACGGGGTCTCTTCTGGTCACTTTCACCTAGTCCTAGATCATACAATGGATACGTTAATTATCATATATTTAAGAATGTATTTTGGAGAAAAAATGCCCAAGATGCCCATGATATTAAGCCACCACTCATTACCAAAATCCTTATTCAAATAAGTGTGTGGTTGCTAAGTTAATTTGGACCATAGCAACCAGATTGCTAAAATTGCAAACTGAATAAAAGGCATGCTTAATAAAGGGCTTGTCATCTTTGAGTTAAATTTTAGTATCATGTAGAGAGGGATATACTGAGACAATTTCCATTGGTTTTTATTTATTTTTCATGGTTTTTAAGTTATTTATCTTTTTATTCAGCAGCTCTCCAGTTTCAGCAATCTGGTTGCTAGGCTTCAAATTACCCTAGCAACCATGCATTGATTTGAATAAGAGGCTGGAACAGGAATAGCAGAGGGCCTGAATAGAAAGACAATTAATACTAAGCAGCTATAAGCAGCTGTTTAGATGGGGTCAGGAAAGATTCACAAGAAGAATGCAAATAATTAAAAAAAACTATATATAATGAAAACCAATTGAAAAGTTGCTTAGAACTGACCATTCTATAACATACTGAAAATTAACAAAGTTGAACCACCCCTTTAAGTCAGGGTCCAAAACATTCTGCCTGTTATTTACTTGAATTGAATCCACCTGTTACTAGTGGGTATCTGTATTGTATCTGAATGCAACATGTAATGTAACATACTGTGTGATTGCTGAGGTCAACAACAACCCAGTGACCCAGCTACTTTTATTGTTATTTTTATTGTGTATCTTTTTTCAGGCCCTCGGGCCACTTAGGGAATTAGCCCAGTGCCAATCAGGACATAGGACTCCATTAACTATTTTATCTTTTGAGAAAAGCATCTTTTACTAATGGCATGTTGAATATATACAGACAAGGCACAGAATGGAATTATTGTATATATAAGGATCTATTTTTCTCTTCTGTACAAAGATATACTTAAATGGTGGTTATTATTATTATTATTATTATTATTAAAGAATAATAATAATAGCAATAGTACTAAAAAGAGTACTAGTACTAAAATTAACTTTGGAGGTTCTATTCAATCCTGTCAGGGATTTCTAGCAGAGCTTAATAATAATGTCCCAAGGATAATAGGTAGAGAGCTAGATAAGAAACATAGTTACAATATTTTCATATGTATTTGTAGACAGATATCTACTTCATACATATCATTTTCATGCTACGCTATTACAATTCCAGATCCTGCAGCTAATTAGCAGATCATTTACATATATTGTGCAGATGGGCCTTTTTTGCTGTGGAAAATTATACAGAAGATAATATAAGCTACAGTTGGATTCTGGGCTATGGGCTGAGGAGTTTCAGGGGGAGTGCCAGTTATGGCAGTTATACTGGAGCTATTAGGGTGGGAAAATAATATTAAATCATTCATATCTGTAGAAACAAGTCACTAGTCATCTGACTGGCTTTCTTTGTGAAAGGGGGAGCAGAATGGGGTTCATATGACATGACACACATGACTTTTGGTAAATGAAATTAAATTACACAGAATCAAAGCAAAGGTCTATCAGGTAACAACCTGTATTACCCATCAGCATCTCTGCAAGTAGGGAGGACTGCAGAGTGATCACATGCTTTATCTAAGTTTCCCTGATGCAGGTATGGCACCTGTTATCCAGAGACCCATTAAAAAATGATTTCCCTTTAATGATAAAACAGTACCTTGAACCCAGCTAAGATATAATTACTCCTTAATGGATGCCAAACAATCCTTTTTGGTTTAATTCATGTTTAAATTATTTTGTAGTAGACGTAAAGTATGAAGATCCAAATTGCAGAAAGACCCCTTATCCTGAAAAACCCCAGGTCCCGAGCATAATAATGTCCCAAGGATAATAGGTAGAGAGCTAGATAAGAAATATAGTGACAAGCTTTTAATATGGGCTGAGGAGTTTCAGGGGGAGTGTCAGTTATGGTAGTTATGCTGGAGCTTTTATGGTGGGGAAATAATATTAAGTCATTCATATCTGTAGAAACAAGTCAAATTAACTGGACTTGCTGTGTATTTCTTGAAGATGTTTCACTAGTCATCCGACTGGCTTTCTTTGAAAAAGCCAGTCAAAAATATTAAGTCATCATGGATTACAAATACATTTGCACAATGTTGGCTTTTTTGTGAGCTATTGGGTATGTCTTGCAGGCTGGCAACACCCCTGTCCATAAATGGTTCGTCTCAGCTGAATACTGTAAAATGCAATAGAAATATGTTTGCACCTATCAAGATGAACAGAGGTGGATACAGGTCAGTTAATAAAAGTAGGGACCGTATAAATACACAAGCAGGTCCCTGGATATAACAAACTGACATCCTGTGTGTTTTGGGCTCTGGGTCCAAGACCAAAGTCAAAACATATCCTGGGATAAACCATTAAAAATGTTTTATTTTTCAATTTCGCCACCTTACCTTCTGGGCTGTTTTCCCTGGACCTTTTTTCCTTCTTCTTGGGACGCTCTTCTGAAGAATGATCGCTGTCTCTTCTTCCAGTCTTCCCCTCTGATTTCTCTTCATGGTGTTTCTTCTTTCCCTTCTTCTTCCCTGGTCCTTTCTCTTCTTTACTCTCTCTCTTCCTTTTAGTGTCCATAGTCACTCCTGGTCCATCGAAATCAACTCGCTCCTTCTCCATTTTAACCAAAAAAATGCACCCTGTCTTCTCTCCTACCTCCTATCTCTCCGTCGTCTCTCTCCTCTCTCACCAACGACTCAAGAAGGTGTATTGTTAATTCCATTTTTAGGGCAGTAGTCTGATTGAGTTCAATACTAAGTAAAGTTGCCACCTGAAGGCTGGTATTTGTTTTCCAAAAATGGCGGCAAACGCAGTCTTAGCACTAGGCCTGCCAATATTAAATGATCCATGAAGTGTCTTTTGTTCAGACAAACCAGAATAAAATGCATAAATTAATGTGGCTCTGGTATGTCAAAATCAGAAATATGGGAGCAGTTTTGGGCCCTAAAAATCCCCTGTGATATTTTTAAATCAACAATGTAGCCATTACTTATCTTACTTATCTAGTTATTATTCGAACATGGTTTTTACCTCCAACACAATGGCTGGTATCAACTTTGCAGTAATGTAGATGTAGTGTTCCCAAATTGGAATTCAAAGCAAATTAAGAGCTTAACTCACACTTTTGATTACTAGGTGAATTAGTGATGGGCGAATCTGACCAATTTTTCCAAAAAACTGCGAAAATTCGCAGAAATACATTGTGTGTAAATTTTTTTTGATATGCCAAAAATTGCAAGACAATTTTTTGACGCCCAACAATTTTTTTTCACCCATTAGAGTCTATGGGCATCATTTTTGCGGTGAAACTTGGTGAAAAAATTTGCTCATGTTTAACTCATTTATTTTGGCCACAGAATGTGAAGGTAAAGCATAACATTTTGGGCAGTCAACACAATAAGTAAAATAGTTGGGGAACAAAGGGTCCGTCAGCTCTGTTATTTTTAAGGGCCCATATCATGTCCATGGGAACATGGATTCTCCTGTACTTATGCCATTGGTGTAACTAGAGTTGGGCCCCCTCCCTCAGAAGGCTAAAGAAGAACACACTGGCTAGCAGATGTATACCTCCCAACACTTAAAAAAAAAGAAATAAAGGTGCAAAGAGCTGCTGTGTGCATGGGTATCTAGAGATAGGGGCATGACTTAAGGTCCCCACAGACGCAAATATTTTTCTTTGAACGACTGATTTTAGTGAAATCCGACAAATTAGCGTGAAGTTAGTGGGATTCGAACGATCGTATATATATTACAATTTTTCGTCAAACATCTGTCACAAATTTGATTGGCCGGGTTAAAAAATCTTTATCGGTCACAGTACAATCGATCAATGTTTGCAGGGCCAAACAGGCAGCTACCCTTCAGTTTTGCTGGCAATATCGCCTGAAATGGTCTTTTTAGTTGATGGACACCGTACATTTAAACGATCGCTTCGAGATAATTGAGGACTCGCGATAATGAAAGGATCTTTTAAAGATCTTTACATCTATGGCCAGCTTTAGCACATCATCAGGAGAACACATGCTCCTGCGTGCGCTCTCTTAACGAAGAAGTAATTAGACGCAGCGATCAGTTGCAAGCAGAAGCAAAGATTTATTGCTTGTCGATGTATAATATCCCGTGTGATCTCGAACTAAATGTTATTCTCCCCCTCTACAATTTACTAAACCCATTAACTTTACTCTGCTTAATATTTGGATGATTACACCACTGGGAAACGTAATCAGATCTCCCAAGATCACTTCTTTTAATTAATTCGCCTGGAACCAATTGCCACTTTATGTATTATGACCCTTATCCTATCCCGTACAACTTTTCTCCGTATCTATGCAACGTGAGGTTGCTCAACTTAGTGACGCGCGTGCAGCCAACCAGACTTGAATTTCCATTTGGCCCTCCCTGCGTGCGACGTTGTCTCTCTCCTAATTGGTACGTGGCGATATCACTCATCAGGGGTTCGGCCTGTTATTGGCTGTGCTCGCATTTTTTGTTGAATTGTGCTAAACGTCAGAGGGCAGATAGGAGGAACTGGTGTAGCTTAGTAAATCCTCTTAGCCAGAGCCATTGACGAGGATCCATTGTTAATGTAGAAATAACGAGGAATTAATGTACAATTCCGAAAACCCAGTAGAGAATTATATAGTTCTTCCCAGGGCCGCGGCGCTCATACCGGAAAGCTAACAAGTCTGTCAGTCTGAATCCACGCTGCTTCTCTCCAGGCGCATGCAAACCTGCAAGGTGTGTTATTGGGTTATTACCCTGTGTGATACGGGTGGGGAACTACTAGTTATTGCAGAGGAGCTGTAATAGTACCCCAGCACCGACCTACCCTCACTGTGCTTGGCCTTTGCAGCCCTCCTGTATTCTGACTGGTCCTTATCGCTTACCTGCACCTGTCTGGCCCACACGAACTACCATTGTACTTACAGTCTTTGTGACAGATTCGTCTTTATTCCTGACTTTGCCACAAGGGCCCCAAATCACCTGCCAAAGTGATACTGACAGTCACAGTCAGTATTAGGTCACCTCTATGTTATTACCATTTAACTGGTCAGCAAGACACCATCATGCATCCGCTTTTTGAAAACTAATTTCAGCCAGATCATCATATTAAATTTTTCTGAATTGGAATTGCCCCTCTCATGTGTGCCAGTATGAGTCGTGTGTAGGCTCCACAAATCTGGATCATCTACAGAGGCCAAAAGTGTATTGAAATCACTTAAAAAACACAGCACTGGTTTTTGTAGCACCTAGGACTGCAAAACCTGAACTGTACATCGCTCATCAAGAATAACTGATCAAGGAAATCAAGGACAGCATCCAACATGTCTCAGGATGAAAGAGCCAAGCAAATCCTGAAGGGATTCAAATTGTATCCAGCCCTAATGGTGTCTGTTGAAATGAGCCAGTTATGAGAGAGTGATATCACAATCGTGGGTTACTTGCTGTAGGGTCAGATGTTGTGAGTATAACATATCAATGTAAGTCAAAGTGGGTGCTTCAGGCTTGCATTTTATAGCTCAGTAATACAGTGATGATCAGCCTCTGGCCCTCCAGCAGTTGAGGTACAGCTTCCAGCATCTCTTGAAAGATTAAAAGTGCTTAGCGCTTAGGGAGATATAGTCCAGATGGTAGGCCGTAGGTAGGACTTCTCTGTAAACCAGCATTAAATCCTACTGTCCGTTCAATGTGGCGTATCCAGATATATGCATATTGGGTACTAGAACTTTGCATGCATGAAATACAGTAGAACCCCCATTTTACCTTTTTCAGGGGACCAGAAAAAATGGTGTCAAATTTGAAAAAAAGAAAAATCAGGGAAAGGTATATGAATAATATATACATATAAAAAGCAGCAAGTAAGTTGCAGGTAAAACCTAGTCCCTTTGTAAAATGTATAATGAAGCAATAGAATTCTTAATGAATCAGATAAAATTGAGCATAGGACTGGCCAGATATTTAAAGGGTAAGGCATTTTTCAGTAGCAGTATGCACAAAATGTCGCTGTCTTAAATATATTGATAATGGGTTGAGTGCAGAGGACTCTTGTATTTGACTATATGTATTTTGTGGTCACAGCCTCATTGCACCCCCGCCTAATGGTTTTAAAAAATAGTGGTGAGCACAACTTTCCCTTGTTTGTTATGAATAATATATAGGTAGAACCACAACAAATTATGTTAAGTTGAAGTTATATTGTACCTGTACAAACATTTTTGGGATTCAGATACATCTGTCGTCAAATTCATTTTGGATTACTACAAAATGTGCACGTCTGCACCTGTAGAATTTTACCTAATTGCAGACTTTTTGTAATGGTTAGTTGTAACCTTAAGGTGGCCATACACTGGCAGATTAAAGCTGCCGATATTGGTCTTTTAGACTGATTCGGCAGCTTATCTGCCCCTGTGTGGGGGCTTCCGATGGGTCCCCCTATTGATATCAGGCCAAAAATCGGTTTGGTTTTTCCTGTGATTGAAGACCGCATTGGCTAGTTGATGTGATACGATCCATCAGTGTCCATTTACAGGCTCCCCTAGGGTGCGGAGCACTGAGGATTGGCGCATGGGAAATTTAAAAAACTAGTATCTTCTGCCCATATCCAGTGCTTCCCAAACAATGCAGAGGTGGTTAGGCAGCATGTGGCTCCCTAAAATCCTGCTGCCCTAAGACCAGGCCTTTGTGGTCTTCTGTTTTTTTGAGACAGGGTAGATATGGTAGTTGGCAAGCAGCATGTGCCAGGAGAAAATGGTATAATGATGTTGTGTAGAAGAGTTTGAGATTGGCGACAAAGATTTTCAAAGCCCATATTGTGGGTCATGTGATGGGGGTGAAAAAAACTTGCAGCTTGTTGGTATTGGAAGTATTTTTTGTGCGTGTTCTTTCTTGCATTTCACTGGTCCTGGGATCTGCTTGTTGCATTAAGTGCTCAACTTTGTAACAGCCTGTTTTGGCTGTATGTGCGTTTAAACACTGGGATTTTTCCCAGTGTTCTGTGGGTTAGCCAGACCCTGAGCCTTTAGAAAGCCTACCAAGGCAGAGTATGTTTTTGGACCTGTGGGATTAGTTTAGTGGGCATGCAAGAAAGCTACCATACCAAACAGCCAAAGGAGGGCACAAAGGGGTGAATTTACACCAGATGTGGCAAGCCCATTGTATACCAGGTTAAAAGTAGAATGAGAGAGATACATACTGTTATGCTATGATTTTTTATAGTATATTTTAGGCATGTGACAATTTTTCTGATACTGTAACTTTAAACTATAAGTTAATTGGAGATTGTGATGGACAACTTGGTGGTGGTACAGCAAATTCTATTGTTTTGCCTGGTTAGAGAAATTAGGGCAGGACTAGATGAAGCGATTGGACCCGACACGTCGCAATGTGACTAAACGCATGCAACTTGTCGGATGTTATACCGAAAACGGAAGTGAAGGAGAATCGCAGGAAACAACTACATTAATCCGACTGTCGGATGAAAACGAAGCGCGACAGTCGGATCAATGTAGTTGTTTCCTGGCATTCTCCTTCACTTCCGTTTCGGTAAAACATCCGACACGTCACATTCGTTTAGTCGCATTGTGACGTGTCGGGTCCAAGTGCTTCATCTAGTCCTGCCCTTAGTGTTTTTTGTTGTGTTCATTTGAAGAGAAAACATGCCACATTTATCGGAAGTGGTTACTGATTATTTATAGTGTTCGGACAAATTGTTATATTATAGGCTTGTAATTACAAATGATCTAACCTTTTGTTTTAGTGAGATTTAATTTGCGTCAAATTTTTGTTTCCATGATAGTTCTACTTTAACATGGTCACTAAAACAATGTTTTCCTGTGTTTAATTGAATTCGTTGGTATACTGATTTGCAGCTCTAGTCAGAAAGTTAAGAAAATGAGTAGAACCACTCAAACCAGCCTTTGCAGGCTGCACACTCTATGGCTTGTCCCGTAGTTGCTCAAAAGCTGGTAGTGGAGACAGAAGATTCAGCCAATGAAGTGGCAGGTGTAATGTCTGGATGGCACCACCGATCATGTTTTTTTCAGGTGCTGCTGCCATAGAGGTCAGTGATGAATTCTTTGCTTAGAAGGTTATGTAACAGGCTTCTCCTTGATACTGACTTTAGCAACCAGGAAAAAGGCAATAAAAAAAAATAACTATACAAAAAAATTGAAAGGCCAGTGAGAAATTGATTTATTTTATTAATTTAAAGTGAATGCTGAAATTCTTCTTAGGTAAACTTCTCCATTATGTGTTACATAGTTTTGACATTTAAATCCCATTCAGGATGTTATTATATTTAATGATCCAATATTTTCCACAGCTCGATATAAAATGGAAAATACTACATGCTGCATGAGCCAGTATCATACGGCCACAAATGGTCACAGGAGCCTCCAACAGTATAAATAGAATTTCTCTTATTATTGTTGACATGACTCCAGACATTGACCCTAGGCAGTGATGAGAGGTTACAAATAATAACACATTGATACAAACTTGCATCAGCAGATGGGCCTTGCGTGCAAGAGCTTAATTCCTAGAATTAGGGGAACGGATGGAACCAGAGTTATATGATTTTTTTTTTTCTACTGCTGGGAAATCAATTTCTAATTTAGAATTTTGTATTTTTCTGTGCTTTTATTGTTTGCTTTCTATTAAAAAGATGGAAAAAGGTAATCAAAAACAATACAGTTTTCATCCAGCTTCCGTTTTGATATTATATTAGTTTGTGGAAAGCTAGATTACTCTGACAGCTGCTTTTTTTTTCCCCACCACCTTTTGTATTGCCAGGGATTACAGTAAGAGAAACATTTTGCGTGTTTGTCCCTTTGTCCTGAGACTTCTAGGATCTACAGGGTGACAGGGCATAATAAACTGCAGGTCTTAAAAGAACTGTAGGGCTCAGTTGGAAATTAGAAGTTTTTTTGTGTGTATCTGGGTCTAGAAATGGCAGCTATGAAATCCTTTTTGGTTTTCCAAGCTACTATAAATGTAGAGTTGGACAGTTTGGCTGATAGGTACAAACTTGCTCTGGTAACCCAGCTGTGGGTCCTCTTCTCCACATCCTTCACAGGAGGATGCACAGCTCGTTTGGATTTGCCATGCATTAAAATGCAACAAACTCGGCTACAAGTGCAAGGCAAAGTGTAAGTGTGTTCAACCAACAATAATGACATGGCAACTGATAATTGAAGTGTCCGGTATGGTCTGGCATTGAGTTCTGGACTATGTTTTGGACCGTACCTGCATTAATCCACTGAGGACATTAAATTGGTGTTGGTGATGGTGTTTTTACCTCTCCCTGCTGCACACTCAACTCTGCCCACCTCATTGACCACCATTGTTCCCAATTAATTAATTATTAATAAACTAAATTAGGGGTGCACCGAATCCACTATTTTGGATTCGGCCGAACCCCCAAATCCTAAGCAAAAGATTTGGCCAAATACCGAACCAAATCCGAATCCTAATTTGTATATGTAAAAAACATTTTTTACTTCCTTGTTTTGTTACAAAAAGTCATTCGATTTTCCTCCCTGCCCCTAATTTGCATCCTGGATTCGGTGCATCCCTAAACTAAATAAATCTCAATTCTTATGACGTGTCATCTGCCTTTCATCAAGTTCTGGTTTTGTATTACCCATGTTACACGGCAGTTAGGCTATTACCTACCAGCCACTCACCTATGGCCAAACCTAACGAGAAGTTTCAAGATAATCTTGGGTTTGAAGCTAGGGCCACATGGGGGCCAAGTTTAAGGCTAGGACAAAATGGGGGCAGTAGCCTCCTCCTTTTTTTCCTCCTGCATTCAATAGTGATGAATCGGCTTTGGCGTGAACAGGCTTGCCGAATTTTGCCAAAGAACCGTGAGTTTATGTATTTTGAGACAAAAGTTGCTAAAGTCTTTTTGAGCAGAAGCTTCTGAATGCGGAAAAGAGAGAAGACTTCTGCCCGCAGTAGGGTTGAAATCAACCGGCACACATCAGCTAGCTGATTTCGGCATCATTAGGCCCTAGTCAAAAGCTGCCCCTTATCTCAAAGCCTAACAAACACTGAAGCATAGCAATAGGAGGGGATTCATACAAAGCTTTTTATAACCATTTGAAAACATTAGCTTGTTCACAGGGTAGTGAGGGGTAGGGGAATTCAGAGGACAAAAACTATAATAACTTGGAAAATATAACTTTTTAAATTCAATTGATGAGCAGTTTCAACACCTGTCCTATTTATTATGCTCATGTTGTTATGCAAAGTTGTTTATAGGCATATACTGACAATGTGTTTTACAGTAAACTCCTATTAAAGGGGCAATATACACTCTAGTCTCTAGGTCATATTACCCTTACTGAATCTGAACTTTTGTTCTACAGGTATGGGATCTGTTATCTGGAAACCCATTATCCAGAAAGCTCAGAATTACAGGAAGGCCATGTCCCATAGACTCAATCTTAATCAAATAATTCAAATTTTTAAAAATGATTTCCCTTTTCTCTTTAATAATCAAACAGTGCATTGTACTTGATCCCAACTAATATATAATTAATCCTTATTGGAATAAAAACAATCCTATTTGGGATGACTGTCCACACATTTAAAAAGCAAACTGGAAACTGAACAAAAGATTCCGTATTTGTCCAGAACTCCCTCTCTGAGTTACTTGATCTGAAGCTTTATGGCATCTGTAATATATTAGATACTGATCAGTTAATGGTGTAAAAGGAGAAGGTTCAGTTACATTGCCCTTTGCATCTAGCGTTAAAATATTAATTGCAATTTGAGTCATGTATGTGTTCTTTCTTTTAGCGATGTATTGCTGTAATTTAAATTATAAGTGTAGAGTCCTGTATTGTAAAAGTGTGCTTTTAAATTATTGTTTTGAATTTGCTGTTCTGCTCTGCATTGTACTGACTTGATATCATCTAGTTGCTAAGTGCAGTGACGATGGCAACTAGAAAGGAGATTATAAAATATAATATGTATTGTTATTTCGCTTTTTTTTGTTTTTGTATAGGGTCTCCTGCATTCACTTTTGGTCAGTTGTTCAAGTCATGGTGCAACCAGATGACGGTTTACTTGTCTATTTCTCCACAACCCTGTTGACTTGTCAAGCTTTGAGGAGGTGTAAAATAGTCATGTAATATATGACGTTAATCAGATTTCTCTCAATAAATATCACCATGTTTAAAATGCATAGTAAGGACAAATATACAACGTTTTATTTTATACCCTTTTTGTGTTCACATGTTGCACACCTTTATGAATACATGCAACAAATGTGAATTATCTTCCATTACCATGTTCTACATCAAATAAAAGGGTTGTTTTAAGTGAGTTCCCTTGTTAAAGGAACAGCAACATCAAAAAATTAAAGTGTTTTTAAATAATAATAATAATATAATGTAGTGTTGCCTTCACTGGTAAAACTACTGTGTTTGATTCAGAAACACTACTATTGTTTATATAAATAAGCTACTATGTAGCTATGGGGACAGCAATTCAAAGGAGAAAAGGCTCAGGTTACACAGCAGATAAGCTCTGTAGAACATAATGGTGTTATCGGTTATCCACTATTTAACCTGTGCCATATAGCCTTTTTTGAATTTCCGCCATCGCTACACAGCAGCTTGTTTATATGGACTATAGTAGTGTTTCTGAAGCAAGCAGTGCAGGGCAACGCTACATTATATTTTCATTACTTTAAAACACTTTCATTTTGTGGCGTTACTGTTCCTTTAAGTATTGCATTTACATTAAATCGATTTGTTTTCTTATTAATATATCATGTGAACACAAAGCCTTAGGGGATTATGTAATTAAAAGGACTAAAGTTTGCCCAGGAGCAGTAACCCATAGCAACCAATCAGCAGATAGAATTTACTGGTCACCTGTTTGAAAGCAAACATCTTATTGGTTGCTATGGGTTACTGGTCCTGGGCAAACTTACTGCCTTTTATTGCATATGGGTTTTGAGTGTGAGATTAAATTGACTTAATGGAGATATCCATAAGTCTTTTTGTATAGGATTTCCTTTTCATTTGTTGTTCTTACTCTTACTCTCTGGGTATAAAATATAAACGATTGTAAAAGGCTCTCGCTAAACATTTTGGATGTCTTTCCCCCTTGAACAATTGGAAGCTTTTTTCTGAAAACTCCAACGCATACTTCTGTTGCTGTCTAATACTGATGGCTCTCAGTCTGTGCCACTCTGAGCTTCTTTGCTCAGGGTCACGGATGTTGGTGTGGCTGATACAATGCTGAAGTGTTTTCCCCCAGGAAAAGATTGTGTCAGGAATTGTGCACTAGTCTCATTGGTTTATCTCATACCACGATAATTAATCTGTGCTCACAGTTGGAGTTAGGGTAAGGCCAGACGAGGAGATTCGGGGAGATTTTTGGGTGACTATAGAAATGCATCGCCGCGTGTGCATTAGCGCAGGCGATTTTGCGCTGTAGCCTATGGGGAAAAAACGCTGAGGCAGTTCGGGGAGATAGTCGCGCAAAAGACTTGGCGATAAGTCGCCAGGTGACAAAATCTCCCCGAATCTCCTCGTCTGGCCTTACCCTTAGTGTAGCTTGAAATTTTAGGTAGAGGTCGGTGCTTATGACTGTGTACAGCGACCTGCTACTCTGAGATTGAAAATCTATTAAGTTTCATTTGGAAATGTCTTGTATTGTCCATGTGTGGCCCATTCCTCCTTCACTTTCATGTCTGTATCTGCTGACTCTTTACTTATGAATGATTGGCAAAGTGTTCAACTTGAACCTGCGTCATGCAGAGACTGGGGGAAAAGGGATTATAGTTCTAAGTAACTGTTGCATTTCTCAGCCTTCCGTTTTACTGCTCCCAGGTTGCCGATTTAGGAGGAATAAGGCAAGTAAGGATCAGGGCATTGCCAACATGGCATATAATTAAAGGAGAACAGTGTCTCTTATAAAGGTTGTCATTCTGGAATAATGTTTGTTTTATATATCATTTGGGTGTGTGTTTTACAAGGGGAAAAACTTTTTTAAGCTACTGCTTAGCTTTGTCTTCTATAATAAGTACATCATAATAAGCACATAATTTTTTTCTCTTGTTCTTGTTTTACGAGAACATACATTATCATCTTTTCCTATGCATTAAATGCCACTAATACTACTGTACTAATACAGTAGAGGTATGGGATACGTTGTCCGGAAACCCATTATTCAGAAAGCTCCGAATTACGGAAAGGATGTCTCCCATAGACTCCATTATATTCAAATAGTCCAGGTTTTTTAAACTGATTTTCATTTTCTTTGTAATAATAAAACAGTGCCTTGTACTTGATCCAAGCAAAACTAGGGGTATTTAATGTTTACATGATTTTCTAGTAGACTTAAGGTATGAAGATCCAAATTACAGAAAGATCCATTTTCCGGACAACCCCAAGTCCCGAGCATTCTGGATATCGAGTCCCATACCTGTAGTATAATGTCTAACTTACCTATGTATCTAATATGCATATATTTGGAAATGCTCTGACAGTTAATTGTACCTAGTAAACCCTTTTGCTGCAGGAAAGATATGCCTTCCAAATGAATACTTAAAGGGATTCTGTCATGATTGTTATGATGTAGTTTTTATTTCTAAATTACACTGCAAATAATTCAATTTCATTCCTTAACCAGCAAGTGTATTTTTTTTAGTTGTAATATTGGTGTGTAGGCAGCCATTTCAGGTCATTTTGCCTGGTCATGTGCTTTCAAAACGAGCCAGCACTTTAGGGAGGAACTGCTTTCTGGCAGGCTGTTGTTTCTCCTATGTGTGCAGTGATACCTGGATTTTAAATATAAAAAAATGTGTTTGCTCTTTTGAGAAACAGATTTCATTGCAGAATTCTGATAGAGCAGCACTATTAACTGATGCGTTTTGAAAAAACATTTTTTCCCATGACAGTATCCCGTTAACAAACGGATACTACACACGCGCGCACACACACACACTCTCTCGCTCACTCTCTCTAAGTGTGTCCTTGGTTTGTGTGTGAGTAAAGTGAATCTTATGAGCCAGGGGCTTCCCTTACCATTTAAAATGTGAGTTTTCTGTTTAGTATTATCTAATGATACATACTACAGGTATGGAATCTGTTATCCAGAAACCCATTATCCAGAAAGGCTGCCTCCCATAGACTTCATTATAATCAAATAATCGAAATTTCTAAAAATCTTTTCCCTTTTCCCTGTAATAATGAAACAATACCTTGTACTTTATCAAACTTTATCCTTATTGGAAGCAAAATCGGCATATTGGGTTTATTTAAAGGGGTTCCCTTACCACTTAAAATGCAAGTTTTCTGTTTAGTATTATTTAATGATACATACTACAGGTATAGAATCTGTTATCCAGAAACCCATTATCCAGAAAGGCTGCCTCCCATAGACTCCATTATAATCAAATAATCGGAATTTCATTTCCCTTTTCTGTAATAATGAAACAATACCTTGTACTTTATCAAACCTAAGATATAATTAATCCTTATCGGAAGCAAAATCGTCATATTGGGTTTATTTAAAGGGGTTCTTCACCTTTGAGGTATGATGTAGATATATTCTGAGATAATTTGCAATTTGTTTTAATTATTTATTATTGAAGGTTTTTGAGTTATTTAGCTTTTTAATCAGCAGCTCTTTAATTTGCATTTTAAGCAATCTGGTAACTAGGGCCCAAATTACCCTAGCAACCATGCATTGATTTGAATAAGAGACTGGAATATGACTAGGAGAGAGTCTGAATAGAAGGATCAGTAATAAAAAGTAGCAATAACAATACATGTGTAGCCTTACAGAGCATTTGTTTTTTTAAAAGGGGACAATGACGCCCATTTGAAAGCTGCAAAGAATCAGAAGAAAAAGATAAATAACTATAAAACTATAAAAAATACATAATGAAAACCAATTGAAAGGTTGCTTAGAATTGGTTGTTCCATAACATAGTAAAAGTTATTTTAAAGGTGAACCACCCCTTTAACGTTTATATGATTTACTAGTAGACTTAAGGAATGGAGATCAAAATTACAGAAAGATCCATTATCCGTAAAACCCCAGGTCCCGAGCATTCTGTATGACAGGTCCCATACCTGTACTAGAATAGTATATTTTTATACCTGAAATGTTCAAAGGGTATAATTTCTCTCTAAGAATATAAATAACAAAAACAAATATCCGATTGCTGTAGGTTATTACATTACTGCAAGTTTGCACCCACTGTATGTCACTAAATGAGTAATATAAAGTTTAAAGAAATAGGCATAGGGGTTCTGTAAAATATGTTGGTGTTTTCTTAACCTCCCCCCCGATCCAATAAAAAGAAAAGATCTTTGTAACCAGAATTCAGTCTCTCCATGACTTGGGAGGCTTTTAGATTTAGGCAGCAGTAGGATGCTGGCCCGTGTAGTGGCAACAAAGCTTAACTTGATGGCAGCATTAATGTGGAATTTATCTTGCACTTAGGAAAAACCTCAGCTGTGGTGTGTTCATGACAGGCACACGTTTATGCTGAAGTGTCTTAATGCAGGTGTACATCTTGCTGTCATTTATAGCAGCTGGGGGTGAATCAAGCCAGGTCTATTTTCTGCAGAGAATGCTTGTGCCATAAGGCTGATGGGATTTTAATGCTCTCTGGAAGATTGCTAATACACTGTGTCATTATGGGATAGATCGCGGAAGACAAATAATATTTCAATAACTCGGGCAGTACCTAGAGCTGAGCCTGCCGTCAACTCTTAGGATTTAAATATTTAAAACATGTAATCCGTTAAACATGTTGGGGGAAAAAAAGTCTGCTACATCTGTTATTATTTTTATTTTTTCCCCTTATGTGAGTTTTTAGGGCTTCGTCCAGAATAGATTATGTTTGAAAAGAAAAATCTGTTCCAACACAAATCACTGAAGAAAGTCATTCTCCTCCAGACTTGTTTTACAACACTCTGGAAGCAGGGTTTTCTGGCCAGCATTTACTAAAATGCTCATTCATTTTGAACATAGTTATTAAAATGCATATATTTTTTCTTTTATAAATGTTGCATAAATTTCAGAAAGGCATACTGAAGGCTTTAATAGAGTTGGAAGGTCTTGATCACTGTGGAGTGCCAAATGTTGGTTACCCACCCTGTGATTGTAATCCCTTACCTGATACCACGGGCTGGTGCTCCTCTTAGCAGAAAACTGTATCCGCCGGTTGCTTTTTTAGTGAGAACCACAGAGCAGTCCTCTTCCTTCTTACCATCAGGTGCACATGCTCAGTAGAGCAAAAAGCTGTTTTATCACTATGTATGCGTCGGCCCGAAAGAATAAGCGTTTCTGCTAAAAGGAGCAAAATCACTGCAATTAATATGTTCAAAATGAATTGAGCATTTTAGTTGTAGGAGCACTGGCCCAGTATAACATTCGTCATGCCTATGATTAAGGGAGTGATTCCCGAAACGCGTAGGGCGTTGGATCCTTGTATGTGTTTGGAATAAATATTTATTCCTAGTATTGGAGTGCCGTCCTTCCTTTGGATGTCTATGTAACATTCGTCACCCCCTCAGCGATTGAGACTTTCCTTTTCCTTTGATGTTTGAGTGACTGTTGTTGCAGCCGAAATGTTAAAGATCCATTATAATAAACTTTTTTATTTTCACTCTTAAGACCTAAGAGTGCGACCTCTCCAAATGATTTATTTATATAGAGAGAGAGATTTTGATAGATAAATAGATTGATAGATGGATATATAGATATATTATATAGATATATTTATATATATTTTAAATATAGGGTTTAAATATATATGAAAAATATATATTACGGTATATATATATATATATATATATATATATATATATATATATATATATATATATATATATATATATATATATATATAGAATATTCAGATTTATTATTATATTATGGTAATATATATTAGAATTTGGCTGAACCCTAAATCCTTTGGGAAAGATTTGACAACACCAAACCGAGTCCGAACCCTGTTTTGCATATGAAAATGAGGCAATATTGGGGTGGGGGAAGAACTGAGCAAGCATTGCGCTGTTAAAAATAAATAAATAAATTACTTGTTTGTATGACGAAAAGTCACATTTGTCTTTCAGTTTCACTCTAAAAAACTATGGTTAAAAATATTTTCAACATTGGATAAAAATGTCCATATAATGAATAAAATGCCAGGGCCTTTAAGCTGCAGTTTAATAAGTATGTTTATAGGTATTGTGCTTTTGTTGTTGTATGAAAGGGATTATTGTGGCATAGTAGGCACCTGTGTTCTTCTCTCACAGGACTTTGCTGCCATGGACAGTATAGTCCAGGAAAGCATTGGAAGTAGCTGCTGTCCCTGGTGTCTTAATCTATGAAAAGTTCTTGCCAATTACACTCAGGGGCATATTTTTAAAGTGTCAAATCTGTGACAGTGGCTGAAGTTATGGAAAAAAAAGTATTGACTTTTTTAATTCATTTATAAATGTTAAATCTCTTTTATTTGTCAACCTTTTGATACAACCGTGCTCTATTTATTAAGGGAACAACAACACCAAAAAATGAAATGCTTTTAAAGGAATGGCAAAATAATGTACTGCTGCCCTGAACTGGTGTGTTTGCTTCAGAAACAAGCTGCTGTGTAGCCATGGGGCAGCCATTCAAGCACAAGATACACAGTAGATAACCGTTCTGAAGAGATAATCCGTTATCTGTTGTGTATCCTGTGCCTTTTTTCCTTTTTCAGCTTTGAATGGCTACCCCCATGGCTATACACCAGCTTGTTTATAAAAACTATAGTAGTCTTTCTAACACACCAGTTTTACCAGTTCAGCACAACAGTACATTATATTCTAGTTTAAAAGACTTTCATTTTTTTGGCGTTACTGTTCCTTTAAGAACATTAACATCTGCTTATTCCAAAAAAATTTTGTTAAAATATGTTAGACATCCGAGATCTGGCAAAATCTAGTTAACTCCTGTGAGGGACTAAGAACTACTAAATTTACTTACAATGAATTTGATGCAACAGATACCAAGACCAATGACAATTGTCTTTGTACAAACATGGTTTCCGGTTTAAATCAATCCATGGCAATTCATTGCATTGTGATCTCTAGTAGTAGTGATACATTGGGGGGAATTCACAAAAGTGGTGATATTGAGACAAAAGAAAAGTGGAGATAAAAATGACTTTGCCACCAAATTCTCAAACCACTTTTTTCACACTTTTGTGAATTTGTCTTTTAAACAAACCGTTTTCAGATTTTGTCTTTCGCACAACATTTTAAAGACATTTCTTCTTACTACAACTGCCAGTCAGCCATCAAATTGGAAATTTTGGGGGAGGGGGTTTATTTTACCTAAGAAAATTATACATAATGTTTTTCAGGATAACCTGGGCTTTCTAAATCTGCCTACATTCTTGTGTAATGCCACTTCTGTAACAAGATATATGGGTCTAAATACAAGAAATACTATTTTGCATAATATAGAGATTTGTATCACAAATATGTTTTATTATCTTAGGTCAAGTGTCTAATTGCTGCTAAAACTAAAAGCTTGGAGGCTTTACTTTTCCTTTAGATCATATATTCACTCAAATTGCTAATATTGCCTCATTTATCAAGATAAAACTAGTAAAATAATGCAAGTATGAGTTAAAAACATTGTACATATCAAATTGTATAAAATACACTTTTTTTTTTTCATTTAATCAGTGTTTTACATATAGGTTTGAAACTTGTGCCCTGGCCCCTGACCATAAAATGCTAATCCCTATTAATATACTAATACTTCCCCAATGGGGCACCTATAAGAGGTGTGGAATGAAGATGAGTGAACCAAAGCAGAGCAAGTTATCTTAGAATTGATCTGACACATGGGGAAGACTTTATATTGAGCTTTACTCCATTTTTAAAATTTAGTTTAAAATGATGTTTTCACAACAATTTTTTTGTCATTTGAAAGACAAATTTATAAAAGTGTCTGTAAACTGTCTTTCTTTCACTAAAATATGAAAAGTGGCGGTTGAGTCGGAATTTGGGCAGATTTCTGTTTGTATTTTACTACAGTTTACCAACACTTTTACTCCAAAAATGAGTTATCTCCACTTTTGTGAATTCCCCCCATTTGCATGCTTGCCTTTATACCTTTTGTTCAATCATTAAAGGATAACTTTTTCAGGTGACCGCAATAGGCATCCGTACATTATTCTCCGAAAAATATTTCCTAAAAATGTTCTACTGACATCTGCCTTCTCAACCACAACGTTACCTATTGGCTGCCTGTCATATTTAAGATCATTCTTCCAAAAGGCTGCAAAACCGTTTTCTAACGCACAAGTTGATTTAATCCTTGTGTTAACTGTTTTTCCAAGTCAGCTGCCTGAGCGCTCCCCAGAGCAGCACCTGCGTTTGTGTATGGATAAGTCTTGTCTCTCAGCAGACATACACATATGGTGGTGAGGCAGCTCTTGGAGGTAACAACCTGTTCTAGCACAATTCTTTTTCTCCTTGAAGCTTTCAAACACATGTATTCCATAAATCCCACGCACATAATCCTCACATCGTGGAAAAACATAATTTGAGTGTATTCTACAAGTTTTCCATCTCTGCAACATATCCACATCATTTGGCCACTGAATATCATAATCTGGGAATGACATTGCTACCTTACGTTTTAGCTCCAATACTTTTTTTCGGCATTTTCAGTCACACCGCGTAGCGACTAGCATATACTTATGTATGTATGTGTTTATACAGGAATGGGACCTGTTATCCATAATGCTCAGGACCTGGGGCTTTCCAGATAACGGTTCTTTCTGTAATTTGGATCTTCATACCTTAAGTCTACTAGAAAATCATGTAAACATTATATAAGCCCAATGGGCTGGTTTTGCTTCCAATAAGGATCAATTATATCTCATTTGGGATCAAGTACAAGCTACTGTGTCATTATTACAGAGAAAAAGGAAATCATTTTTAAAAATTTGGATTATTTGAATAAAATGGAGCCTATGGGAGATGGCCTTTCTGGATAATTGGTTTCCGGATAACGGATCCCATACCTATATAATTTTTTTAGTTTTCATTTATGTTCATCTGCATATGTCATACACAGTAGCACATGCAATTTAAAAAAAAAAAAATCAACATATGAGGTTTAAGAACATCTGGGAAACATCTAAACAAAGTCACCCATGTGTTATATGATATTCACTGGCCATCACCAAACACCATTGATTCAATGTATACCTTGATGTTGGTACCATAGTGATGTAGATCAATACTGAGTGCAAAAGGCTTTATCTATGTTTAGGCTAAGACCACACTAGGCGATAGCGCCGCGATTTGACTCGCAGCGACTTTTCGCCGCGACTTTTAAGCTGCAATCGCTGGGGAAACTTTTGCGCTGGCGTCTATGGGGAATCGCGAAAAATCGCCAGCGTAAAAACACACGCGGCGATCTTTTTTCTATTGTCGCTCGAAATCGCCTAGTGAGGCAATTTCGAGCGACAGTAGAGAAAAGATCGCCGCGTGTGTTTTTACGCTGGCGATTTTTCGCGATTCCCCATAGACGCCAGCGCAAAAGTTTCCCCAGCGATTGCGGCTTAAAAGTCGCGGCGAAAAGTCGCCGCGAGTCAAATCGCGGCGCTATCGCCTAGTGTGGCCTTAGCCTTATAGATCCATGTTCTTTATGGTAGAAGTAAGAGCACTAAATGGCTGTAGCTACAAACCTTAAAAATGCCTCTCTCTTTCTAAACAAACTGACTTCCTCATCACTGCATTTTGATTGCAAGCATAGCTGTAGTAGATATAGTTTGTGTGTGTGTTTAGTGTTACCGTACCAGTATGGGGCCTGATATCCAGAATGCTCGGGACCTGGGGTTGTCCGGATAATGGGTCTTTCCGTAATTTGGAACTTCACACGTCTACTAGAGAATCGTGTATATATGAAATAATCACAATAGGCTGGTTTTATTTTCAATAAGGATATATTATATCTCAGTTTGGATAAAGTACAAGGTACTGTTTTATTTTTACATTGAAAAAGGAAATCATTTTTTAGAATGTGCATTATTTGGATAATGGAGTCTATGGGAGACTGCTTTTCCATAATTTAGAGCTTTTTAGATAATGGATTTCCAGATAACTGTTCCCATACCCATAATAATTGTAAGAATTGCTGTTCAGTTTATAGTGATAGCATTTTGGGACAGTACCTGGTACAGGAACTGAAAGTAGTATTGAAGTATTACAGTATGTTCCTATATTCTGCTTCTGTCTGTGCTTTGTAGAATCATCGTAATTCCCACAATGCTTGTTATATCAAAAATGCTGAATGTCTAAAGGGGTGGTTCACCTTTGCATTTTCTTTTTATATGAAACAGAGAGTGATAATATGAGAAAATTATGAATAATATTCATTATTATTTGTGGTTTTTGAGTTATTTAGCTTTTTATTCAGCAGTTCTCCAGTTTGCCATTGCAGCAATCTGATTACTAGGGTCCAATTCACCCTAGCAACCATGCATGATTTGAATAAGAAACTGGAATATGAAAGGCCTGGATAGAAATAAAAAGTAGAAATAAAACAGTTGCAGCCTTACAGAGCATTTGTTTTCAGATGGGGTCAGTGACCTCCATTTTAAAGCTGGAAAGAGTCAGAAGAAGAAGAAGAAGAAAATTTCAAAATTTTAAGAAATAGAAAATGATTGTCTATTGAAAAGTTGCTCGAAATTAGCCATAACATATAACATATTAAAGGTTAACTAAACCAACCCTTTAAGTCTATTAGAAAATCATGTAAAGGTTAAATAAACCCAATAGCTGGCTCTGCTACCGAAAAGGATTCATATTTTAGTTTTGATCAAGTTCAAGGTACTGTTGTATTATTACAGATAATACGAAAGAAATTTGGATAATTTGAATAAAATGGAGTCTATGGGAGAGGGCCTTTCCATAATTCTGGGCTTTCTGGATCATGGGTTTCCGGATAATGGATCCCACCATACCTGTACTATATTTTTTTATGTTAATATTTACCATCATTTCCATATGATTTTGCTTTTGTCATCTATCGGTAACATTAACATGTTTGTTTTCTTTAGATATGAAAGATACTTCTAAATATAGTAACTTTGCTCTTCTTGTGGGGATGAAGAGATTCTAAGATGCTTAATCACATTATGAGATAAATCGTCACATAACCATGCTGTTAAACCTGAATTCTGCTGCACTGCATTTATAACTTCGCATATTTGGTCCTAGTGATTTCACTCACTGCTCTTCCTTTTAGCTGTATATATATATATATATATATATATATATATATATATATATATATATATATATATATATATATATATATATATATATATAAAATACACAAAAGCCATGAATATCTTGTAAATTCTATCCTTATAAACGGTGAGCTCTGATGTCATTTCTGTCACATGAGTCGCTGGAACTTGTGTATTATAATAAATAAAGTAACCCCAGTTGCAAAATATGAGGATATTAGAAGTTACCTCGGAGTTCCATGACCTGTATAAAAATACTCAGCCTTCATGTTTTTATATGGTCACGAAACTCCTCGGTAACTTATAATATGCATATATTTTACAAAAAAGGTTACTTTATTTATTTTTATTCTCTCTCTCTCTCTCTCTGCGTCACCATCTTTTTCGCTTTCTTCCCCCTTTTCTTTGTTCCATGCAGGTACATGAGCGGTAGAGTAGATAGCCGAACTTTTTTTCTAATGCACCTGTCTGGGCCATAAAAAACAGTAAGTGCAGAGATACAATGCTATTTCGGGAGATTAGTTGCCCGCGACAAATCACTTCTTCTTAGGGCGACCAATTTCCCTGAACTGCCTTCCCGCCGGCTAGAATGTAAATGATGTCACTCTGAACTATTAATTTTCTGAAGTCGCCCGCAATTACCTCACGAGGAAACTTTGGGCGATTTCGGAAGCCAAAGCAATCCGTGTGCCATCCCGCCGGCGATTTACATTCTTGTCGGCGGAAAGGCAGTTTGGGGAGATTATTTGCCCGAAGAAGAAGCGATTTGTCGCTGGCCAACTAATCTGCCGAAATAGCAACATGTGCCTGCCGTAAAAAGCTCCATTCCGGTGTCAGGTAAGCAATTATAATCACTGGGGGTTGCCTAAGATTCAGTGGTTATACCTTTCCTTTTACTTTAACTAATTGTTAATGATATTCTTCATTTATTATATTATAATTATAAAATGTTAGAATAGTAAGAGTCATGTATGAAATGTAGATAACACAACAAAATATATTGAGGAATATTAAGGATTTTTTGCTCTGTTTATAATAGAACATTAACGGATGGATGTATGGCTCTTTATAGTGAAATACCAAGGTTTTTGGCATATTGCTAAACTGCATCTCGCTGAGCAGTCTTTTTTTAATTGTATTGCTACAAGCTTTCATATATGGCATTTTGCTAGATTAGTATGGACTGGACAATGATATTCTATACTTCCCTTTAATTAACGGTTTTAACCCTTTCCCTGCTGGCGTTTTTACAGGGTTAAGGGAGCTTTGAGAAAAATGTGTTGCCTAGAACTGTACTTTTCCCATAGCATAAACTTTAACATGAGCGTTACATTGCTGCCAAACAGTTAATAGCAAGCTGAATGTTGGTTATACTTCTAGCAAATGCACACGTTTCAATCTCTACATCATTCTGAATGGTTGAAAAGGAGTGGACAGAGGGCAGAATAAAAGAAACGTCCAACAGTAAACAATGGTTAGAGCATGATGGGCAGGATAGGCTGAGAAGAATACATTTGGCAATATCACTGCTTTCAGTGGAATTGTTATGTATAGTATAGAATAATAAGAATGTGTGGGGCATTATAGGGCTAATAAACATCTGATACCACAGTTAAGTTTGCAGATTTCCCCGCACTCATTTGCTGGTAAAACTACATCTGTATAGTTGTGCTTGCAGCTGCTGCCTGTTCCAGAATGAGTGCTCCTGCACCTATTGACACAGAGAAGCCCTAAACCTTCCATCACCTACATTCCAGGTAGTACCTCCAAGGTTCCCTTAGTGCCCTTCATTAGTACTTGCAGCAGTCTTGTGTGAATAGGGAGCACACTTTACTCTCTCACTGAACACCAGAAATGATGCCAAAATTGTGTTTTTGATGTGACAGCAGCACTTGAGGCAGGTGCAGCTTCCCTGGCAAGCACGAAGATGCTGGAATTCTGTAGAAAAACACTATTATGGGGGGAAAAACTTGGTAATTGTGCTCAAAATTGCACTTTGCATAATGCACTTAACTGTCAGATATGAGCCCTTGAGTATTACATAGCTTTAATGCAAGTAGCTATGGAGGACTATTATCTTAACTGTGGAAGAAGATGTCTGTAATTGGTTTTTTTTGTCTTCTTGATATTAGTATATTATTATTGTGTACCATCAACCCAGGATATTTTTTTCTGCTGCAAACAATTCTTTGGTTAGTCCAGTCCCAGACTGGCAGCAGGAGCAGCTGGGGAAAAAGTTGAAAATGTGTTACATTGACAGAGAATATATCCATCGGGGTTTGCCCTGTCTAACTGACTACAGTAATAGGAAATACCTAGTTCCTAGTTTTAGTATAAAAAAAGTTTTAGTATAAAAAAGGCTTATTATTTAATTATGTTTTTAGAGGTTTTGGAAACCACGACTAAACTCTAAAACCACAATTGTCATAGAATTCTTTAAAAGTTCAGATTTTTTAAAAATTGCGGACAACAAAACCCCTAACATTTGGGTAAAAAAAATACAAATGTCATGAAAACCTCTAAACATTTGAGTTTTTAGAACTATTCGAAGTAAAAAAAAAATCCTAAAACCTCCAACATTCCTCGAACGATCGGACATCCCCATCTCTCGACCTGCCACTAACATTCAGATCAAATAAAGTAGTAAAAGAACAGATCAGCCGATGTTCTGTCCCTGACAGCAATCGTACGAAAAGTTATGTCTGACAAAAGCTAGTGACAGTCTCCCACTGAAAATCATACGATTGGCAATACATGCAGAGATATTATCAGCAGCCGTCAGAAATCTTTTAACCTGTCCGATCGACCAAACGAACGATCTCCGCTGGACGAAAAATGACGGGACTCATCCACGATCAGATCTTTGCGTCTACGGCCAGCTTTATTGCTTTAAAAATGGTCCAATTGGATCAGTTTTGCTCCCATTGACTTCTATAGCACCTCAGCAACTTTTGTTTGGCATGAAAGGCTTTCATGGGTTTTTCACCTGATAATGATAAAAAAAATGTTAACAGCTTTTAAGTAAACTAGGAAAACCACGACTTTTTCGTGATTTGTGGGGTGAAAAATCACAGTTCAGTTGTTAGTAAATGGGCCCCACATAAACATAACTTAAGCTTTTTAAAAAGTAAACATAATTTCAAGCAACTTTGCAATTTACATCAAGTAAAAAATATGCAGATTTTTCATGATTTCTAATGGTTTGGAACAGTTCCCAAAGCATAGACCCCTCCTCTGCTGCTGATCTGTCTGACTACTTTGCTGAGCTGAGCTGTTACTTTGTATCAACAGCCAGCTGTTCTCAGCCTGCATCCTCCAAACCCCACAATTCCCTGCACACGTGATTTCAATAAGGAAGGGAACATTATAGTGCAATGCATTGTGGGTTATGTAGTTCCTGCATGCTGTCTGTAAGCTGTGGAGAAGTTGTTACAATTTGTAACATCAGTGTTTTAGTCCCTCCTTCCGTGCCAGGATTTCAAATGATGCAGAAAGAGAACTGTTAGATGGATTTCAGCATAGAAAATGGCATTTAGTCACACTTTTTGAAGAAACCGGTAACTGAGATGGGTAAATTAGGGGGTTCTGTGTTATCTGGGCCTCTTTATCAAATTTTGGTTTTGAAGCCAGAGTTCCCCTTTAACATCTTAAAAACTATAGGAAAAATGAAAATGTACAAATTTGTAAAACCAGTTTTTTAAATATTTTTAGTGTGTCGTAGTACTTTCAACAGAATTGAAAATGTTATTGTATTTCCTTAACAATGACAATATCAGAAACTGGATGAATCTCCGAGACGCAGAAACTGGGAAAATTCTGTGGCAGGGTACAGAGGACCTTTCCATTCCAGGGGTTGAACACGAAGGTAACATTCAGTAACATTTTGTTTCAGTGTGCCACAACACTTGTTCTGCTGAAATACAAGTGCGTTAAAAGAAGGTACATGTACATTGAAGATATTTCTAAGATTTAAAGGGCATTAACTATTTTTATTTCTTTATTAAAGCGTCAAAAACATGAGAAAGTTGACGGGTAACTTAGAATATCAGTATAGCAGTTAGTATGTTAATAATACATGGAAGTAAAGATGTAATAGCAGCAGGCATGTTGAACCATTCTTGAAGGAAACCGGTTTTGTCATCATAGTAATGCAGCATTGTATTAGAGGGAATATATTTTGTGTTTGTGTCTACATGAGTACTTCACAAGAGAGATCGCCTCAGGACAAACATCTAGCCACACGCCATAATAAGTTCCCAGAAGAGTCCCTCGACAAGTCATTTTGTTTAGCAGGAGTTTCTCATAAACAAGGTCAATCTATTGCATCGTTAGAGCCAAAAGACTCCACTTATTACCTATTGATTTTTTTGGCATAAAATGGAAGCACCCTCCATAGGATTTTGGTTTTAGGGCAGGACTACACGGCCGATTCCGCCGATATCCGACGCGCTGCGCAAAATCGAAGGTTCAGACTGGAGCAGAAAGTATACTTCAAAGGGCAATGTCTAGATCTAGAAGGTAAGTAATTCAATTGATCGTGTTGCATCGTTGATACGACGCGACATGATTGTTGGCTGCACGCTGCGTCTGCATCCGACAGTTGTGTTGCATCAACAATGCGACACGATCTGACACTGGCATTACTTATCTTATTTCCGTCGCATCCGATGTGACGCCTGTGATTTTGCGCAGTGCATGGATCGCGGCAGAATTGCCCGTGTATTCCTGCCCTTACTTAGCGAGACAAACTCATCAACTACCCCCAAAAGTGAATATACCCCTGATAATAGCACCTGGTCAGTCAAAAATTTTAACAAGATTATATGCATCATGGGCACTCCCAAATCATGTGAACGAAGTTTGCATTGGGCCCTTGCCATTTTGGTCAATTTGCCTTTGTGCCTCTTCTCATACTTTGCAGTTTCCAAAAATAATTAGGGTAATGTATTAAAAGCTAACCCATAGCAACCAGTCAGATTGATAAGAAATTAAGACCATATATCATTATATTGGTGGTAGAGGCAGTTTAAGTAGCTGCCATTCAATAGTTGCAGTAACAAATGTCTGCAGCTTATTAAAGGTAGTGCAAGCACATCGCTAGTAATTTGCTTGCCTTCAGAAAAGTTGATATCCTTGTAAGCATATGAATTAGCAGGTGACCCCTCAGATAATTGTTTTTTATATATATATTTATTATTAAAGTTTTAAAAATATAAATAATTTACCTTTTTAGTTTTTTACTTCTGGTTCTGCTCAATAGCGGTGTAGCCCTTCTCTCAGCCTGCAGCTGTTATAAGAACCCATTACCTTACTGACTGGTTGCACCAAACTTCATGAACTCCTGCAGTTCTTTGTTAATAATCCCAGGTAGGGGTGTGGGTTGATGACCTAGTAAATTCATTGGGGGTTTTCTCCTAGACTGTACAGAAAGACGTCAGCAAAAGTATTGCCCCATACTGAAAATAAAAAATATTATATGTGTGTGTGTATACTTACTTTTTCTCTCTTTTTACAGCTCGTGTACCAAAGAAAATTTTAAAGTGCAAAGCTGTTTCTAGGGAGCTAAATTTCTCTTCTGCAGAACAGATGGAGAAGTTCAGACTGGAGCAGAAAGTATACTTCAAAGGGCAATGTCTAGAAGGTAAACAGAAAAGGGTATTGTGTAATATTTAGTCATTGACAGAAGAGTGGACTGTTAATGCTATGGCCCATTCATCAGAGGTCCCCAACCACTGGGCCGCGGGCTGTGTATTTTCTAGATATACCTCAATAGCTGATACATGGTCCGATGAAAAGGAGAAGTCTAAAATGCCTGTAGATCACTCCATTCACTGATCCTGTTGGTGTGAGCAAAATATACCCATTGTCTGTAGTGTCACACAAGGAACCATGTGAATGCATAGGAATGGTTATGCAGATGTTGGATGTGTTTCCATCTTACCCACCAGCTTAAAAGAACATTTCAGTGTAAAAATAAAAACTGGGTAAATAGATAGTATGTGCAAAATAAAAAATGTTTTCAATATAGTTAGCCAAGAATGTCATCTATAAAGACTGGAGTGACTGGATGTCTAATATAACAGAACAGAACACTACTTCCTGCTTTGCAGCTATCTTGGTTTCCACTAATTGGTTACCAAGCAGTAGACTTGAGGGGGGTCACATGGGTCAAAACTTGCTTTTGAATCTGAGCTGAATGCTGAGGATCAATTGCAAACTCACTGAACAGTTATGTCCTATGTGGCCCCCCTTATAGTCACTGACTAACTCAGAGTTAGAGAGCTGAAAAGCAGGAAGTAGTGTTCTGTTCTGCTAGACATCCGCCCACTCCAGCCTTTATACATTTTTAACTAACTAACTATATTAGAAACATTTTTTTTATGTTGCACAGCCTATTTATTTATCCAGTCTGCTCTTTTGTTTCAATGGTCAGAAAGGGACTGACAAATACTGCTTTCATTTGAAAGCTATTATTGATTACATTCATTTTTTAATGAATGTTTACTAGAATATTTCTTAGAGTTGTATTAGAGCGATGCAAAAGCTTTTGTTTGTGCTGCTTTATGCAGCAGACAAAATGTGGCACATAAAATGACATGACCTTTTGTTTTAATCAGCAGATGGCTATTTTTTTCTAAATGTTTGGTATCCTAATATAATCTAAAAATCTCAAAAGTAAGATTATAATAAAGCTATGGGTGTAAAAACTGCAGAGCATTCTTACATTGATACAGCACATATCCCTATACAGTCTTGGTGTGCTACTTAACCTTAGCTTTCTTTACTCTACAGAGTGGTTCTTTGAGTTTGGTTTTGTGATCCCCAATTCTATGAACACTTGGCAGTCCCTAATAGAGGCTGCCCCAGAATCCCAGATGATGCCAGCTAATGTTTTAACGTAAGTTCTTAATTTTTTTTTATATCCATCGCTACCAAAATCGGACCCAGTTTTTTTTTTAAAGCTGTGTAATACAATTTATGCCTAAAACCAGTATAGACGTTGTCATAAAATAAATGTCATATCTGTAAGGTTCTAGTCCTTACATGTTAATTATTAGTTTATTAGAGTGATTATACACACAAAGTATGATTTACAAACCAGGGAATTAAAAAAGAAAATATATAAATAAATATTTTAATACAAATAACCTTAGTTGTTAAACCTGCATGAAAATGGATTATCACTGCTCTATAAACATACATAGGTTTAATTTAAATGGACTTTCTGGTGGTGTAATGTAAAAAGTGTAAACTACAACTTTTACAAACAGAATTTATGGGCAAGGACAAGGTTTTTTTTGTATTATCACTCATTTTTTTTTATACAAAGGAGATACATTAGTAATGTATTTTATACTGTAATTTTTCCATTTTTTGACCTAAATTGTCTAGTACTTTGGAGCATTATACATACACTCCACAATTTTAAAATGTTTCCAAGATAAATGACCAAGAAAAATGTAAGCGGGTAATTATTAGTGATTACCAAATTACAAAATAAGCAGGTTAACCTATGAGTTGGTTCCACCTTGCTTTGTTTCCCTTTTAAATGTTTTCTTGAAAACAACTCATTTTAATTCAGCCCTAGTAAATTTTTAAACTTTTTATTGTCATTGTCACCTTCTAAACATGTTCTTATGTTATTTGCCTTCCAGTGGTAATGTCGTCATAGAAACAACTTTCTTCGATGATGACCTCCTTGTTAGTACTTCCAGAGTTAGACTTTTCTACGTTTGAAGGTGGATTTGCATTTTTTTTCCCAAATGTTCAGCTTTTTATTTTTTTTTGTGCTAATTTTACACATGTATACTGCTCATCTTTTAAGACACTGCATTGGGTGATACAGACTTATGTGACATCAGAACATACACTTTGTCATTACAGACATATTGAAGAGTGCAGGTCATGCATTATTGCTGACCAGTTCTTGTACTCTGTTTTACACTTTGCTCTATATCTAGCCCAGCCTTGGAGTGACCACAGCTTATCAAGGCTTGTGTTTGGACTGTGCTTACTACATGGCACCTCTTCAGCACTCTAAACAGAAAGGAGCAGCACTTCACTCTATCTACCCTATACACTTGCAATATGCTGGTACTCTTGGCTTGCTTATGTTTACAGGCAGTTCCTACATTTATAGAGATTTCGGAAACCACGGAAAGTTGTAGTATTTATCACTTTTGTCTTGTGGAGTCTGTAGATGTCATATGTTAACCAATTCTGCATTTTAGTGTGTTAATTTGCGAACAAATGATCTTCTTCAAGGGCCTCCAAAATGACGACATTAAAAAAAAAAGTTATTCTGATACTAGGTAATTATCAATGTACCATTGAAATGATTAAAGTGTTGCTTTGCTGTCAAAGGGAAAATTAAGCCAGAGTGGGCTTAAAACAGAATTTTTTGGGTTCTTACTCCCAACTATGGCCCTCTTAGTTCATAACAAGGATACGGATTTTAGTAGTTACTATGCTCCTGTTGAATATCAACAATAAAATTTCACCCTTTAGTTCATCTGAACTAGAAGGATAAGCCCAGTAGTTTCTTCCCTTAATACCAGTATATGTATACAGTTTTTTTTTTATCCCTGCAGAATTGATACTTTCTTGTGTTGTTTTAGTGTGACCAAATAAGCCTTAGAGCACCATGCAAATTACCTTTTCTTAGCTAGCTTCAGTCACCATTACTTTGGGAGACCCAAGAGTTTTTTGTGATTGTTCCAAACAAGCAATAAATAGATGTTACAAAAAACATAAGACAGCGGTGCCTGAGTTCAAATAAAGTTCTTCAGATTTCTTGATTGAATTATTGAAATGCCAGTGTTACTGGCCTATGTTTACCTTTTAAAGGAGCGAGTTACATGCAGAACCCGGTGTGCATGTTTCATGGCTCAAATTTCTGCATAACTCTTTAGCCTTCCATCTAATGCATCGGTTTCTGCAGGCCTTGCTTTGAATAAGATCAATTAAGTTAATGTTAATAACTACTGGTATTTAAGATGGTTGTGCACGAGAACATATAACACATTTTAGGTTTATCTTCTTTCAGTTTCCCCTAAATAGATAGCAAACTACATGGATTAAAAGGAAGATAAAGGTTAGATTATAGCTGCTCCTGCCTGAGATGATTATGTAAATGTGAAATTTAGACTTGAAAATTCAACAGTAATCATTCCTGAGCCAATCCCGCTTTAGCCTATGTCCTGGCTATAGTCAATATGTCATTTTCCTGTCTTCAGCCCTAGAAAAATGTAATGATGATTGCCTCTGTTTCAAATGATAAATTATTAATATTGTACTGTAAATGCTCAAATTATCATTTCAAATTTCAGCACCACTAAAACCAGGGATATGTCTAATCCATTTGTTCCCCAAATGATGGAATTTGAAAAAAAAATAATCAAATTTTAGCATTCAGATTTGTATTGTTAGTTGGCCAAATAGTTTGGTGCACCCCTGCCTAACACTGTTACAAACTACACAAATCTCTTGAATTCTTTGTGACAGATATATTCATGAATCAAATTCTGATTTCTGAGGTGCGGTTGTGTGTGTGCTGGATTTGTACAATTAACTGTGCTGCAACAAGCTATATGACAACTGCCACTCATTTTAGGTGTGTTTTGTCAGAGGCATGAACCGTGTACTCCAGTTACTCATCCCAAATTTCTGGCCATCTCATTGCACTTAAAAATAGGCATACTTGCATATCATTCTATTGGAGTCACCTGATATAAATATGTAGAGTCCCTTATGTTTTTGTATTTGTTATGCAGTGAATTGCATTAGTACTCATGCTTTACTGATGATTATAGTTATATGTAATTGCAATTGAAAACAGTATATGTTTGTCCTTTTTCTATTCTGTACAGTCTTAAAGGAACTGTAACACCATAAACTGAAAATGCATTACAATAATAAAACTATAATGTACTGTTGCCCTGCACCGGTAAAAGTTGTGTGTTTGCTTCAGAAATTGACTTTTATATAAGTAAGCTGCTGTGTAGCCATGGGGGCAGCCATTCAAAGGAGAAAAGGCACAGGTTACATAGCAGACAACAGATATGCTCTATAGTAAAGTAAACAGTGGGATTCTACAGGGTTTATTATCTACTGTGTATCCGCTGCATGAATGGCTGCCCCCATGGCTACACAGCAGCTTGTTTTTTTTTTATAAACGATAGAATAGTTTCTGTAGCAAACACACCTGTTCTACCAGTGCAGGGCAACAGTACATTGTATTTTCATTAATTTAAACTACGGTATTTTTATTCTTTGGCATTACTCGTCTGTTAAGCAATTTGGCAGAAGGAAATTGGAAAATAACTGGCTTCTGTTAAAAGTTAGAACCAGCGGTGCAGAAAGGAATAACAAATACTGCTTTCAAGTGTTATTACACTGAAAAACTATAAAACCCACCGTCAATGTATATTTATATTGAAAATTGTTTAGAATTTAATTTTCTTTTGTAGTACAAAAAAAGTGCAGACTTCCCATTAAAATATAAATTAAACATTTTCTAAAGGAGCAGTTCACAGTCATAATTTATTTTTTAAACGATTTACAATAAAAAATTTCACTTGCTTTTAATTTTTTTTTTATATTTAATTTTTAAAAATAAATATTTCATCCACCCCCATTCTGTTATGTTAATCAGGCTGCTGACTCTTAACTGTTACAATTTTATACATTGAGTAATTCATTTCTTAGTAGCTAATGTTTCAGTCCCTTAGCAGCAAACACCTTGAGCATTGCTAAGGTCTAAAACATGCTCATTATTTGCCTACACTGGAAAACAGTTCCCAACTTCCGGCTTCCCTTTATAGACCCTCCCCGCCAATCATGTCACAAAAGGGGCGGGGCGAGCAGGTGCATGGCTACAAAGCCGGAAGCCACCAGTTGAAGGTGGCGGGTGGGGAGAGCAGGAGGAAGAGCTCGACCCGGACCCGACCCACTACCCGCAAAGGGGGTGCGGGGTCGGCCCGAACCTGACCGACCCGCGGGTATTTGGCTGGCCCACATCACTAATGTTCATGTATCCTTTTAAGGGGCAGCTTTAGTCACCCCTTAGTAGTAATTTAGGCACCCCTTAGGAGTAATCATTGTAATAGCTGGCCACTATTATTGTTACCGTGTGGGCATTTCTGTTCATTTTAAAGACACAAAGGGGGTTATTTGTGAAAACTCAAATTTTTCTGTTTAGGATTTTAAAGGGGAAAACTCACATTTTTTTTGTTGAAAAAAAAACTTGAATTTTTCGAGATTTATTATACTCCTAGGCTGCTAAAAGTCCGAACCCAAAATTACTCCATCTCAAACCTGCCAAGTTCATGTATAAGTAAACGGCAGATGTCTCTATCGCCATTTGAAGATATCATGGTCTGCGCTGGGTTTCGTATGACAATCCGAAGAATTTGATCGTTTCATGCGTCAAACTCGATAAAAATGCCGCTGGACAATCCAAAAAACATTTTTTCGAGTTTTTTTCTCAATCCGATTTAATTTTAATTAAAATATTAGTAAATAAGATAAATTCATGAATGGGACTTTGGTTGAGTTTGTTTTTATTAAAACATAAGAAAATTTGGTATTTTAGTTGACTCCGCTGCCTTTTTTTTTTTCAGGCTTAGAGAAGCAGATCCATTCCATGCCCTAGCTCCATACAGCACAAGCAGCAGAGGTTGGCTTAAAAATACATGCTTTTGCTTATTTGCCCAATCCCTGCTCTGCTCCACTGTGTGTGAACTGACAAACTGAGCTGGGGCATGAAGTGGATCTGCTTCTATCAGACTGAAAAAAATACATAGGCTGAGAGCAGCAGAGCTAACCCTCCATATGCCTTTGGCCAAAATGCTGGAGTGCTGAGTAGTTTTGTAAGGCACCAGGTATCCAAAAACCCTCCAGCACCTTATTACCACTTGTACAGGATCAGTCCATTCCTTTAATAAAGCCTCAAATGTGTTTCTATACCCTGGAACTGTTGTATCAGGAAACACATAGATTATACCAAATGCTACGTATCATATGTTATAACTAAATACATTTGAAACGAATGCTGACCTTTGTATCACATTTTCTTTCACTGCAAACTGTTCAAGCTGTAATTCCTGAAAAATAGTCATCCTGTCTTATAACTACCTGTAATAAAGCCAATTTATTATCAGACTTACCGATATCAGCCTTGTTATTCACCCCCAAGCTGGCAGGCCTTATAAATGATATAGCAGCACACGGAAAACTTTGTGTTGAAAGAAAAACCACAAATCTGAGAGACAGAAATGTGACTTTTGGATGGAAAAAAAACAGGAAAGCAAACTGAATAAAGATTTGTGTATGATGAGTATAGGGTTCTGTTCCTGTGTTCTTCTGGTGTTTTGCTGACCTCATGTGGTCTGCTTCTAACACTACACTTCTATTTGCAAGCTGGAAAAGAGGCAGAAGGGAGTGGAGGCAAAAATATTTTACTCTGTGACATTACAATTTTATTTTCTCAGTCGGCCTTACCTGTCGGTGCAGGACGACTGGGGTTAAGTTGATCCTCTGTGGAGGCAGGACAAACTGAAAGAACTTTCTCTAATCTCCTTCTTTCTCGTGGCTCCACCTCTTCCTCCAGTTTTTTCAGTTTGTCCTGCCTTGGAGGCAGCAACTTCTCCTCTCTTTTAGCATACATTCTTATTTTCTTATTTTTGTTATTGTTTATTTTTAATGTTCGTTACACGTGAAGCAACAGCTTCTTAGGATAATTTATAGAGTTATAGTTGATCCCCTCTGTGAGTGCTCCCACACGTACAGTATGGATTACAGGTAGAGCCCTTTATGTGTGCTCCCTCTTTACATCAGAGGTGTACATATGCCATGCATTGGCTGTTTCACGGAGAGCCCCATGAGTGTGCTCCTCATTAGTAGAGCCCCCCAATATGTGCCCCAAGCTTGTGCCACTTATATTGGCCAATATTTTTTTAGTGTTTGCCCTCTGGTTTTTTTTTCCCAGGTTGAACCCATGCTGTTACCTCATATTAGAGAGCGAAATAGACAGCATCAGTGGCAGTGTGCTCCCAGGTGACTACCTACGTTAAGCCCCTTCCTACGCGCGAAAAATATTCAAGCTCGAAAATCCTCACAGTGCAGGCACACAGGGATGATGTCACACGGTTCGGCACTGCCCAGTTTCATGCCTTCCGGAGTAAGCGTTGTTACGCTCAGCGTGCTCTATCAGTCGTGCGCTTCTCACGCTACTGTTCAAGAAGCTGCACATTACAGCACAGACCACCGTGCCTTCTACCTGACTGCAGCACACGCAAGCAGGCATCAGCATTATAACAGCCGACTACGGTACACACTTGTTGTCATGGCTGATCAAAATGAGGAACTGTTGTCACTAATAGAGGAGATTGATCTCCCAGATAAGCCTCGTAAAATGAAGGCTAAGGTGAAAAAGCTGGTCAAGGTTTCTACAAAGAGCAAGTACCACTCACCCTCACCTACACAAGGGATTACTAGCGAACCTAGTACTAATACTAATATTATTACTACAGTAATGGTTCACGCTTCCCAAGGATCCTCAGCCTACGCCACAGCCCTCAGATACAGCACACACTATGGCTCCAGTAACATCACGCAGTATCATCACAATTTCCAGTGCCAACTGCTGACATATCACAGCTTATGTCATGGATTCAATCCACAATAAGACATCTGTTCTCAGTCCTAACAGTCTTCAGGCAAATGTAGTTCTACAGGATGAGAGGAAGATTTCCCATACGAAGATTAATCCAGTGATTTGGAGGAACCATCTCGGCAACCGGAAGAGACTAAAAATATATACAGATATATATTCTCCACCCTGGAGATTAAGGAAGAGCAAATTACACTGTCTAAGGCAGATAAAGTGCTAGGTAACTCTTCCAGAAAGCCCAGAGTATTTCCAGTATGTAAGTCTATTACAAAATACATTGATACAGAATGGCGTCAACCAGAGAGAAAGTCCAATATACCTCATAGGTTTTTCAACACCTATCTGAAAGGGGGGAAGTGAAAGGGTTAACTTCTATCCTTGAAACTTCTGTCCTTGCTCAAACTTCTTTGTGCAAAACATGCTTATATGGCACGTACTCCCCAGCTGGCCTGAGCAGCCACCAATGCCCTTGGGTGAATATGTTTCTTATCTCTTCTTATCACGCATACCAGCACACCCCACTCTTACAACTTCTACAATGTTTCTTTCTGCAGACACACACACACTTTTTATTTTCCCATAGGCTAAGGCATACCTTTGTAACACGTCATATTGGCTATATAAGCAACTGCTGTAACCCTAATAAATCGGAACTTGCTTTGCAACACACGTGCCTACTGTGTCGTTCTTTGTAAGACCCCTGCGCAGTGTATCTGGATGGTGTAATCAGATGGTTTCTGCTGTGCCAAGACGAACCGGTTCGCATAGGGATAGCACAAGGATAGCACAGTGAAAGCCCGGGATTTCCCCTGTTCCTTTCACTATCCAATACCAGATGATTACAAGCACTTGGACAAGATACCTAAAGTTGATCCACCTATAGTTAGCATAAAGGTTCGCACGTAATACTACCTTACCAGCAGAAGATGCCAGTTCTCTCAGAGATCCAATGGATAAAAAGATTGACTGCGTGATTTTCAAAACACAGCGACCGGTAGCTGCAGCTACCACAGTGGCAAAGACGGCAAAATACTACTGTCCGGAACTGATAAAACACCCTTCGACTTCTCCAGAACACTTTACGGCAGAACTGGAAAAAGTAAGATCTGCCCTTTCATTTCTAGGAGAGGCTGCACTGGAAACAGCTAAACTAGCTGCAAAGGCCTCAGTAGCATCCACAACAGCTCACAGAGCGATTTGGTTGCGATAATGGTCCGATGACACCGCATCCAAGCATAAGCTTACTTCACTACAGTTTAGTGGATCTCAGCTCTTTGTCACTGGTGGTAAAGGGGCTTTCTTGCCTCAAGGGAAACGTCCCAGAAGAGAATTCCACAGACGCAACTTCCAACACAGATCGTGGTCCTCCAGCAACCGACAACAGAGAAGCTCTAGGCCTTAACGTCAGTCGCAGCCCAATAGGAGGTACAAAGTACCCTGGCAAAGCCAATTGAAGTTCACTTCACGGTGACTAAAACCAGGGCTCCTGACCATTACGGCACAACATCTCTGCCCCCAGTAGGAGGAAGGTTAGGCGACTTTCTAAAATTTGTCAAGGTTCTATAACAGACAAGTGGGTGTTAAACATTTTAGATGATGGATACAGCATTCTTTTTGTGACAAAACTGCAAAAGCGCAGATTCATCATTTCAACACTTCCTTCAGACCCCGTAAAAAAAAACAAGCCCTCTTCTCCATCATCGAAGATCTACTTCAAAACAAAGTCATCACTTCGGTGCCTCCACTCTACACCCACTGAACAAATTTGTAAGATACGAGCGATTCAGAATGGACTCCCTGTCATCAATCATAAAAGCCCAGGTATATTCATGTCCAAGATTGACCTCAAAGATGCATACCTGCATATACCCATCAACCCAGGGCACCAAAGCTTCCTGCATTTCGCCGTGGGGCAGGGCCACTTTAATTACAGGCCCTACCCTTCGGCCTTACGTCCGCACCTAGAGTTTTCACCAAGGTCCTGGGAGCCTTACTTGCAGTCCTCAGAGTCCGAGGGATTTGCGTTGTGGCCTATCTAGACGACCTCATCGTCATGGCAAATTCACAAAAAGAAGCCATAACCCACAAACGAGTGTTTGCAGACACTGCAAGGCATTGGCTGCCTCATCATTTACAAGAAAAGTCTTCCACAACCAACACAGTCACTAGGGTTCCTAGGTATGCACATAGACTCTAACAAAAGCGATTACTACAGCATGCGGCTCGCAATGTCATTCAACAACTTCAGGTTTCAGCGCATGACCTGCTCAGACTACTAGGCCTAATGGCAGCCAGTATAGGAGGTGTCCCATTCGCAAAGTCACATCTAAGACCCCTGCAATGGGAATTCCGAAAAAAAAAGTGGAACAAGAACCACCAAGGCCTCTACCAACCCATCACGTTATCACAAACAACAATACTCAGTCTCAGGTGGTGGACACATATTCCCAACCTAACACAAGGCAAAAGCTGGGACTGCCCAGTACAAGAATTTATCACAACGGATGCCAGCCTCACAGGATGGGGGGGCGACATGGCCACCCCAGGCATGTCACACATCGTCACGACAAGAACACAAAATGCACATAAATGCCCTAGAACTAAGGACCGTTTACTATGCCCTCTTCAACTGGCAAGCATATCTGAAGGATAGACATGTTCATGATTCAATCCTGACAGCACCACCGTCGCTTACCTAAATCGACAAGGGGGAACCAAGAGCGCAGCAGCACTCAGGGAGGTATCCCGGATTATGTTATGGGCAGAGTTCAACAGAGTCCTCATATCGACAGTATTCATCCCAGGGGTACAAAACTGGTAAGCCGATTATCTAAGCCGCAACACCTTGGACCCTGGAGAGTGGCATCTAAAGCCAGAGGTTTTCCAACTCATAGACAATTGGGGCCTCCCGGATCTGGACGTCATGGCATCTCGATTCAACGAACAGCTTCCACGATTCATATCAAAGTCACATGACCCCAAGGCAGTGGGGGTAGACGCCCTGATCAGCCTGTGGAAATGCTGACTAGCATACACTTTCCCTCCTATCCTATCATTCCTCGGGTGCTGCTTTTAGCTCTCCTACACAAGCAATGGGCACTACTGCCTGAGATTCAACTATTCTTTCAGGCACTTCAAAAACTTCAGCCTCTTCAGGGAGGCCCCGTTCCACCTTGGGACCTTAACTTAGTCCTTAGAGCCCTACAACGACCACCATTCCAGCCCTTGGGCTACCTCTGTGCTACCATCATTCTGCCCTAAACCAGCAAACAGCAGCTACACACGGTGGATACAGTACAGGTATTGAAATATTACATCCACAGAACTGCTGAATTTAGAAAATTGGTTGCCCTATTTGTACTATTTGGTAACAATAAAAAGGGTTGCCAGGCATCAAAACTCTCTCTAGCTAGATGGATTGTGGCAGCAATAAGTGAAGCTTATAAGTCCATGGGTAAAGCTATTACTTTCCAGATTAAGGCCCACTCCACTAGGAAAAATCAATACGTCCTGGGTCATTTACAATCAGGCTTCCATGGAAGCCATTTGCAAGGAGGCCACTTGGTCTTCCTTGCACACCTTTTCCAAGTTCTATTAGATAGACATTATGGCCTCTTCAGAAGCGGTTTTTGGCAGGAAGGTGCTACAAGCAGCAGTGGCACGTAGATAACTCCTGCCCTTTGTTAATAATTCTGCTAGTTCAGGCTCCTCTACATCTAGTTATTTTTTGGTTGCCCCCCCCCCCTCTTTCTTGGACGGCTTTGGGTGTCCCCAGTCGTCCTGCACTGACAGGTAGGGCCAACTGAGAAAAAGAAATTTCTTACTGGAAAAATCTTTTTCTCATAGGCCTGTACTGTCAGTGCAGCATCCCTCCCTCATGGGATGCCGTTTTTTTTTGCTGTTCGTCACTTATTTCTAGTTAGTAAGGCAGTTAGGTTCTGTCTCCACCAGCAGGCTCTGGTACAAAACTGGAGGAAGAGGTGGAGCCACGAGGAAGAAGGAGAGTGGAGAAAGTTCTTTCAGTTTGTCCTGTCCCCACAGAGGATCAACTTAACCCCAGTCATCCTGCACTGACGGTTTGGGCCTATGAAAAAGAGATTTTTCCAGTAAGAAATCTTTTTATTGCATTTTACTTTTCATCTTATGATTTTTTTTTTTTAACGTTAGGGACCCTACCCTGTTCTTCCTCAGTCTGTCCATCGAGCCAGTGCCTGGTTGTTAGGGTAAACTGGAACCTATAAACTAAAAAGCTGCTGAAATTCCAAATTGGAATTGCTTAAAAAACGAAATAGGTATTTATTTATTTTTTTTAAAATTGTTTTTATTTTGTTTTACAATAAAGAAATTGAAGAAAATCAAAATACAATTGCTGTTCCTATTTTCCATGAGTACTCTATCAGCAAGTAATACGGTGCATGTAAAAAGCAGTATCAATAATGCGGAGAGACATATTACAATCATTGTTTGACAATAAGGAAAATAGAATGCCAATAGTAGTTGAAAAGAAAAGAATAGACATAAGTGGTCAAACAGTAACCAAGGAAATGTATCTGTAGGGGGGTGCATATTAGGTGAAGAATGTGGTCATATAAGAATATTGATATGTTTTGGGGAAAAATAGCAAACCTGGGGCTCTGTTCTCCCTTCGTACCCGTAGTCTATCCTTTTGACGAAAGACCTCTATATTGGATATAGGGGGCCCAGATTTTATTACACGAGTGCAAGTCACCCTTGGCAATTGAGGAGAGCCTTTCCATGGCCAGATAGTTATCAAGTCTGTTTTTCACCTCGTGTAAGTCTAGTGAGTTGGCTTTCCAGGCCTTAGCAATTGTCTGTTTGGCAGCTGTAAATATACGGCCTACTAGTTGCTGAATCCCTTTGGTTCCACCCGTCACTCGCCCATGTAGCAGAGCTGCCAAAGGGGATTTCCTAAGTATAAGCCCTGTGACGCTTGTTATCATTGTGTATACCCTGGCCCAAAACCTGACAGCCTTAGGGCAATGTCACCAAATATGAATAAACAAGCCAGTCTGCCCACAACCCCTAAAGCATGTTGGTGAGGTGGAGGGGTACCCTTTCGAAAGCTTTTCGGGAACTAAGAACCACCTAGTAACCACTTTTTGAGATGTTTCTTGTACTAAAATACTTGGGGAAAACTTCTCGCAACATGTCCAGCCAAGCTTCCTCCTCCAAACATATATGCAGGTCCTGCTCCCATTGTCTAACAAAAATCAAATCTTTAACGGGCAATTGGTGGATTAAGACTTCGTAAATTCTAGATATGGCCCCTTTATATGGGAAGGAATGCAGGCATAAGTGTTCAAATACAGTGAGTGTGGGTAAATCCCGTAGTTTGTTCCCCGTAAGGGAGAGGAATAATGGCGTATTTGGGCATATCTAAATGATTCAGCAGTAGGCATATTGAATTTCTCAAGTAGTGTTTGGTAAGACATAAACATATTATCTCAGATGAGCTGATCTAGAACTAGAAGGTTATTTTCTTGCCACCAACAGAAGGCACCTCCCTCCCTGCCTGGGGGGAAGTCAGGTTTGTTCAGCAAAGATAATGCTGGCCGATGGGCAGATACTATGGGGTATTTAGTAGAAGTAGACTTCCACACTTGTAGGGAATGGTTTACTTTGGGGGAATAAGCGGGATCAGGGGAGGCCCCAGTCCACGGTATTTATTTTTTTAACTGCAAATTGTCTCAGAATATTACTCTTTACATCATAAATATAAAGGTTGAACTTCCCCTTTGATTAAGCAAAAAAAATACATTTGTTGGTTGTGTAAATATTCATTCAAGTCTATGCTTTGTAGAATCATCTTTGGTTGAAATTTCAGCTGTGGGTCTGTAAATTCATACAGTGTAAACCAGCACTGATAAAACAATGAAATACATGCTTTTAAAAAAATGTGTTGCATCTTCCATTACGGTATGGAGACACCAGGGTCACATGTATGACGGAGGACAGTGGGAACTTGGTACCTGCATATGCACGGAAAGCGAGTGGAAATGCCAGCTAGAAGGAAAGATACATTAAGAACATAGTCATAACCACCATGTAAGCGTAAATTGGCAAATAACTATTTTACATTTAATCCTCTGCTGTGCTCTGTGCCATAGTCCTGTTATCTGTCATATTTACTCTGGTTATTTAGCTTTGATCCCATGTTATTAGTATTGTTAAGAACACGTATTTATAAAGCTCCAACATATTCCTCAATGCTGTAAATAAATGTGTGTGTGTGTGTGTACAGTGAACATCGAGGTTATGTACAAATATACAACTGATAAACTTTATAAGTGGAAAGAGGGACCCTGCTCAAAAGAGCTTACAATTTTGTAGTGCTTCCATGCTGCCTGACCTAGTAATGTCTTTACTTGCACTTTTCCTCTGTTTGTGTTAATTGTAGTGACACCTTCGTTTGTAGAGATTCCACAGACAGCCTGGAGGTTACTATTGAGGTTCACAGAGAGAAGGACTCTTATGAGGAATGTGCAGAATTATATATGTTTTTTCCCCTTTTGTCAGAACTTTTAAAACTAGAGTTTACCTTCCTTTTATTTTGCTATGTAGTGTAAGAGCATAAATACACTGCAAACCACCCTGTTATTGCCCCATTTTTACTCATGAAGGTCCTAAACGCTTATTAACAAAAAGACCTGTTTGGGAGTTCATGGCACACCTGAAGGAAAACCTAATGCCTGAAAATAAAATATACTGAAATGAAGAACAAAAATTAGTGGGTGTACGTTTAGAATTAGATTCTATAGGACTGTGAAAAGCTTGATCTGGAAGCTGTGTAAATTAAGGGTTAGAAAGCCCCAGAGGAACAAGAATTTAGGTGGAAGGCATCTCTGCTTGAGTAAGCTCTGTCTGCAAATTGAATTGGGAAGAGACAGGTCTTTGTGAGTTGAGCACAAATTAATGGATGCACTGGATGGTGAGACTGCACACTGCAATTTCCTGACTTCTCCCCTTTACCATATTGGAGGAGTCCAATCTTGTGTAAGAGAGAGCCTTCCCAGACAGCATTAAATGCCCCATTGTGACCTCTCAGGTTCACAGAGAAAGGAACATTGCTAAGTTGGTATGGAAGCTGTTGGCTTGTGTTAGAGCAGGTTCTCTGCCTAATATCCCATTTTCCTCACATGCCTGTTTCACAGTTTTTCTCTATTCATTTTTTGCCTATTTATTTTATTTTCTATTATCTTTCTAGATCGGGTCTTCAGCTCCATACAGCAAGTACTGTGGTAGCCTCCCATGGTAAGAATTCACTTGTCCTCAATGTAGAATATAATTTACTCTATTTCCCCAATAAGAGCCAGGGTTGACTGGGTAATTTGTAACCAATGGCAACTGCCTAAAAGCACCAGAATTGATGTGACTGTTTTAGGCTTTTCTCTGCCAAATGAGACAAGAATATGTCATCTGCGCCATTGTGCTATGATCTGGCTTTTTTACTTTGGTCTGCTACTGTTCTACAGTTTTCTTCTGTAGAATTTGTGTACATCTGTTGTAGAAGTGTTTTTCACCACTGCATACTTGGTTCAGTGACACCTCAGTTTTTTCCATACTGGAGAGGTAGAAATGAATGCCAGAAAAAGTCTCCACAGACAGCCTGGTCTTGCCTTACTGTGACTGTTCAGGTTCGCAGAGAGAGGGACATTTATGAACAATATATACATTTTTTGCTGTTGTTGTTTGTGACATCAGCATTTCATAAAGTCGGGTTTTACCCTACATACCTAGTATGTGCTTCTTGGTATCTTGTCTTTTCTCCTATTACTAAGTTTTCCTGCACCCTATGCAGTCTTGCTTTTGACCTGCATACTCCACTGAGACTACCTTATGTTGAGTTGCAGATGATCTCCAGACTGTCAAGGCCAAAGTAGACTGCTCCATTCTCATTGTCCTGTATTTATCCTCTGCATATGAATCTGTTGATCATGCTGTTCTTATGCTTTATAACCTCTTGCTAAGCTACACCCTTTTCTTTCACAAGTAACAGATAGACCACAAATCCGTGCCCAAATCCATATATGGCCATAGATGCAAAGATATAGTCGTATGATTTTTGGACTGCCTTTAGGCTCAGAATAATTGTCCTGACCAGAGGCGTCCACAGAAAATTTTCAATGGGGGGGGGCATGAAGGGCCCACCCAGAACGCATTTTAGTACATCGTCAGGAGAACAAACGCCCCTGCGTGCACTTTCCTAACAAAGTACTATGCAGACTCCTAACAAAGTATTATGCAGACTCAACTTTTATTATACACTCACTGATCCGAAGAGGCTGCAGTCACAACTCCATGCTGCCCACATATGCTTTTGCAATCTTCCCCCTCGTCGCTCATCCCTCCCTCCTCAGCCCTCGTCGCTCATCCCTCCCTCCTCGCAATTTGTCGCATGTCAAAAAAAATTTACACTTCAATGTATTTCTGGGAATTTTTGAAGTCTGCAAATTTTTTGCAGAAAAACGGGTCAGATTCGCCCATCACTATTTCACATAATAATCAAAAGTGTGAGTTCAGCTCTTAATTTGCTTTGAATTCCAATTTGAAAGCACTACATCTACATTACTGCAAAGTTGATACCAGCCATTGTGTTGGAGGTGAAAACCAGCTTTCCTTTAGTTTTATGTTTTTTTTCTCTTTTAATAACATTGACATCAAGCAACGTTTTCAGTAACGGAACTAAGGAGGGGTGGCCCCGGGTGCAGGCCATGCAGCAGGGCAACCAACCCCCTCTGGACGCAGTTTTCTGTGCACCTCTGCATCAGCCCCAAGGGGGTGTGGGCCTGGGTGTGGTAACACCCTCTGCACCCCCAGTAGTTACTCCCCTGGCCATTTTGTACTGGCCAAGCTGGTAAAATACAGGCCAGGTGGCAACTTTACTTAGTGCTAAACTCGATCAGATACTACTGCCCTAAAAATGGAATTAACAATACACCTTCTTAAGCTAATATATGCTTCTGTAATGTGTTTGTGATGCATGGTGCAGCATGTGCTGATGAAAAGGAGAAATACTAAAGTTAAAAGAATGGTCACTGACCCCAAAAGTGAACAAAATAGTTATAATGGAGTAATCTGCACAGTATAATGGTAAGTACATCAAATAAGAGTTAAGCAGGGGCAGAAAAAGAGATCCTATCCTCAAAAGGTGTTGGAAGGCCACTTGATAGTAATGAGCAAAAATTTTCAGCAGGTACAGATTTGCAGCAAAGTTCCACAGCCATAGACTTAAATGTATTTTGCACTGAAAAGTTGCCATGAAAGAACACCCAATGCTTTTTGACTTGAATTTAAATGTTTCATGCATTTTTGCGGTTTTCCAAATTTTCCCCACGGTTTCATGAATATTTCGGCAAAGCAAAACTGGAGAGATTCACTCATTATTACCACTCAACCCCAGCCCCTAGAAATAGTAAAGGGATTACAGGGAATCTTTAATGTGGTTGTTCATCTTTGTAGTTCAGTTGTTTTCAGATTGTTCACCAATACATTTTTTTTTTTCAATTGCTTTCCATTTTTTGTTTTTTTTATTTCATTCTAAATGTCAGTCTAGCAGCTCAGTGATCCAGGTGCATATTCTGAACTGTTACAATTTGCTCCATTAGTTGGTGCATTTCTCAGCAGCATCTGTGGAATATTAGCAACTATTGTATCAATTCTAACAGCTGCCTGTAATGAAACACAGGGATTCTGCTCAGCAGGGACAAAGATAATAAATATATCAATTAAATGTATCAATTTAGAACAGTAAGAAAAGAAGAACGTATTTATAACCTAAGGGTTGAGTGATATTGCTCACCTATATAACTAACTAATATAACAGGGCAGATATGTTATGCTATGCTAAATTAATGGCAGCACCACACAAATTAAGAACTATTAAATGTTATCTAAGTGCACAAAAAGTGATCAAAATGCTTATATTTAAGATAATAGCTGAGGTCAAAAAAAGACTATAGTACCTGTAACATGCCGCATGCGATGATGATGTCATTAATGATGTCACTCAAGTGGCACCTGCCATAGGGCTACACTGGTTGACAGTTATAGTCGTTGGTGAGAGAGGAGAGAGGCGTCAGAGAGAGAGGAGGTAGGAGAGACGACAGGGTGCATTTTTTTGGTTAAAATGGAGAAGGAGCGAGTTAATTTTGATGGACCAGGAGTGACTATGGACACTAAAAGGAAGAGAGAGAGTAAAGAAGAGAAAGGACCAGGGAAGAAGAAGGGAAAGAAGAAACACCATGAAGAGAAATCAGAGGGGAAGACTGGAAGAAGAAACAGCGATTATTATTCAGAAGAGCGTCCCAAGAAGAAGGAAAAAAGGTCCAGGGAAAACAGCCCAGAAGGTAAGATGGCGAAATTGGAAAAAAATTTTTTTAATGGTTTATCCCAGGATATGTTTTGACTTTGGTCTTGGACCCAGAGCCCAAAACACACAGTTTGTTATATCTGGGGACCTGCTTGTGTTTTTATATGGCCCCTACTTTTATTAACTGACCTGTATCCACCTTGGTTCATCTTGATAGGTGCAAACATATTTCTATTGCATTTTACAGTATATGCTGTTGAAAGCCTATTGCAAAGCAACCCATTTTCAGCTGAGATGAACCATTTATGGACAGGGGTGTTGCCAGCCTGCAGGACATTCCCAATTGCTCACAAAAAAAGCCAACATTGTGCAAATATATTTGTCATCCATGATGATTTTTGTAAAGATTCTCATTATCCAGGTCATGGCATATCTGTAGAAATAAGCCAAATATACTGGACTTGCTGTGTTTTGCTTAAAGACGTTTCAGCAGTCATCTGACTGGCTTTCAAAAAAGTTTAAGGGTTTTCTCCCTAAAACATTTCACCAGTATTCTGACTGGCATTTTCAAAGAAATCCAGTCAGATGACTAGTGCAACATCTTCAAGTAAAAAAACACAGCAAGTCCAGTTAATTTGCTCCAGTATAACTGCCATAACTGACACTCCCCCTGAAACTCCTCAGCCCATAGCCCAGAATCCAACTGTAGCTTATATTATCTTCTGTATATTTTTTCCACAGCAAAAAATTCCCAATGTGCCTTCATATAGTGCACCATATTCTATAGTCTGCATTACCCTGCAGTGACATGCACCATAGCCCACAATTTACCTCATAATTGTTTTACCTAGATCTCCTTGATTCCAATAGTGACCTATATCACCAATCAATAAATCCCCTTACATTTTATCTGCCACTGAACACAAATGCACACTGCATGACTGCTCAGAAATCATTGCAAAATGTATGTAAATGATCTGCTAATTAGCTTCAGGATCTGGAATTATATATATTTCTTATCTAGCTCTCTACCTATTATCCTTGGGACATTATTATTATGCTCGGGACCTGGAGTTTTTCAGGATAAGGGGTCTTTCTGAAATTTGGATCTTCATACTTTACGTCTACTACAAAATAATTGAAACATGAATTAAACAAAAGGGATTGTTTGGCATCCATTAAGGAGTAATTATATCTTAGCTGGGTTCAAGGTACTTTTTTATCATTAAAGGGAAATCATTTTTTAATGGGTCTCTGGATAATGGGTGCCATACCTGCATTAGGTAAACTTAGATAAAGCATGTGATCAATCTACAGTCCTCACTACTTGCAGAGATGCTGATGGGTAACACAGGTTGTTACCTCATAGACCTTTGCTTTGATTCTGTGTAAATGCGGTTTATTTAGCAAAAGTCATGTGCATCATATGAACCCCATTCTGCACCCCTAAACATCTGGAAAGTTTCATCTGTTCAACAACAGAGAAACAGGGTGCCTTAAAAAGGTTTTGAATAAATTGAAGTAAAATAAATTCCATGGATGTCTCTCGGCTCTCTCTTCCTATTGCTCCAGATAACATGGGAATTGTTCCAAATAAATTTTATTAAAGGGCGCCTTCTTAAAACAATGATCCTAATGACAGTCTGAGAGATGAATAAGGTCTGATTTAAAGCACAGGATCCCAGCAGTCCTCATTGTCCCAACAGATTTTTAACAGTAGTTCCCTAACACCTCCAAAGTTAATTTTAGTACTAGTACTCTTTTTAGTACTATTGCTATTATTCTTTAATAATAATAGTAACCACCATTTAAGTATATCTTTGTACAGAAGAGAACAGTAAATCCTTAATAATAATAATTCCATTCTGTGCCTTGTCTGTATATATTCAACATGCCATTAGTAAAAGATGCTTTATTCAAAAGATAAAATAGTTAATGGAGTCCTATGTCCTGATTGGCACTGGGCTAATTCCCTAAGTGGCCTGAGGGCCTGAAAAAAGTAACAATAAAAGTAGCTGGGTCACTGGGTTGTTGTTGACCTCAGCAATCACACAGTATGTTACATTACATGTTGCATTCAGATACAATACAGATACCCACTAGTAACAGGTGGATTCAATTCAAGTAAATAACAGGCAGAATGTTTTGGACCCTGACTTAAAGGGGTGGTTCAACTTTGTTAATTTTCAGTATGTTATAGAATGGTCAGTTCTAAAAAACTTTTCAATTGGTTTTCATTATTTATAGTTTTTTTAATTATTTGAATTCTTCTTGTGAATCTTTCCTGACCCCATCTAAACAGCGGCTTATAGCTGCTTAGTATTAATCGTCTTTCTATTCAGGCCCCCTGCTATTCCTGTTACAGCTTCTTATTCAAATCAATGCATGGTTGCTAGGGTAATTTGAAGCCTAGCAACCAGATTGCTGAAACTGGAGAGCTGCTGAATAAAAAGATAAATAACTTAAAAACCATTAAAAAAAACCAATGGAAATTGTCTCAGAATATCCCTCTCTACATGATACTAAAAGTTAACTCCAAGATGACAAGCCCCTTTATTAAGCATGCTTTTTGTTCAGTTTGCAATTTTAGCAATCTGGTTGCTATGGTCCAAATTAACTTAGCAACCACACACTTATTTGAATAAGGATTTTGGTAATGAGTGGTGGCTTAATATCATGGGCATCTTGGGCATTTTTTCTCCAAAATACATTCTTAAATATATGATAATTAACATATCCATTGTATGATCTAGGTGAAAGTGCCCAGAAGAGACCCCGTGCTGATCCTGAAGGGCCGAACCTGCTGCATATTTCAAGCTACACCTTCCATTCCATGATTGGTGGAGGAGGATTTGGCAAGGTGAGTGACAGGCTTTAGAAAAGGAAGAAGTTGTTCTTTATTAATATGTTTATTATGGTATGGACATGATTGGAACCAGAAGAAAATGTATTTAAATAGAATTAAATTCCGATATTCTTTAAAAGGATTTAAAGAAAATGATAAATGTTTTCTTCTATCTTAGATCTGTTAATATACACCAGTATATTTTGATTATTAATCAATCCTTTAACCCTTTAATCATGTCCGTTTATTACATCCACAATGTCCTTAAAAGAGACTTATCTATGTATTTATATTATTCTCTTTGCCTTTCTCAGGTTATGTTGGCTTCATTAAAAGACAGGAGATCAAAGGTGGCAGTTAAAATCTTAAAGAAGAAGCCCGGGAGTAGCAGTAACATCCAGACCGAGGCAAATATACTGAAGCTGACAAGCGGAAACCCATACCTGTGCCAAGGATTTGCCGCTTTTCAAACACAGGTACAAATCTGCCAAGAACTTTGTATATTTATTTGTCTGTATCTGACATAATATATAGTATCATATACAGGCAGTCCCGGGTTAAGTACGAGACAGGGTCTGTAGGTTTGTTCTTAAGTTGAATTGGTATGTAAGTTAAAACATATACATTTACTTATTAAATGCAACAAGAAAGATGTTTGTCTTAACATAGTATTTATTTTTACCTTTCTGTGCATATGTATTATTTCCGTTCGGTACTTTGCAGTAGACAACACATACCAGAGGGGATTGGGGCAGGTGATTTATTAAAGATAAATGCTACCATAGTACATTACTGTAATAGTCTCTGTATATAAGTGTGAGTTGTAAGTGTCGGGTGTATGTAACTCGATGACTCCCTGTAGTATAATATAGTATCATAAAATACTTATTTACATTTAGTGCCCTTACACACATTACATTAGCCCTGCTTGCCTTGCACTACCCACACACACCTTCAAACTGGACATATTTTAATCTCTTTTATTTTGTCTGTGTACCCAGCGGCATGCCTTCCTCATCATGGAATATGTCAGCGGGGGAAGCCTGAGGGATCAGCTGGAGAGTCACGGCCCACTGGACATGACCAGAGTCGAGTAAGTGGCACATGGAGGAATGTGGTAAATGGGAACATTCTACGTTCAGAGGTTACATGGAGGGGAGGGCCTCACGTATCCCAGCAACCAGGCACTGGGTTTATATACAGACTTTCACGGGATGTGGGATGGGGGCTGAATATAAAGATAATTAATAAAAATGTTTTTCCCTTAAAAGGTTATATTCTGCAGAAATAGTCTGTGGTCTCCAGTTCCTTCATGACAACGGCATCGTTCATAGGTGAGTAAAAGTCTTCTATTTCACCCTCTTCTTTTTATGTATTATTGTGTTTTTATTTTCTAAATGTTGAGCAAATGATGACTTGTGGTGATTTTTACTTATGCGCTACAGGAGTCACAATACAAAATTTGTGCAACCGTCATGCAAGTGCTAGTTTAGAATTGCTAGTATTCACAAGTACAGGGGACCTGTTATCCAGAATGCATTCTATCCAGAATTAATTATATCTTAGTTAGGATAAAGTACAAGGTACAGGTATGGGATCTCTGGAAACCCTTTATCCAGAAAGCTCTGAATTATGGGAAGGCTCTCTTTCTAAGACTCCATTGTATCCAAATAATCCAAAATTATTTCCTTTTTCTCAGTTTTAATAAAACAGTACCTTGTACTTAATCCAAACTAAGAAATAATTAATCCTTATTGGTGGCAACACCAACCTATTCTGTTTATTTAATGATTAAATGATTTTCCAGTAGCCTTAAGGTATGAAGATCCAAATTACAGAAAGATCCCCAGGTCCCGAGCATTCTGGATAACAGGTCCCCATACCTTTACTATTTTATTATAACAGAGAAAAAAGAAAATTTAAAAAAAAAAAATTGGATTATTTGAATAAAATAGAGTCCATGGATAACTGGTTTCCTGATAACGGATGATATACCTGCACTTTGTGCATATCATTTTTATATTTACAAATATGTGTCCATTTATAGACCTAGCACTGCTAGTGGTACATTAGTACAGACAGGCAGATATTTTAACTCTACCATCCAATTTTGTTTAAAATAGATTTAATTTAACATTCTAAATTTAGTCAAAAAACTCTCATCCAGCTAAATTCTGATCCTTAGAATTCTGGATAGTGAAACAAGGTAATACACTTATAATACTGTGAGTTGGGAGAGCAAAGACAGGATCAGAAGACATATAGATACATGTACATACCTACATAACTCACTACAATAAACAGACATATATCAATACCCTCTGGCAAACATGACCACACTATATGAACATTGCCTGCCCTTAACTCATCCTAACAACTCTTTTAGCTGGTGTTCTTTCCCTAGTCAATAGACAAGTGAACTGGTTTGGTCGACAAACATGTAGCTCACATGAACTAGTGTGAATATCCCTCCAAACCACTTTGTGCCTTCAAAAAGGCCAACACTCTGTTCTCTATTATATTCTGCTTCCCTGAGACCCTGATTGTGATTTCACCATCTCGTTATTTGTAAAATCAACACGACATGCAATTTTCTCCTCCTTTCCATAATTTGGACTATCTTTTTATTACAGGGATCTCAAACCAGACAATATTCTACTGGACCATGAGGGTCATATAAAAATAGCAGATTTTGGCATGGCCAAGCAGAACATTTTTGGCAGTAGAACCATCACTAGCCAGGCTGGAACACTCGACTACATGGCTCCGGAGGTAAGAAATTGAAGTATTTTTACAGAATAATCCTGCAAGTACATTCCTGTTTGTTTACCTGTTGCTCTGGGCCCAGCTACATATACCAACTGGCCTGTCATTACTCACTGAATCCCATACACTCTATGGCTGCTTAAAAATTCTTCTGAAAGTTATGACGATGCCTTAATCTACATAAATCACCCCTTGTTAATATTTGACAATGTCAGGAGAGTCACTGACTTTACTGTAACTTCCTTCTATGCTGCATTAAGCCTTAACTGTAGTTTGTACCCAGAGCAATGTCAGCCCAGGTTCTGATAAATCCCCTCAACTTTATAGTTAAATTTTCCCACCCTCCATGAATACTGATAATTATAAGGAAAAAAAAGGACCTGCTTCTCTAGTTTCATTGTGTGGCAGTTTCCGTTAGAGACATACTGTACTAACTGCAAGGATTTATAAATCAGAAATGCCCCATTACTACTGGACATGCACCAGGAAACCTTGTTTTGGATTGAAAAGTCCTAAACCCAATACTATAATGTTTAACTTCTGGATAACAGGTCCCACACTTGTATTATAACAGAAACCATACAATTTACCCCAACGTAGAAAGCTCAAAATGGTAATTTATTTTTTTTCTATTAAAGATCTTCTTAAACAAGGGCTACAATGCGGCGGTGGACTGGTGGGCATGTGGAGTCATCATCTGTGAAATGGCCACCGGAGAGATCCCATTCCCAGATGACAGCGATGATGAGGACTTCAGTGACGAACCCAACATCCCTTCCTGGCTGAGTAAGGATCTCAAAGATCTGCTGAGAAAGGTGGGAATTTTATAATAAAGATTAGTAACACTAATTGTTCTGCTACCTGGTTACTAGAGCCTGATTATCCTATTAGTGTATGAGTCGAAACAGAAGATCAAAAGGAGAGGGCCTGATAACATAAGTAGTTCAAATAATAATAGTAACACTGAACTTTCACAGTTCGTCTGTGTTTGGCAGAATAGGATTGAATTGCTAATAAGTCAAAATAAAAATAAATTAAAGACCAAGTGAAAGGATTGAATTTAATAAATACATTTTTAAAACAGTGATCATTCCCTTTACTTCTTTAACAGAGTCCACATACAGTAGTTATTAGTGACTAGGCTCTTTGCTATTTGAGGTTATTACTGGTGGGTTCATTACACAGACTCATATCTGCAATATTCAAATACAAGTTTATGTGTTTCTTTAGCTACTGGAGAGGAATCCTGACCGGCGTCTTGGTGTGTATGGCAACATCAGACAGCACCCATTCTTTTCAGCCATTGACTGGGAGGAGCTGGAATGGCCGCTAGAACCACCGCCTTTCGACCTTGAAACAGTAAGTACATGGCTGCTGAAATACTTATACTTATTAAACAGAAAATAGAAATAGATATTTAATATATATGATGAAACAAGCAACTCAAGTAGAGAAATCAAAGGTGATCTAAATGACAAAACATTACTTTATCTAAATTTACTCGGCATGCTTTTCAAAACAATTTTGCCATTTACATTCATTTTCTAGGGATTTCTGAGGTGCTTGGAGTTTTACACTTATATTACCAGTGTTTCAGCTCAGCAGCTCTGTTTTAGAGTCAAGAGTCTCAGTGACCCCAGGATTAACGGACTATACAGGTGGCACATAGGGATCAGTTAGGAAGCTCACAGCTCTCTTTGACATACCTGTATAGAATGCAGTACATTAGGATGTGCATAACCTTCTGTTGGACTGGCTGATACTTTAATGGTTCAAATACCTTTACTGAATATTTAAAATCATTAAGACTAAATAGTGTTTTTCTCCCTTTTATACAGTCATCAAGGGAGCAGATGAAGCCATATGAAGGAAAGGCTCTATCGTTCCTGGAGTCCCAGAAGAACAACAACGCATCAGGGGACACAATGAACATTCCAGGCCTTTCCTTCATAGATTCTACTTGGCAGGATTAAGTTTCTAAGGCTCAGCCATGCAATTCCATCAGCATGAAATATGAAACATCAGTAACCATCATCTATGAACTTCCGAACAAGATCATCTCCACCTGCTGCATTGAGACACCATCATACTCTGCAATGCCTGGTCATACCATCTGATCCAGTGCCACCTGGGAAACACCTTCTAGACCTCACCCAGTAACATCGGAAGGAGGTAAGTATATTTATATTTATTTAGAGCGAATGGTGCGTGATTGTGTGAGAGAATGTGAGATATGAAAGGCTAAGGACGTAACAGGACAGGCAGAGATGGCTCCTCTTATAGGAACCAAATTCCATCAGGCTCTGCTGTCTGTCTGTGAAGCACATACCCTGTTTTAATGCGCAGACAACTGATCCAAATCAGGAAGGGTTTTTTTCCCCTTCTGTAGCAAATTGGCCCCCGCTTCAGATGGGTTTTTTCTTTCCTCTGGATCAGCTGGAATGTGCAAAGGGTTGTGCTTCACAGACATGTCTTTATCAACCTCCATAGTTATATTGTTATTATTATTCTACTATTGTTATAATGTTAATGTTTAGTATTATATATGTTATAGGAGGCAAGGCCTGTTATGCCCGGAGTGAATGGTGTGTGAATGGCCAGTAACATGGTTGAAGCCTTGGCGTGGCGTTACTGCTCACATGAGTATAAACAGTGCCAGGCCAAGTCGGTTGGGCGTCCTAGGCACCCCGGCCGACTATGTTGCCCCCCACCGGTTGTGCATGTGCAGAAGAGTGCAAGCGCCGAGATATCACAAGTGCGCCTGCGTTAGAAAAGCGGAAGCGTGAGTGCGCATGCGCAGAGTCACCAATATATCATGAGTGGGCATGTGAGGAAGATCGCACACTCGGATACTGAAGAAACTGCTGCCAAAGCTCCTGGACACAACGGTTTGAACTAGGGAAAGGCGTCAGAAGAGGTACATGCCTGGCACCCCTCTACCTTTGTGCCCTAGGCACCTGCCTCTTCTGCCTACCCCTAGTTCCAGCCCTGAGTATAAACATGTGCTAATTTAACCAATTGTGAGACTGTAATATTGTCAGAAAGTGTATTTATTTAAGTCCAATCACAGGTATTTCAAAAGTGTGGCCACAATGATTTTCCTACGTTTTGGATCAACTCGTCGGTAAGTTAATGTGCCAGATATTCACTCGGCCAAACCACACAAGAGTATAATTTGGCATGTGAGATCTCATACCATTCCAGACATTTAGACCCCCTTCCCTTCTCCCCCCAGGCTAACTGCCCCCTGGGGAAATTCCCCATACTTTATACTTACCCCTCGTCGTAGATTCAGGCAGCGGACTTCACGGCATCCTTCTTCTGGGTCCTCGTAAGCTGACTGGGAGATCGGTATTAAGAAAGGGTTGGATGGCTTTTTAGCAAGTGAGGGAATAAAGGGTTATGGGAGAGAGCTCATAGTACAAGTTGATCCAGGGACTAGTCCGATTGCCTTTTTGGAGTCAGGAAGGAATTTTTCCCCCTCTGAGGCAAATTGGAGAGGCTTCAGGGGTTTTTCGCCTTCCTCTGGATCAACTGGTAGTTGGCAGGTTAAAAAAAAGTAAAAAGGTTGAACACCCTAAGAGAGACTGATCTGAGTTTACTACAATTAAGGGTAGTAAATGTGGAGGGTTTCCACTGTCTGCATTGAATGTTGTTGAAGATTTTATTGCCTGATTGTTGTGACCAAGATTCAATGCTATTTTTTCAATAAATAAGTTATTGGTTTGAAGTAACCCTCTTGACTGCTGTTTCTTCATTTTGGTTAATCTGAATACCAGGAAACTCACAGGACAAAACCGGAGGGCAAGGTGTTTAAAGGGGCACACACACACACTGCTGGGAGTTGCCCATAGCTCAAGGGTGTCCGGGAGGCACTGGCAGCAACGCCCACTATAATCACACTCTCTACACTATTGTCAGGCCTACCCATGGGTGTGCTACATTCTTCTCCTGACTCTTTTCAGCGTTGGGGGTCACTGATCCCATCTAAAACAACAAATGTTCTGTAAAGCTACAAATTTATTGTTGTTGCTATTTTTTTATTGCTCATATTTCTATTCAGGTCTCAGAGTCATATCATATTCAAATCAATGCATGATTGCTATGGTAATTTGGACCCTAGCAACCACATTGCTGAATTTGTAAACTTAAGAGCATCTGAATAAAAAGCTAAATAACTCAGAAACCACAAATAATATAAATTTATAATGATGTCCCATGTGGATGTCTGTAGCTCAGTATAGGCTTATAAATTATAGACCACCATTACCCTTCTCCTATTGGCCAGACCAAAGGAAGAAAATGTGCTGCAGCCCCACAAAATGGTTCTTTAATGACAGCTCAAGAAAATGTACTTGATTTGAGGCAAATTAATAAAAATAAAGATACAGGTATGGGACCTGTTATCCAGAATCCACAGTACCTGGGCTTTTCCTGGATAACTGATCTTTCTGTAATCTGGATCTTCATACCTGAAATCTGGTACTTAACTTTAAATGAACCCATTAGGCTGGTTTCGCTTCAATGAGGATTAATCATAGTTAAGCTTGGATAAAGTACAAGGTACTGTTTTATTATTACAGAGAAGAAGGAAGTTATTTTTAAAAATCTAGATTATTTAGATAAAAATTAGTCTATGGGAGACAGCCTATCCGTTATCCGAGCTTTTTGGATAACGGGTTTAATGGATCCCATACCTGTGTATGTTTATAGACCTTGAGAATTCAGTGTTTTTCTATACAGACAGCATTAGCTGATTAAACGACCTAGAGGGTCCTTTGTTCACCCAGGTAGTGATTTCCTTTCCCTGGGTGTTAAGTATAATTTAATAGTGGCCTAAATAATACCCAGTAGAGGGCAGTGAGTTCTGATATAAAAGGGTAGAGCACCATGTGCCTTTCCTGGGACCTCATCTTACTGGAAGGTGGATACAGGTCCAGGGCTCCAGTTTGTGTTAAATTATAGATAAGGTTAGCTGGCTTTGGGAAGATCGTGAGCCGCCTTTCACTCCAATGATGAGAAGCAGAGTGGTTAGGACCCTGCAGTATTGACCCGCTAATATCTGGACCTTTAGTGGGTGAGTTGAGTACCAGATAGGGTGCCAAGATACAAGACCTCAAATAAAGGATCCCCGAGATCAGAGAATCATTCCCAGGAGCAAGTCCTCGGCCAGAAGGTATTTCACAGTGTTCATTTGTCTTGCCTTTTGGTAAAGAATATCAGATATTGAATTGATCAATCACAAAGAAGTGACTGTTAAATGCATGTATTATGTTATCCACCGTTAATAAACATGTTCATTGCTGAAAGAAAGGTTTTTGGATTCTTTACTATCAGGTGAAAGGTACTGGGAGTTGCTGGGAATTGCTCGGGCAGCAACGGGTACTTGGCACTGGGGAAGAAACATATTCATGTTCACACACTACAAACTATACTTTATAGCATACCCACGGGTGGGCTACACATGTGTAAAACATACAGTAAATCTATTTTTAAAATGACATAATTTTACATGCTGCAAAATTAGTAACTAGGGATCATTTTCCTGCTAAATTCTGAGAATGGTTCACTGATACTACAAATTGAAACCATGAATTCTGTATTAGAAGGTAATATCCCTCTTAATGCTTTAGGAATCTGCAGAAGTGCTCCCCACTAGTGTTCATTCACAAAAATCTACAGGTATTATTGCAAAAAAAAAAAAAGTTAGTAATTTATTATTATATTATTTATTATATTTTTTATACATTATTATACATTATTATAATATAATCAATTATATTAAAAATATTAGTCAATTATAATGATCATAATGATAATTTTCTACCCTGCACACTACATCCATTTTTATTCCAAATTCAGGAAGACCACCAACATATCCTAGTAGTAATTTAAAATCCTGATTTTTAACTGATTGTTACACTGCACATATCTTCTTGTTTAGGCTTGTGTCACACATGGTATTTTTTCCACTGATGTGAATAAACAGAAAAATGAGAAAGTGGTCAAAATCTACCTGTGCTAGTAGAGAAAACACTATATGATAAATTTAAAATTGCCTTAGATCAAATAAATACTTGGCCTGGCTCTGTCAAAAATAGCACTTCTGAGCCACTGAATAAATATTCTCACAGGAATGCTGCACAACCTTCTTGGATTTGAATGAAAATGTCTTTATAAGATGGGTCATTCACCTTTTAATTAATCTTTTATATTTGAAATAATCTGATCTGTGCGTGACCTATCAGAGTGCCTTGCTCCAACTTGAATCTGTTCACGGACTGGCCCTCTTTGCAACCATCAGTGCAGGGATTTAGGCACACGCTTGTGAGATCACTTCCACCCATGACGGGCACCTGACACCCTCTACCCCCTGCTTGGGGGGGGATCTTTCCCTAATTTTGGTCACCAGACCTTGTCTATTGGCAGACAAATATTAAAATAATTTAAACATGGAATAACCCCAATAGGATTGTTTTGCCACCAATATGGATCCATGCATCTTGGTTACCATCAAGTAAAAGGGACTGTTTTATTATTATGTATCCCGTAATTAATTAGGAGCCTTCTGGATAATGGATATATAAGTAATGAATTAGGACATGGGTTATATCTGAAACACATCTGTTATTAGTGATTACAAACATTTTAGATTCAGACATTTTTATTCAAGCCAAGCCTTCTTCTCCTAAGTCACTCTAGTTATGTCCATCTTTGCCTGATGTCAGCTCATAAAAATAACTATTATGTTTTAGAAGCAACTTTATACCAAGGTCAGCCCCAACTGTGCTAACACTGCCCTGGAGGAAGCCATAAAAGCAATTTGTTTTGTTTTTTTATTTCCAAGCCCCCATTCAGCATATGGAGGAATGCAAGGACTGGCAAAATGAAGGTAATTTCTAAAAGTAAAGAATCACTGTACACCTAATGATATGAATTGCTATAGGGTCATATGAGCTAATTTCCCTCAGGAATCTGCCAGGTCATAGCTATAAAACCCCATAAAACCATAGGTGTAATTGCAATTATCACTTAGACAAGTGAGCAAGGGAGTTAATGTCTAATACTGTCAGTGTGAGTTAAACAGCAAGAAAATAATGGTGTTTGTACCTCGTGCACAATCTGTCATTGTGATTTGCATTTCACATGGGGTCTATCTCATCTCTATGAGAAAACATAACACTAAAGTCCAGCTCATACAATAATGATACAAGCAGGGTCACAATGACACACAACATCAAGGCAAAAGCAACATTACAGCCCTAGGTCAGAATTGGTTGGTTGTAAGACTTAATAACAAAACAGGCTGCTACTGAATTCATGTAATTACTTACTGGTTTGTCAACATATAATGACAGTGATCTTGGGAAATGTCGAACAACATCTTCAAAAATTGAAAAATAAATGGGGAAGGGACATACAAAACCATAACCATAAAGGTGGGGTGGAAAAGGTGTTTAAATCTTAAAGGAAAACTATACCCCCAAACAATGTAGGTCTCTATAAAAAGATATTGCATAAAACAGCTCATATGTAAAACCCAGCTTCATGTAAATAAACCATTTTCATAATAATATACTTTTCTAGTAGTATGTGCCATTGGGTAATCATAAATAGAAAATTGCCATTTTAAAAAATAAGGGCCGCCCCCTCGGATCGTAGGATTCACTGTACTCTCAAACATACCAACAAACCATACTTGTTAGGTCACATGAGCCAATTAACAGACAGAGTTGTGTCTTTTGCTTCCACACTTCTTCTTGTTACAGTTAGAGTTGTAGTATTTCTGGTCAGGTGATCTCTGAGGCAGCACACAGTCCATCACGAAATGGTGGCTCAAGGCAAGAGATGTAAAAGGGCAATATTTACTTAAATATATATTCCAGTTTGGTAAGATTCTTTAATATGCCACTTAATATGATATGAACTATCTGTTGCTTAAGTGTTCATTTTGGGGTTATAGTTTTCCTTTAAAGATTGCCACTGACATGCCATAGAAAACCATGCCTATTTATAATGTTTATTATTATATTAATATGTTATTATTAATAGCCAACACCATGAAAAATAATCATAGATGACCCCTACTAAATCCTAAGCAAAAAATACAGACCTGTGTTGAATTCATGACATTGCAAGGCCATGTTTTTGTGGATATAAACACATTTGTGGGTCGTTGGTCCAAGTGTGGTTTGTATCAAGCCCATTCTGCCTTCGCACATCTATACTAGAACATTGTTCATTATAGGTCCCACTACATAAGTTCACATAGTGTTGCTTAAAGCACAAAATTAAAGCATAGAGTATAAGATAGTGATATCAAACACAGCCAATAGGAGGCCAGGTCTTTCCCCCGCCATGGTATCCTAGCAACTAGAGCTAAGGGAATCTTGTTTCTTGAGTGTAACATATTTATTTCTGGAATGTTATTTTACATGCATATAGAGCAAAGTACTGAAATGGAACAGAGGTGCAGTCAACTTGTAGTGGTTACCGTAACTTTTAGTCATGGGTGTCCACAGAAAATTTTTCAGGGGGGGCAAGTAGCTAAAAGCATCACAAGCAAAATGTCTACAAATATTTTCATGGCAAAGACACAAATCTATGGAATTGTTAATACACTTGAAAGAGAGAACTATTGGTCAGCTAAAATTTTAAATAGCCTGATCCACATTTGCATTGAGTCACACGCAAAACTAACAGTGTCAGACAACTGATCTGCTGGATCCCACTCACTTTTGCCTCTTCATTGACAGGCACAGTGTTGGCCTGGACACACACACACACACACACACACACATACACACACTTTTGGATTGAAAACATGAATTTGTGCTGAAACCCATTCTGTGTATATTTACCCAGGCTGGAACAGTGCCCTCTCATTGCAGAGACATAAGTACGTGGGGTGAAGCCAATAAACATCACGTGTGGCACTAGCATGAGATGGACACACATGTGAAAGAAAAAACCTGCATTATTCAGAGAAGACATTCATTTGATCCTTTACACACTAGTGGTGCTGGGAGCTCTAGTAGTGGTGCAGGCACAGGCAGAGGGTGATGTTTTGGTTTGGGAAGGTTAATTACAACTATAAACTCAATTACTTGTTTCATAGTCAAATGTCACTTCATGCAAGCACATATAGTGCAGTGCTAATCTAATACGTAATGCCCCAGAATAGTTTCAGTGCCAATGTCATGTGTCGCCCCTTTTGTGACATCATTGGTGGGGCGGGGCAGAGTGGGTCTATAAAAGCAACCCGGAAGCGTGGATGCGGGGGCTAAGGGCGGGCGGGTTAGGGTCGGGAAATCATGCCTTGCACATCACTAATAGATACACAGTGCCAAAACAAAACATTAGAAGATTAGGACAAATCTGGAGCTTTCACTGACAATAAACTTTAGTGCTATTACCTTACTACTGCCTACTGCTCATCTTCCCCTCAGTCCCGGTACAGCTGCACAGGGATTGGCTAGGATGCAGAGTGAATTCTTTCCAGTCTATCCAATCGTGTACAGCTGCACAGTGATTGGCAATACTGCTGGGTCAATCCCTCTACCCTACCCAATCAGTGTTCAGTAGTACCGGGACGTAGACACTGAGATCATATCTACAGGCAGTGGATTGAAACAATTTCAGTTCAGGTCAAAGACTTCAAGGGGGAGCAAGCGCCCTCCATTGCCCCTATTTGTGGACGCCCATGGTCCCGACATTTTATTTACCATGGTGATCAGATGTTTAGTTGATCAGACAGTCTGTCAATTAATGGCCTGGTTCACAAAAAGGCTCACTGTGAATCTCCATACTGTTAAGCTGTCAGCGTAGCTGGAGAGACTGTATTTGTGAAGACTGAACCTCCTTCTACCTTCTGAATGGATAGTAAGCAGAAAGAACATTCTCCTACTTTGCGATTGGTTAGGTAGCATCATGAAAATCCTTGTTACAGTTGCCTATCCAATTGTAATGGAGTAGGAGGGGTCAAGTTGCTTCTTCTTCCAAATAGAAAATAGCTTTGCTTCTCTACTAAGGTAAGCCAGCTACCACTTATATTGCTGCAGCCACATTAACTACTAGAAAAGAAAGTTTGGGACAGCTTGTATTGGCCACCAGTAGTTTGTTATGTTTGGTTACACACAACTCATCTGTGCCAAATAGTCAGCAGGGCAGGGCAATGGCATATGTATTAGAGCACCATCCACTGCACATTTTGCTTCTTTCGCTCACCATTGATCTGTGGCTTATGAATCAGCCTGAGGAATGTGCTGATATGACCCTTTCCACCACAGCATCTCTTCCTTTCCCTAGGACAGGGGACCCATTCATTAATACAAAGTACAGAAATCTGTGTAACGTAAGTAAAACTTCACCAATTATTTTGTTTCATTGTTTTATCTGGATTTTTTTGTAATGGTGATTTCAACAGCTGTTCTATTACTGCAGCCAAGTGTAAAAGGCAAAATGACACTCTCCAAATGATGTTGCTCTAGAACTAAAAGGCTGCAGCATGTTGAGAGTTATAGTTCAACAAAACCTGGAAAGCTTTTTCCCAATTACGGTCATAAGACAATGTAAAGTGAACAAAAACAAAGTGAAAGGCCGATCAGAGTGAGGACAGGCAATTGCCAAATATCTCTGAAAAACAGCATTTTGATCTATGTATTTTATTGTTGTTGTAGGTGTATTATATTTATGATTCACACAGTATTTTTTCAGTGTGTGCTCCAAGTGGCACTATACATATAACTGGCTCTGTATTTATTCGGACATATTCTGGGGGTATGACACATTGAGTTGTCACTTTCTTATATATTTTATTGCCATGCATGGAATTGGAACTGTAATTTTTCTGCTATGTGCCCTGGGTATAATATTCAGTATATGGTTATGTTGGTCATATTCCCAAAGTTCAAGGGGCTTTGATATGATTTTGCTTTGAGGCCAGTATCTAGCTATGCCACTGGGTATTATACAAGGATATGACATTGAATTCTGCCAAATGTTCTCAGGGCATTATCCTTGAAACCAGCAATTAATTTATCCTGCAGTGTGTTCAGGTGGCTTTACACATGGCATTGGCACTGCATATATTCTGCCACGTGTTTAAGGGGTTATACACATGATATTGGCACTGCATTTATGAAGCATTCTGGGTAGTGATTCACTTTCACCAAAAATTCACTGAACGGCGGAAATTTGCCAAAATGTATTGGTCAATGGGCGACAATTTATGTTTGATGCACAATAATTTTCTCCACCCATTGGATGATCTACGGACGTCATTTTCACAGTGAAACTTGGCAAAAAGTTTCACTGTGAAAACTAATTCTGGGGTCACTAATTCTAGGGTACTATGCATTAGAGCAGTGGTCCCCAACCAGTAGCTCGCGAGCAACATGTTGCTCTCCAACCCCTTGGATGTTGCTCCCAGTGGCCTCAAAGCAGGAGCTTATTTTTGAATTCCTGGCTTAGAGGCAAGTTTTGGTTGTATAAAAACCATGTGTACTGCCAAACAGACTCTCCTGTAGGCTGTCAGTCCATATAGGGGCTACCAAACAGCCAATCAAAGGCCTTATTTGACATCCCGCTGGACTTTCTCATGCTAGTGTTGCTCTCCAACTCTTTTTACATTTAAATGTGGCTCACGAGTAAAAAAGGTTGGGGACCCCTGCATTAGAGCAACAATGTGTTTTTTGATTGGGTGAATTTACATGCATTTTGACTATAAAAACCAAGTAGTAGAGGGCCTTTAATTAGACTCCCCAAACAAAAAAAATGACCCTCTGCCTATGCTAACTGGGCTCCCAGACTCCGATCTCTCTCCCCTGCCATCAATCTTGAACGCTCCTGCTAGGACCCTCCTGCTTTCTTTTAAAGGGAACCTGTTCAGTCCCAAGTAAAATACTTAAAGGACAAGGAAAGGCAAAAAAATAAAATCCCATTTTTACTTTCTTTAATGAAAAAGAAACCTATCTCCAATATACTTTAATTAAAAAATGTGTAGCGTTTTTATAAGAAACCTGACTGTATGCAGTGAAATTTACTGCGGTGGATAGGAATTGTCAGACGGTCCCTAAATGCTAAGCTGGGAAAACAATCATACTTATGAACAGCAGGGGGAGCCCCCGCCTTACTTCCCAGCCATGCAGAACTCAAGCAGCTTTGTTTATGGCGATCCCTAAGCAGCCCAGACCCCACTGAGCATGTGCAGGGTCAGGGTCAGGAAAGCTGTTTAACAAAGTTACAAGATGACAGCCCCCTGTGGCCAACTTTGAAAGCATAAATAATTTGTTTGATTAGGCTTGTGGTGCAGTAAGTTCATGCTTATGTTTAGTATGCAAAATACAGCATTTCTAACCTTATTCTATTTTGGACTTTCCTTGTCCTTTAACATGACTGCCTGTTTAACCAAGGATATCATAGAAAATACGTTTGCTATATTTCAAAGTTCTTCACTTCACCTTACTACAGTTCTTTACTTGTCTTCCTGTATGTTCATGACCATCTCCTCTGCTCCTCTCAGAGCCACCATCCTTTTTACACTGTCCACACCCGCAGCTATATCTCGTCTTAGAGGAAAACTATACCACCAAAATCAATATTTGAGCAACAGAGTTTATATCACATTGTGTGGCATATTAAAAAATCTTACCAAACTGGAATATGTATTTAAATAAATATTGCCCTTTTACATCTCTTGCCTTGAACCACCATGTCATGATGGTCTCTGTGCTGTCTCAGAGATCACCTGACCAGAAATACTACAACTCTAACTGTAACAGGAAGAAGTGTGGAAGCAAAAGGCAGAACTGTCTGTTAATTGGCTCGTGACCTAACATGTATGGTTTGTTTGGTATGTCTGTGTGCACTGTGAATCATACGATCCCAGGGGGCGGCCCTTATTTTTTAAAATGGAAGATTTCATTTATTATTAACCAATAGCACATACTACTAAAAAAGTATATCATTATGAAAATTATTATTTACATGAAGCAGAGTTTTACATATGAGCTGTTTTATGCAATATATTTTTATAGAGAGCTACATTGTTTGAGGGGTATAGTTTTCCTTTAAACCTTTCTATCTCAGTGCTTTTTACCTTATAATTCTCTTTTTTTAAATGTTTTTATTTATGAAAATTTTTCAGAGAAAAAGTAGCATATACAGAACATGACATTTCGTAAGGAATTACATCAATGAAAGTAAAACCGAGTTACAAAAGTAGTAATCAGTTACACAATGAAACCCCTCTTGAACCAAATACTTTGTATGAGCAGTAGTTAACAGAAAGAACAAGGGGGCTGATCCCCGTAGAATGCAAACAGATTAAAACAGAGGGGCAGACGTGCATATTCGGGTGGCCATTGAAACTGAGCCGAAACATCAAAGATGTATTGAAGGTACAACAATAAGTAACCTGGAAATATAGAAAGGAAGGTTCAATAGAGAAGAGGGGAAAGAAAAGGAAAGGGAGAAAAAGAAAAAAAAAAAGGATAAAGGGACAAAGAACAGCCGTGTAATTGCAGCATCAGATACGTTAATGGTGTAGAGAGTACTATAGATACAGTAGAACCAGTTACAGAAACAGGTTTTACAATGATGCAATACTAAGAGGTATGGAGTCACCAAACCTATATGAGATCCAAGGTTGCCAAATCTTCATAACTTTAGAAAGAGACTCAGTGGCTATGCCTGAAAGTCTCTCATTTATGAAGATCCAGTCCAGTTTGCTCTTAAACATTGCAAAATTGATGGTGGGGGATTTCCATGACTTAGCGATAGTTTGCCTTGCGGCAAGGAAGATGTGGTTCAAAAGTTTGAGCTTCAGAGAGGGGACATCCCGAGGGGGGACACCCAGGAGGGCTTCAGATGGTGACTTTATCAGGTTAAGCTGTATAATAGAGAAAATCATATTGTATACCCGAGTCCAAAACCTAGTCACTCTTGGACACGACCACCAAATGTGTGTCATGGTACCGGAGGATGAGCAACCACGGAAGCAGTGATCTAGAGTAGAATGATGTATCCTAGCCAATCTCACAGGCGTCAAGTACCATCTGAAAAGGACTTTATATCCCGCTTCAGAAAGTGTGGTATTCCTAGAACTATGTTTGAGGTTGTCCCATGCCTTCACCCAATCGCTTTCTGCTAAGGTAATCTCCAATTCTTTATGCCATGCTTTGATATAATTCAGGTCTGTGAGATTAGCTGGAGAGATCATATTACGATACAGTAGAGAGACAGCCTTAGGGGTGGTAGAAGGACTAGTGCACCATCTCTCAAAGTAGGTTTGAGTGGGTGCTTCGGGATCCCTCAGAGACCAACATTGCTGTGCCCAGTGTAGAAGTTGGGTAGCCCTAAAGGTTTCAGAGTCTGGGATATCATAGTTCTCTCTCAAATAAGACATTGAAAAGGGGCCTCTGACTGTGAGAATGTTACAAACTCTAAGTAACCGATTCGCGGACCACCAGCCAAACGAGCGGGCCTGTAACCCAGGAAGGAACGATGGGTTGTGAACGATTGGAGCGACCGGGTTATGGAGGGAGACCAGTTTGTATAATGTAGCATTCTGGTCCCATAACCCCAGGGTATGCTGTAGGCTAGGGCTTAGTACCTGCGGTCGCTTGGAGGGGGGCGTCCAGAGCAGCGCTTCGGCTGAGTAAGGGAGTACCTTATAATTCTCTTAATCTAAGAAAAAAACATAGATTCTACCTTTTGGAGCACTAGAACATAATTGTCTATTTTTGCCAGTGCCCACAGATTTAGCCAAAGAGGCATCAGAAGCAGAGGAGAGAAGTTCTAAAAAGAGATGGTAGCTGTATAATTATGATGCATAAATCTTTGAGTGGAGATCTGAAAGACCAGTTACACAGAGAGATCCGCATCAAAGGACAGATTTAGCAATCCGACTGGATTTCTAGCCCTGTCTGATCAACATCTGGCTGACTTTCTGCCAGATATCGATCGGGGAAGGCCATCGTAGGGCCCCATACATGGGCCAATAAGCTGCCGACTCAGTCTCTCTGCAGCATTTATTGGCCCATGTATGGTCATCTTAAGCCTTTGTAAGCAGGTTGCACAGACTAACTAAGCGTTCACCTTTCATTTACCATTATGTTAAATTCTATGACTACCAAGACCCATTTATATCCTGATACAGAAAATATTTGTATATTGTTAATAAATAATGTACCGTGTTCATTAAATATAGCAGCAATACTGGTTGCCTCTTTCAGAAGTCACAATATTAATATCATATATTTTTATCAAAAGTTTATTAAAAGTGAAGATTTTTCCCCAGACAGCCTGAAATGCCCCCTGTGACCTCTTAGGTTTGCGGAGAGAGGAACATTGCTAACATTAGGTAGAAGCTGTTGTTTTAGAACATGTTCTTAATTTGCCTTAAGTCTGGTTTCTATTTTTTCTATGCCTGTTCCACATGTTTCTCTTTGTAGCTGTCTGAACTCTTGCCTGTTATTTATTTTTATTTTTTTTCTAGATCTGGTCTTCAGCTCCATACAGCAAGCACTCATGGTAAGAGTTCATACTGTGATAAATTTAGACACAATTTACCCTATACCCCCACCCCATCTGTTTCAGGGTCAGTTGTTGGTAAATTCCTGACCGTGTATGAATGGGAGACAGAACTGGCAATTTCATAATGCCTGCTCTGGTAATGCCTTTGTTTGTACTTATCCTCTCTAGAGCTTAATTGCACAGCAAGTTTTGTACTTTTGTGAAAAGTCTGATCCTTGAAACTGTGTGGATATCAGGACAGAGACAGAGGAACACGTGTTTAGGTGTAAGGCCTTCAGACAAATCAAACTTTTACACTCCAATAGAATCATTATAGTTCTGTATGTGCTTTACTTTCTATTCTCCATTTGGTTCTGTATCAGGATAGAGAGACCTTTGTCTAAAGCCTTACATCTAAACACTTGATCCACTTGTTTGTACGAGTACTACAGTTGCTACACCACTCTTATATACACACACCCCTATAGTAATATTTTGAAAGAGGTGAAATCAGCTGCCTGATGGGTAAACAGAAAGACCTCAGGAGTGAAGGGGAGAATTGATTAAAATAGAAACTAGAAACATTAAGCTTAGATAGGCTAAATTGCAAGCTGATGTAAGCGGTCTGCACTGGCCTCCTTTGTTAATACTTTCATTTTTGTTATTTTAAAGGATGTAGGGGTAGTTTACAATAACTAATGCAGAAGTACTTGGGTACTAAGGAGACCTCTTTCAGGTAGCACTTCTGCTTTATGGAACTTTGCATCTTGCGCCTAATTAGAAATCAGGCTCACTCTGAGCAATCATGCCCTTAAAAGCACTTATTTACAAGAAAATACAACCACAGCTGTGATAGTCTTTCCTAATAGTTTTCCTAATAGTTTAAATGTTCTTTGCCCCTCACTAGTTTAGTTGCATGTCTCTGAACTCTTACCACTACATTAATATTTTTATTAAGGAATGGAGACAAATCTGCACAGCATTCTTGAGGTTAAACAGCACCAGGGACTCCTGCCTTATGCAAGACATTACTTTTATTTGCTTTAGTAGCCACTGCCTGACACTGCAGTCTTTTATCCACAAAAACTCACAGATCTTTCTTAATTAAGGAGCCCCCAAAACACAACCATTTACTTAAGTAATTTTCTTCTTTTTTTTAAGTACACGTATTTGTATTTTGTCTCATTCTTACCATTTTGTCTATCTCTCTGATTTCTCCAGCATGCCCCAGCAAGCTAGCAATGCTATTAAGCCTCTTCTGATTTTGGACTGACTAAAGTACAGATACTGGTAAGAAGACTCATATAGTTACAGTATGTAGACACTTTTTTGCCTTCTTTTCAGTGTTTTTACAGGTTTTCTTTAATATTAGTCAATATTAATATTATATTTTTTTTAACTGAAGTATTTTACAATAACAAATTCCTACTGCTCCGTGCATTTCTTACTCTAGCCTGTGACTTACAAATTATTGATGCTATTAAACCTCTGGGCTGTTATGTTTATAAAACACAGCCTTTCTTCCTGTATCTTCCTGTATCTTTATACATTTTGCCTTATTTGCAGTATTTTTTGCACACTGTCATTTCCTGACTCCCCCCTTTTACCATATTGGAGTCTAATCTTCTGTGTGTGAGAGAGCCTTCCAGACAACCTGAAATGCCCCCATTGTGACTTCTCAGGTTCGCAGAGAGAGGAACATTGCTGATGTGATGTAGAAGCTGTTGGTTTGTGGTAGAACATGTTTTTAATTTTAATAAAAGTCCCGTTCCCATTTCATACATGCCTATTCTATATTTTTCACATTTCTGCTATTTGAGCTGTTGTCCATCTTTTGTTTTATTCTCTGGACTTTTTCTAGAGCTTGTTTGCCTTCAGCTCCATACAACAAGCACTGTGGTAGCCACTCATGGTAAGAATTTACATTGTCACAAATCTAGACACAGTTAACCATATTGTCCTAATTTGTTTCAGGCTTAGTTTATTTAGTTGTAACCAGCTGCAAATGCATGACAGTGCAAGAATGGGAGATGGCAAGGGCAATTTCAGGTGCTTCCCTGCTATTTGGAACATGCAGGCAAAGAAAATGCCCTCTGACCCATAGTTCTATGCTTTGCATTGTTTTCTTAATTTAAATTTTGTACCTAATATTCCACTGGCACTTATGCACCTGGCATATTAGTACCTTTGCATACTTGGTTCAGGGACTCCTCCGTTTTTGCCATACTGGAGAGTTCATTCAACAAATGCTAGAAACACAGCCTGGATTTGCCTTACTGTGACTCTTCAGGTTCGCATAGAGAGGGACATTTATGAACAATCTAAAGTATTCTATACATATGTTGATGTTGTGTGTGACATCAGCATTTGTATAAATTGAGTATTTGCATAAATAGAGCTTAGGTGCATATTTACTAAATATATCTAGCATAAGCAACTGGACTTGCTTAGTAGTCATTGAAGATGTTTCACTATTAGTGATGGGCGAATAAATTTGCCTGGCACGATTCGCCAGTGAAAATTCACCGGCGTAAATTTACGGTTTTCACTATTTGTTCGTGAAAACTTTCAAATTTCACGATTTTTGAGTGAAATCCTTCAAATGTCACAATTTTCTAGTGAAAATCTTCGAATTTCACGTTTTTTGAGTGAAAACGTCCTATTCCACTTAGTCCTTCGTCCACGATTTCTGCCGTAATAATGCGTTTATCTGCACTTTTCTAGTTGTTTTCACCCTTGCGTACTTGGTTCAGTGACACTTCAGTTTCCACTATACTAGAGCAGTGTTGGACTGGCCCACCGGCTAACCAGGAAAACTCCCGGTGGGCCCAGGTGTCAGGGGGCCCTTGTGCTGCTAAAGATTTGGTCTATTTCATTGCCATTTCCTCTTTCTTTGAGAACTAGGATGCTAAATAGATGGAATAATAGATTACAGTATGTAAAGAATAGAGACTAGGAGAATAGAGGTTGAGTGTGGAGAATAATAAAAATAGTACTGAGAGTGAGCCCTTGGTCTATGGTTCTTTGGTGGGCCCCTGGACAGAGGTTTTTGGGTGGGCCTCTGGTGTCCCAGTCCGACACTGTACTAGAGAGATCCTTTAACCTATGCCAGGAAAAGTCTCCACAGCCAGTAGGATAAGGTTAAAAACATAGCACATGTGCATTGTGCAGAAGAATTATTTCCTTTTATACTTTTAAGAATTCAGATTTGGTATAACTATGCACTTGGATTTGGGTGAATCGGAATTCTGCTGAAAAGGTCAAAAACTGTCTGATTCCCAAATTAAATACCAAACTGCATACTGAATTTGGTGCATTCTAATTTATTCTTGATGTGCAGTATAAAGACAAAATTCCTGTTATCGCCCCCATAAAGTTACTGAACCATCGTCAGCAAATAGATCTGTTATGGCACATGTGAAGGGAAACATGAAGCCTAATAATAAAATATACAGAACCAAATGGAGAACTGAAAGTAGTGCACATACAGAGCTGCAATTTTGGAAATAAATTCTGTAGTAAAAAGCAGAACTGTTGGAGATATAGAAAGAAGAGCACTTAACACAGTTAAGGTGGATATTACACTTCAGTAAGCTCTGTGGGCAAATAGAATAGACAAACCTTTGCAAGTGGAACGAAAGGGCTAAGGGGTGCACTGTATGGTCAGACTGGATATGTAGAGAATCAAACAGATCTAAGCTTTTTGAAAGAGGTGGATTGTTTCTTGAGCTGCCCAACAGGTAACCAGGGATGAAACTGGTAGAATGGTGGAAGTAGAAGCATGAATTATAGACTGTTATGAGTGGAGATCTGAAAGACCAGTTCTAGATTGTAAGCCCTTGCAAGTAGCTTGCACTTACCACTTGTGTCAACAACTATCATTTTTCTTTTAAAGTCTGTGTCTGTCAAAGCCAAGTTCCTTTTTTAGAAATGGCGATTTTCTTAATTTGCCTCATTCTTTTGTGTCTTTCCTGATTTTTCCAGGCTGCCCCAACAATCTAGTGATACTATAAGTGTGATACCATAAGTGATACTATAAGTCTCCTCTGACTCTGAACTGTTATGCTATAAAGGCTGAAGACTGGTAAGAAGAATGGTATATATTTTAGATGCAGAGTCTTATTTGCCTTCTTTGTAGTGTGTTTATGCTAGTTTTCTGCACACTGTCATTTCATGACTTCCCCTTTTTACCTTATTGGAGGAGTCCAATCTTGTATGTCTGTGTGAGAGAGAGAGAGAGAGAGAGAGAGAGAGAGAGAGAGAGACTTCCCAGACAGCCTGAAATGCCCCACTGTGACTTCTCAGGTTCACAGAGAGAGGAACATTGCTGACATTATGTAGAAGCTGTTGGTTTGTTTTTAATTTGACCAAAGTCCTGTTCCCATTCCTTACATGCCTATTCTATAGTTTTCACATTTCTGCTATTTGAGCTGTTGTCCGTCTTTTGTTTTATTCTCTGTTCTTTTTCTAGAGCTCCATACAGCAAGCACTGTGGTAGCCACTCATGGTACAAGAATTCACAGAAAGAGAGAGAGACTTGTGTAAGAATGTGTTCTCTGTTTAAAGTCCTGCTTTAGTTTCTTACTTGCCTGTTCCAGTGTTCTTGTTTGTAGCAATTAGAACTCTTGCCCAATATTCCATTTCTTCTCTATTCTGTTTCTGGTCTTCGGTTCCTTATTTTACCATAGTTACCCGAGTTAAATATAATTGCAATATTTCCCCCAGAAGTTTCACGGTTGTGTGGTTAGTTTGTATATTGTCACTATTTTTAAAAGCTTCTGATTCTTCATTTTCATTATGCTAGGAAGGCTTAAACCACACACACACGTATATTTCTGTCCAATTTGCATAGCCATTTTTTCATTTGGCCATTTGTGAAGTTGTTACAATTGCTCTGATGCAGTTGATTGGCTGGATTGAAAGACTGGATCACACAAGTGAGAGGAGAGATAAAGCCCTGTCAGTGGCTAGAGATGTCGCGAACTGTTCGCCGGCGAACTTGTTCGCGCGAACATCGGGTGTTCGCGCTCGCCGGAAGTTCGCGAACGTCGCGCGACGTTCGCCATTTTGGGTTCGCCATTGTTGGCGCTTTTTTTTGCCCTCTCACCCCAGACCAGCAGGTACATGGCAGCCAATCAGGAAGCTCTCCCCTGGACCACTCCCCTTCCCTATAAAAACCGAAGCCCTGCAGCGTTTTTTCACTCTGCCTGTGTGTGCTGAAGAGATAGTGTAGGGAGAGAGCTGCTGCCTGTTAGTGATTTCAGGGACAGTTGAAAGTTTGCTGGCTAGTAATCGTTTTGATACTGCTCTGTTATTGGAGGGACAGAAGTCTGCAGGGGTTTGAGGGACATTTTAGCTTAGGTAGCTTTGCTGGCTAGTAATCTACCTTCTACTGCAGTGCTCTGTATGTAGCTGCAGTGGGCAGCTGTCCTGCTTCTGATCTCATCTGCTGACTGCTGCAATAACAGTAGTCCTTGTAAGGACTGCTTTTATTTATTTTTTTGTTGTTTTACTACTACTACTACTACTACTATAAGAGCCCAGTGCTATTAGTCTAGCAGTGTTGGGGAGTGGGACTGGTGTGCTAATCTGCTGCTCCTAGTAGTTCAGCAGCACCAACTTTAATTTTTTTTTTTTAATATTCATTTTTTTTTTATTTTACTTTTTTTTATTTTACTACCGCTGTAGTAGTGTATAAGTTGACCTTTTAGGCATTATTTGCCCTGTAGGCATTATTTGCACAGTGTTTTCTTCAACCCGCCATCTAGCTGTGTGACCTTGTTCACATTCTGTCTAAATATCCATAATATTACCGTCTCCAGAAAAAACACCGGAGTGACTTTTTTCAAGCAGCATTCATATATTTTACGTAATCCGTATCCACCGCTGTAGTAGTGTATACGTTGACCTTGTAGGCATTATTTGCACAGTGTTTTCTTCAACCCGCCATCTAGCTGTGTGACCTTGTTCACATTCTGTCTAAATATCCATAATATTACCGTCTCCAGAAAAAACACCGGAGTGACTTTTTTCAAGCAGCATTCATATATTTTACGTAATCCGTATCCACCGCTGTAGTAGTGTATACGTTGACCTTGTAGGCATTGTTTGCCCAGTTTTTTTGGCCGCAGCCACTGAAGCACAGAGGCCAGAAAAAATATGCCATATAAATGCTGAAAATAGTCATTTTTTGCCATACGTTGACTCAACGTATATGGCAAAAAATGACTATTTTCAGCATTTATATGGCATATTTTTTCTGGCAACTGTGCTTCAGTGGCTGCAACCAAAAAAACTGGGCAAACAATGTCTACAAGGTCAACGTATGGCGAAAAATGACTATTTTCAGCATTTATATGGCATATTTTTTCTGGCAACTGTGCTTCAGTGGCTGCAACCAAAAAAACTGGGCAAACAATGTCTACAAGGTCAACGTATGGCGAAAAATGACTATTTTCAGCATTTATATGGCATATTTTTTCTGGCAACTGTGCTTCAGTGGCTGCGTCCAAAAAAACTGGGCAAACAATGCCTACAAGGTCAACGTATGGCAGAACAGTAGATTACTAGCCAGCAAAGCTACCTAAGCTAAAATGTCCCTCAAATCCCTGCAGACTTCTGTCCCTCCAATACAGAGCAGTATCAAGCAGATTACTAGCCAGCAAACTTACTATCATCTGTCCCTGAAATCACTAACAGCTCTCCCCCTACACTATCTCTTCCAAGCACACACAGGCAGATTTTTCAGATACATTTTTGCCCTTGATCCCCCTCTGGCATGCCACTGTCCAGGTCGTTGCACCCTTTAAACAACTTTAAAATCATTTTTCTGGCCAGAAATTTTTTTTTTAGATGTTAAAGTTCGCCTTCCCATTGAAGTCTATGGGGTTCGCGAACCGTTCGCGAACCGCTCGCGTTTTTGCGCAAGTTCGCGAATATGTTCGCGAACTTTTTTTCCGACGTTCGCTACATCCCTATCAGTGGCCTCTTAAGCCTATGGTGTCTGCATTATGGAAACCAAATGAGACTAGACTGACCACTTTTGCAGCCACTAGAAGTCGTTGTTGTATTTGCTCAGTTTGTACTATTGTTACTGAATGAATAAACAGCAGCTTTATCTTTCAGCTTGCAGTGGTAATTAAGGCCATCGACAAAACATCTTTTGGAGCACTACAATGAACATTTTGACAGTGGTCCACAACTATTAATGGTTTTGCTCAGTTTATTTTTCTTTTTTTTTGTCAAATTTCTTCTTGAAAATAGGATTTGAGTTTTCTTGAAAATTGTGATATTTTTTTTTGTTACAATCTCCCTCCCTATGTCTGTAGGTGAGTCACGCTGGTACAGCTTGCAACAGTGATACTCACATTTCCTTTAAAATGGCCACTGCCCCCATTAGGTACTGCAGGCGTATGTCAATTAATTAGTAATTAGTCTCATTAATCTGAAATTGCATTTACTGGAAACAGTTTTTACTGTCCATGAACCCAGTGGCGTAACAACCATGGGAGCAGGGGGTGCGATTGGGCCAGGGCCAGCCCCCCCTCAGGGCCCCCTGGCAGCTTGTGCACCACGAATTATGGGGGGTTCCCTGCTGATTCCGGGCGTATGGAGGGGGGCGGGGGCCCGGCTGCGTGTCCCGCGCCAGGTCCAGCCCCCCTCTAGTTACGTTACTGCATAAACCTGACAGAAATGTCTGAACCAGCAGTAGTTCAATAACAAATATGGTGCAGTAATCTTTATTAGGAGGTAACAGACATTTGAGAATAGTTCCATACATAAACGTTGTTTTCAATGTTAAAGGAACAGTAATGAAGTGTTTTAATTAATTCAAGTATCATGTACTGTTGTTCTGCACTGGTAAAACCAGTGTGTTTGCTTCAGAACACTACTATAGTTTTATAATCAAGCTGTTGTGTAGCCATGGAGACAGCCATTCAAGCACAGGATACACAGTAGATAACAGATAAGCTCTGTAGAATCACATTGTATACTACAGAGCTTATCTGTCATCCATTCTGTATCCTGTGCATTTTTTCAACTTTAAATGGCTGCCCCATGGCTACACAGCAGCTTGTTTATATAAACTATAGTAGTCTTTCTGAAGCAAATACACCAGATATACCAGTTTAGGGCAAGAGTACATTATATTTTCAGTACTTCAGTACTCTCCATGCCGTTGTTTTGGCCACCACAAGGTGGCAGCATGTCCACTATATTGCAGCTTATATAGCTCGCAGTGTGTGTTTTAGCACATATAGGTCGTGACATGAAAGGCTTATTATGTTTAACCTGAAATAAGTGTGTGTTTGTGGGGTACCTTAACAGTGGACCCAGCTTGCTTCAGTGATTCACAAATCACAGTTTAACTGCATGTTGCTGCAAAGTGCAAGATAAATTGCAGCCATTTTGGTTGACCTTGACCCTTTTTTACTTTTGCATTTAATGACAGTGATTTATTTGCTTCAACTATATTCTACATTTTATGTCTAAATAAAACCTGCTAATGACTAGTTGATCTAGAGAAAGAACTCTGGTACTAAGAACTAATTTCAGTAACCTTTCTCACTTGCTAAAAAGCCATCCACCCCCTTCTTGAAACTATCTAATGTATTGACCAGTACAACTGATTCAGGGAGAGAATTCTGCAACTTTACAGCTCCCACTGTAAAAAAACCCTCTCCGAATTTTTTAGATGGAACCTCCTTTCTTTTATTCAGAATGGATACCCTCCTGCCTGCTTGAAGGGCCTACTGGTAAATAAAGCACTAGAGCAGGGATCCCCAACCTTTTTTACCCCTGAGTCACATTCAGATGTAAAATGAGTTGGGGAGCAACACAAGCATGAAAAATGTGGAATAAGGGCTGTGATTGGCTATTTGGTAGTTCCTATGTAGACTGTCAACCTATAGGAGGCTCATTTTGGTAGTGCATCTGGTTTTTATGTAACTAAAAGCGAGTAATTCAAAAATACGCACCTGATTTGAGGCCACTGGGAGCAACTTCCAAGGGGTTGGAGAGCAATGTTGCTCACAAGCCGCTGGTTGGGGATCACTGAACTAGAGAGATTATTATATGATCCCCTTATATATTTATGCTTAGTTATAATATCACACCTTAAGGGCCTCTGCTCCAGCGTAAACCACATTCTTTTTTTTTATAACTGAAACTTTCCATACCCTTTACCAGTTTAGTTGTCCTTCTTTGAACTCTCTAATTTATTAATATCCTGTTTGGCCACTGGAGACCAAAACTGGACTGTAGTGCTTTGTAAATTCTCCTCCTGCAAATATATACCCCTTTTTATACAGCTAGCCCCAATAGGATAACTCTATAGGACCCTACTAAAAACCCTACTCCAAGCAGATAACTCATTTAAGTTTTTCAAGGGATCAGAAAAAAATTATGTAAAATCCAGGAACATGTAAAAATCAGGGATGTGCCGTATGCATAATATTTTAGTGGGACCACAAAAAATGGTGTAAAATGAGGGAAAACTTTAAAATATACTTTTAAATATAATTGTTGTTTCACTATTTAAATTGACTTTAAATTTGTACATAAGATACTGTTGAGTAACTGCATATCTTGTGTCAGCTCTTGTCAGGTGATACCTGGAAATACTGCCATACAATTTTCAAAATAAAATGCACCAAGGAATATTGATTGGCTGCCAGAAGAAGATGCCAGATATCCCCTGTATGTCTGTTGTCCCCATTGTGAAACCAGCTAAACCACAGTCATGGCTTTATAAGAATAACACTGAGGATCATATGTTAATGTGCTCTGACATTCCATGACAGCTTTTCAGTGTTAGGGATTTCTGCAAATTCACTATAGATGCAAAGCAAAATGTGTGACATTTCCTGTATATATTAGGCCTAGAGGTATTAAAATGTTACAGTTTTTCATGTAGGTTTAAAATCCTGTTTTTTTCAAGGTAAGGCTGCTTTTAAACTGACTCTGGTTATGTAAATAGCTTATCTTTGTATAAATTGCAGGGAATGATTCTTCTCATAGACTGCTATTGTTCTTCTTTGGCAGTTGCATTATGTTTGCCAGAAAGTAGCATCCCATCTTTGAAAGTCCCACAATTACTTCTGTACCACAGGAATGCACAGCGTTTTTTACTCTTCCAAGCTTGATTGATAATGGAGAGTGGTTGGATGGTATCCTAAACTAAAGGAAGCACCATCTCATAAATTATGTAGATAATGTTGTGTTGTCAATACATGCATGAAAAAGGGGTTCCATTAAGGCGGTTTCAGTGTCTAAGTGCATGGCATTAATTTAAAGGCACCTACCAGGGAGGAAATGCACTCTGGATAGGGGAAAACCATATAGTTTTTGCATAAAATGTTGGTAACGAGCGATATGCCACCTGCACTGGGAGGGAATTCCATGTACAGGTGGCTATATTGGGATACAAGTATGTAAAATAATGTCTCAGTTTGTTCATTATGGACATGCATGTGACATTACAGGCATGTGCAAAACAAGTGAGCCGGTAGATGATTACCCAATTGTAGTGTCAAAGTGATAAACTTTAACGTCACAGGCCCACCCACAGAACATCACCAGTTTCCCATTTAAACCAGTGCCTAGTTACTAGATTGGGGGCAATATGATGGCTGCTGGAGGGCTGTATGATGGATGGCTGCTGGGCTTGCTGGTACAGGTATGGGGTGCAGTATAATGGATGGCTACTGGCACAGGTATGGGGGGGCAGTATGATGGATGGCTGCTGGGCTTACTGGTACAGGTATGAAGGGGCAGTATGATGGATGGCTGCTGGCATAGGTACAGTGGGCCTGTATTAAACATCACCAGTTTCCCCTTTAAACCAGTGCCTAGTTACTAGGGTAAATATAAACCCCAGTATTCAGCGGCTTAAATTCCAAATTGGAGACCTGCAGAACAATAAAGTAAATAATTAAAAGAACACAAGTAAAAAAAAAAATTATGATGATTAATTACAAATTGTCTCAGAATATCATGTCCAACATACTAAAAGTTCATTTAAAGGTGAATTACCCTTTTAAGTGCCCACACTGGGAGCACCCTTTGGTTGCAAAATTACATCTCACTTGATTATATAAAATTTTGACCACTTGTATTTTTATTTATTTATTTTTTATTGTGTTGTAAAAATAAACTCCACCATATGGTCTTTAATTCTGATAAAGTTTCATCACCCTTCCAGATAAAATAAAATAATTCTTCAGGTTAGATAAACCTATAATGCTAGCTTTACATTGTAATGAATACATTAGAAATATTTTTTTAACAAGATATAAACTATATTGAAGTAATTTGAAATGTTTAGTCTCTGACAATAGTTCTGCAGTGCTTGCATTAGCAAAGGCATTTCCTGTTATTTGCCTTCACTTTACTACCAGTCATGGGATTCTGTGAATGGGTAAGACTGGATCAGGTATCCACCAACAGCTTTTACAATAGTAAAACTAAGTGACAATACCTGGGCCATTTGAAAGTTCTCTCTGTCAATTTACTGCATCGAGTGCATAGATCTGCAGACAATGAGAGTGCCATACAGGCAGCCACAACTCTTTTTTTGCCCATAATCCTTGTTGGAATGAATGGCATCTGTTTTTCAGAAATAATTGCAGCTTGTAGCTACTTGTGGGCAATTCCTACTGTAATTGAAGTAGTCACAGATTTTCACTGCAAAAGTCAGTTATTTTACCATCCGAATCAGGTCTCGGATTGCCCAGCTACAAAATGCGGATTTCGTTGCAACAGTGCAGGGCAGTTTTTCAGCATCATAGCATTGTGTACATTTATCAAAGCATATTTTTGTCATAAAGGGGTAATGAAAAGTTACACATATACTGTACTTTTCATTTATAAAAAATAGTTCTCAAAAAAGGGGAAACTGTGATGATAATTTATAGGTCTCTTTATAGGTCCCTGGTGAGGCCTCATCTGGAGTATGCAGTGCAGTTTTGGACTCCAGTCCTTAAGAGGGATATAAATGAGCTGGAGAGAGTGCAGAGACATGCAACTAAATTGGTTAGCGGGATGGAAGACTTAAATTATGAGGGTAGACTGTCAAGGTTGGGGTTGTTTTCTCTGGAAAAAAAATGCTCTTGCGAGGGGACATTATTCCACTTTACAAGTACATTAGAGGACATTATAGACAAATAACAGGGGACCTTTTTACCCATAAAGTGGATCACCGTACCAGAGGCCACCCTTTTAGACTAGAAGAAAAGAACTTTCATTTGAAGTAGCGTAGGGGGTTCTTCACAGTCAGGACAGTGGGGTTGTGGAATGTACTGCCGGGTGATGTTGTGATGGCTGATTCAGTTAATGCCTTTAAGAATGGCTTGGATGATTTCTTGGACAGATATAATATCAAAGGCTATTGAGATACTAAGCTCTATAGTTAGTATAGATATAGATATATATAATTTATGTGAAAGTAGGGAGGGGTGTGTGTATGGATGCTGGGTTTTCATTTGGAGGGGTTGAACTTGATGGACTTTGTCTTTTTTCAATCCAATTTAACTATGTAATAAGGGCTTATGTTTTCCGTGATGTAACCATTTGGATCACTAAAGGAGTTTTACAATATAAGGTGCAAAGTTTGCCATCATTTTTGTCACTTATATCAGCATTTACTGGTCACCTGTTAAAAATAAATGTCTAAAACTGATAATATCTCAGAAACTACTTAAAATAGTAAATTAATGGAAACTACTTAAAATAGTAAAGTAATGGAATTTGCAAAGTTCTCAAAGGTGACAAACAGTTTGGCTCAGATCAATACAAGGCTTATAATTTGCTGAGAGGAAAAAGAAGGTAGCCAGTCTTCTGTGTCTGCTGCAATGCAAGAATGTATTCCTATTACATGTCATTTAATTGCAAAAGCAACTGCCCCAGATTTATTTTTACACAAGGACACATTTATCAAATATCAAACAGCAGTTTAATATAAATTGACATTGACACATTTGTCAAACCTGATACCGGTGTTGTGCCAGTTCTTCAGATTGTGTGTGACTGCTTTGAACAGTTGTAGTTATTTCATGTACCAAAATCCATGCTTCTGAATTGTCTATTACTTGAAAACAGAAAGTATTGAGACTATTTAATTCTGTGCTGGAAAATAGTCAGATCTAAAACCCTTGGTTACACAGTACATAGTTAAGTACATCACGGAAAACATAAGCCCTTATTACATACGTAGTTAAATTGGATTGAAAAAAGACCAAAGTCCATCAAGTTCAACCCAGCATCCGTACTTATATACACCCACTGAATTTATATATACTGCACCAATTTCTATATTATAGATTTTAGTATCATTATAGCATTGGATATTATGATTGTCCAAGAAATCATCCAAGCGACTCTTAGCATTAACAGAATCAGCCATCACAACATCATCCGCCAGATCATTCCACAACCTCACTGTCCTCACTATAAAGAACCACCTACGCTGCTTCAAATGAAAGTTTTTTTCCTCTAGTCTTAAGGCGTGGCCTCTGGTCCAATAATCAGTTTTATGGAAGAACAGATCTCCCGCTATCTGTCTATAATGTCTTCAAATGTACTTATAAAAAGTAATCATGTCCCCCTCGCAAGCATCTTTTCTCCAGAGAGAACAACCCCAACCAATCTACCCTCATAATTTAAATTTTTCATCCCCTTAGTTTAGTTTCATGTCTAAAACTGCACTGCATACTAACAGGTGAGGCCTTGCCAGTGACCTATAAAGAGCTATACATTGTGTAGCCACAGAATGACACTGCCTGGAATTACACAACTTGTTATCTACAAAACCCTTAGATCCTTTTCCATTAAGAAAACTCACAAAATACTACCATTTAGTGTATAGTTTGCATTTATATTATTTCTACCAAAGTGTATAACCTTGCATTTATCAACATTGAACCTCATTTTCCAGTTTGATGCCTAGTTTTCCAATTTAGTCAAATTACTCTGCAATGTGGCAGCATCCTGCATGGAACTTATAGTTCTGCACAATTTAGTATCATCAGCAAACATAGAAATGGTACTTTCAATGCCCACCTCCAAGTCATTAATAGACAAGTTAAAAAGCAAAGGGCCTAGTGCAGAGCCCTGCGGTACTCCACTAACAACATTGGTCCAATTAGAAAATGTTGCATTTACCACCACTCTTTGTAGTCTATCTTTTAGTCAGTTCTCTATCCAGGTACAAATACTATGTTCCAGGCAACTATTCCTTAATTTAGCCATTAAACTTCTGTGTGGCACTGTATCAAATGCTTTAGCAAAATCCAAGTAGATTACATCCACTGCCATCGTAGAGTTGAGGTTCCTGCTCACCTCCTCATAAAAGGTAATTAAATTAGTCTGGCATGATCGGTTACCCATAAAACCATGCTGGGTCAAACTCATAGGATTATGACTTGCAATGAAGTCTAGGATCTTATCCCTCAATACCTCTTCAAAAAGTTTTCCTACCGCTGGTGTCAGACTAAACGGCCTATAGTTTTGAGGCTGAGAACGGAATCCCTTTTTGAATAGTGGCACCACATTAGCAATTGGCCAGTCTCTCTGCACCATGCCAGACCTCAAGTGATTCCTTAAAGAGGGTCCTTAAAGTGAATCCTCAATGAAATCCATAAGGAGGTTTGGCAATCACAAAGTTCAGCTCATTTAGTACCCTTGGATGAATACCATCTGTTCCTGGACCTTCTTTCTGAGGGAGAAGAAAGTGGGAGGGGGGAGGAAAATAAAGTGTAGTAGATTGGTTTACAGACATGAATATATTTTAGTGATTTGTACCATCACACTCTATAGTTTGTTCAAATAATGATAGTTCAACAACTACTTTAGTCATAATACAGTGCAGCATGTATATAAAATGGCAGTTATACCTTCCACAAAATTACAGATAGTGCAAGTGCATTCACTCATCTAGTTTTCTAAAAATAAAGTTTAAATTTAAGAGTTTAAGTTCAACAACACCATTGTATGTTACAAAAAAATAGCTATAATGAGCAATTCATTTTGATTTTAAATTAACAATAAAAAGTTAAGTGATCTTTATCCAAAAAAGTACTTGTAGTTCACTTACAAACACAATTATTCTTTTGTTGCTCATCAACACCAAACGCCTCCACTTAAAGGGATTCTGTCACAATTTTTTAATGGTGTGGTTTTTATTTCTAGTTTACACTGTTTACATTGCAAATCATTCACTGTACCATATAAAATTTCATTTTTTATCCAGCAAGTGTATTTTTTTAAATTTATAATATAGGTGTGTAGGCAGCTATTTTGCCTGGTCATATGCTTTCAGAAAGAGCCAGCACTTTAAGATGGAACTGCTTTGTGGCAGGCTTTTGCTTCTCTTACTCAATGTAACTGAATGTGTTCACCATTGAGTGCTGTTCATAGATCGACCGGAGAGCTGTTATCTTGTGTTAGTGCTATCTGGTTACCTTCCCATTGTTCTGTTGTTATTTTTTTAGTTCAGTTTATAATTTTGCCTCTTGTTTTTCCCCTTAAAACTGTTGATTTCATAGCGTGGCTATTGGATCAAGTATTTTGACCTCTAATCATGCTGTCAGATCAGTTATTTTGTTATTTCATTTATTTGCCTAATTGTATTTTATTTTAGTGATTTTGATTGTGGCTTTATACCTGCATTGTTGTTCCATGTTTTTTTAGCATAGTTTGGTATTTTGAAGTAGAAAGACATAATTTCCCATTGAATTTGTCAGAATGTGTACTTTCCAAAAATATATGGTGTTTGGGAAGTCTTTGTACTGTTCGGGGGGTCTTGCTGCACATAATACGCAGTCAGGGGGCTTTGTTCACAAAAGGCGAATTGGCACCCAAGACAATTCATATCTCATATGCACTATTTTCATTTGGAGTCCGTACATACCAGCTGCTTTGTTATATCTTATTATTATTATTATTATTAACATGTATTTATATAGCGCCAACATATTGCGTAGCACTGTAAAGTAAATGTGATTATACAACTACATCACATGAATTACATAAAGAGGTGAGGAAGGCCCTATGCATAGGCATACAGTCTAAAGGGAAGGGAGTAATACACAAGGTGTGGGAGTGGGCAAAATCGAAGTAAGTGGGTGAGAAATGTGGTACTGTATGTGGTGTTGCGTTTGGTAGTTAAGCAGAGTGAGGGTAGGATTCTCGAAAGAAGTGCGTTTTCAGAGATTTTTTGAAAGCAGAAAGGTTGGGAGAAAGTCGGACAGCCCGTGGGAGCTTGGAGCTCATATTAACAGTTTTTTTACCATTGTATGTAAGAAATTGGGTGAGATATATGCGACAAATTGCAATATGTTTAGGCGATTTTCAGAAATGTCATAAAAACTGCTTCCTTTAGCGTAGCTTTGTAGTTGGGTAGTTTGGATTAAAAAGACCCATTTTGGATTTGTCAGAATCCAATACCTGTATTGTTTCTTAGGGTCCAGACACATGTTTAGTGCTTCAAAAAATAGCATTTGTGTTTAGTTTGAGAAAGTGTTCCTGATAGACGAGTTCAGGGATGTCATTTCATAGGTAAGGAGCAGCAAGATAGTTTTAAGATGAGGATGTTGATGAAGTAACAGGTTATACAGATATACGGGGACACAAGTGAAAAATATAGTGAGGCGCAGATAAGTAAAGAGCTTGCCACACCTGGACTGTCCTCTAAAATAGGGCCTGGCATTTCCGTTACACAAAGGCCCAAACACAACCTTAATTTGGCCAGTCAGGGCATGGTATATGCTATGCTTTGCTTAATGTTACACAATGACAGTGTCGGACTGGCCCACAGGGATACCAGGAAAAGTCCCGGTGGGCCAAGGTGTCAGTGGGCCCTCATGCTGCTAGACATTTGGCCTATTTCATGGCCATTCCCTATTTCTATGAGAACAAAGTGGCTAAATAGATGGAATAATAGATTATAGTAGAATAGATGAGTGAGGAAAGGAAGAATAATAGTACTAAGGGTGGGCCCCTGGTCTAAGATTAGTTGGTGGGCCCATAGTCAAAGGTTTTTGGGTGGGCCCCTGGTGTCCCAGTCCGACACTGCGCAATGATGAAGATTTTAACAGAAGCTGAACGGGTTTTCTCTTTAGGAGCGAACAGAAGGATTCTAGCTGTGGAGTTTATGTTGGTCTCAAAAGAGGTAGTCTGGAAGACCAGGTACTAGGCTACAGCAGACTAAGTGGGATAAGGTAAGGACATGAATGTGTGTTTTAGCAGCAGCTTGAGATGAAAAAAAATTGATCCCTACAATATTAAGAAAGCAAAAGGTGGGAGTTTTTTCAGTAATAAGCACCTGTTACCTAGCAAATATTTCAACATTTTTTCACTGGTCTTTGATGAGTGATAGTAAATGGTCTGTCTGCACAAGTAGAAGGAACATCTTAATCTTTTTCTAAAACAATCTGAATTGGAAATAATTTGTCATTCAATGTTTCTGTCTTGCCTTACAGAATAATGAAGTGTGAAGTGCGAGTTCCTCACCAAAAAATGATTATTTTAAAGTAAATTGCATGCTGAGTAATCTTGAAAATGTTTTACCACCCACCGGAGCAACTTCTTCAGTTCTACTTCTTGTAACAGTTATTTAAAGTTGTTTTTATTTGCTGTATTAGGCTACAAAAAATGCAGAGGGGCATTGATTAGCCCAAACATCACCCCCCCCCCCCAGTAGTAAGCTACAAATCTGCTGCATTTTTTGCATATCTTATTTTTCGAAATATATATTTCAGTGCAATAAGACTTTGCTTTTTGGGAACATTAACACTGTATATAATAAGCATTCCTACTATATTAATCCATGAAAAAAGATTTTCCTTTCTTTCACGACCCCTTTCATGAAATTGCAGTTGACCCATGAAATGTGTGCCTGCAATTTTGCATGCATGGGTGACCAGCAACCCCCCTCTTGCCTGTTCCCTCAGCTCTTTTAATGGACTAATTGCTTTCAGTTTTGTCTCAACTTTTATTATGTTAAAGTCTGTCACATAATCAATCTGAACAAACTTTCCAAAGTCAAAAAAAAGTACTCTTTTGGCTACAGTACAAAAGAATATAAGTACCTCAGTGTCCATTTAATGCTTTGGAGGCTTATCCATGTTTGATGTAAAGTGAATGTCATATTATAATGGAATTAACATACAATGGTCATCCTGAATTTCCAAAAACAGGGCTGGAACTAAGGGTAGGCAGAAGAGCCACGTGTGTAGGGTGCAACGGTGGAGGAACGTCAAACACGTCTTTTTTCTGTTGTTTTCCCCTAGTTCGGGCCCTTGTGTCCCCTCCATAGCTTTCCTTGTATGTTGGTGGGTGCATCTGCTCTTCCCAACATCCCCATCACCACTGATGCTCTCTAGGCATCTGTTTCTGCTGGCTACCCCTAGTTCTGACCTTTATCTAAAGTAGAGATGCAGGGGAATAGGGAAATGAGAAGCAAGAGGAAAATAGGATAGCAGAGCCTGTGCAAGGCATTATTTAACCCTTTACCATTAAATGAGAAAGTGTATCATTTACTATTCAGGTGTACTGGGTTTTTAATGTAAATTTTTATTTTCTCTTTTTTTATTTACTTTTAATATGAAGGCAGTGTGATGGCGATTCTGCCCCATTTCTATAAGGATTGTAAAGGATTATGATTTATGTAAAACCTGAAATAAAAGTCTAAATAAGAGGAATGGAAGAAAGAAAACATCTTGTCGCAGACAGCTATTTTTCTTTGACAGATGTAAAATCCTCCAGAGGTTAAAAGTCTGTAGGCAAAATTTTTATAATGAGTGTCACTCATTGGCCACTGCAGAAAGTGTGTCTTTAATTTGTGTAGTTTGAAAAAGTTCTGAAAGGAACAAGAGCCTATGAAATATAGGGGATGCTGTTCACGCTTGTTAATAGTACTGTGTACCTGCCAACTCCATCAGTGGGGAGACTGCTGACTAACCCAGTAGCTGTTGTTGATTGGTGCCATCCTGAAGTACAAATGAATAAGCAACAGAGTAGGAATTGTTAGACATAGTAAAGCTGTCTCTTTTACTGAAACAATTTGTGTTTATGAAACTGAGTGTGAAACTGGAATAATGTGGGCAAACAATCTTTAATTTCAGAGCAGAAGATTGATTCTTTGGTTAAAGGCATGGGTCACCTTTAAATTAACCTTTAGTATGATGTAGACATTCCTATTCTATCATATTCCAAAAGTATTTGCAAATTATTTCCATTTTTTGTGTTTTGTGGTTTCTGAATTTTCACTTCTTGCTCAGTAAGCTTTCCAGGGTTGAATTCATCAGCTATCTGGTTACTTGGGTGCATTTTGTCCTATCAACCAGGTAGTGGTTTGAACAAGAAACTGGGATATGAATAGGAGAGACCTGAATAGAAAGATAAGTTATAAAAAGTAACAATAAAATTGTAACCTCACAGGCCAATTCGTTTTTACAGCTGGAAAGAGGAAGAAGACGACCAGCCGTTTAAAAACTATAAAAAATGAAGACTAACTGAAAAGTTGCTAAGAATAGGCCTTTCTATAACATATTAAAAGTTAACTTAAAGGTGGACCACCCTTTAATTTATATGCACACCCTTTATATTATTTGCCATTTATTATATTCAGAAAAATACTATAACAGATCTGGATCAGTAGGAATACATGGCATTCAAAGTGAATGTGCCCAAACCAGGTTCCCCATCCTATAACAATATTGTTTTCTCACTGTTTTATGCATGCAAGCTGTGTAGAGTGTAATGCACTGGGCCGCCATTAGAAATCACGGGCCCCTGTACAAAATTTTTGGGGCCCTGCCCACACTGGCGCCCAAGCCCCACCCCAGATCCTCCCCACTCAACCCAAGCCCCACTCCATCCCGCCCAAAGACCACACAGACATCAGCGCTAAAAATGTAACCCCTCCCACAGACAAGTTATAAAAAGCTATTGATGGTCAGGGCCCCCTTATAAGTTAAAAAAAAATATTGGCGGCAGGCTCCCCCTTACAAGTTAAAAAAAATTGGGGCCCCAAAAAATATTTTTTAAAAAAAACATTGGTGGCAGGTGCCTATAGAATATTAAAATAATACATTGGTGGCCAGCGGATTAAAAAAAAATAAAAACACAAATTGGTGTTCAGTAGAATTGAACTCGTGGCATCAAGTCTTCAACTTCGCCTCCTTTCGTGACTTTGGGTCTTTTCGCCGATTCAGGACTTCAATTTCGGCTGTTTTCGCGACTTCGGGTCTTTTTGTCGCTTCGGGGACTTCAGCTTCGGCTATTTTCATAACTTCGGGTCTTTTCGCTGCTGCGGAGTTCGGCTTCGTCTCTTTTCGTGGCGTCAGGTCCTTTGGCTTTTCGGCACTTCCGCATTTCAGCTGGACTTCAAAAATGACCCCACAGCTTCGATGCTCACAAGGAGGGTCCAGCTCTTTCAAAACTGCAGCACTGCCGGGCCCCCCTTCATGCCTGGGCCCCTGACCCCCCTGGTAATGCAAACTGCTATGAAAGGCTGGAGATAATGTTTATATTGGTAGAAAAATGGTCTGCAACTAGAGAACTCAGCCTCAGCTGCTGAACTTAGTTGGGGGTATACAAGGAGGCTTTACCAGGGGCGCTGCGCCAATAAGGCGAGTTGAGAAACTCGCCTCAGGCAGCAGCACCCCACTGGGTACCAGAGGCGGCAAAATGCCACTCCTGGTACTTTAAGAGCCAAATTTCTGGTTTTAAAATGGTGGAGGGGCCAGGATCGCCCCTGGGTATACTGCCCCTTTAAAGGAACAGTAACATCAAAAAAAAATTTAAAAAAATTCGTTAGTATAGATTGAAAAAAAACACCAAGACAAATTAAAATTTAAAATAGTAAAGCCTTTATTAAGAAATAACTTACAGAAACTCCACTTCCGGTCATCTTCAGAAAAGGCGACATGGCGACCATCCATTCTGCGGCTCTTGATTTCTCCATCCTGGCTATTCTACTGACAGAGTGTCCCCCAAGCCATCCAGCCTCATCTGTCCGCTGGGGGAAGCGTGCATTGTGTGATTCTCGGAGTGGAACCGGCGCTGTCGCTTGCAAGAGGGAGAGAATGAAATGCGTCATGCTCAAGTGGATAATTGACCATGGCTGGTCACTGTAATGTGTGAGCCGATGTCAGACGTATTTCAGGGAGAGACGGTTTTACTATTTTAATTTGTCTTGGTGTTTTTCTTTTTATGTTACTGTTCCTTTAAAGGAAAGCTATACCCCTAAAATGAATACTTAAGCAACATATAGTTTGTCATATTAAGTGGCATTCTAGAGAATTGTACCAAACTGGAATATAGATATCAGTAAATATCGCCCATTTACATCTCTTGCCTTAAACCACCATTTCGTGATGGTCTCTGTGCTGCTTGAGAGATCACCTGACCAGAAATACTGCAGCTCTTGAGTGAGTGCACAGTGAATCATAGGATCCCAGGGTCGGCCTTTATTTCTTAAAATGGTAATTTTGTATTTCTGATTACCCAATGGCACATACTACTAAAGAAATATATTTTTATGAAAATGGTTTATTTACATGAAGCATATGAGCTGTTTTATGCAATATATTTTTATAGAGGCCTACATTTGTCGGGGGTATAGTTTCCTTTAAGTGTTGAGCATGACTTGTTAGAATTTGGACAAAACATTACAGCTTCCAGTTGTTATTTATGTCCTCAAAACTATATATATATATATATATATATATATATATATATATATATATATATATATATATATATATATATATATATAGTCAAACACAAGAGTCCTCTGCACTCAACCCATTATCAATATATTTAAGACAGCGACATTTTGTGCATACTGCTACTAAAAAATGCCTTACCCTTTAAACAAAACAGGGATTGTTTGTCCATATATTGCAATATATTTAAGCTGGCCAACTACGTCAAAGTCATCCCATATCTGGCCAGTCCTATGCTCAATTTTCATCTGATTCATTAAGAATTCTATGGTTTAATTATACATTTTATAAAAGGGACGAATACGTTTTACCTGCAACTTACTAGCTGCTTTCAAAGTAAAACTCCCAAACTTGGCTGCCCTTTTATTAGACACCAGTGGGATCACCTGACTATAGCTGGGAAGGGTGGGAGCTACAACATGGAGCTGGTCAATGCTCCTGTATAAACTATAACAAACAAAGGAAAGTTGTGCTCACCACTATTTTTGTAGTGGTGCAGAGGACTCTTGTGTTTGACTATATGTATTTTGTGGTCACAGCCTCATTGCACCCCCGCCAAATGGTTTTAAAAAATAGTGGTGAGCACAACTTTCCTTTGTTTGTTATATATATATATATATATATATATATATATATATATATATATATATATATAAAACTTTCACAAAAAAAAATTATAACATTTTTCTATGGAAGCATCAAGACAGCACACCAAAAAAAATAGCAGCACAATGTTTGTGAGACTTTTCCTTCTTTTGGAGATGATGGAGCACAACACAATACATAAAAATGACAGGACAATTAGAATTGGTTCTCCAAAGCAAAATTTTCTTTTAGGTTAAAAGTACAAAAGCTCTTTTGCAGAATTTACAGGAAAAGTTGCAGCAATAGTATAGGCAACACCATTAACTTCCACTAGTTGGAGCTCTTGAGTTTTGTTTCGACATGAATAGGGAATGCTGCATCAGTAAAGGCAAGAGTTAAGATGAAAATACCACAATGAATGAAGACAAATATAGTTTTAATTAAATGAAACCTGCTAGGTGAAATAAGAAAGAGAATACTGTTTATGTGACACAGAATATATACCAATACACCAAATCAGGTTGAGCATAATGTTTTTGGGACATTCCCCCTTCCCCCAAGTTCCTATGAAAGTATGTGTTTCCCTGAAATGTGCTTGACCTCTACGCTTGGAAAATAGAAAAAGCTGATTAATATTCTCATGTGGATTTGTGTGGAACAGTTTGTATATTTGCTGTGGCGTGACATAGTGTACCAGTCAGCAGTGCAAGTGAGGTGCATTTGTACCAAGAGGAAAACCTATATGACCCTTCCATGTAAATTATCTCCAAAAATTTCAATTTTGTGTCACAAGCTCCTCATGGAGGGAAAAAAATGGCTGCCCACCAGCATTCCATCCCCAGCCATATTCGGTGTAAGGGAGAATAAGACACTCTGGCCTGGCACTGCAAAGCCTTTACTACCAGGTAATATGCAACTGAATGAAACGCTGTTTTAAATCATGTCTGTAACACGGAGATGTGCTTAGGGTTGCCACCTTTTCTCAAAAATAAATACTGGCCTTCCTATATATTTATCTTTTTTCCCCTAATAACATTGGGATCAACCATCATTTTTACTGACCAGGTGGCAGCCCTAGATGTGCTTATTGTGTGTACTGGGTGCCTCATCATTTATAATAGCCCTGGCATGTGTACCTTGCATTTCTCAGCTCTTACAGTCCTGTGGCAGCACCAACAATTGACGGGGGACCTTCACAGGGTGCATGCGCGTGTGATAAGATGGTTTAGGGAAAGAAGCAGAGCTTTCCTTATAAGCAGCTTGAGTGATGCTATATTGGGTGAGAGGCTGCTAGCTGTCAGCTCAATGTGGAATTAGAGACTGGAGGGATAAGAGAACATGAAGACTTCAGATTCACACATTATAATATTGTGGTAATTGCTTAAAAGATGCTTCAGTAAAAACAAACAGCCGCAGAACAATCACTGTGCTGCTGAATGAATGCTGTATTGCAGTGCTGGATTCCATAACGTTGCAGACATGAGCAAGCGACGGCGGGGCACAAGCTATCTCCATGAGGTGGTCAGTGTTTTACAAAATAGGAAATGTGAATTCAGATTTTTGCTGAAGTGTGTGCAGCTGGAGCCAGCCCATCTCCCCTCAGCACACCTCCTCTCAGTGTTGCTTACAAAGAAGCTATTTTTAGAAGCTTTATAAAGCTGAGATGGTCCAGGGTGCGCCTTTCCTCCCCAGAGACTCCAAATCCGCTTTGCGTAGATGTTCCTATGAAGACAGCTGTGTTGTGGCAAGGGAAGCTTTATCCTCCTCTTTTATTACTCTTTTTTTTATTCCTCACTCATTGTGCCTTTCTATTTCTTGCTGGCTTATTGCTTTCTCCCCCCTCCTCCATTCCGTTCTCCCAGCTTCTCATGTTTCCTTCCCCTCCCCCTCTAGTTATCATGTTTTACTTCTCTTCCTCCTCATACATCATCCCCTCCTATTATAAATATGCCCTCTAACCACATATCTCACCATTCATGTCTGACCGGTCTGTCTCCATGGAAACACTGAGCCCTCCACCCCTTTTCTTCCCCTCCCCCCCTGTCAGGAGGAGGCTGGGGATCAGGGATAGTTTCCATGGCAGCCATCTGACATGACATCTCACCACTCCCCTGGCACCAGTTCTTGTGGCAACGTGCCCAGTTCCTCTCCTACTCTATTTCTCCTATGAACAGCAACACTTAACCCATTCACTGGCTAAACTGCCTTGTACATGATACTATATGCAATTTACAGTAAACATTCAGCTGGAAATAGACTGTTAGCAAATGCTGAACTATGATTATTATGTTGTGACATGCTTTCTCATTTTGGCCGTATGCATTACTAACAAGATATGGTAAGGATATTTCCTGTAGTCACTGACAGTAGTTGGAAGTCTGTCAGTTCCCTTTGGCTTTATCTCATATGCGGATTGGGACCTTTGCATAGGGGCCCTGTTCTCATCCTGGTGTTAAGCAGTAATAAAGGAGGGACCCTGACTTGCTGCCCCCAAAACTATGGCTCTCAGTGGTTACTGGGAGCTGTAGTTCAGCAGCAGCTGGAGGGAGTGGCAGTATTGAAGGAATCATGCAGTGCGATTGACAGAATTGGTTGGCTATTGGTACAGTTTTGCAGCACAAATTCTGCTGTTCCACCCAACTAGCCCACAGCCAGATCTGTTGAATGGTAACCATGGCCTTACAGTCCACTGTCCCCAAAAATGGCCATAGCAAAGCCTATTTTGTGTTTTTTTTTTTTATTTCAGCCAATTAAATGCTTTTGACTTGCCAGGTAGAGTAAAGATTTCCTAAATAATGTCTGTAACGAAGCCTGGTATACAAAAACTTGCCCTTACGTGAGGAAAGGCCAAAGGTGGCACTGGTTCTTGCTGAAAGTGATTGTTGTTGCTGGTGAAGGTAATTTGGTCATCATTTGTTGATTTTTTCTGAAATATTAGCACTGATAATTTTCTGTGATATCACATTCTGACAGATACTGTGTAAATAGTGCTGGGTGGGAGAGTTTCCTCCCCCCCCCTCCCCCCCTTCAAAGACTGCACCAGTAGGTTAAAGAGTGAAAATTACTGTTCTCGCATCCAGCTAAGCAGATAGCCGTGTGCTTTGGAAACAAACAACTCATTAGCGCTTGTAATTACACTGCATATCTACTTACTGGAAAGGCCATATTAAACAAACCTAATTTTAAATAAAAAATGTTGGTCAGTAATAAATGAATGTTCTCCATTACCATTGCTGGGAAGTGAAATGTATACATGGTTACCTCTGTCTCCTGACAATTCTATCCCCTCGTGTTATGATTATCATACAGCACTAATCTGTTTCTGTTGTCTTATTAGCTGCTTTAACCCAATATAATAAAACTTCCCGTGACTGCTGTGTTTTATATTGTTATCATCTCTTAGAACTGTTTAGTTTCACAGACCCTTCCACTGTATCATCTCAACCCCCCCCCCCCACTCCACCCCCAAAAAAGAGAGGAGGGGAAGCCTTTATTCAACCCAAAGCACAAGCAGAGTAGAAGGTAGAATAACCTTGGCTAGAAAGGAAATGTGAGAGGAGAACAGTAACCGAGAGATGACAGATACCAAGGAAATTACAGCTGGAAGAGACTGGAAGAGAAGATAAAAATAGGCAGAGGAGAGGTAAGGGAAACAGAGAGAGAAGGTAGATAGGAAAGATAGGAAAGTGAAAAATGGGTGCCAAACAGGAAATGTTATAAAAAGGAATTGCAGGAGTAAGGAATGGAATGCAGGTTACAGCCCAAGGATAACTAACAGTATTAGGGGAAACACACAGGGGAAAGTCTGGGCAAAACCAATAGACAACTCATAATAGAGGAAGGAACATTTATTCCATATTCTTGGCTGCTTTTGCAACTGTTGTGCTCTGACAGCATACAAATAGTTAATGGTGATGGCAGCTAGGATAGAACATGAATGTGGGAGTTCCCTTTGCAGGTAATATGTCTGTGAGTTCTGTTTTTCTCTACAATGATGAAGGAGAAACAGTAAAGTACATATATGCATAGAGATGGGGTGGATATTTCTTTTCACAATATCTGTTACCTCAGCTAAATTACAAGGTTTACATCTGTTCCCATACTATAAGAACATACACTAATACAGACCTGTAGTCTGGTTACAACCAATGTTTTTTAACACTGTTTAGTATATTCCAATCCATTTAAGTACACATGTTGATTAAATGTATAGATTATGAATAGATGAGCTTTTTATAGTTATAGGAAAGATATATAGTGTTTGTACTGTATTTTTATATACTCATGCTTGCTAGGAAATTACAGATTGATGGAGATTGTATGCAGGATGGAGCTAGCAGTTATGTTTTAAATGTAATATTCTTTAATGTATTTGCATAACTTCAAAGTTTCAATATTACAGTATACTGTTTTGCTTTTTAACTGTGTGTTTCATATTCAAGTAATACAATTATTAATAAAATGAGAACATAATTTTGGAGAGGCTCTTTTACTTGCATAATGTGCTTTTTTCTTTTGCACACCCATTACACCTGTATACTGGCATTACTCAAATAAGGTGTCCGTGTACATATCTGTTACATATGTACCTGCCATCTGGCTGTGAAACTGTACACTGGTCTATCTGTCTCCTGTGGCGACCCTAACCATACTATTGTTCTTGGTAGTATTTAATTAGATATATCCGCTGCTGGTATATTACAGAAATATTCACCTCTCATTTGTATGCATATATGTATACACTATGGGTTCCCATCTTAGTATCACAACACTGTTCTCAAGAGAGAGTCTTCTGAATGTCAATTTCATTTCAGGCTTGTTTGTACACTGAGGAACCTCTCACTTGTTTGAAAGATCTAATCCTGGTTCCTATTCTCATAATAGAGGATCTACTTGGCGTTTTATTCATTAATGCATTAATATTTTTGAAAATTAGCTGACAATGTATATTGATTTAAATTTTTTGTGAAACTGGTATTCCTCATTTCAGTCTGATGGCACATTTGAAGTTTGGTTATCAATTTTAATACATTAACATGTCATTGGGGCCCACTGTAAAGACAAATGTAAAGCTTTTGCTGCAGCTGCTGCTAGATACATTAATGGAGATTACAAAAAATTACTTGATCCTGATTCCCTAGACATTTTTCCAAACAACATTTATAAAAAATGTTTATGCGTATGCTAAAATCAACAAGTGGAACTGGGACCTACTTTCCTTACAACCACACAAGATATACTCCTGATCCAGTTGTCCCCAAAATAGCCATCACCTAGCAAACTGCACCTAGTCAAGCATAAACACTAGCTATTTATTTTATCCAAACCCAAATCAACACAAATAACAGCTGAACTATGCAACTACCCTGTCAGAAATTGCATCATGTGTTGATTCCTTCCTATGAATCTCAATGTGTGTTTTTCACTTTAGTAAATACAAGCATCCTAGGCTGAATGATATGACTATTCTGAAGGAAACAAACCAAGAGATGAAGAGTACATTTTTTAGCTATAAGATGGGGAGCCATGGTCATTATAGAAGTGTCAAAATACTCTTAGCATTGGCTTCAGCAGTGCTATTCTTGGTTTTTGCTAGCCAAATGTGACCAACCAAAAACCCCATCACTTTCACACATACTATGGTCACTTTATTCAGGAAACAAAATAGGAGATGCCCTCTTTATGACTGCTGAGCTTACCCTATTTATTATCACCAATGCCCCGTCAACATTTTGCAGGTGATATGCCCACCCTTTGAAGATCTGAAACTGAATCAGGATCCAGTTAACCTGCCTGTATCCTCAAACAAGGACAAGGAGAACATAACAGCACATATTAGTTGTATGCATCTATATTTTTGTGTTTAGCCTTATACATACAAAAACGAATTTTAGCTTTGCCATTGACAGCTATGTTTTCAAGACAATTATCTGCTATAAGGCTGCTTGGAACAGCAATAAACCTGTTTGTTCGCCATTGGTTGAAGATCACGGCTGTGTGCAATAACATTGATTTGATGCAATGGTCTTTTTTTCAAGAAGCTAACGTGCCTTCAGCTGACAAATAGAGGTCAGAAACTATGGTGCCATTAGTTTATATTTTCTAATCTCTCATATTTCTAGGAATATGATCTAAAGGTGGCAGTTTCATGCATTGTGGCAATTTTCCAAATAAATATTGCAGTTCAGATAATTCAGGTGATGCGATTACCATTTTTAGAATGTGTTAAATAAATAAACTACAGCCCAGGAACACAAAACTGCATGACTAATAAATCATCATGGGCTGACAAAGTAACCTACAGATGTGTCTATTTCCCTGTCTTGAGGTGGCAAATTCCAGTACAAAAAGAATGCATTTTTCTGCAGGAATAAAATGGTATATTTTTCTTCCACAGTACTCGTGTGCAATTTGTGATGAACATTTATTAATACAGGACTACAATATTTTAATCCACAGAAGGTGGTGCTGTGTAAAATAACATACTTCACATGGATGTTAGGAGCTGGTAAATATGGACTACTATCAATCAGGTGTTCTGTGTTGGTGGGAGGTGCTTCCTTATCCTTTCAGCTGAACTTACAGTTTAAAACTAGAAGTTTGTTTCTTAAAGGGGATGTAAAGGCACAAATATAAAATCCCATTTGTACTTTCTTTAATGAAAAAGAAACCTATCTCCAATAGACTTTAATTAAAAAATGTGTACTGTTTTTAAAAGAAACCTGGCTGCTGTGCAGGGAACGATTATACTTTGAAACGACAGGGGGGAGCCCCTCAACCTTACTTCCCAGAACTCAAGCAGCTTTGTTTGTTTCCTTGTAACAACTGTGTAGATTTGTATCCATAGACCCAGTGCAGTCTGCATATTCTGATTATTAATAAGTCTTGCTGTATCGACTTATGGCAGATATTATTTGACTTGTGCTGTTTTGATCATTTATGATGATCCCTAAGCTTAACCTCCCAACTAAAGCCCAGACCACACTGAGCATGTGCGTAGTCTTGGTATTGCAAAGATGTTTAACAAAGTTACAAGATGACAGCCCCTGTTCTATTTTAGACTTTAGCTGCCCTTTAAAGGAGATGTAAAGCCTCTAAAAAAAATGAATCTGCTGTTTTTTTGAGGAAAAAAGTATTTTTTCCCGTGACATTTTATCTTCTCTTTCTGTAGGTCCAGTGATGAATTAAGAAGGCTTCTCTAGTAAGTCAGTGTTTCAGACTGTCTATTGTGGGGAGCGTCAGACAAAGGGCCGCCATCGGGGGGGACAGGGGGGATAAGTGTCCCGGGCCCGGGCATGAAGGGGGGCCTGGCAGTGCTGCACTTTTGAAAGAGCCCGGCCCCCCTTCTGAGCGCCGAAGATTTCCGGCCATTTTTGATTCCGAACAGCCAAAAATGCGGAAGTGCCGAACAGCCGATGTCCCGAAGTGGCGAAAAGACCCGAAGTCATGAAAACAGCCGAAGCCGCAGTCCCGAAGTGGCGAAAAGACCCAAATTCACGCAAGGAGGCAAAAAAATTTTGGGCCCCAGTTTTTTTTTAACTTGTAAGGGGGGCCCTGGCACCAATGCTTTTTAAAAAACTTTTATGGGGGGTCCTGGCGCCAATGTTTCTTTTTTTTTAAACTTATAAGGGGGCCCTGACCATAAATAGCTTTTTATAACTTGTGTGTTTGGGGGGTTACTATTTTAGCACTGATGTGTGGTCTTTTAACTGTGATATGGAGTGGGCAGGGTCTGGGGTGGGGCTTGGTGCCAGGGTGGGCGGGGCACAGGAGCCCCAAAAATGTTGTTGTACAGGCCCCGTGATTTCTAATGGCGGCCCTGGTCAGACAGTACATCTCTCCCTAGCTGTATGTTCTCTTGCACATAAAAATTAGGTGTACTGGAAATAAAGCATTCCCCAGATGTTTTATGGAGAAAGCAGTGGGTCTATATCCGGCAACTGACATTGCCCTTGGGAAACACCTTTTGAATGTCATCTTTCCTCAAACCCCCCCCCCCCAAAAATTTTTTAAAAGTGCAGATTTGCTACACATGAACTATATGAGTGCACCTGACCACCGGAGTATTATAGCATCCAGGCCCAATGTTTAAGCAGGTACTGTTTTTTTTTCCATCACTATTACCTCTCATCTTTACCACACATATCTACTGTATTTCTCACATCAATCGTGTATGTATATATTTGTCATTTTCTTTGATGTAGTTTTTACTTTCTAATCCCATGATCTACTGCAGTTTAAAGGGGAACTCCACAAAAACATAATCAATAAGAAATAGGCAGACTTGATGATGATGATGATTTTTAATGCTTTCTGACAGTTCCAAGCCTAGCCCCCTGCTCTCCTGCTGATCTGTCTGACTACTTTGCAGAGCTGACTGACTACTGTTACTTTGTATCAACAGCCAGCTGTCCTCAGCCTGTATCCTCCAAAATCCACAATTCCCAGCACACGTGATTTCAATAAGGAACAGAACATCACAGTGCAATGCATTTTGGGTTATGTAGTTCCTGCATGCTGTCTGTAAGCTGTGGAGAAGTTGTTACAATTTGTAACAACAGTGTTTAGTCCCTCCTTCCCTGACACAATTTCAAATGATGCAGAAAGAGAAATAATTGTTAACCAGCTGGATTTCAGCATAGAAAATGGCATTTATTTATACTTTCTGAAGAAACAGGTAACTTTTAGGGGTTTCTGTGCTATGTGGGCCTCTTTATCAAATTTTGTTTGGAAGCCAGAGTTCCCCTTTAATGATAAATAGTCCCTTTAGTGCAAATATCCAAACAAAGCAACTTTTTGTCTTTCAAGTCCAGTTTACTGTGTATTTAAATGTTTTCTGACTGAGATGTGTTATTGCCAGAATGCTGGGAAACTCCATTTTCTTAAATTGCATATTTCTGCCAGTGGGGATTAAGGGGGTTCACTTTTAGATTAAATAGATGCAGCCAGTGATATATGAGACAATATGCAACCAATGTTCATTTATTTTGAGTAATTTTTTCACTATTCAGATTTTCGTTCAGCAGCTCTCCAGTTTGGAATGTCAGTAGCTTGCTGGTTGCTAAAGCCTAATTTATTGTACCCTACCAATCAGATCATGTTAGAATGAGAGACTGAACTATGAATAGAAGAGTGTCTGAATAGAAAGATAAGTAAGACATTAACAATAAAATTGCAGCCTCACGGAACAATAGTTTTTGGCTGCCGGGATCAGTGACCCCATTTGACAACTAGAAAGAGGAGGAAGTAGAAGGATTTTTAAATAAGGATTATTAAATAAAAAAAGACCAATTGTAGAGTTGCTAAGACTTCTTTCTTAAAGTGAACACCACCTTTAAGCGGCCATTGAATTTCAGTCTTGAAATAAAAGTTGTGCATGTTAGCAAATGATTGCAGCTTTACAGCCTAAGTATTATAACCAAACAGTAGAACCGTGGTATTACAAATGTTTGTCTCTTTGTGTGGTCTTGTCATCCTTCCTTCACTCTGTCCTCACCACCTATCTTTGTCACTCATCCTTGTAATAAAAATGTATTATTAACTCCTTTGTGGTGCTAATGCCTGGGTATTTGTTATGAGGGTAAGCATATGTTTATGGATTCATACTTTTCCCAACAGGCATGTTTAATGTCCGTTGAAGCTGTGTAAATCAATGGCTCCACAGGAAGTAAATACATTTATGCAATTTGCAAAAACGGATTACAAGGTCAGTACTGGCATAGGCCTACTGGTTTAGAATGAACACTTAAAGGAACAGTAACACCAAAAAATTAAAGTGTTTTAAAGGAAAGACAATATAATGTACTGGTGCCCTGCACTGGCACAACTGGAGTGTGTGCTTCAGTAAAACAACTACAGCTTCTATAAACAAACTGCTGTGTAGCCATTGGGGCAGCCATTCAAGCATATGATACATAGTAGATAACAAATAAGGCCTGAAGAATTCCATTGCATGTTAAAGATCTTATCTGTTATGTGCTGTGTATCCTGTGCTTTTTCTACTTTTTGAGCTATGAATGGCTGCCACCATGGCCAGGGCCCCTAGGCTGAATGTCCCCCAGTGGAGAGTTTTTGCAGTTTTTAGTTCCTGTGGGGCCCTGTCAGGCCCATCTATGTGCAATGACAGGAGCAGAGTCTGCCTGGCAGGCAGATTCCAGTCCTGTCATGGCGCTCAAACATGGAGTGGATGGGACATAATCAGAAAGCGGAATAAAAGCCAAGCCTAAACCTCTGTCTGTTCAAGCTTCTCTCATTTAAAGGAGAAGGAAAGCTACTAAAGCAGTTTATTGCCAGTACATTAGCAACAATAGTGCAAGCTATAACACTATATTTATTCTGCAGAATGCTTTACCATACTTGAGTAAACAGCTCTTGAAGTGTTCTGTGTTTGTTTAGGATAGCAGCTGCCATATTGGCTTGTGTGACATCACTTCCTGCCTGAGTCTCTCCCTGCTTGCTCATAGCTCTTGGCTCAGATTACAGCAGGGAGGGGAGGAGGGAGGGGAAAGGAGCAGACTGAGCATGCTCAAGGCCGTGCCCTGGAGGTTTAAGCTGAAAACAGGAAGTCTGATACAGAAGCCCATGAGTACACAAAAGAAGGAAAGAAATGCGGTGTTTCTTTTGACAGAGGACTCAGAGCAGCATTACTTTGAGGGTTTATTGGTGTATTTATATAGACCTTTCTAATAAAGCTTACTTAATTTTAGCCTTTCCTTCTCCTTTAAGGGAAAACCCCTTTCATCTCCGAACAAGGTTATAGATATATGTTGTATGAATCATTTGATTTATAATAGTCAGAACAGTTCCTAGTTGTACAGTATATTTAAAATTTCCTGCAGAGTGTGTGGCGTTTTCTACACAGAGCTGTGATAAGCTCAAATGGGTCTGTGAGAACAAAGGCAATAAAAGAAGTTAATTAAGTTGACTTAATAAATTCCTAGGAGCTATCAGTCCACTTGCAGAAAAATCTAGTCAACTGTATTGAGTTTAGACAAGATCAGGCCCTTCCCCACTTCCCTTACCCAGGTCACTCCTCACAAACCCCCTGGGAACAGGGTGGTGGCAAGTTTTAATCTGGTTATACTAAAGATACAAAGGCAATGCAGAATTGGAAATGTAAATGACTGTGCTGTATGTAATCAAACAGCCTTGTGTCAGTACAGTTCTTATTATGGCTAGTAATAGAATGTCAAGATCCATATCGTTGGGAGGAAAAATCAAATTAAGATGCCCTGGAGCTTCCAAAATTATATTACCAGTCATTTGCATTAAGATTGTTTGTGCTTGTGCAGCAGGACCCATATTCTCTCCATGCTCAACCGCCTTTGCCTCATTCATGAACAGCAGGTAAATAGGTGAGTTTTCTTTTAACCTGAGAAATATCAGAGCAGGCTTCTGCATGTAGAGATGGGTCAAATAGTATAGACTATTATACAGAATACCTTTGCAGTGCTTATGGAGTGGATTGGCACAAGTAAGACAGTGAACCTTTACATGTCTTTCAATCTAAAGTTCATATCACATTCACACAATCTGGTCGCTTTTATTAGGAGCCAGTTAATCCACCTGTATGTTTTTGAGCTTAGGAGGAAATATGTGCCCAGTACTTAGGTCAGAATTTAATTTGTTAAGTACTGAGCCACTTTGTGATTCTGTGCCATTATTTTCTTTTTTTTGTGGTAATTATGAGTAATTGTATTACAGGTATGGGACCTGTTATCCAGAATGCTCGGTACCTGGGGTTTTCTGGATAATGGATCTTTCTGTAATTTGGATCTTCATACCTTAAGTCTACTAGAAAATCATGTAAACATTTGATAAACCCAATGAACTGGTTTTGCTTTCAATAAGGAATAATTATATCTTAGTTTGGATCAAATACAAGGTACTATTTTATTGTTACTGAGAAAAGGAAATCATTCTAAAGAATTTGGATTATTTCATTATAATGGAGTCTATGGGAGATGGCATTTCTGTAATTCTGAGCTTTCTAGATAATGGGTTTCCGGATCCCATACCTGTAATTATCAGTAGAGGGCCCAAACTCCCTTGCCAACCAAAGGTCCAAAAATTCAGAGCTCCAGCATCAAGACATCCATAGAACAAATACATAATGAGGAACAATATGAGTGCAAACTTGAATCATTGATTGTTAAGAAAGAAACTTTAATGTATAAGTTAAATAAAATATATTCCACCAGGTTTCACTATATAGGGCACAGCTGTAATGTCATAATATCCTAAATTATTAATATTAATATTATTAATTAATAATTAATTCTTAATTATGTAAGAAATTAGAAATACTTTAAAGAAGGAATTAGGGGAAGGTTGTTTACTAAAATGTAAAACAATCATTTAGTAAAAATGCTGAATTGCAAGTTGATATTGGTATGATGCCAATATACTGCTTATAAAAAAAATTCCAAGTTGTTAGATGTTTAAATTTAACCCATTTGGACTAGCTAGTGGGAGGGCACAGAGTGATGCTAAATACCCCATTCTAGCACTACAGTAACCTAGTAGTATCGGTTGATGTGTGCACTAATAGTAGTAGTTACGCTTTGGTAATATTCTTTTGTAACTTTGCATTTCATGTAATTAAACGATTATCTTTGCATGTAAACACAAGTTAGACTGCATCGGGAATGCACACTCTCAGTAAATCACAAGATGAGTAGCCCATCTTACATTTTTGGACACACCCACAGAGGAGTGCCTCTTGCTTTTTGATTGATAGCTCTTAAGGAAGCCAATAAGCCTGTATTAGTTGCTTTGTTCATTGTTAGTTTGAGCAAGTCACTACTTGCTTCTAAGATTTGTTGTTAAGTTAAATTGTTAAGTCGGCTCAGGGAAGGTACAAACTGTAGCAATGTGGAGGAAAATGTAAATTAACAAAAACATGATTACCTGCTGCCAGACAAATTTATAACAATTAGACAAAATGTATAAAATTGCTAGGCACAGCTATAGACATGAGATAGGAACATAATTGCACCCATTACAACACCATACACAACTGCTTGGGCCAACTCCTACTGAAGCACCATGTCTGATTTGCTGTTAGCCCCTACTATGGTGTTTCAGGAGCAAGGCACAGTGCATTGAAAATGCAAAAACATTTTTCATAAATAGTTGATTAAATAATTTTTAAGCTCTGGTTCATAACCTTTGTATACACCAAGACCTTTATCATTTTGTTCAGGAAAGGGTTTTACAAAACATTTTGATAACAATCCTCTGAGCGACAACCAGTGTCATACAGCTGCTGCAATGGTAAGCATAAAAAGGTACGTAGTTTTGTATTAAAAACAGAAAACTGATGAGACCCATTGATTGGCTGGCCAATGAAGACGTTGAAATGAAGATATAATGAATGTTCTCAGCAACTCAAAAATAGGGATTTATTTTCATTGTCAGACTTCTGATATGATCAACATGAAAAATATATATATAAATATATACACACAAAGTAAAAGCAAAAGCTAGTACCATTAACTTTTCAGTTATTAAATGGTACAGGTGACAAGAGACACCTATTGAGAATAATGGAATGAGTTGACATTAGGTTAAATTTACATCTGGCTAGCCAAAATGTACTTGTTTTTGTTTCTTGCATTGCCTGGATTGACTCCTAAGAGCCCATAAACAGAGCATTTGTTCCTGTACCCATGGCAGATTCAAGTTGTGTTAACACATTGGTGCAAGGGAGAACGTATGCATTGTGTCCCCTAATGCTCCTGCATTCTGAAAGGGGAACTATCACGAAAATAATAATTTAATATAAGCTTCAACATACTGAAATAAGAAACCTTCTAAATGTAATTAGTTAAAAATTCGCTATCGTTTCTGAAATAATCAAGTTTATCTTCACTATTCCTCGCTCAGCATCTGTTTCTCCTCATTTTGTCTTTTTCCAGGAGTTGGGTGCCAGATATTCATTGACAGTTAGATCCAATATATCTTATAGGGGGGCTCCTTTTGCCTAGAAGATGTATTAGGGCAGAGACACACTCTCAGATTAGCAGAGATTAGTTGCCCATCGACAAATCTCTTTAATCTCCCCAAACTGCCTCCTGCATTCTAGAATGTAAATCGCCAGCGGGATGGCAATCGGTGCTCTTCAGACAACTTCGGAAAACGAAGCTCTCTGAGTGCCATCCCGCTGGCGATTTAGATTTTATCGCTGGGCAACTAAATCTCCCCGAATCTGAGCGTGCGTCTCTGCCATTAGAGCTCACTCTATTAAAATCACCAGACTTCCTGTCTCTCTACATGCAGGATTTGTGCAAAAGGCAATTATTTTATTAGATTTTTTTTGTACTGCAATCAGTTATTTGAGTGAGCTCTAATACATCTGCTAGGAAAGGGAGCCCCCCCTTATAAGATAGTATACTGATAGTGTTACTGTCAATGACACAAAACTTGCAAAAAATAGTGGGAGCACTTACCAGGTACTAGGATTCACCTGTGCATGTCACAAAACCGAAGATCCCAACGGTTGCTTCCAAAGAGAGAGTGAGTTTGTAGGTGCAGCACCAAGGAATCCAGGAGGTAGAAAAATTAAAAATATAAACCTTTATTCAAGCATTTTAAAATGGTAGTAGGAAAAAACATGCCCCACACTAAACAAAGGGCTGTTCACTCAGTGTGTGAGTGAACAGCCCTTTGTTTAGTGTGGGGCATGTTTTTTCCTACTACCATTTTAAAATGCTTGAATAAAGGTTTATATTTTTAATTTTTCTACCTCCTGGATTCCTTGGTGCTGCACCTACAAACTTACTGTCAATGACAATCTGACACCCAACTACTGCATGAAGAGAAACAGATGCTGAGAGAGGAATAGTGAATATTAACTTATTATTTCAGAAATTATGCAGAATTTTTAATTGATTGTATTTGGAAAGCTTATTATTCAGTATGATGAAGCCTATATTAAATTTTCATATTTGCGATAGTTCCCCTTGAAGGTAAGGACATGACAAAGGATGCACACATCCTCTCTATACTGCACCTGCCCCTGTTGTATACAGTTCTACCAGTTCTAAAGTGCCACCATATGAGATTCACTCCCAACAGTTGTTAGCTGTTAATTGAACTCTGTACCTGTGTTATTAAGAGAAAAATAAAAGAGATGATATAAGTTAGCCTGTAGTTCTTCCATAAGAGCAGGGGCGTTTCGGATATTAATGCTGCCTGAGGCGGCGTTCGGAATGCCGCCCCCCTCCCCCATCGTGCTTACCTTCAGATCGCCGACGGGGGTACAGTGGGGGCCGCATCGCTAGCGCAGAGGGCGAAATTCCTCTCTCTGCGCTAGAAAAAACTAAAATTCGGCTTACCAGGAGCAGCTTATTGCCGGTAACTGCTGGGGAGCTGTCGTCTGAGGCAAGGTACTCACTCACGCCCCTGTATTAGAGACTGCAACCTCAGAGGATCATACACAATTGATTAAAATGTGCCAAACAGGCATTTCAGTCCCTCCAATAGAAGATAGGGATGCCCACTTCTCTGGAAAAGAATGGTTTCCTCTATTTTTATCCTACTTTCCTGTTAACAACTTTAGCATTAGAGATGTCGCGAACTGTTCGCCGGCGAACTTGTTCGCGCGAACATCGGGTGTTCGCGCTCGCCGGAAGTTCGCGAACGTCGCGCGACGTTCGCCATTTTGGGTTCGCCATTGTTGGCGCTTTTTTTGCCCTCTCACCCCAGACCAGCAGGTACATGGCAGCCAATCAGGAAGCTCTCCCCTGGACCACTCCCCTTCCCTATAAAAACCGAAGCCCTGCAGCGTTTTTTCACTCTGCCTGTGTGTGCTGAAGAGATAGTGTAGGGAGAGAGCTGCTGCCTGTTAGTGATTTCAGGGACAGTTGAAAGTTTGCTGGCTAGTAATCGTTTTGATACTGCTCTGTTATTGGAGGGACAGAAGTCTGCAGGGGTTTGAGGGACATTTAAGCTTAGGTAGCTTTGCTGGCTAGTAATCTACCTTCTACTGCAGTGCTCTGTATGTAGCTGCAGTGGGCAGCTGTCCTGCTTCTGATCTCATCTGCTGACTGCTGCAATAACAGTAGTCCTTGTAAGGACTGCTTTTATTTATTTTTTTGTTGTTTTACTACTACTACTACTACTACTACTACTATAAGAGCCCAGTGCTATTAGTCTAGCAGTGTTGGGGAGTGGGACTGGTGTGCTAATCTGCTGCTCCTAGTAGTTCAGCAGCACCAACTTTAATTTTTTTTTTTTAATATTCATTTTTTTTTATTTTACTTTTTTTTATTTTACTACCGCTGTAGTAGTGTATAAGTTGACCTTTTAGGCATTATTTGCCCTGTAGGCATTATTTGCACACTGTTTTCTTCAACCCGCCATCTAGCTGTGTGACCTTGTTCACATTCTGTCTAAATATCCATAATATTACCGTCTCCAGAAAAAACACCGGAGTGACTTTTTTCAAGCAGCCATAATATATTTTACGTAATCCGTATCCACCGCTGTAGTAGTGTATACGTTGACCTTGTAGGCATTGTTTGCCCAGTTTTTTTGGCCGCAGCCACTGAAGCACAGAGGCCAGAAAAAATATGCCATATAAATGCTGAAAATAGTCATTTTTTGCCATACGTTGACTCAACGTATATGGCAAAAAATGACTATTTTCAGCATTTATATGGCATATTTTTTCTGGCAACTGTGCTTCAGTGGCTGCAACCAAAAAACTGGGCAAACAATGTCTACAAGGTCAACGTATGGCGAAAAATGACTATTTTCAGCATTTATATGGCATATTTTTTCTGGCAACTGTGCTTCAGTGGCTGCGTCCAAAAAAACTGGGCAAACAATGCCTACAAGGTCAACGTATGGCAGTTGTTTAAAGAGAACAGTAGATTACTAGCCAGCAAAGCTACCTAAGCTAAAATGTCCCTCAAATCCCTGCAGACTTCTGTCCCTCCAATACAGAGCAGTATCAAGCAGATTACTAGCCAGCAAACTTACTATCATCTGTCCCTGAAATCACTAACAGCTCTCCCCCTACACTATCTCTTCCAAGCACACACAGGCAGATTTTTCAGATACATTTTTGCCCTTGATCCCCCTCTGGCATGCCACTGTCCAGGTCGTTGCACCCTTTAAACAACTTTAAAATCATTTTTCTGGCCAGAAATGTCTTTTCTAGATGTTAAAGTTCGCCTTCCCATTGAAGTCTATGGGGTTCGCGAACCGTTCGCGAACCGCTCGCGTTTTTGCGCAAGTTCGCGAATATGTTCGCGAACTTTTTTTCCGACGTTCGCTACATCCCTATTTAGCATCAAGCATTATGGTGGTAAATACCAGCCTGCTGGTCTCCAGAGCTTTGTGCAATAATAACTAGGGTTCATTTTGTTGTATCCCTTCGAGAATTATGTTTTTCTAGCTCACACATAAGGCCCTTACGGTACTGGCACACGGGGAATCTTGTTGCTGAAATTAATTTGCGCTACCATGGAGGACAAGTCGTTGTTTTTCGAAGTAACCCAAAGTTTTCTTGCAATGCAACTAGGGTCGCCAACTGGGTGGTATTTTACTGGCCTGCCCGGTAAAAATTATGGTTGATCCCAATTCTATTAATAGGGAAAAAAGATAAATATATAGGAAGGCCGTTTTTTTCCAGAAAAGGTGGCAACCCTAGATGCAACTTTGGAAAATGAAGCCCTGAGCATATTTCTCCATCGGTGAATTATTGCTAATGGGAAATCATTTTGGGAAGATTTGATGCCCCAAATGCAGGCGACAAAAAAAAAAAAAACAGTACCCTTATTCTTTATTTGTCTTAATTTACACACCACAACCGCACAAAACCAAAGGTGACAGGAAGTGCAATCACAATGTAGACTTGCAAGAATGAATTAATCTATATTTGTTACATTTCTTCAGCCCCAGGAGAAAATGTGAAATGTATATTAGGCAAACATTCACTATTGCTTGTTTAATGGGGGGGGAGGGGGAGAATTTCCACCAGTACTATCACACAGGTTATTCTCCCTTCTCAGATTCCTAAGGGCAAAACCCTCACGAGCTAAATGCTAATACGACACAAACAGCAGCTCCCACACTCTGCTGCAGCTGTGGAATGTGGACGTTTGTTTCGCAACAAAAGAGCAGCAGTTGGGATGTTTCATATCGAACGACGCTATGTCAATAAATAGAAATGACGTTCTTGCCGAGCCCATCTTTTACAGGAACCGGTTTTGTTGCCTAAATGCCTTTATAAATAGTGGGAACATATAACAGACTCGCTTCTGTAAGGAAATAAATGATTCATCATTGAAACAGACTACGACAAACGCTTTCCCTTTATTTACTGCTCCCCCACTCCATGTAACAAAATGGTACAGCCTGCATCTCCTTACCATATTGGGAGAATATCTGGCCTGCCAGCATCAGCGGGCTGTTCCAAATATCAGAAAGAGGGGAATTCGGCTGACGATTCGATGAGCCCCAGCTGTATTAAAATGGACGCCTGAAGTGTAATATGGGGAGGTGGAACATTCTGTATGTGTGACTGTCTTCTTACTGCCATAGGGAAAGGGCATTTCCAACGTATATAAATGAGCCCCGACTGAGAACGTTTTGAAAGCCAGGGTAACGTCGGTTTTCAATAGGACAAGAAAAGAAAAGCACTCGTTTTATCCTTGGATAAATAACCTCCCTGTATGGCATGTGCTCTCTCGTCAGCTCTATACAGGAGGACATTATGCACAGGAATAAGGGAAGGAAGTATGTACAGGGTGTGTGTGGAGGGTTATTACACGTTGGACGGAGAAATCATTCCTATTTTATGGTTTTCAGGGGACCAGAAAAACGTAATATCTGGGAAAATGTCAAATCTGGGAAATGCATTATATGTTAATGGGACCACAAAAAAACGTGGGAAATATGAGGGAAAATGTAAAATGAGGGGAGGTTTTGCTGCAGATAATTTCAGAAATTGTTAGATTCCTGACAATAACAGCAGATCCTGGAAACAACCCGCAAGGTTGAATTGGAACCATTTCAGGCGCTCCCAGACATTTACTGATGACTGACCCCTACATGGAGCTTTTTATTCCTCTAAATACTTCAGCATTATGCAATAAATGCCATGCAATTCAGCTTGCAGCCCTCCCCCTGAGATCTTCAGCACATTACTGCTTTTCTGCTGTGCCTGGTCTGGTACATATTCATATATTTTCATCATTTATACAGTAAAAACTGTAGCATCACTGGGTGTTTGTTGAGCTGAATACTGGGTAGGAGGGAGCACACGGAGGGTGGTCCTAGAAAGCATTTATGTACTGTTTAGTAGTTAAGTAAAGGGTGTATAGAGTTGGACGAATACAAGCAGACTGGTATTTTGGGAATTAACAAAAGGAGATTGCAAATTAGTGTTTGTGCCATATGGCCACAGTGTCTGTCACAAGGGGGAGGAAATTATGAGGTTATGTCCCTTTAAGAGATTACATAGTAAGTAAGTAAGGTTGAAAAAAGACACATGTCCATCGAGTTCAACCTTTTTTTTTTTTTATTAACTACCTATCTGCCAGGGTTAGCTCAGTGCCTCATGCATTGTTTTGTACTGTAACAGACAAAGGTCATAGCGGGAATACAGTCCAAATACTTGGATATCTGGATACTGAACTTCTTAGCAATGTAATCCCTTCAAATTAAATCCTGTTTCTTAAAGAGTTAACAAGAAATGCTAATTTAGTGCTGCTTTCCCGTGGATTATAATGGATAGTCTCAGACAGCGCCAGGTTTCTGGGTTTTTCCCCAGTACGTTATTCTGTGACACAAGCATGTGTATATAAAGAGAGAGGGTGGCCAGGGAATTTTGTTTATTGTACACTGAGCTCCTGAGTATAATCAGAAAACAGACTGTGCTGTACAGATGGATACCCCTATGACTATATAAGGAGTATGCTCGCTGTGCAGAAGACTTATTTAGCAGCATAAATGCAAATTTAGTGCAGTTCCCTAAAGTTATGATCTTCCGGGACAGCAATAAAGACAAATCAAGCAAAATTCATAGTCATAAAAGCTTCTGCGTTAGTCTTAGAATCATACATTAATATGATGACCTCTCTCTCTCAAGTCACCATGTGACTTATTAATATTACTTTGACTGTTGTTGCCTTGAGAAAATATCACTTTATATTTAACCATGTGGGTACTAAGATATACTGCCCGGTGTTAGGTGAATTTCCTGCAGCTTTTCAGTTTAGATGAGCAGACTACAGAAAATGTAAGAATGCTCACACAATGAGTGTTTCATAAGTGTCCCTGGTTAAAGGGTATTATTAGTGAGTGCTAGATTGTTCACACAGTATGGCTGATTAGTCATTACTTCAGTTGCATAGAAACAAATGCAGTCTATGGTATACACATGAAGTATTGACTAGTCCATTTCTTTCACATTCTGTTACATTTCTGTTGACGTAATTCATTTTTCAAAATTATCCCCATTTAAAAGGGGTGATAAAGAAATACTTGCATCAAGTGCAGTTGAAATGCAGTGGCATTGAAATCATTATTCTTTATAAAGTGCTGCCATATTATGCAGTGTTTAACACAGAAACCCATGCATACTCCGGGTCAAATGTATCTGGATATTGCCTGTCCAACATCTCATTCTGAAACCCAGGGTTTGAATATGAAGATGGTCTGCTGTTATAAACATCTCTAATTTGCTGGGATGTGTTTTTATACTAGCTGCTGAAACGTTCATGGAATTTGCTTTAAAGGGTCTGTTCCCCTTTAAATTAACTTTTAGTATGATTCTAGATATTCTGAAACAATTTGCAATTGGGTTTCATTATTTGTGTTTTTTGAGTAAGTTAACGTTTTATTCAGCAGCTCTCTTGTTTGCAATTTCAGCAATCTGATTGCTAGGGTCCTAGTTACCCTAGCAACCATGCACTGCATTGAATAAGAGACTGGAATATGAATAGGAGTGCATAAATCTTGCGAAACGAAAGCACTCCAAAATGCACAAATCTTGTCAAACGACCGCACTCCAAAATTTATTTTCCCCTTAAATGCCTTTAATGGTCACATGTCAGGGCAGCAAGTACAGAGATGCAACATTTCAAGTGGTTTTGCTTGATAAAGAGTGGGGAGCCACTTGAAACATTGCATCTCTGTACTTGCTGCCCTGACAGGTGACCATTAAAGGCATTTTAAAGGAAAATAAATTTTGGAGTGCGTTTGACAAGATTCATGTACAGTTTTGAGGAGCTGTGGTGGATAAGTCATATGACGTGCACCCAAACCAGAAAGTGATACATAAGGTAAGTGTGGTTTGTTTGGAACTATTTATATGAATATGAGTGGCCTGAATGGAATGATATGTAATACAAGGTAGCAATAACAATAAATGTGGCCTTACAGAGCATTTGTTTTTAGATAGGGTCAGTGACCCCTGTTTGAAAGCTGGAAAGGGTCAGAAAAAAAAAGGAAAATAGTTAAAAAGCCATACAAAATAAATAATGAAGACCAATCGAAATTCTACAGCATACTAAAGTTAACTTAAAGGTGAACCCCCCCTTTAATTCAGCCATTAGCATTAGAAAGGTTTGCCACTTATATGGGATGATTAGGCATAGTTAGTACTTTGCGCTCCAATTGATCCTCCTTGCATTCAGTTGGGTTAAAGGAACAGTTCAGTGTAAAAATAAAAACTGGTTAAATAGATATGCTGTGCTAAATAAAAAAAAATGTTTCTAATAAAGGTATAGGATCTGTTATCCAGAATGCTTGGGACCTGGGGCTTTCCGTATAAGGGGTCTTTCCGTAATTTGGATCTTCAAGTCTTAAGTCTACTAAAAAATAATGTAAACATTAAATAAGCCCAATACGCTGGTTATGTTTCCAATAAAGATTAATTATATCTTAGTTTGGATCAAGTACAAGCTACTGTTTTATTATTACAGAGGAAAAGGAAATAATTTAAAAAAAATTGGATTATTTCATTATAATGGAGTCTATAGGAGACAATCTTTCTGTAATTTGGAGCTTTCTGGATAACGGGTTTCCGGATAAGGGATCCCATACCTGTATAGTTCATTAGCCAGAAATGTAATGTATAAAGGCTGGAGTGAGCAGATGTCTAACGGAACACAACACAACTTCCTGCTTTTCAGCTCTCAAACTCTGAGTTAGTCAGCTACTTGAAAGGAGGCCACATGGTACATAGCTGTTCAGTGAGTTTCTCAGCATTCAGCTCAGATTTAAAAACAGTTATGACCCATGTGGCCCCCTCACGTCTTTGATTGGTTACTGCATGGTAACCAATTAGTGGAAACCAAGAGAGCTGCAAAGCAGGAAGTAGTGTTCTGGCTATATGTTACACATCCAGTCACTTCAGCCTTTATACATTACATTCTTGGCTAACTATATTGAAAACATTTTTTTATTTTGCACAGCCTATCTATTTACCCAGTTTTTATTTTTATACTGAACAATTCCTTTAAAGTCAGGGCTCTGTGCAGGCCAGTCCCATCTTACAAACTCACTCCTATGCACAATAATGCATAGGTGCATTATTGTGCTGTAACAGAAACCTTCCACAGAGAAGCAGTACAGAATTTTAAGATTGTCTTAATATTTTGTAGCATTAAGATTTGCTTTTACAGGACTCAAAATACCCTAGCCCAGACCACGAAAAACATCCCTAGACCAGTATTCGTCCTCCATTTCAATTTACAGTTGACCTTACACATTTAGGGAGGTAGCAGTTATCGTGACCTCAAACCAAACCCAGGCTTGTTTGTTAGACTAGATGTGAAGCATGATTTATCAGTGCAGAAAGCCTAGGCCTAGGGGTGCCCCCCGCTCAAATCAGGCCCTGCAGAAAGCCAATCTCCACTTCTCCAGGGCCCAGTGTCATTGATCGTTACACCACTTCTGCCAATGTATTGCACTGTACATTATAGTGATCCTAGGCTTGTGTACAGATTCTCACCCATAAAAATAACATCCTTTTAATCAATAATTCTTGTGCTGATGGTGATGACGTGTTTATAATTTTGTTCACTACTAGCCATGTAAATTGTTCCAATGCATTTGGCCATATCAGGGCTGGCGCCCTAGGCAAGCCGGGTGCCCCCCCCCCCTGGTGTGCGTGCCCGACCATGTCAAAGACGAGATTGACGGAGCACTGGAGGGAAGGGTGACAGGAGGGAGGGGAGAACGAGGGGGTGGGTGACAGGAGGGAGGGGAGAATGAGGTGGGGAGGGTGACAGGAGGGGAGGGAGGGCAGAACGACGGAGGGGTAGATGACAGAGGGAAGGAGGTAGAGTAAGAATGAGGGGTTTGGACATGGACTAGGGGTAGGCAGAAGACCATTTTAGAGGTAGCTGCCAAGCGCCACTTTATTGTGCCTCAGGCAGCTGCCTCTTTTGTCTACCCCTAGTTCCGGCCCATGCCATATAGGGTATAAACTAAATGCATCACCAAGACCCGATTCATGAGTGCCTGTAACAGAAGGATGCGCAGGACTTTGGACCATTAGTTTTGTAGCTCCTTCCTTCAGTAACGGGACTGGCAGACTTACTTGATATGATAATTATGGGGCCTGTGTGGTTATTTTGCTACCCTATCATGAGAGCTTGAGGGCAGGTGTGATAGCATTATTGTCATGCTAAGTGAGTGATGCTTGATGGCTTTTCCATAGGCCACTGGCACGTGGGCGATTTTAAATTACACTTCATGTCTTGTTGCAGTATTATGGCAGAGACACGCTCAGATTCGGGGACAAATCTCCTCTTCTTCGGGTGACTAATCCCCTTCCTGCCGGCTAGAATGTAAATTGCCAGCGGGATGACACTCAGAGCACAGTTTTCTGAAGTTGGAAACTTTGTGCGACTTTGGGAAACGAAGCACTCTTGAGTGCCATCCCGCAGTCGATTTACATTCTAACCGGTGGGAAGGCAGTTCCGGGAGACTAAATCTCCCCTAATCTGAGCGTGTGTCTCTGCCCTTATAACGTTTACTGCTTTGATACTGAGCAATTATAACTCAAGGATGAAGTAGTCGGCATTACCAGTATAGTTTTCACATTCAGACCTGCAATTTTTTAAGGGCATGGCAAAAGTAGATCCCTTTAAAGTAGGAATACATAATTTGTTAGGATGCAAAAATATGCTCTGTGATGTTTTTAGTTGGTCTTCAAAATCCTCTTTAATACCTATAAAGCTATTTATACAGTATATATTAATTATTGATATGAGATGCATAATTTTTCAGTTTACATTCACGTGTAATTCATAACTTCCCCCAAATAATGACTTTTTATCAGCAGCAGCAGCTCAATAAATCTGGTTGGCAACAACAGTTTAGATTGTAAACTCATGCGAGCAGGGGCCTCAATCAGGTAGGTTGGAATTTTCCATTGGATTGAGGAGCAATAAAGTTATAGAACCATACATTTGTATTACATTGATCGGTCAGCCTGCAGAGCTGCAATTATTCACAACAGGAAGATGCACAGATTCACCTTAATTTTAGTAGGTAATAGTGGTGGTTCCCTGGAAGCTCCGTCCCTGACCTCCTAATTGTATTAGTAGTACATTTGTAAACTTGGAAATCACACACTAGGAGCAGAATTACTGCAAATTACGCTTTTATTGTGCATCCACACTACGGAGCCAATTCACAAATGGTCGAATATCGAGGGTTAATTAACCCTCGATATTCGACTGGGAATTAAAATCTTTCGACTTCGAATATCGAAGTCGAAGGATTTTAGCTCAAATAGTGCGATCGAAGGATTATTCCTTCGATCGAACGATAAAATCCTTCGAATCGAACGATTTGAAGGATTTTAATCCAATGATCGAAGGAATATCCTTCGATCAAAAAAAGTTAGCCAAGCCTATGGGGACCTTCCCCATAGGCTAACATTGAGTTCGGTAGCTTTTAGATGGCGAACTAGGGGGTCGAAGTTTTTTCTTAAAGAGACAGTACTTTGACTATCGAATGGTCGAACGATTTTTAGTTCGAATAGTTCGATTCATAGTCGATGGTCGGAGTAGCCCAAAAAACACTTCGAAATTCGAAGTTTTTTTACTTCGAATCCTTCACTCGAAGTTAGTGAATCGGCCCCTACATGTTTCGGGCACCAAGTGCCCTTTTTCAAGTGTGTACAAATCAGTGTAAAAAAAATCCTTTTTTTCTTTAGTGTGGGGTTACTGTAGTTGGTTAAACACATTCTTTCACCTTCTTTAGGGCTTGTACAGATGAGGGGTTTTTCTTGCATTCACCTGAAGTTAGCTTTAGAGCTCTTACACACTGGCAAATGCATAAATTGCATTTAAATGTGTTTTTTTAAAGTTTAAAACACAACTCTGTGAAACACATAATGCTGTATTCTGCACTTACATGGGCCTGTGTGAGTTCGGGACCTTTGAAATTAATAGGCTACATTTTTTCCTGTGCTCCCTGCAGCCAAATGCTTTAAAACTGACTGCATGGGAACGCAGGAAGAACTGCTCATCTGTAAAAGCTCTAATACCACTTTCTTCACTACCAGCTTTAAGTCTCCCCATGAAGAGTGTATTATAAAATTAAAAGGAACAGTTCAGTGTAAAAATGAAACTGTGTAACTAACTATAGTTAGCCAAAAACGTAATCTATAAAGGTTGGAGTGAACGGATATCTAACATAAGTCAGAACACTACTTCCTGCTTTATATCTCACTAACTCTTAGTTAATCAGCTATTTGAAGGAGGGGACATAAGAGCTGAACTCCACGAGTGCTTTTGTAGGATGGTGTTGGATCGACAAAACGGATCTTACAAGTCGTGTGTTGTCGTGTGGGTTTAAATATAATGTGACTGATACAAAAATCGCATGTGTAAGCTACATTTAAAATTTTCCATACGACACGACTGTCTGATTTGATTGGTGCATGCTGCGTCTCCATCCAACAAGGTAAAAACTGATGGTGTCCGAAAGACGCCGTGAACTAAAGACTCCATCAGATTTATCTGATCTGACTTTAAAGGGGACCAATCACCCAAAAAAATATTCAAAATCCTATTTTATCAAAATTAGCTTTAATTACACTATATAAATTTGAATCTTGTTTCCATTAGTCTGGGAATTCATAATTATAGCAAGCAGGCAGGAGCCATTTTGTGGACACTGTTATTAAGACAAGCCTTGCATCATCTCAGAATCTTGTTTGTGCACCAGAATGGGGGACCTGATGTCCATCCCCATGCCCTGACTACACAATTAAATGTTGAAGAGAACAAGGGAGTGTGTGGAGTGATATCTAGGAAGTGTTCAATGGAAAGTGAAAGTAATTGTTTGCCCCGCCTCTATGCCCAGGCATAGAGGAGGGGCAGACAATATTTGATTGACAGCTGAGATTTTTAATTGAGCTTACAACAGCTATGAATGCTTTAATAAAAAATAGAAATCGGATTTCATGTTTAATTTAAAAAGGACTTTTAGTATATAGCTTTTTGTGTCTGGTTAGGGTCCACTTTAACGGAGGAACTCCAGGGGCGATTTTGGCGCGAACCGGCGCGCTGCTCAAAAATGCAGGCACTAAGTCGGTTACGACAGAAATAAGGTAAGAGATGGAAATGTCGGATTAAGTCATGCAACACCATCCAACGTTCCTGTTGCTTACCTTATTTCCGTTGCATCCGACTTGATGGCTGCATTTTTGCGCAGCTCGTTGGTTCACGCCGAAATCGCTCGTGGAGTTCTAACCTATATTCTAGCCTTGGGGCAACAGATTTCGTAGCATCCTACAAAAGCGTGGTGTTGCAGGGAGGATTCGATAAAATCTGACCCACAAAATCTGAATCAGATTTAAAGCAAACAGTTATGACTCATATGCCCCCCCCTCAAGTCACTGAGCTGCAAATAGTTTTCTGGCTATTATGTTAGACATCCATTCACTGCAGCCTATATAGATTATATCAGTGCTGTCCAAGTTCTGTGGTACCGAGGGCCAACATTTTACTGGCCTATGTGGAGGAGGGCCGATAATGGAAGTCAGTGTTGGCCACTCCCCCTTTTAAACCACACCCACTGTAAACCACACCCACGTTACCACAAGAACTTTTAAGATCATATCCACATTAACGATGGTAGCACACCAAAAAACCAAATGGTTGGTGCTCACTGCAGGGAAATTCCTCATCACTCGTGAAAAATTGAAGTCATGTTAAAAACATATGGGGGGGTTGGCGGGGGAGGATCTAGCACAGAGTTGAAACCAAGGCACAGGAGATGTTTATACAAAGAATTGCTACTACAGAGAGGTAATGTACCTTGTTTACTATGACTAAAGATAAATAAGTTAGGGACCACCATGTGGGGTTTTACCTTGACGTGGTATGGTGGCTTATCAATATTATGATCATAACTTTGTAACAAAAAAACCCTGTTTCAAAATTAAATGCACTGGCATATTTACTTGAATTACTTAGACAGGGCTTTATACTTTTTGAAATTATACTTTTTGAAATTGGCCTTAGGTGTGCATCCACAAACCCCCCCATATTGATGTTAAAAACATACCCTTAAATCCATATGCCTCATCCTCCCCTGTGGATAATACAACAACCCCCCAACACATGATTAAACACCTTAGGGCCCTTAACAACAATTTCCAAATGCTAATAACCCCAAGAACAAACCCCTAACAGGCTTACATTCCACAGGTAGCGTAGGGCAAGCAGAGAATGGCACACACAAGCAGCACTGGGCAAGCAGAGAATGTCACACACAGGGAGGCAGGGCTGGGCCAAGGTATTTTTGCACCCTAGGCAAAGGCTTCAATCAGTGCCCTCCCACCCAGTCCTGCATTACCATTTCCCACCTTACCAGTCATATAGCCCCCTGTACCTGTGCCAGCACCTATCATATTGCCTCCATTTGTACCTATGCCAATGGCAGTCAATCCCCCAGATTGCCCCCAGGCCCCAATCTGTACCTGTGCCAGCATAAGCCAAAACATGCATCATATTGTTACCCCCAATCTGTACCTATGCCAGCGGCAACCAAAAGAATCCATCATAGTGCCCCAATTTGTATCTGTTCCAGCAGTGCCAACTTGTGCCAGCAGCAGCAGCCAAATATCCATCATATCATCTGTTTACCTGTGCAAGTAGCAGCCAAGATATTGCCCACAAATATGTACCTGTGCCAGCAGCTGCCAAAAGGGAGCTGGGGAGTGATTCTGTCTGGAAAAGGGGTTTATAAAGTTGAAAAACTATTAAAGGCCAAGCAAATCAGGGTTTAAAAGAAAGAAAGGAAATTCCCCTTAAAAGTGTGCCCCTAGTTCCAGCCCTGCAGAGAGGGAAGGCAGAACAGAGCAGGAGACAGGGAAAGCTCTCAGTCTAATACAGGGATCCCCAACCTTTTGAACCCGTGAGCAACATTCAGAAGTAAAAGGAGTTGGGGAGCAACACAAGCATGAAAAATGTTATTGGGTGCCAAATAAGTGCTGTGATTGGCCATTTAGTAGCCCCTATGTGGATTGTCAACCGACATTGAGACTCTGTATGGCAGTGAACCTAGTTTTTATGCAACCAAAAGTTTCCTCCAAGCCTGGAATTCAAAAATAAGCACCTACTTTGAGGCCACTGGGAGCAACATCCAAGGGATTGGAGAGCAACATGTTGCTCACGAGCTACTTGTTGGGGACCACTGGTCTAATATGTACTATATACAGTGACACAGTGCTGGTGCCACATTAGCATTTTGTATAAAGTGTGAACAGGTGAACAATGTGGGCAGTTTCAGTCTGGGTCTCAGGTGTGAACAGTACAGGATTTTAGGGGAGTGAACAATAGAGGTGTCACAAGTGTGAACAATGCAGGAGGATCACAGGTATGAACAATATAGGGGATTAGAGTCTAAATTTGAGGTTTAAACAATGCAGGGTGCAGTTTATCTCTACAGTCATACCTTTTAAATTTTACATATGGTAAACAGACACAGTATCTGGGGGGCCAAAGAAGGGCCAGTTGGACAGCCCTGGATTACATTATTGGCAAACTAACTTCATTGAAAACATTTTTTAATTGTCACAGCCTATCTATTTACCAAGTTTCATTTGTAGAATGAACAGTTCCTCTAAGGCTTATGCCAGATGGGGCTGAAAAGGCACACACAACTGATTTCGGAAAAGAATGCAAGATTTTGCATTCTCACATCAAAATCAGCAGCTTGTGCCTGCACCCAGGCCAACACAATTGTTCCAGGTTGGCCTGGGTGCAGGCACATGTGGCTGTTTTTGGAAGGGGCTGTTCCTTGGCCTGCGTATTTCAGCAGGCTGATTTTCAGCTCTGTCTGGCATTATTTATCAAAATCTGAAATTAACTCCTTTATTTCTGAAATACACTCATATGTATACTATATACATTTTCCCCAAAATTTCCTATGTGGAAAAAACTAGAAATATTCGGGTCGCACACATTTTTTGGATTTTCCAGCCAAAAACTTTTTCAGATTTTTGCCTGAAAATCATGAAATCTTCAGATTATACAATCTCTGCAGGTCTGAGATGCCGTATTTTCGGATTCTGACTTTTTCCACCCTTGGGGTATAATAAATCATGAAAAATTTGGTGTTTTTTTTCACAAAAAATTCGGAATTTATAGTTAAAAAAACCTCTAATTTGGCATTCGGTCTTTAATAAATAACCCCCATTGAGTCAGCAGCAAGACAATTCAAGAAGACAGTGTAAATCTCTATCAAGGGCTGGAGGGATGTCCTTAACTCCTTGCCTGGCAGAGAAAATAACCACTGTGAGGCTCCATGTACATATTACATAGCATCTTAGGGTAGGACTCCACAAACGATTTTGTCGCAATCCAATGCGCTGCGACAAAACGCATGTGTCTGCATCCGACAGTCGCGCCGGATCAATGCTGCGACACCATGCGAAAATTCCATCCTTACCTCATTTTTGTAGCATGCTACAAGTCGCATGCGTTTTGTCGCAGAGCGTCGGATCGCGCCAAAATCGTTTGTGGAGTCCTACCCTTATGCAAGTCAATCATGCATATCTATCACTATGTGCCAATCAGCACATAGCCAGCAACCAATTAGTGATAAGCTCTGTTCTGACAGCTGCAGGTTGAACAATGAAAGCAAACATTTGATTTGTTGCCATGGGCTACTACTCAGGTGCTGATTTTCCCAGTGTTGGCTATGAGTGTGCCTCTGGGCAGTGTGTTTGCTATTCACCAAAACTGGTGAGAGAGAGCAGCTAATATAACAGAACACCCAATTTGCAACTACACCTTTGAAAAAATAGGAAAATGATAGCATACATTCAACTCGTATATCTACAGTAGTCACATACAGCATTTATGGTGAATAAAGTTGCATTAGTATTGCTATTCGGGATAAATACATACACACAGAAGGGTAGAATTTAACATGAATTTCCTAGATGAACTTTAATGAAGCTGATTATTGTATCCATAAGAGGTTACCTATGTGTCAACCCTTTAACTGCCATATGGATTAAAAGCCAATTTCGAAGCAGCTTTCCTTAAGCCTCCACGTTCTCTATAATTATGAGCGGCTTTTTGGTGTGTGCTTTCATTTAATTGGTTGGCTTCAGAAGCGACACTTGAGTTTTTAACAGATTTTGGTTTTTTTTATCAAGATCCGAATTTTTCTGATTTTTTTAAAATAAAAAAATCTAACCAAACTAGAATCCATGATTTTACCTTATTTGTTATTAAAAAAGCACGATTTAATCAGATCAGGGGAAAACTCGATAAAATCGGGCGAAAACCTGAATAATACATTTTTTCCTGAGGGTTTTTTCCTTAAAAGCCCAAATTTTTCAGATTTGTTGAGATGGCGGATTTTTGTATTCTCACTTTTTGGAACATTTTTTCCTTTTAAAATTGAGTTTTGCACCAAAAATCCCTACCGGACTTTAATAAATAACCCCCTTAATGTAAGGGGCTGGTGTGCAAGAGAAAAGATCTGTCTGGTTTGTTCCTGTGAGTAGTAGCTGGAATTCCCCGTGCTTGTAGCATTCTATTGTATAAATAGCAGATGCTTCCTGCAGATTTAGTGAGATCTGCTCAGTTGCAAAGCATTGTGGGAATCCAGATTCAAGCTGGGAAGAAAATCCATGGCCTTTTTTTAAACTACTGTAATATAGGTCACAAGGAGCTTTGATTTGGTGCCTGTCTATAGAGAATGATCTGTTGGTACAGGGCTGCAATTACATTTCTGTTTTAACATCATCCTTTGTATAGTGAACAGTGAGCTCTGCTGGAGCCGTTAGCTGGACTAGGGCTGTCATATTGTGTGTTCAGGATACATGGCTATATTGCGTGGGTTTAAACAAACTAGGGATAGTTGGAATACATAATTGTATACAAAGAATGATTAGCATTTTGTTTGCATACAGTACAGCCTCCAAAAATGTTCTGTGGATGCTGCAAATAAACATAGGTAATGTAGTGCTGCACTCTATAGGCCTTTTTAATCATAAACTTGCAGTTGCAGTATCAGCTATATACAGCAGATGGCATGGTTGTCTTACAAACTAGCTCAAACCAAAATAGAAATAAGATTGATCAAAATACATTAGTACCAAAGCCTTGCTCTGCACTGAACATAGTTCCAATGATAATACAGTTTCACCTTAACATTTTGATAATAATGGCCTTTTAAATATTTCCACACTTTGAATGAATTGGCCACATATGTATAAAATAGTATACATTTCATTGCATGCACATTTTGAACAATCTAGGCCAGGACTGCCCTTACTTTACTAATATGAGGTCTACTTTTAGTGATGTTGTCCTAATATGATCTACATCCATAAAAGCATTGTTAGATTTCTGTCACATGGAAAATACTGATTTATGTGAAAATGTATATTGTTATATTTAACAATTTAGCATTAAACAGGAGTGTGATTTAGACAAGCTCTAGGCCTGATGCAAATTGTTCCAAATGTAAACTACGCTGCACTGCTGTTCACATAAAGGAAAGGTGACCCAAAAAAGCATTCTCTAACATATCCTCCTGTTCCTGTAAATCTAATGTTATTTAATCATACATTTATGATTTACATAAAACCATATATTTTAATGCTTGAACTGAAATTGTATTGATTAAAAAATAAAATAACAGATGAGAATATTAATATTGCTCCCCGCCAACGCTAGGCCACCCGTATGGGAAGAAGCTCCTGGTGTGAGTGTCCATATCAGAGTGAATGCGCAAATGAGCTTCTAATGTCACGTGCATGGCAATAATGAGCGTCGTAGCATGCGTGTGCCCCAACATAGCTGCTCGTACTGGGAGCTCCCTCCCGGTTCTGGTGGCCTAGCGCTGGCCGGGGTCAATTTTTTAAAAGATAACTACAGTTACCCCCAGCCGGTGCCCTTTAAATAATACACACCTGCCTGCACAGTGCTCTGCTTTGTCATTGCTTGTTACATAAGTTTCTAGGCAACACATGGAAGTTTTTAGGGCAACATGCTCCATTACACCTGTGTTCTGCGCTTACATGCACCTGTGTCAGTACGGGCCTCTTTAAATGAATAAGATGTATTCCATCCTGCTCTTCCCTGAGGCTGAGCACTTTAAAACTGTTGCGGGGAGAGCAGGTTTAAGAGATTTTGTGTAACAGCCCTTTGAGAAGTTTATGTTTTAAGTGGGGTTTTGTGGGAACCACCAAGGGCACCATAACTCTTGAGATGGTTCCATCAGTATTTGATTACATCCATTTTGTAGTCTGGGGGTGCTAGCTAAAGTCTGTGTTTATTAAACTTATTCAAACTAGGGATGCACCAAATCCACTGTTTCGAGATTCGATTGAACTGAATCCGAACCCTAATTTTCATATGCAAATCCGAATCCTGCTGAAAAAGGCAGAATACTGGCCAGATCCTGAACTGAATCCTGGATTCACTGCATTCCTAACTCAAATGTGTGAAAAGTACAGTACAGTTTTTAATGAATTGCTTGTATTCAATTTAATTTTACACAATAGTTTTAAGCTCCCCAAAAGTGTTGAAACTTCAAAAACTATAGCCAGTAAATAGAAATGGTCATACCAGAGAGGTCCTCCTTGACCTTGGTTGGGGAACACATATCTTTGAATAGATCAGTATAGACCACGACAGATACTGATAAACAGGAAGGCAAACTGTTAGAGAGTTACCATCAAAATCAGACACATAATGAACAACAGACAGTTGTGTTCAGAATAATAGCAGTCCAACATCAGTAACCTGATCAATCACTGTTTTTGGTAGAAATAATATTTCTACGTGGCAAATAATTTACTAGTAGGTGTAGTAGAGTAATAGAAACCCAATAGACCCCAATAGTCATGACATACATGCTGCTGATTCTGTGTAATTGAATCATTAATTGAGGCGTGTTCCAAATAATAGTGTGTTGCAAATAATAGCAGTGGGGAGTTCAATTAGTGAGGTCCTTCATTCTGTGAAAAAAACAGGTGCCAATTATGGCCCTTATTTAAGGAAGGAAGGCAGCAAATGTTGTGAATGCTGGTTATAGTGCATTTCTCTCTGAAAATCTGAGTAAAATGGGTCGTTCCAGACATTTTTCAGAAGAACAGCAATAAAAAGTTGATTGAAAACATATAAAGAAGTGCAGAAAATGATAGGCTCCTCTGCTAAAATTATGTAAAATGCTTTAAAATGGCAACCAAAACCTGAAAGATGTAGAAGAAAATGGAAAACTATCATTCAAATGGAAAGAAGAATAGCTAAAATGGCAATGATCAGCTCCAGGAAGGTCTAATAAGGACACAGGCAATGAAATATTCAAGACGAGAAACAAGTTGGCACTGAATACAACTAACAATTCAATTAGATCATAGGACATATAGCATGTAGTTCTCAGTGACCCATTCAATGGAAAGTAAGAAGGCCAAATTGTACTGATAAAATATGGGCCCTGGTACAGTTGCTGATTCATTGGTGTTTTGGATGATATCACTTTCACTTGCACCAAGGATCATAAAATTTCATTAAAACGATTACAGTAGATCCATTAAACTATATGAAAAACACATGGCAATGTTTTTATTTACACTCAGAATACTTAATATTGACCTATATATGGGTGGATTTTATTGGGTGCCATTTGCATACTTCCATACATTAGGGGTTATTGATTAACACAAGGCTCAGACACCATTAACACTATGGGTGCAAAAGTAATGAATTGTTACAATTACTTTCTGCATTGCTATGAACTGGTAGTAACGTGGAAATATTTTTGCTTTTTACAGGCGAGAATCAATAACACTCAAAAAAAGTACAGCACTGAGCGCACAAGTAGCGCTGTATAGATATACAATTAATATAGATGCAATTACTGTTCCTTCATAATTCTGTCCCAGTCTTAATATATAAAATGTTGTATAAAAATATTTTTTTGAAAGAATTTTCTGATTGCATCAAATCTTTAGGGACTGTATGAAATAAAAATGTACTCATATAAACAAGTTAGTGGAGCCTTGGGTAGGCAGGAGGTCATAAAGGTTGTGGCCTCCAGATAAAAAATATTTTGCTCCAAGGCAGGGATCATCAAATCCAGACAAAATCAGACAGTGGATTGGCTGCCCTCTACTGGCAATAAGTCACCTGAAACGAACTATGAATGAAACTATGTCACATTAAATCACCTGGCTTGCAGTTTCATGCTTTTATACAATCATGGAAGTCCTTGGGGATCAATTGAAAACAGTTGTGCTGTGTAATTTATATAGGGAATAATGTATTCCCCATTGCAAAATACAAGGATATTAGAAATCTTCAAAGAGTTCCATGATGTGCAGATTTTGGAAGCAAAAGGTGACTGGTAGTTTAAAATAGGGAGTACGTTATTTCACATAATGTACATTGATCAATGAATCATCTGGTACAAGTGACATCACTACGCACTGTTTATAGCCAATCACTAAGCACTTTTTATAAAAATATATTTTACAGGCTATGCATAGCTCTTGTGTAGTATACAAGATATACTATACAAGAGCCGTTAATTGTCATGTTATAATGAATGCTTAATGATGTCATATGTACATTAATGTCAAGGACGCGCTATAGTTGTGTATTAAACAAATACTTTTAACACATTAATATAAATATAAAAGAAAAAAGTTCTAAAGACATAACAGTAGGATTCTCATGCAGCTCGGCTTTGGCTACAATACAGTAACACCCTCCAACAATGCCCTAAAACTCCATTAAATGGATAAAGGATTGTGGTCATTAAAGTGATCCTCAACCAAAATGAAAGGCATTGTAGTTCCAGAAAGTTTCCAGTATCCATAATTTAAAAATCAATCGTTTTAAAATTTGTTTCTAAATGTAGCAGCTATTAAAAGAGAATTTGACACTTTAGCAAAATATGTTGGGGGGTCTACGTGGGGTGGGGAGGTAGGGTTTTTTTTTGCTAAAGGGTTGAATTCTCCTATAAAAGCAGTCAGTATATGTCTGATGATTTACATTCTCTGTGCTCCTGCCTCTGGACCCTGATACAATGTAGCAGATGTGACAACATTTAGCTATTGATTTTCTGTTATGTTAACTAATTTTACTGAGAAAGCAGGAATGAAAACATACAAGTAGTCTGTTATTGTCATGGCAGTTGCAGAATAGTAGCAGAAGTGTAGCATTATATTATGGTCAATAGATGGGGCTATAACATAACATAACACATGCATGACATTGTTAGATATTGGAACATTAAGCTAAACTGTGGATAAAAAGTTATTTTATTATGCTTTATTTCCAGAGCACCAAAATGTTGCTCAGCTCTTTATTAAAATTTCTCAATATTCACATAATTCGGTGCCCAAGTGGAGCTTACAGTCTATGGTTCCTGCTATATAAGATGGGTCAGTTTAACAAAGAGCCAATTAACCTGCCCTTATACTTGTATGTTGGGAGTGTGGGAGGAAACACGAGTACCAAAAGGAAGCATACACAAGCACAGGAAGAATATCCAAATGCCTTGTTGCATTCCCTGCTTGAAATTAAATGCAAAACCACATCACTTCAAGACAGCTATACTATCTACCAAGCCATAAAAATCTTTTTATTATTATTGATTGAGTCTATTCAATGGCACAATTGTGGAAAATTGTAAGCAATAGCATATGGTACAACAGCAATGGCCCTTAATTAAAATTAAAATGACGATGTCATACAAGGATACCTGTGAGAAGCCCTTTGGCAATCTGGGGCTTTGAAATACTACTGTAATATATTCAGATATCACACCACCAAAGGCAAGCCTTATCTAAAGGTGAACCTGCTTTTACTGTCATGTGCACCAGGAGACTGCTTGTCTCGCATGTCATTCTTCCTCTGGATGTGACAGTCCCAGGTTTCCTGTGCACAAACATGTGACACTGTTGCATCTAGGTACTTAACTCAGTGTTGTGCATCGGGATAGGCACTGATTCCACAGTGCTGCTTTGAGAGCCTAGGCACAATTGTGCACAGGGAAATGGGACCTACAGAAAAAAAATAAACTTTCAAAATACACTTTTATTTGCAGCATTTAGGTAAATCAGTATGAATTTAGCAATCAAAACTGTATTTCCACACCCTTTTCCTGATGTGTTCAATACATATTGTGTGACTCACCTTGATCATCACCTTGATCTTTTGATCAAATGATTTCACAATGCTGCCCAACGCTGCTCAATAGTCTTTAAGGGGCAGATTCATCAAGGGTTGGTTAGTAAATTCGAATTTTAATCCCCCTATTCGAATGTAATTTCGAATGTAATTTCGAATGTAATTTCGAATGTAATTTCGAATGTGAGATTTATCGATTCAAATTTTCGGGTCAGAACCATTAGATCGAATATTAGCCATTCGAATTCTTAAATGACCTCCCAGTCGAATTTTGAGTATATCTGGATTAAAAAAATTCATATGAATTCAAAATTTGACCTTTGACAAATGGGCCTCTAAGGGGCATTAGAATTTTTGAGAAAATTCACACATTGGAATTTTAATCCCCATATTCGAATGTAAACTTGAATGTGAGATTTATCACACTTTGCTTATGGAACAGTCCTAATTTGAATATTCGCCATTTAAAACCTGCCGCGTTCACGTACAAGTCAGTGACAGAGGTCCGTTGAGCCATTTGGAAATGTTAATAATTGCCTTCCTGACTTTTGAGTTTTTGTTCAGGAGAAAAACCAATTCTAACAGATTGAAAACAAATTGAAAACAATTCGAATTTTCAGGTCGGAAATATTCAATTAAATATTAGCCATTTAAAAATGTTTCTTAAATAATCTGTCAGTCGAATAGTCAGTATATTTAAATTTAAAAAAACTCACATGAATTCGAAATTAGACTTTTGTTAAATGAGCCTCTACATGTTCATGGAAATCCTGTGATTTGATTACAAGCAATACATTTATAAAGGTGAACTGTCTGTAGTGAGGACCCCTTATCCAAAAGATGAGATGATTTTCAGATACAGTATTTCATCAGGAAAGCTTTGCAGTTTGGTAATTGAGAAAAGTTTGGTAATTGAGAAAAGTTTGGAGTAAAAAAACATATTTGCCCATCTTGGATTTGGTAGAATGTGTACTTTGCATAAATATACAGATTTTTGGGGTTTACGGTTTTGTGCCTTTACTTTACATAAAATGCTGTAAATGCAGAACATTGGAAGGTTTATTAGATTTTTATAAATGGTGTCGGACTGGGACACCAGGGACCCACCAAAAACCTTAGACTAGGGGCACACCAATAAAACATTAGACCAGGGGCCCACTCTCAGTACTAATATTCTTCATCTCCTCAATCAACCTCTATTCTCCTAGTTTGTTTTCTGTACATACTATAATCTATTATTCCATCTATTTAGCCTCTTTGTTCTCATAGAAATAGGGAATGGCCATGAAAAAGGCCAAAAATGTAGCAGCATGAGGGCCCACTGACACTTTGGTATCCCAGTGGGCCAGTCCGGCACTGCTTATCCTATATAATAAAGTTGAAGTGTCTCTGCGTCCAGTCCCTGTGTCCGTGGGATTGTGCATGTGCCCCACGGACTGTCTCTAGCGAATTTCTCTGCGTCCAGTCCTTGTGTCCGTGGGATTGCGCTACTGCGCATGTGCCCCACGGACCATCTCTGGCGAATTTTTTTTAGACTACAACAATTCTGTTTTTATAAATGTTTGACTACTATGTTCTAGCGCCCGTTAATTTAACGGGCTTAATGTCTAGTAAATATCATAAAAGTTAACTTAAGGAAAGTTTTGTATTTTAGTAGTTTGGAGTACAAGGATTATTTACCCATTTTCTATTTGTCAGAATTTGTAGTTTGCAAAATTATATGGGTTTATTGAGAAAACTACTGTTAGTGGAATTTTTGGCCTAGCAATATGAAGTGTGCCAATTTTATTTGGTCATGTACTACTTAGAGTTTGCAACCTATACAGGTAAGATTACTCTCCATAAAACTATACACATTTGGTATTGGTACATTTGGGAGACATGGGACTTTCCAAATCTGTTATGTGTTCATGCATAAAATAATATGTTTCTAATATATATACTGTACCTATATTATGGCAATTATACTTTTAAGAGAGAGCATAAAAAACAGCTGGCACTGATTGGAAATATAATGTTGTCAGCTTAAAGGTTAAAAATATGCCCATGTAAGGTCACCTGGATGCAATTTTTTGATAACATTTTTAAATATTTTGAATATTATTGCTTTTTCATTCCTGTACTTACACCATATGCAAAGTTTTTGTTTACTTATATTATATTTTAGATCCTATTTTAAGTTTTCTCTGACAATAGAAATGTATTTTCTTGAATTAACATGATTCTTTCTGCTTCATCCCACCAGTTAATCTTTATGACATCAGTTAGGGAACTGGACCAATAGCATGCACAATTAATCCTAAATGACTGTAGCATGTAAAGGCCTTAAAGGACAAGGAAAGTCTAAAATACAATAAGGCTAGAAATGCTGTATTTTGTATACTAAATATAAACATGAACTTACTGCACCAGAAGCCTAATCAAACAAATGATTTATGCTTTCAAAGTTGGCCACAGGGGGCTTTCATCTTGTAACTTTGTTAAACATCTTTGCCTGACCCTGACCCTGCACATGCCCAGTGTGGTCTGGGCTGCTTAGGGATCGTCATAAACAAAGCTGCTTGAATTCTGCATGGCTGATAAGTAAGGCTCCCCCTGCTGTTCATAAGTATGATTGTTTCCCTGCTTAGCAGTTAGGGACCATCTGACAATTCCTATCCACAGAAGTAAATGAAGGGAGAATTTCACTGCATACAGTCAGGTTTCTTATAAAAACGGTACACATTTTTTAATTAAAGTATATTGGAGATATCTTTCTTTTTTATTAAAATAAGTAAAAATTGGATTTTATTTTTTGTCTTTCCTTGTCCTTTAAAATAAAATTTCTAAAAATAATGTGGCAGTTGGGCACTCTATGCTTTTCTCTAACCCCTGGGTACCTTAGATTCATTATGCAGGCAAGATCCCTTGGTTTATAGTTTAGCAGAGCCACATGTTCAAAATCTGCCTCTGGTGAAGCAATATGTGAGTCAGCCAGCGCACTGCAGTCCTCAACTGCCTGCCCATTTCACGCCCTGCCCCGCCCACTTCACACCCTAAAATTTTCACTCCCTGTCCTGGTGGCCCTTTCCTAATTTATTAAAATTATTCTGGGCAAAGGAGCAGGGATATTTAGATAGACTCCTTAAAACAGATGGGTTTTAAGGGAATGTGAAAGTATGGATGGAAAGCATAATATTGCCATTTTCTTTGTGCCTATTACATGCCACTTTTTTATGGCCAGTTATTGGCGGCTTTCAAAAATTGTCCATTCAGAAGTGTTGCCAGGGCAAACTTCAGTGGGCTGCAGTGGTTAGCAGGAATATGTTGTGGTAGGTAACAGCAACCTGGTTTAATTAACAGCATGAAAAGGGAAAATTGTTCCATACTTACCGTGATTTTCCTTTCCCTGGTCCTCTCCATGTCCTCACTCTGCGGGATAGCCCCTCCCTCTCCTCGAAGAAGAACCCACCCCCTAACTGATAAATTAGGAGGAGTACCTCCCCTCGGTGTCTCGTACCAAGTTCTGATCACTCTAGCACCAATAAGGGAGGGAAACCTGGACATGGAGAGGACCAGGGAAAGGAAAATCACGGTAAGTATGGAACAATTTTCCCTTTTCCCTGGTCCTCTCCATGTCCTCACTCTGCGGGACTTAGCAAGCTGCCTGGCCCTGGGTGGGAAATAAAGAATTCACCATGACTGCAAATATGTAAATATTTATTTGGCCTCACTGGCCGATTTCAGAATACTAGAACCAAACTGGGAATAGTTCGAAGACCTAACATCCAGCTTGTAATGGGAAATGAAAGTGTTAGGTGAAGACCAAGATGCTGCCCTACAGATGACATCCAAGGAAATGCCCGCTTCTGCTGCCCACGAGACCGCTTGACCCCTGGTTGAGTGTGCTCTGATTTGGTTAGGCTCTTTGAGATTAGCCTGTGAGTAGGCATTCTTAATCACTTTGCATATCCATCTTGAAATTGTGGAACTTGCTGCTGCTTCTCCCTTTCTTGCCCCTCCAGGGAGAATCAAGAACCTATCTGATTTTCTTATTGTTGCTGTAGCTTCACAATATCTTTTGACGTGTTCTGCCACATCCAGCTCCCTTAATTCTGGATCTGTGTCCTGATGGGCAAAAGCAGGAACTACTATTTCATCCTTGAGGTGGAACGGGGATACCACCTTTGGTTTAAATGAAGGACAAAATTTCAATACCACTCTGTCCGAGAAAAACGTTGGACTGTCTTCTGAGAACATCAAGGCCTGTAACTCCCCCACTCTTTTAGCTGAGGTGATAGCCAATAGGAACACCACTTTAAGAGTCAGGCACCATAGGGAGATCTGATTTTTTACTGAAAATGGGCCTGAGGAAAGCATCCTTAGAACCACTGGTAGATCCCAACTTGGACATGTTGTTCTCCTTACTGGTAGCATTCTCACTGCTGCTTTAAAAAATCGAATGATCAGAGGATGGAGGGCCCATCTGATACCTGATGTAGCAGAGATGGCGGATACCTGCGTTCTTAGCGTGCTTACACTCAAACCTTTTTCCATGCCTGCCTGAAGGAATTCCAGGATGTTTGATGCTGATATGGATTCTATTGAGCTGGGATTAACGAAGGTCCAGAACACATTCCACACCTTGGCGTATCGGTTACTCGTTGACGACTTTCTGGATTGTAGTAATGTCTGTATCACTCTCGAGGAAAGTCCTTGAGATTCTAACGTCTGCCTCTCAGCCTCCAAGCCGTTAGGGCCCAAGATCCTGGATCCGGATGAAAAAACGGACCCTGGAACAGCAAGTGGTCTGATATTGGAAGCCTCCAAGGTCGGTCTATCGACAATTGGATTAGGTCTGTGAACCACGGTCTCCGAGGCCATGCTGGTGCAATGCAAATCACATCCGCCTGATCCTCCCTGATCTTCTGCAATACCTTCGGAATCAGAGGCAGAGGAGGAAAGATATAGCCTAAACGGAACTTCCAGGTTTGTGTCAGTGCATCCACTGCCAGTGCCTTCGGTTCCCAGTTCCTTGAGAAGAACTGCCGACATTTTGTGTTGATTGAAGAGGCCATCAGGTCTATTGAAGGTTGACCCCACCTCTGGACTAACTCTTTGAAGATCTTCTGACTCAATGTCCATTCGTGTCTTTCTGCAAAGCTTCTGCTGAGCAGATCCGCTACTTTGTTTAGTGGACCTGGAACATAAACTGCCGTGAGGTCTACCAAATACTCTTCTGCCCATTGGAAGATGGGTTGAACTTCTTCCAGGAGTCCTAGACTTCTTGTGCCCCCCTGCCTTCTTAAGAACGCTACTGCTGTAACATTGTCCGATTTTACTTTTAGCCTTGTACCTTTTAGTTGTTCCTGAAAAACTAGACAAGCTTGCCGAATTGCCCTTAGTTCTAATATGTTTGACGGCAGGTTTGGAGACGGGTGGAGCCAACGACCTTGTGCCACTTCGGATCCTAATTCTGCCCCCCAGCCTTGGCCTGATGCGTCTGTTGACATTATGGTCCAACTGTCTGGGAATATCTTGACTCCCTTGTTCAGATTGTCTTGTTCCTCCCACCATAAGAGGGAAGATCGCAGCTGTGATGGCATCCTTATTGTCTGAGACTGAGATTCCCCGTCCCACTGTAATAGGAATGACATTTGAAGAGGCCTCATCCTCCAATGAGCCCATGGAACTAGCCCAATCGTGGATGACATCATGCCCAGGATCTTCTGTATTAGACTGGCTGGAGCTTCTGGACTTGTCCTCACTTTCTTTGTTACTGCTCCCAGTGAATATTGTCGCTCCGCTGACAACGTAATTTGTCCTGACGCTGTGTCTATGGAAGCTCCCAGGTAAGACACTTTCTGCGACGGGGATAGGTGACTCTTGCTGTAATTTATGAGCCAGCCATGAGATGTTAATGTCTCCACGCATCGGTCCCTGTGCCTGTTCGCTTGCTCCTTCGATGATGCCAACAAAATTAGATCGTCTAGATAGTGGAATAGACGGATCTCCTGCCACCTTAGCTGTGCTACTAGGGTCACCAGGACTTTCGAAAACACCCTTGGGGCTGTGGCTAACCCAAAGGGAAGGCATCTGAATTGGTAGTGATTTTGTCCCACTGCAAATCGAAGAAACTTTTGATCCGAAGTTGCAATGGGAATGTGATGGTATGCGTCTCTGATATCCATGGTACACATCCAATCCCCTGGAGACATAGCCGCTTTTACTGAATCGATGGATTCCATCCTGAAGTGTTGGATCCTCAAAGCCTTGTTGACCCTCACTAGGTTCAGTATTGGCCTCCATGCCCCTGATGTCTTTCGGACTATGAAGAACCTGGAATATACTCCTGTTCCTCTCTGATCCCAAGGGACCTGACATATCACCTGCTGTTGTTCCAACTTGATGAGACATGCTTGAAGTGCCCACCGTTTGGAGTTGTCCATCGGCATTTGGGATACTAAGCATCCCGAATATGGAGGACTGTTTTTGAATTCTAGTTTGTAGCCGTCCCTCACAATCCCCAGAACCCATCTGTCTTCTATGGATTGTTCCCAGGCAGCCTGAAATTGATGAAGTCTTCCTCCCAACGTCGGCTCCTGGGTCGCACCACCTTCATAATTGTTTACGGCTGTTTTCTCCCGCCTTTCCTTTGGACATGCGAAAGAAACCTGACTGACCTGCCTTCCAGCTGTCTTGTTTCGAAGTTTCTCTTCCCGCACGAAAAGGCCTGCGATCATATGGTACAAATCTTGATCTAGGAGAGGCTTTCCCTCTGAAAGATGGCCTTCCCATCTGGCGTTTCTTTTTCTGGGGAAGCAATTGACTTTTGCCCCCCGATGCCTTAGAGATCAAATCCTCCAACTTTTTCCCAAATAAGACTTGACCTTGAAACGGTAGAGAACATAGAGCCACTTTAGAGGCTGAGTCTGCCTCCCAGGCTCTAAGCCATAAGGCCCTTCTCGCGGCTACAGATAAGGACAAGCTTTTGGAAGCCAATCGGATCTGATCCACTGAAGAATTAACTAAAAAGGCCGAGCCCAGCTTTAACTCCTTTAGGCCTTCCAGAATTTCTGTTCTATCCCGACCTTCTCTCAGGGCTACATCTACATTGGCCAACCACACCTCCAAGGCTTTAGCTACTGAGAGGTTTGCAATTGCTGGCTTGAGACTTTCTCCTGCTGTGGTAAAAAGTCTTTTTAGGTCTAACTCCAGACGCTTATCCATTGGATCCTTCAAAGTTGCTTGATCCTCAATGGGTAATAAAGTACTTTTGGATATGTTTAAAACTGGAGCATCCACTTTAGGTAAGGTACTAAAGTCCTTTACCTCATCATCTTTAAAAGGGTATAACTTATTCCCTCTAGCTAGCATATTACTGCGCTTTGATGGAATGTCCCATTCCGCTTTGATTAGGTCCATCACTTCTTGATGTAATGGAAACGTCTGTCCTTTAGGCTTAGAACATGGCAGAAAGGATGATGATGTTGAGGCCTGGCTTTCGTCCTCTAAGACCAAAGAAGCCCTTACCGCTTTTATAAGAGGCTGAATAAGGGCAAAATCAAATGAAGACTGAACTTCCTCTCCCTCATCTGTAGATGAACCCCGGTCTTCTGATGCTCTGGTTGCAAAGGTGTCCTCTGGATCTGGGTCAAAATCCAACTGCGGACTTCTAGAAGTAGAGGCTGTGGCCACACTAATCTCCTTTGCCACTGCTTCCTTTATCCAGGCTAGGATTCCCATGTTTGAATTTGCCTCGACACCTGAAGCAGTTATAAGGCATGCTTGACACAGTTTCTTGTCGGGTAATGGTGGCTCATTGCATCCCATGCATTTGGTAGCAGGAGCCAGCTGAGGATCCTCTCTTTGTTCTGAGATCTCCCTTGATCTCTCTCTTGATCTGGATGGCCTCATGACACTAGAACCAGATAAGAGATAGGATAATCACAAAGTGTTCCAAGAACAATTTACTGATCCTATAAACACTTTTTTTTTTTTTTTTTTTTTTTTTTTTTTTTACCTCAACCAAGGAAAGAAGACTTGTTTGGGGTGGCAGCTGGAACAAGACAGGGGGCAAAAGCAGCCTGCAAAAAATAATTAATACGAAAATCAGAAACCTAAGGCCTCTGTAGCAGGATTACCCCTTTCTCATTCCCCTAACCTACCTAGTCGGCACCCAGAGCTGATCCACACGAGAACAGGCAGCCACGAGGTAAGAGAGGAAGGCCCTGCTTTAAATAAGCCCTCCAGTTCCTGTTCCTCCCCGCGCGGCAGGCTCGTCCATAGAGCTTGCTATGCGGAAGTATGGCAAATGCGGGCCGTTGTCCCTGCTCCGTCGGAGCTTCCGGCTGACCCGCGCTTAGCGCCGCCCCTAGGTCTCGCGTGCGGCGCGAACATGGCGCTTCCCGTTGTCCGACTGCTTCCGCCGCGCCGAAGGTGCCGTAGGCCCTATCTAACTGCTGCCACCCCTCCTGTAGCCTAAAAATAGGATGGACTGGAGAGGATACAGTCCCCAAGCCGCCGGACGCCCTTGGTGAGGCAGGCCGGGTAGGCACAGGCACAGGGAGAATCAGCCACTGGGTCCCGTCAAGGATCACCACCTGAGGTAAGGCTGCCGAGGGAAATAAATATATAAAAAACCCTCTTCTCTGGGACGCTAACAGCAGCCCCTGCTTCTTCCCTTGAAAATTCAAAATTTTGGCTCCTGAATTCAGGAGCCAGGAGAGGGAAGAACCCAAAAAAGACACCGAGGGGAGGTACTCCTCCTAATTTATCAGTTAGGGGGTGGGTTCTTCTTCGAGGAGAGGGAGGGGCTATCCCGCAGAGTGAGGACATGGAGAGGACCAGGGAAAAACAGTTTTTCCTAGTTATAGAACTGCTGCATTGGGAGATACCTGTTTATTCCATATCATCTACTCACCTGTACAAAGTTTAATAAACCTCTTTTGGTAATACTAATAATCTGCCTCTATTCTTATATGCCTTTGCCAGAAACTAGTTTCAAACTGAACAAGCTAAATTTTTACTCCAATTGTATATTCAAGCACAAAAGTAAAGTCATTTTTTTATCATTATAGCTGAACCAGCCACAAAGACTGATATATGTGTTTGTCTAGAGAGCTTGAACTTGCTGGACTGTGGTCTTTCTTCAGCCTAAATCTACTTAGTAACAGGTGATGTCACGTGTGTAAGGTGATGTCATTCCTGCCTTTTGAAATGCCTGGGGCTGCTCGAATTAGCAATGACTCTTGTACTACTTGACCCTGGATCATTTAAAAAAAATTTCATGCATACAGACACGATGGGCCTTATAGGCTCTGGTGAAAAATTTGCACTGCTTCCCTCTCACCATCTCAGTGGGGGACTATAGCCAAATGTGTTTATGCCTGGAGAAAAAGATTCCTTTCAACCATAGTGTCTACTATCTGCAGTTAAACATGGTGGCTATTTTATGGTGATATGGCTGACCAACTCACTGTTAGATTGGTGTAAAATAAATTGTTTGTGTTTTGACTGTCCTCCTCACTTTTAGGCAAAAATGCATGATTTAGCAGTGCTTATAACAGGCAGATTTAGCTTCATGCACCTCTTGTTTACCACCAATTAATCTTAAGATGAATAAGGGAAATCAGATTTTGCTATTGCTCTAGTACCTTATGTATTCATTGGGTGTGGCATTGTCTCACCAGGCTGACTATATACAGGTGAAAAAGGCCACTAGCTATAGAGTCTGTACAGGGATGTTTATAATGCTTTTGGGGCTCATTGGGCAGGAAATATTCTTGGCAAAATTAGACTTGCCATTACACTATACAAGCATTGTTCAGATATTTTTATTATTTTATGCTAATGATGTGCTGAAAGAAATCGCCCAGACCCTAAGTAGAACTTTGCCAAACTGAAATAAGATGATCTAGAACACTCCTGTCTATTTATCCTTGTAATGGGCTAAATGAGCACAACACCAGACAAAGACATGTGGAGCCAGATTGCAGAGTCGGTGACCCCCCCCCAGGAGCTGCTTCAGAAAGACATAAGATTGTAAAAATGAAAATTTAAACTTTAATTTTAGAAAAATGGTCACTAATAGAAAATAGAAAGTCATTAAGAAAGTCTTTATTTCTGGTGAACAATCCTTTTTTTCCCCAAGTACTGGGGGGGGGGGCTCATGCTATTTCCTATTTTAAAGAGGATTTTTGAGAAGTTTATTGTAGCAGTGCGGAAGGCTGCACCAACACAACCCATCAATTTTATTTACCTGTTAGAGGAGTAAAGAGGTAGAGTGCTGACTCAGGGAACAGATTAGCTTGGATCACCCCAGGCTGCCACTTGCACAGTTCTGATGCTCACTTGTGAACTGATTCCATCCCCCATGTGCACCAGTAGCAAAGGCAGAAGAGGCATGTGCTAGAACTAGGATCCTACTGCCCTCACAGTTGGGCCCTAGGCACTTACCCCTAGTTCCTACCCTGATGGAAAAAAATCAAGACATTTACAGAAAATCTATCAAGAAAAGCCAACTGATTTCTCTGATGGAATCAATATGGCCATGCAACCTGCTTGTATTAGACATGTGCCTCATTTTTCACATGACCTGGTAACCTTAACGCCCTCACAAGATACTTAAGGTAATTTAAAGGTGAGCTTCCTCTTTAATGTTTTGTATCATGTTGTGTTTCTTTAACTCTGTTCAGCTATGTGGTGTTTGGAAGTATGAAACGTTTGCCATCTTAGTCCTGTAAAAATATGTCCGTGGTTGCCACATATTTTGTTATACACTGAGATGTCATTTTTCCTCCATAATAAGCGATAATAGCTGCATAGTTGGGTAACTGTTCTTGCTAGATCACCTGTTTTCCTTTTGCCTCTTACACAATACATAAACATGGCCTAGATTCATAAGCCGACGCTCTGTTTGAAAATGAGATGTAAAACATTTACTTTATTCTCAGCTTCATAGGAATGACACATTGAAAGAATATAGTCATTGCTTCATGCTACAGTGGATGTCAAACCATGGCTCACAATTGAATCGGAAAACAACAACTGTGGGAAACAAAGAAACATAGAGTCACACTAAGAGAGCCAATCATAATTGCACTTTGAGGTACCAGAGCATGGGACAAAATAAACTGTAAGATGCCCCTTTTTATTATCCAACCTACACTTCTCCAGCTGTTATTCAGCAAAACCCCCAGTCTTCTCTATAAGCCTTCGGCTGGATATTGTGAATTGTAGTTCATCCACTGCTTAAGACATTATGTGGACAGCACTGATATAAATCTTTCAAATCTCAGCTATAGTAATGCATTATCAGTAAATTAGTAGGGTTGGGGGCCCTGGGCTTCCTATATAGTGAGGCCCTCCAAAAGAGAAGTTGCAATGAGTTAGATATTAGGAGATAACTACGCTGAGTTGTATCTGTTAAGGTAGCAGTGTACCACTTGTAGTAATATTGGTGATAATAATATTAAATCAACAAGATGGTGTAATTAGTGCTATGTAACATATGACTCCTCCTTGTTTCAGCAGAACTCCAGAACCCACACATAGCTCAAGCCTTTCGGTGACTTTACTTTAATAGCTAGGAGGCTCTAGGTTGGATATAGTGCATAAATGATTTCACCTTATTGTGTGCAGTCTTCTATAGTATTAGATGCTGAACAATGCTTCTCCACCTGTTTGGAAATCTCCATACCGAAACATGTGCTCTTTATACTCTTAAGCTGGCCATAGATGCAAAGATCTGATCGTACGAATCGAGGATTTGTACGAGTTTCGGACCATGTGTGGAGAGTCCCGACATTTTTCTTTCGGTGGAGATCGAACGTTTGGTCAATTGGGCAGGTTAATAGATTTCTGTCGGCTGCCGATAATATCTCTGCATGTATTGCCGATCGTCTGATTTTCAGAGGGAGACTGTCACCAGCTTTTGTCAGACATAACTTTCGTACGATTGATGTCAGGGGCAGAACATCGGCTGATTTGTTCTTTTCTACTTTATTTGATTGGAATGTTAAGACTTTGATCTTTATGGTTAGTGGCAGGTCGGGAGATGGGGAAGTCCGATCATACTTTGATTCGTACGATCGGATCTTTGCGTCTGTGGCCAGCTTTACACAGAGGGAACTCTGACATCACATACCAGGCACCTAACAGAACCTAAGGAGAGGTATACTAAGGCTGTGTGATCCTCAGGTTTCAATAGAGTGTTTATAAGGTATAGTGTGGAGTCATATTTAAGTGGTTATGTGTGTTATTTTAGTGTGCCTATTTAGGTTAGTATGTGTCTTATATTTAGTTGATTTTATATTTATATGAGTTTGTGTGCTGTTGTAGTTGTATTGTATAGGATCTTTCATTTCTTTTATGATTTATCATAAACATTTTTCCAATCAATATAAAATCACAAGAGGTTGTTCACATTCCAAACACTTTTTTTTCAGTTCATTTGTTTTCAGTGTTCACCTGATATAAAAATACTTTTCCAAATTACCTACTATTTTCTATTTGTGGGCGTTTTTCTAATATTGATGTGTAAAGTTTCATTTTTCACCTTCCGCTGCAGCTGGGGGGGGGGGGTTGCCGACCCTTTAACTGTTCCAAATTGATACATTTAGTTAATACATTTGTTATCTTTGTCCCTGCTGAGCAGAATCCCTGAGTTTCATTAAAGGCAGTTGTTAGAATTGATACAATAGTTGCTAATACTCCAGAGATGCTGCTGAGAAATGTATCAACTAAATGTAGCAAATCAGTGTAACAGTAGATGCACCTGGATCACTGAGCTGTCAGACTGAAACACCAGAGACATGAACATTAAACTTTAAACTTAAATGTTGGGGAAATGTTAAAAAATAAAAGATAGAAAGCAATTGAAAAAAGTCTTTGTTTATGATGAACAATATGAACTGAAAACAGTGTTTGGAAGGTGAACAACTCCTTTAATGAGTCAATGGGGTAAAGACTGCGCTCTGTCAAAAACGGTGGGGAAGAGAGCTGCACCAAAGTTCAATCTATGGATCCACTTGTCCACATACAATTCAAAAGAAAATAGGGAATGGAAGGTGCGCTGGGGGTACCTGTAGAGAAAGGGAGACAAGCCTATCTAGTGTAGTATCCTTTGTACACTTTAGCGGATATTAAATAATCAGATCTACTCACATTCGTGAAATAATCGTATCGCAAAAATGGGATCTGGTCGCATATGTCTTCAGTGTGAGGTTGGTTTGTATTTGGCATGTCTGGTCGATTCTTTCGCCTGTTAAGTAAGGATGCCGGATAGTGTAGTACAGCTAGCAGAGAGGTGGTTTTAAGCCGATAATGCGCTTACCTTAAGTGTATGTACAAACGGCTTAATAGAACGCTGTCTGGATCGTGTTCAGATCGACCTCCGCAAGGGTTGGATGGACGGCACTTGCTGGGGTTTACATCCGATCGCGTCCCGATGTCTAAATTCTGGCGATGGTGTGTTTTCCTCCAGTAGACGCTGCTCTGATGTTTCCCGCAGTTGCACAAGTCGGCGTTCTCCTCCACGCGGTCTTCAGTCTCACCTGGGGATACTGTCGGCGCTGCTTTCCACTTCTCTACTGGATATTTTAGCTCAAAGGGGTTTGTTGCGAAATAAGTTTACGGCAATGTCTTTTGCCTTTAAAGAATTTATTATAGTCAAGTGTTTATAACAGTACAATGCCCAACGCGTTTCGTATACAATTATACTTCCTCAGGGGCTGATTTCAGCCCCTGAGGAAGTATAATTGTATACGAAACGCGTTGGGCATTGTACTGTTATAAACACTTGACTATAATAAATTCTTTAAAGGCAAAAGACATTGCCGTAAACTTATTTCGCAACAAACCCCTTTGAGCTAAAATATCCAGTAGAGAAGTGGAAAGCAGCACCGACAGTATCCCCAGGTGAGACTGAAGACCGCGTGGAGGAGAACGCCGACTTGTGCAACTGCGGGAAACATCAGAGCAGCGTCTACTGGAGGAAAACACACCATCGCCAGAATTTAGACATCGGGACGCGATCGGATGTAAACCCCAGCAAGTGCCGTCCATCCAACCCTTGCGGAGGTCGATCTGAACACGATCCAGACAGCGTTCTATTAAGCCGTTTGTACATACACTTAAGGTAAGCGCATTATCGGCTTAAAACCACCTCTCTGCTAGCTGTACTACACTATCCGGCATCCTTACTTAACAGGCGAAAGAATCGACCAGACACGCCAAATACAAACCAACCTCACACTGAAGACATATGCGACCAGATCCCATTTTTGCGATACGATTATTTCACGAATGTGAGTAGATCTGATTATTTAATATCCGCTAAAGTGTACAAAGGATACTACACTAGATAGGCTTGTCTCCCTTTCTCTACAGGTACCCCCAGCGCACCTTCCATTCCCTAACTCCTTTAATGAAACTCTTGGGTCACACATAGAATATAGAAAGTAATTTTAAAAAAGTATTTATTTCTGGTGAACTCACTGATAACATTTGGGGGAACAATTGGGGGAAATCTGTCCCGTTTCACTACACCGAAAAATACGTGAAAGGGCAAAAAAATTGAGAACCGTATGGAAGTCAATGGGCATCAAAATTTTTTTATGTGCAACAATATTTTCTCATTCCAAATGCATTAAAGTCAATGGGCATTTTTTCTTATGGTGACTTTTTTGTTCTCGGCGACAATTTTGTCTTGGTGACTTTTTTGTCGCAGCAACTTTTTTGTCCATATACATTAAAGTCAATGGGTGGCTTTTCTTATGGCGACTCTCTTGTCTCTGTGACAATTTTTTGTCGCAGTGATTTATCCATGGCTAATTTTTGCTAAAAATGACTGGTGAATAAATTTGCTCATCACTACTCTTAAAGTTACCAGGAGCAGCTTTTTGCTGCCCCTGGTAACTTTTGACATGCTGCAGCCTGAGGCGAGTTTCTCAACTCCCCTCATTGGGCAGCCCCCCTGCCTTGGCTGTGTGGCCACTGTGCACATGTCTATGTATATTATATACATATAGCATCCAGCTGCATATATGTGCTTACCGGCACTGTTCCTTAAGTGAGCTGATGAACCTACTGGGAATGCTTTTGTTTTTGAGTGAAATGTTAACACTGCAGCCACTGGAAATGAGCTTTCAGAACCTGCATGCAAATGGGTTAAATGAGCTGGAAGTACACATTCCCTGACGAAATTCTAGGTAATTCATCCATAAACATTGACCCCTTCAGGTTTGGACTGAGCTTCAAAATAGGCCCTGGCAGTTCAAGTGCACAGAGACCCAAGCAGCCCCCCACAGGCCCATAAATTGTGTCATCTTACTAAAGCCCCACTTGCCAGAATCTACAAACTGTCAGCAGGCCCGGATTTGTGGTGAAGCCACAAAGGCCCGGGCCTAGGACGGCAGAATATTAGGGGTGACAAGCTGCCCAGACGCATCCTGGGGAGCCCAGCTCGCACTGGAGGGGGGTATGCGGGCACTAGGACCATGTGGCCTCTGGGCACCCGCCCCCTTAATTTGTCGCTGACTGACAGTTTAGGCCTGGGCTCCTGTGTGTATTAAAAATCCCTAAGTAATCAAAGTCAAAATTGCAGGTTGTTTGATGATAAGTTAAAATAAGCATATCACTATTCAGATGAATCATTGGAGGGAATAACTAAATGAAAAGAGAACAAAGCAGAAGTTACCGAAACAAGAGTGGGTAGGTAAACAGAAAGACAGCGAAAGATAAGAAATAAAGAACTTAGAATGGGTGGATTAAATCAGATGGTTTTTATTATTTAAATAAGTGAGCCCCAGTGAGAGGCTTGCTTACATTAGCCCAAGCCCAATGTGTGCATGACCTTTAGGCCCTGGACACACATGCGGATCTCCACTTAGGCAATGGTAACTTATGCTAGCGTATTTAAGCAGCGGTCAGCTTTTTTCCAAACCGCGCCATAAACATGGCAAAGAACTGCATGGGTGTCCATGCCCTTATGGCACAGCACCACAGCCATAAAACTGTAGCCAAAGTCGAGATGCTGCGAAAAGATCCAAAGCCACTAAAAAGACCTGAAGTTAAAGTCCTGAAGCCACGAAAAAGACCCAAAGCCACAAAAGGAGCCAGAGCTGAAGCCCCAAAGCTGCAAAAAGACCTGAAGCCAAGAAAAGAGCCTAAGGTAACTACCACTGAACACCAATGTGTGTTTTTTTTTAATTTTATTAAAGCCTGGCCAGCAATGCATTATTTTAAAGCAGCATAGGCCGCTGACCACCAATGTTTCTTTTTAACTTGTAAGAAGGGGCCATGGCCACCAATTTTTTTTTTTAAAAAAAACTTTAATGGGGGGCCCTGGCGCCAATGTTTTTTTTTTTTAAATTGATAGGGGGGCCCTGGCCACCAATGATTTTTTTTCTCTTTATATATTTTCATATATAATTTTCATAAAGAATAACAGTACAACATTAGAGTACAGCATCAAAAGAAATCAATTTAACAAATAACTGATCCAGACACTATAAACGGCGCAGAAATCTATATATTTCATCACCGCTGATACCGGAATACTGCTCAGCATGGGTAGAGTGAAAAAGAAGCAATCCCGGCTGAAGCTTACTTCTTTCTACATGAAGAAGCCAGAGCTGGAAGATATCCAGGATGGCGCTGAAACGCAATCGGAGGACTCTGTGTCGCAGCAGGTACAGCTAAAGTTGCAGCCTCCACTCCACACAAACCCTCTACATTGGAGCAATTTATCAAGGATATGTTATCGGCCTTCCGGGCAGATCTCCAAACGGACTTTAAAAATATGATGAAAGATCTGAAGTTGGAGATAACTGCCTAAGGCAATAGAACAGAGAATTTGGAGGATGAAATGGAGGAAATGGTTATTGCTCATAATAACCTGGTGGATGAGACACACAAAATGGGGAAGACTCTAGCTGATATGAAATGCAAAATTATGGATATGGAGGACTGATCCCGGCGGAACAATGTACGCATATGGGGTACTCCGGAACATATCCCACAAACACAACTTCAAGAATTTTTTACAGAATTTTTGCAGGTTATGCTGCCAGATGTAGACAAAAAGTTTCTACTAATTGATCGCATTTACCGTATCTACAAATCCAAAAATGCTCCTCAGACGGCACAGAGAGATACAATAGCTAGAATTCACTTCTTCCATGTAAGGAAGGGTTACTCCAGGTAGCTAGAAATTTGGAAAACAAACCTGACAAATTCAAGAATATTGAACTATTCACAGATCTTTCTCCAATGACATTACAAGCCAGAAGGGAATTTAAAGAAACAACTACTCTACTGTGACAGCACAGCATTACTGTGGGGATTTCCACTGTGGCTTATTATAATAAAAGAAGGATCCCCGACCATAATTACAACTCCAGCACAAGGGGCTACCCAAGTCCACCATTGATTTCTAAAACATCATTCAAACAGAAAGTGAGTAAGGCCATTCAAGAATACTTCTTGTTGAATGATAATAACCAATGTAGTACCTTCACTTTATGGAATGCCCACAAGGCATTTGTTAGAGGTTTTCTTATTAAAATGAGTTCTAAATACAAAAAAGAAAAGAATTTAACATACCAAAATCTGTTACTTAAACTATACACTCTAGAAAATACTCATAAACAATTACCTAGTCAAGATACAAATGTTTTAATTACTGAAGTCAAAAAAGAACTACAAACTGTTGCTATGATACATATGCAAAGCAAGCTAACGCTGATTAAAGCTATGCAGTACAGAATGGGGAACAGAGCATCCACACTTTTAGCACAACAGCTACGATCCAATCAAGTGAAAAAACAAATTCATATGGTAAAAGATAAACAAAATAATCCCATTTATGATCCGAAGGAAATAGGGAATAGATTTGCTGAATTTTACAAACTCCTGTATAATATTGAAGAGGACCCCAATGTTATGTCCCCCACTATACCTCAAGTAGATGAGTTTTAGACAAAATTTAATTACCACAGGTCCATCAAACAAAGTGGGCGCAACTCAAAAACCCAATAACTGATTCGGAAGTCTTGAAAGCAATATTATCTTTCCCCAGCAATAAGGCCCCAGGCCCAGATGGGCTCACCCATATATGACATTCTCTTCTATATTAATCCCTTATTTAAGTAATACTTTAAATGCAGCCTTTAGCTCAGGATCTTTCCCTAAAGAAATGCTTATATTGCAAATTATAACAATACCAAAACCTGGGAAAGACCCAAATTTAGTACACAATTACAGACCAATCAGCTTATTGAATGCAGACTTAAAAATTTCTGCCAAAATCATAGCTATGCGTATACAGGCAATTATGCCGGAAATTATAGACCCTGATCAGGTGGGATTTACAACAGGCAGAGGAGCTCCTGATGGCACTCGAAGAGCTATAGACATCCTACACTGGATAGAACGCTCTCGAACGCCTTCTCTGCTTCTTTCTCTAGATGCAGAGAAGGCATTTGACAGAGTCAATTGGACCTATTTGACAAGAGTACTACATAGATTTAAATTCCCAGTAGAAATTATTAAAGCAATATTGGCGCTATACACGGTTCCTTCTGCACAAATTAATACTAATGGAACTCTTTCTGCCCCATTTGATATAACCAATGGAACTCGCCATGGGTGTCCACTGTCCCCTTTGATTTTCTCTTTGGTGATTGAACCCTTAGCTCAAGCTATACGCCAGGATCAGGATATCAAAGGGATTAACATATTAGGCTCTGTTCATAAAGTAGGCCTTTTTGCTGATGATCCTATTATTTACATGTCTCACCCTTCTCACTCACTACATAAACTAATGTTATTACTACAAGATTATTCTAAAGTTTTGTATTACAAACTCAATGAAACTAAAACACAAGCTGTCTGTATTAATGTCCCGGAAAGTGAAGTTATTTCTATTAAGCAAATGTATACGTTTGAATGGACGGATAATGCTATAAAGTACTTAGGTATTGACATTGTGTTCCCTCCAGGTGACATTGTTAAAGTGAATTTCACTAAGTTGTATCACGACACGATTTATATAATGATATTAATGCTTGGAAGACTCAGCATTTATCCTGGTTGGGAAAGCTTCAGGCTTTAAAAATGGTAGCACTACCAAAAATTCTTTATATGTTTAGAACAATCCTGGTACATATTCCAACAAGTAACATATTGAAACTGCAGAAGCTCCATATTGAAACTGCAGAAGCTCTTTAACCATTTCTTATGGGCAAATAAGTCAACTAGAGTATCACAAAAGATCCTGCAATTACCAAGATCATCTGGGGGACTTAATGCCCCTAATAGTATGGGTTATTATAAAGCTTCTACCCTTGACCAACTCAAAGCGTGGATGACCTTGGATATGGATAAGTGATTGCAAATAGAGCAGAGCTCAATTCTCCCGCTATTGCTGCCACAAGTCATGGGCACTCCAACTCCTCTTAAGTTTATTAATGTACTACTGTCATTTGAGTAGCTGCAACAAAGACATCTCCTTCCTAAAATGGTGTTCTATCAATATCTTCTGAGATCTTCTTCATTTTCTGAGATCTAATAATGCCATCAGGGAACCAACTCCTATGGAAAGCTGGCTTCACTTAACACCAACTAAAGAGGGAATATCCCTATGGTATAAGACGGTAATGCCTATTATGGATGTTAAAAAATTACCTGCAATTATCAAGTGGGAAAAGAGACTAAAAATATCTCAAACAACGGCAGATTGGAAACCAGCGTTTTATAATCCTTTTAAATACGCCAAGTATATTACACATCTAGAGACCTCAAGGAAGATCTTCTATGAATGGTATATGACTCCACATAAACTACAGGAATATACCTAATACATGCTGGAGCAGGGGTGGAACTACCGGGGGAGCAGGGGGTGCGAGCGGGCCAGGGCCCGCACCCCCTCAGGGCCCCCCGGCAGTCCGCGCGGCGCGCATAACCCGGCCAGTTCCGGGTTTACAGAGTTCCGTTTCTGTGCTGGAGAGGATGCCATCAGAAAGGAGATATGTTACACATATGGTGGTAGTGCCCTAAACTCCAGCAGCTATGGTCACAACTTGAGACGTTTGGTAATAATAAATGGAACGTACATATCCAATTTACTCCAGAAGTAATAATACTTGGCCTCATTGACCAAAATGTTCCAAAAGAGTTTCTCAAAATTCTACACCATTTGATCTTTGTGGTCAGACAAAACAAACCCCATCAATTCAAAAAATTATTTAGGACTTGGACTTACACTACCGATATGAAAAAATGGCAGCCATGGCCACCAATACCATGGGAAAATTCTACAAAAATTGGGATAAGTGGATTACCATAAGGCATAAAACTAGGTCATAAGAAATATTGTTAATGTTTCATAGGAGTGCATACCCCCCTCTTCTTTACTTTAAATCTCTGTCTTTTCTATTCTAATTTAATTCTGTTATGCTTACTATGTGGATAGAGCATTTGCTCTATTATGGAAAAATCTTGAAAATCAATAAAGAATTATATTGAAAAAAAAAATAATTATGAAAAACAAAACAAATCAAAAGTTAGCAACCCTGATATATTAGATCTGCATTTATGAACACTTCAATATAGTTGCGTTCAGACCAGATTGTGTGTGAGATGATGCTTCCAGTTCTTTTTTTATGACAGTAATTTAGCAGAGTCTTGGGATTTGCAGATTAGTGGAAGTTCCTTTGTTCTGAGAAATGTATGAGACTTGGACATGAGTATTTAACACATTATTGGTACTGTGGAATCTTTTGAAGTTTTCCCAAGGGTCCCATATTTGTTTGTGAGACTCTAAAGAGTCAGATAGTAGCGCAGAGAGATAGAACATTGAATGTATGTGATCCACTCTGGATTTCATTTGTGATATTGACAAGGATGGCCAGTTCCACACTATTGTCCATCTAGTTACTGCTAAAAGTTGAGATAGTTTGTAGTTTGTTCTACAATTTAGTGAGTTTCCTAGAGGGAAGGCAGTGTAGAACAGTTTCCGGATCTGGGGAAAGCTGTGTATTAAATATCTGAAATGCTAAAAGGAACGTTTCTGTCCATATTTTGTTCACTATTGGACACCCACCATGAGTGAATATATGTCCCTCTATCTGAGCAATTTCTAAAACAGGTGTCTGGAAAGTTCGGTGTGTATTTTTGCTTTTGTATTGGAGTGGTGTACCATCTCATGATTTATTTATATGCTGTTTCTTTGATGCTAATGTTTGGGGAAATGTGTCTGATTGCATTCCAAATTTGTACCCATTTCTCAGGTGTTATTCGACAAGAGAGTTCTTTGTCCCTAATTGTGTGTTAGAGTGACATCTGGGGGGGTTTCAGTTAGCTGGGAATAATTTTGGGAAATAGCTTTTCAATGATTTTTTTTTAACCCTAACCACCAATGTTTATTTGGAACCCTAGCTGCCAATGGGTTTTTTTTTAATTTGTGTGAGGTGGGCGGGATCTGGGGTGGGGCTTAGGGGGTAGCCGGGGACCAGGGGGCCCACAAAATTTTGTTGTACGGGGCCACGTGATATGTGATTGTGGTCCTGCCTGCCCTGCCTCTCTGCCTTTCTTCCCCTTTCTTTTCTGTCTCTTTATTTTTGTTTTGTTTACCCCACAGCTTTTTATTTCCTATATATAAATAATGAGACGTCTTTGAGAAAATGCTGCTAAACAATGTTGTTCACATCTCTTCTAGGAGAGAATGATAAATACTGGGGAATTTCTGAAAACATACATACTGAACAACGTCATGAATTCTGTATTAAAGGAGAAGGAAAGGTACCAAAGCAGTTTATTGCCAATAGATAAGCCACAATAGTACAAGCTATAACACTATATTTATTCTGTAGAATACCATACCTGAGTAACAGCTCTAGATGCTCTCTCTGTGTGTTTAGGATAGCATATTAGCTTGGTGTGACATCACTTCATACCTCATCATCATCATCATCATTTATTTATATAGCGCTGAATCTCTCCTCTCACTCATAACTCTGGGCTCATATTACAACAGAGAAGGGAGCAGGGAGGGGGAGAGAGGAGCAAACTGAGCATGCTCAAGCCCTAGCTTCAATATATATCGGTAAAAAAAGGACAACCTCTGGTTATGTTGGTTAAATTATTTTTTTGTGGGGCCCAGTACCATCTAGTTACACCACAGTTACTGGCACATGGAGTGTTTCCTTGGTGGTTGCCAAAATGTTCAGAATTGTCCCCTATTCAGCCCATTTAATCTTAATGTAATCGCCTGTAATGTTGTAATGAGATCTGGTGACCTGAGAGTGTATCCCATGTGGTCGATTTCCACTAAACTGAATGGCTGATGATTGTTTATTTATCCACCCAGGCAGCTAGTAAATGCTTGGCCAACACAACACTTAAAATAAACATGCCTTTATGCTAAAGCATAGTCAGGGTAGCTGCTGGTCAGATCCCAATATGAGATGTATTTTTGCCTATGACACAGCTCATCAGTTTAGTGCAGGGATTTCATATTAGTGAAAGTGGCTTGTTGGAATTGCTTTCATATGAACAGCACATCTGTTCTATTGCTGGGATCTGATCAGCAGCTGAGCAAACAGTGCCGTAAATCAGAGTGGGTGAGAAATTGCATTCCGTCTGCATTGTTCTCTATCTTGCTGTAGAGGGCCCTCTTTACATGTGAAACATATTACACTAGACTGAAGGCTTATTTTGCAGAGTTTTTCCTTGGAATTCTATGACCCACATAACAAGGTTCTGCATTCCGTGGCTCTTCAGCTGATCCCTCCCATTCAATCACAGTTCAAGGTTTTCTGGACTGTTTTCTGGAAGTTCTGGTAGTTTAGCAACATCTAGTGAGTCACATGTTAAAGATTCTGAATAGTAATGTATGCCAGCAATATATTGTGGGAAAAAATTGACTTTGTGCTTTCATTGACTTCAGAAGTGCCAGTAATACTATAGAGAACCCAAGGGGTAAAATTTCTCCTACTGCTCAGGTAGGTCTATGTGATGGAGTAGTTCCCATTGACCCAAGGGTAGCTTACCAGTTTCCTAGTGTATGAAAGGGTAAGGAACATGTGCTCAAAGGTGGATCTACCAGTTAAAAAAAATTTCAATCCCAATGTTATTAAAGGAAAACTTTAAATCATAAAACAGCTCACATGTAAAACCCTGATTCGTTTAAATAGATCATTTTCATAATGATAATACACTTTTTTAGTAGTATGTGCCATTGTGTAATCATAAATAGAAAATTGCCATTTTAAAAAATAAGGGCCGCCACTGGGATCCTAGGATTCATGGTGCACACAAAAAAACCAAACATGTTAGGACACATAAGCCAATTATTAGACAGAGTTCTGTCTTTTGCTTATTTCTTTTTTCTTCAATATCCCACTTAATTTGATATAAACTATCTGTTGCTTAAGTATTCATTTTGGGGGTATAGTTTTTAGGGAAGAAATATAAATATATAGGAAAGCCGGTATTTTTTTCCCCAGAAAAGGTGGCAACCCTTGCCAGAGGGCTTGAGGTCGAGGTAGGTCTCACTATCATAGAATTAGAGGTTGGATCCTAAGGAGACCATTCCTTTGTGAAGCCAGGGTAACAGGCACCCTGAGAACATGGTTAGTAAGTGTCAGCCTAGCATCATGTCATAGGTAGTCAAGGCTAGTGAGCAAAAGCAGTTCTTTGCTCTACCAAGATTATGAAGTGGAGTTGATATCAGGTGATATCAGCCAGGGTAGAGACTTCAGAGTGTAAGGGAGGAACTGCATGGGCACAAAAAACGCAGGCATCGTCAGATGCAACGGAAATAAGGTAATAGATGGAAATGTCAGGTGAAGTTGCAGCGTTCATCCGATCCGACGCGACTGTCGGATGCAGACGCAGCGTGCACGTTGGATCAACGCTGCAACACCATCCGACAATGCTATTATTTACCTTATTTCCATCGCATCCAACGTGACGCCTGCGTTTTTGCTCAGCGCATCGGATCACGCCGAAAACGCCCGTGGAGTTCCTCCCTTAGGGCTCAGAGTAGTGTATAATCCCTTGGAGCACTATTAAATATCCAGTATCCTGGGATTTACACCTGTGGTGAGTTAACCATTAGGTGCCTAATAAAGTCTTGCCCGGTTGGCCCTGACACCCCAGTCTGACCCTGATTATATCATGGACCAATATTCCAAATACACTATAAACACTATATTGCAAATTACAATAAAATTGATTTGAGGAAATGTGAGGGTTTTCTACTTGTTATATACTGTATGAATGCAATAATATTATGGTTTTATTCATTTATCTGTGCAGATTTAGTACTGCAATAACTGAATGATTTACAGATATTTTACATATAGCAATAGGCTACCTTTAAAGTGATATTGACATGTTACTGTCATTGATAGGATTCACTCCTTTACCCTCTTCCACAGGTTAGATATAGTGAATAGTCAATGCAACATGCTTTAGTCAACACCTACAGAGAGCTGATTCTGTCAGTCATGCTAGGCTCAGGGCCGCACATGCCTTCTCTAGACATAAGTACTGTTCACATTTGTGCTTAAGGCTATAGTTGGATTGCACTGCCCTCAGCCCAACATGACTGACAGAACTGTCTCTCCATGCGCTGCTGAGTAAAGCATGTCAAATCCATTATGTAACAATGTGGTGGAAACATGCGTCTTCATTTGTAATTTAGCTTGGGAAATATTGCTCATTACAGACCATAATAGCCCATTAGGAACTAAGGTTATTTTAATTTCTCTTAAAGAGGCGCAACATGTATTTCTATTTGATATTTGAATAGTCTATTTCCTGGCATCAGTTCCCCTTACTTACCATATTTTAAGGGATACTAAAATGCTACTTTATTGATATTTTAGTACCTGTTATTATTTATATATAAATTTCTACTGTATTAATTATGGCAATATGATTTATTTTTATAGACTTCAAATTGTGTTTAAATATTTAGTGTAAGTTATTATAAATGGAAGAAAGCAGTCCTGTCTTTTATTTAAGATTCTGAAGATACAGTTTTAAAGCAAGGCTATAGAGATGGTGGCAGTATGTATATATATATATATATATATATATATATATATATATATATATATATATATATAGACAAATACAAGAGTCCTCTGCACTCAACCCATTATCAATATATTTAAGACATTGAGACATTTTGTGCATACTGCTACTAAAAAGTGCTGGCCAACTACGTCATCCCATATCTGGCCAGTTCTACACTCAAATTGCATCTGATTTCCCTTGTTTCTTATATATATATATAAATATGTTTCTTAGATATATATGTTTCTTATATATATCTTACATATTTATTTGACAATGCACCCACGATTGTTAACACAAATCTGGAATCAGAGCGCGGCTGCTGGAATTAACTGGTGTAGCCATTCTTTTCCAAAGTAATATAATGGCGACTGTGTCTGTCTAGTGAAGGGGTTGCAAGCGATTATAGTATAAATAGCAGGGCCCTCTAAATGAACCCAGTATCACTTGTTTGTTAAAGGAAAAAATTAAAAGGCACAGGTTACAAAGCAGATAGATAAACTCTGTAGTATACAACGAGATTCTACTGATCTTATCTGCTATCTACTGTGTATCCTGTGCTTGAAGCATGGTTGTAGAGATGGTGGAAATCCCAGGGCAGCTGGATGAAATTCACAGAGACAGAAAAATAATCACTGAAAAAATCTTGCAAAACAAAACATCTTAGGGATCCAGGGATTGATAAATGTGTTTTCTGATATTATTGGACTGAGAATGATCAGCATAAGAAAAACTGAACTCAGCTCCCAAATAAGAAAAGAAAACTTTTACAAACCTTGAGTTACATTGAGTCCCACGGTCAGAGACACTGCCCTAGGCAGTCAGTGAAGAGGAAAGATCTTACAAAGAAAATATGCAAGTAAGAAATTTTGCAAGTTCGGGAGCAGAAGGAAAATTGGGAAAAGCAATGAAATAGCAGTTTTTGTTAAAACTTGTGGTGATCAACCACCACAAGGATGGCATTCTTGATAACAGAAAGTGTAATATAGACAACAAAGGCTTTTGCATTATGTTTCCAAGGACAAGAAGGAATTGAAAAAGGTTGAAGAACTCTAATGGGATATAGCTTTGGTAGTGGCAAAAATGGATAGTTGTGTTCAGTTGTATTTATAGGACAGTATATCTAGAACACATGGAACCGAAACAAATGGTTTCTGTCAAGAGGACTGCTGACTAGATTAGTCAAAAGAGTATCAGAAATCGCCTATGACTAAATGCCCCGGGGGGCACGAAACGCGTAGGGCCAATGGAGATACTGTTCCTTTATAAATTAATCTGCAATACATATTATATTTTAACTTTATTTTTGGAGGCCCTTGTGGAGTTTTTTGAGCGCCCAATACCCCTCTTCTTGTACTTCGCTGGTTTAGCAGAAATTGTGTCTAGAATCGTGAAAGGAGGAATTAATACAAGCAATGTAGGAGTAGAAGGGGTAGGGTGTATCAATATAGGTACAACAGACAAGGCCTGATTGAGAGTTTCTGGGTCACAGTAGTCCACTGAAATGGAGGAGAGTGTAGGAGAGTGAATACAAGTTCATAATGTTTTGACCTAAACTTCATTGCAATGCTCAGTCTCGTAACAACAAATAAAGACTGGAGATGTAGCAGTACATACCATGAAACAAAGTCCATGGAGTAGGATTGTAGCCAGATGGAAGCAAAAAAGGGATCAAAGTTAAAATAACAGGCTAAGGATGATACATATAGGGGCAGATGTATTAAGGGTCGAATATCGAGGGTTAAGGAACCCTCGCTATTCGACTGGCGAATTAAAATCCTTCGACTTCGAATATCGAAGTTGAAGGATTTTGCGCAATTCGTTCGATCGAAGGAATAATCGTTCGATCGAACGATTAAATCCTTTGAATCGAACAATTCGAAGGATTTTAATCCATCGATCGAAGGATTATCCTTCGATCAGAAAAAACTTGGAAAGCCTATGGGGACCTTTCCCATAGGTTAACATTGACTTCAGTAACGTTTAGGTGGTGAACTAGGGGGTCGAAGTTTTTTCTTAAAGAGACAGTACTTCGACTATCGAATGGTCGAACGATTTTTAGTTCGAATCGTTCGATTTGAAGTCGAAGGTCGAAGTAGCCAATTCGATGGTCGAAGTAGCCAAAAAAAATACTTCGAAATTCGAAGTATTTTTTATTCTATTCCTTCACTCGAACTTAGTGAATGGGCCCCATAGAGTCAAGCAGACATAAAAACAACACTTCAACTGGGACTGGAATCAGGTGATGCTTTGGCAATGAACAAGATAAAGAAAAGGATTTAAATAGGGAGGGAATGCCATGATTGGATCGTAGTAACCAATGAGGGTGTTGAGATAATTACAATTTGAAGCAGAACCAGGGGAGTAGGCCCAAATACAAAGAGTATCCAAGCCATCCTAGTCCAAACAGAACGCAACATGTTATTTCAAGTACAGCAGTAGAAATTAGTGATTATTCTATTATGTTATCCCAGTGTTTATCAGTCAGTATCAGTAGATAATCAGTTACTACTGAAAAATAATATACAGTACAAAGGTACTTAGATTGCTCTGCTGTCTGAGTAATGTGGTGCCCCATCAACTTTGTTTTACCCAAACTTTTACCCAAAATTGTCTGACCTGTTCTTTTACTACTTTATTTAAACTGAAGGTTAGTGGCTGGTCGGGAGATGGGGAAGTCCAATTGTGCGTCCGATATTGCAGGTAAATCTGCACGTCTATGGCCACCTTTACTAGAGTTACTTATATAAAGAACATGTCTTGCACTGTGCACATATGGTGGGTAACTTACATGTCTCGCTTATGATATTGTGCTGCAGTTGTAGTACTTAAAAAGTTGGTCATTTGCTTCCAACAAAATATCAAGGCAGGACTGCTGACAGGGAAGTTTTTTGTGCAACATCAATAACACTAACTTTTACAGAGTACAAAGGTCGCTGAGCAACAATATGTCACTAAAAAAAATCACAAAACTCTGGCCTAGCAGCTACCAGCACTCACACAGGCTTATGCACAATTTACCTTTACTAATGAATTTGTCCATTAAACAAGAAACCAGAGATATGTATACTCTTACAGAGTATATAGACAGTGAGGGTCATTTGTCAACACTGGGCAAATTTGCCCATGGGCAGTAGCCCATAGCAACCAATCAAATTGCTGCATTCATTGTTCTACTTGCAGCTGGCTTTAAAAAGCGAATCACTGATTGGTTGCTATAAGTAACTGCCCATCGGCAAATTTGCGCAGTGTTGATAAATGAGCCCCAGTGTGTATCTATGTAGCCAATTATTTTCCAAAGTCACATAATTAATTAAATTGTGTCTGTCTAGTGATGGGGTTTCAAGTGATTGTAGTTTAAATAAACAGGGCCCTCTGATTGAACCCTTAGTCTGTAACACTTGTTTGTTAAAGAGGTGGTTCACCTTTAAAGGGATCCTGTCATCAGAAAACATGTTTTTTTCAAAATGCATCAGTTAATAGTGCTGCTCCAGCAGAATTCTGCACTGAAATCCATTTCTCAAAAGAGCAAACAGATTTTTTTATATTTTATATTGGGGGCAGCTGGGAAATTGACAATATGTCTAGCCCCATGTCAGATTTCAAAATTGAATATAAAAAAATCTGTGCTCTTTTGAGAAATGGATTTCAGTGCAGAATTCTGCTGGAGCAGCACTATTAACTGATTTATTTGGAAAAAAAATTTTTTCCCATGACAGTATCCCGTTAAGTTAACTTTTGTACGTTATAGAATGACGAATTCTAAGCAACTTTTCAGTTGGTCTTCATTATTTATTTTGTAAAGTTTTTTTTCTTCTGACTCTTTTCAGCTTTTAAATGGGGACACTGACCCCAACTAAAAACATATGCACTGTCAAGACTACAAATTTATAGTAATTGGTATATTTTATTACTCATCTTTCTATTCAGGCCTCTCCTATTCATATTCTTGCTTAAATCAATGTATGGTTGCTAGGGTAATTTGGACGTTAGCAACCAGATTGCTGACATAGTAAATTGGAGAGCTGCTGAATAAAAAGCGAAATAACTCAAAAACCACAATAATACAGTATTTAAACCAATTGCAAATTCTTTCAGAATATCACTCTCTACATCAAACTAAAAGGTTACTTATAGTGAACAACCCCTTTAAAGATGAAGGAAAAGTAATGTAACACCTTAATGCCCACAAACTGACCTGTATATAGTAAGCTAAAATGTTATGTGTGAGTTATGATACCCCAGAATTCAGTCCTTTCCTTGTCCTATTAGAAATGGAAAGAGCATTGCATGGCTGTAATCTACTAAGAACAGGCAGAAAAAATGAGTGCACACTGGTGGGGAAATTTTTTTGGATAACATTAGTTTCTATGTGCTCATCCAGTGTGACGATTGTTATATTAATTTAGGGAACAGTAACACCAAAAAAATAAAGTGTTTTAAAGTAATTAAAATATAATGTCCTGTTGCCCTGCTTTCGTACAACTGGTGTCTTGGAAGCCATGGGGGCAATTATTCAAAGCTAAAAGGAGAAAAGGCCCAGTATACACAGCATTAACAGATAAGCTCTATAGCACACAATAACCCGGACTCACCCTCCCTCCACCCGCACCCGCCCACATCCGACTTCCTTTTATAGACACGGAACCCGCTGCGCCGCTGATGTCACAAAATGGGCGAGGCGAGCAGGTGTGCGGCTATAAAACTGGAAGCCAGAACTCTGAAGCCGGCCACCCGCAAATGGACGTGCCAGGTCGACCCAAACCTGACCGACCCGTGCGCCCTGTGGGTATCGGGCCGTCCCGCACATCACTAGCACACAATGGCTGCCCCCATGGCGACACAGCAGTTTGTTTATCATCATCATTATTTATATTGTGCCAACAAGTTATGCAGTGATTTACATTAGTTTCTAATATACAAACAGCAAACAACAAACAAGGGTTTACAGAGAAAAATAGGATAAGAGGGCCCAACTCACAAGAGTTTACAAACTAAAGGGTTAGGTTACATTTGAGAAACAAATTTGTGATTCATGATACAGCTATGACTGATTAATTCAGATACATTGAATAAGGTGGGTCTTTAAGGAGTGTTTGAAAGTTTGGAAGGAAGGAGAAAGTCTGACAGCTCGAGACAGAGAGTTCCAGAGAAAAGCAGAAGCCTGTGATACGATTTGTAGATGAGAATAGGCTGAAGTGATGAGAGGAGGGAGAGGCGCAGGTCAGAACTGGAATAAAAGTTGTGTGGAGTGTATTTTGAGATCAGAGATGAAATATTCGGAGGGGTAACACCAAAAAACTAAAGTGTCCTAAAGGAATGACAATATAATGTCACAAATAGAATATAGAAAGTAATTGAGTGTTTCTTTAAAAAGTTTCTATTTAAAAGTTCTTATATCTGAAATCAACTGAACTGGAAAAAAGTGTTTGGAGGTGAACAACCCTTTTAATGCCGCTGCTAAACTCGTTCATCTATCTCACCGCTCCACATTAGCTGCTCCCCTATGCATATGCCTTTACTGGCTCCCAATCTCCTCTAGAATCAAATTCTAACTACTAACACTTACATTCAAAGCCCTTAAATGAAGACTGGACCAACTGGTGTATTTGCTTCAGTAACACAACTATAGTTTATATAAACAGGCTGCTGTGTAACCATGGGGGGCAGCCATTCAAAGCTGAATAAGGAGAAAAGGCACAGCAGATAACAGATAAGTGCTGTAGTATACAATGGGATTCTTCAGAACTTATATGTTATCTACTGTGTTTCCTGTGCTTGAATGGCTGCCCCCATGGCTAGACAGTAGCTTGTTTATATAAACTATAGTTGTATTTCTGAAGCAAACACTTCAGTTTTACCAGTGCAGAGCAACACTACATTATATTGTTATTCCTTTAGGACACTTAAATTTTTTGGTGTTACTGTTCCTTTAAGGAGATTGGGATTTGCATAGGGGAGCAGCTGATTTTGAGTGGTGAGATAGATGAAAGAGTCTAGCAGCAGCATCAAAGGGGTTGTTCACTTTCAAACACTTTTTTCAGTTCAATTGGTTCCAGATTGTTCACCGAAAATAAATACTTTTTCCAATTACTTTCCGTATGGTATTTGTGACCGTTTGTCTAATATGGAAGTGTAAAGTTTCATTTTTCACCTTTAAAAGCAGCTCTTGGGGGGGGGGTTGCCGACTCTTTAACTGTTCTAAATTGATACTTTTAGTTGATACATTTCTTATCTTTGTGCCTGCTGAGCAGAATCCCAACGTTTCATTAAAGTCAGCTGTTACAATTAATACAATAGTTGCTAATATTCCACAGATACTGCTGAGAAATGTAACAACTAATTGTATCAACTAAATGTAGCAAATTTTAACCGTTCAGAAAGATCCTGGATTACTGAGCTGAGTCAGGAGGAGACAAATAGTGTTGGGTGTCATCAGCATAAAGTTGATACGACTGAATACGTTTTCCTAGTGAAGTAGTATAGAGAACAGTAGAGGGCCTAAGACAGAGCCTTGAGGAACTCCAGCAGAGAGAGGGAACAAAGTAGAAGATGAGTTAGAGATGGCAACTTTAAAGGAATGATCAGAAAGATGTGAACCATGAAAGAACAGTGTAACAAATGCCACTCCTCTTAGAGTATAGAATGTCAAAGAGGAGTGGGTGGTCAACTGTGTCAAAGGCTACAAAGAAATCTAAAAGGATGAGTATGGAATAATGATATTTAAACTTTGTCAGGAGAAGATCATTGGTTACTTTGGTAGAGCAGTTTCATGTGAGTGTTGGGCAGAAGCCAGATTGTAGAGGGTTGAGAAGGGAGTTGTGAGTGAGATGCAAACAAGCCTTTCCAGCAATTTGGATGTGAATGGAAGAAATTAAACTGGACAATAGTTGGGCAGAGAGCTGGGATCAAGGGAATCTTTTTTGAGGATAGTGATTAGTGCTTGCTTGTATAAAGATCGAAATGTAACAGTAGAAAATGAAAAGTTAAATAGGTGGTTAAGTGCTGGACAGAGTGTATCAGAGATTGAATAAAGGAGGAAAGAGGTTATGGGGTCATGGGTTAGGTTGTGGGGTTTAAGCAGACCAGAAGTTTGCTAACTTCAACTAGTGTTGATGGAGTGCAACATGGATATGAGTGGATGGCAAAATAATCTGAGATTGTTGTCAGATAGTATGCACAGTCTATTGAGATCAATTTTTTCATTGAAGAAATGACCAAGGTCAGTTACATTAATGGGTGGAGAGTCCGGAGGGGCATAAAAGTGAGTTAAATGTGGAAAACAGTCATTGCGGTTTGGAGGATAAAGAGGAGATTAAAGAAGAGAAGTACAGTTTAACTATTAATAGAGCTCAATTGTAGCAGGCAAAGCCACCATCAGGGGGGTACAGGGGTGACTGTCGTTCCAGGCTTGGAGTAAAATGAAGTAGCTCTGGAGAAGAAGGAAGAAGCCATGATAGAAAAGAACGAAGAAGCTGCAACGAAAAAGAACAAAGAAGCCTGATAAACTTCAATCACTCTTTACTGCTGTACTGCAAGTTGGAGTGATATCACCCCCTCCCTTTTCCCCCCCAGTAGCCAAACAAAAGAACACTGGAAAGTTATCCAGATAACAGCTGCCTGGTAGATCTAAGAACAACACTCAATAGTAAAAACCCATGTCTCACTGAGACACATTCAGTTACATTGAGAAGGAAAAACAGCAGTGTGCCAGAAAGCATTTCTCTCCTAAAGTGCAGGCACAAGTCACATAACTTGGGGCAGCTGGGAAATTGACAATATGTCTAGCCCCATGTCAGATTTCAAAATTGAATATAAAAAAATCTGTTTGCTCTTTTGAGAAATGGATTTCAGTGCATAATTCTGCTGGAGCAGCACTATTAACTGATTAATTTTGAAAAAAATTTTTTTTCCCATGACAGTATTCCTTTAAGCTTACCATAGATGCAAAGATCCAATCGTTCGAATCCTAAAAGAATTGGACTTCCCCCATCTCCCGACCTGCAACTAACCATTCCAATCAAATAAAGTAGTAAAAGAACAGATCAGCCGATGTTCTGCCCATGACAGCAATCGTATGAAAGTTATGTCCGACAAAAGCTAGTGGCAGCCAACAGAAATCTTTTAACCTGGCCGATCGACCAAACGACCGATCTCCGTGAGACAAGAAATGTCGCGACCCTCCACACAGTCTGAAAATCATACGAATCCTCGATTTATATGATCGGATCTTTGCGTCTATGGCCAGCTTTAGTAAGCTTGGATAAGTGGCACGAGTGGCAGAATATAAGATCAAGAGCATAACCGTCGATGTGAGTAAGAGAGTAAAGAGACCAGGAATTTAGAGGTAGCTGGAGAAGTCACCTAAAATGAGAGCAGGTGACTCAATGGAGAAGCCGAGCAGCAAAGTAGAGCAGGGATAGGGTAGCCATCCGGCTGGTAAAACACCTGCCAGGGCCAGTATTACAAATTTACCGGCAATGTTGTTGCCGGTAATTTGTAATACCTTTAAAAAAAACCCTTGGCCTGCCCCCAATTCGCTCAGCACTTACCGTTTTTTCCGTGTTTTCAACGTTGTGCGATGTTGCTCAGCCCCCTTTTGCAACACGATGTGTGACTTCACCCCTTTTAACATCACAAACTGACCCCTTTTTGTGCCTGTCCCCCACCGGCTGGTAATCTTTTTCAGGAAAAGGCGGCAAATCTAAGTAGGAACCAGGGGCAAAAAGCCGCTCCTGATAACTTTAAGAGACTAATTTTCGGTTATTAAACTGGAAATTCGGCTTTTCTAGTGCAGAGAGCGATATTTCCCACTCTGCGCTAGATGCGCCCCTCACCAGACCTCCCGTCGGAGATCTTAAGGTAAGCCTGGGGGCGGCATTGCGAACTCAGGCGTTGATGCCTGAAACCTGCCTGACCAGGGGTATGACTGTGACATGCAGAGAGATAGAAGAAAACAAGCATAGGCCGTGGACTTCAAAAGAAGTGAAGGAAAAAGAAGTGGGTGTGATTAAAGTTTGAAACGTATATTTGAGGGAGAGAAGAAATCCAGCCTCGCCACTGTGACGATCTCCTGATATGAGTAAATGAGAAGCATTAATAGGAGGCTTGTTTATATAAACTATAGCTCTGTTTCTGAAGTGAAAACACCAATTTTACCAGTGCAGGGCCCCAGTCCATTCCTTTAAAACACTTTGATTTTTTGGTGTTTCTGTTCCTTTAACAGTATGGCCCCATTATTTTGGCATGGTAGCAAGCCTATACTGTGAGCACAGGGCGTGAATTATAGCGTGTATGGGTAAGTTTATTTATATTGGGTTTTCAAGCGGCCACTATTGATCTGAACACCCTACAACAGAGACACGAGTGAAACATGAATCGTTTGCATCTGTTTCGAGGCAGTTTACTGCGCATGCGCCATTCTCTGACAAAGGGGGCGCTCAGGTCACAGCCGGTACTGCAGCTAAATCTGTGGCAGCAAAATGTCCCCCTCCCCATTGTTTAAGCAATGATAATTTTCTCGCTCTTTTCTTTGGACGTCTGACCAATCAAAAGGCAAGAATCAGCACGTCTGCTCCTCCCACTGAACTATATTAAAAGGACAGGTTCCCGGTGAGCCATAACCTGGCAGTTATTATTAATAGAAATAAAAATAATCCCCCCTCATTCCCGTTTCGCACTGCTCTCCTACTCGTACCATTCTCATTCATCGTATATAAATCAGTTTATTACATTCAGAATGTCAGACACAACAGCAGTGGGCAGAGTGAAGAGCCCTTTGGCTCTATGGAGGCGCAGCGTGAGGACTAAATGTGACCTGACAGGGGGCGGGACAGGTGGAATAGGCGGGAGCCCGGGGTAACGCAGAGGCCGGTATTAGCGTCCTGCCATTACCGATGTGCCGGCTCGGGGCGCCTTTGTCCATAAATAGTAGTTGGCCAGATTAGACCCAAGTCAGATCCTCGCAATACCTGTCTGCTCCCACCAGGACTCTATGGTTACAATTTAGTCTTCCCGTGCTTGAAAGCCCCAACCTGTCTCCTCTGGGTCGGCGAGTGGGCATCTGACCTACTGGGGGTCACTGAATCGAAAGCAGCTACTGAAACAAAACTTCTGCTGAACTGCAACTCACTAATCCCCTGACAAGTGTAAGGCCGGTGGGTTGAGAGCTGCAGTCCAACATGCGGAAGGTCCCACGCGGGAATGGGACGATTTTCCTGTGTTGAACTTGTGCTTACTCGGGAGAAGTGCAGGGAAGGACTGTTCTATTCTAGAAAATATCGTAGGGGGACACATGGATTAAGTCTAAAAGCAGAACCTTGAGGGGGGCGCTAAACCTATATTTGCCATGTCTATCTAGCTATGGTACGGCTTAGCTTCTACTATTTTAATGAGGAAGGAAGAAGACCGGCTAACAATTAGTGATTCAGTAGTACACGCACTTAGATCCATCATACGCCGTCCCCTCGCGCTCTTGACAACTCCCCACCGCTTGAAGCTCCGTGCGTCACAACGTACAGCCTGTAGGCTCTTCACTGTGCCTGTAGGGGGCGCTTTACTTATGCAGAGCATCAATTCTATTTTACCTTTGTGGCGATAAGAAAAAAATGATTGGTGTCAAAAAGACTTCCTGCTCGGGTGACTAGACTGCGTGTAGCGATGTCAAATGAATACTTTTGTTACTTGTTTTATCGCCGTCTAACACGCAGGCTCCCCCGTGTAGTACAGAGAAAGCGGTAACAAAGAGAAGCTCTAGTGGCCAAATGGAGAAGTGCACCCCATTAGCGCGTAACGAGGAGAGGGGCGGTGCCTATGAAGAAGTGACGATGTTAAAGTGGGCGGAGGGAACGGACTGTGGAAAATTACCACTTGGAACGGCCTTGTTTGTTAGGGGTTAAACCTGAAATGAATAGAAAAGATATGATTTCCAATTCTCCTTTCTCATAAGCGTGTGTCTGTGTGTGGGGAGTGTCTGTGTATAGCCCTCAGTGGAATTTCATACGCGTATAAAAGACCCCGTTAGTGACGTTCAGGGGTACAGGTGCGCCCCGTTTCTGTGCACCTATTAAGGGAGGAGCCCGCTAATGTACTAATGTAACGCGCTGAAGCCAGAGTAGCGTCTGTGCGAGGGCAGGGGGTGAGCAGAGATATTTATAGCTCATTACGCTTTGTCTGGCTCATGGATGAGGTTGTTGAAAGCTAAGGTGTTCTGACAGGATACATTTGGCGCCAAGATCGGAACGCCCTACAGCTGGACACTAGAACGTGCGTCGCACTTGCTTCAGATTCTCTAGAATTCCCGCCCCAGCAGGTGAAGGCTATGTGGCGCTATATAATTGTGTAGTGAACGAGCCGCAGGCTGGACTCTTGTAGGTGCGTGTGGGGTTGTTGCTCACCTGTACAAATAACTCCTGATGTAACTTTATTACATTCACATTGTATAAGCAGAGTTACTGTAGTTACCACGCTAATTGCCTACAGCGACTTACGTTGTCAAATATATGTCGCTTTCTGGGCAGAGGATAAGTATATGCCCTAGGGGCATGTTTCACAATGTAAAAGGGGCAGTTCTTATCCAAACGGCTTTTCCCCCCTTGCTTTGCACACGATACTAAATCCCCCCTCCTTCCAAGGGGTGGGGGGAGCTCGCTCTTCTTTTGCACTGGTTTGCTAATAGCGTTGTTCGATGACTTATCTGCGCATGCGTCAATGGGTAACATAGTGGCGTTCAGGCCACAGCCGGTACTGCAGCTAAACCATGGAAAGAAAACAAGTCACCCTCCCCCATTGTTTGAGCAATGACCAATCAAATGGTTTATTTTTTTTTCTCCTTTCTTTGGAGGTCGGACCAATTAAAAGGCGAGAAGCCGGTCTAAAGCCCCGCCTACTGATCTATATTAAAAGGACTGGAGCCGCGTGAGCTCTTCACTGGCCGTCATTATAAGCAATAAAAAGCCATCTTTGTATTGTTCCTGTAACACTCGCGCTCAGCTCCCGGGAACTGCACACTTACTTTGGGGTTTTTTTTTTTTTTTGTAAATAGCTAATTTTATTACATTGAGAATGTCAGACACAGCAGTGGACGCCAGTGTGGAGAAGAGCACCAAGGTAAGCGAGAGTTTTGCGCTGAGAGGGGCATCTCCTGGGCACATCCAGTGGCTCTATGAATGGCACCGTGTTGCTGGAGGACTTGTCTGATATCTGGCCCCGGATCTCCATCTGTGGCTGCGATTGTATCGGTTGGAGCGGCAGTAGTCATTCGTGGCAATGGAATGAGTTAATGGTTAGACGGGATGGTGTCGGGCAGATAACGAGCTGAAAGGCGCTGCCAGTTTGGGATGTGCTGCTGCTGCCTGTGTGTGGCATCCTGATGGGATTAGCCTGACTCCTGGGAGCATCCGTGTCATCTCCAGCCTTTCCCATGGCTTCATGATCAGCTAACTGCCTGTTTACACTGCCAGCTCCAAGTTTGAGATACCCGCCAGCGTTACTTGGTAGCGTCGAGTGTCTCTTCAGCGTTTAGTCCCAGGGATTTTGCTCCAATACAACCAAACTAAACCTCTTGGCATTTTCGGTCGGTTTAAGGGGGAATAAATCTGTGGTGCTGCGGGCTGGAGGCTGTTGGCTACTATAGCGCGATGTAGTGGTACCTGCTAATGTGATCCTCCCTATTGTCCTGCCCTGGTACAGAGGCGCCCGTGGAACGCTGCGACCCCGTTTGACACTTGTACCCTGCACGGTGTCCCTTTAACAGTAGCGTTGATATACACAGCTCCCTGGAACCTTAGCGTTTAGGCGATCTGTCCCAGCGCAATCCCATTCTACTGGGCGACCTATTTATCCATAGAAAAGGCTGGCAAATGTTCGCTCGATACTGGGCGGGCTGCCAAGCTTTCTGAAAGTCATGGGCATTTTGGGTTGAACTGGCTAGTTCGGTGGTACATCAGTTCTGTTCTTACCGCTTTGTGCAGTGTGAATGACTGAGACTTCGATGCCCGAGCAGCGAGGATTGTATAGGCGCCCCCTGGCAGCGAGGATTGTATAGGCGTCCCCCTGGCATCTGATCGGGCGAGCTGTGGCATGTATGGGATCAGTGCACTCGAGACTTGGGTGCCGTTTGGGAGAGACCATAGCCGGCAGGTGTAATAATGGTCGGTGAAGGAGGGACAGGGAAGCGCTACTTTGCCGGTGTAGCGGGTCAATTGTGTTTTTATAAAGCGCTACATGTGTCAAGACATTCGTTCCATGCAATCGAGCGGCACAAAGCATCGGGGTCCGTGTGTGTTCCCTAGAGGGTGACATCTGGCCCGCGGGCCTAACAAAAATATCCTGCTCTAGAGAAACCAATACATCAAGCGTTTTTGCTCTGGGCTTGCAGCGAGTGTGCGGCTAATAAATAGCCTCGGCTGATGCGATGCAGAGCCCCACCTGCCCCAGCAGTCGCCAAAGTCTGGCTCCGCCGCTTGCTTTTGGCTCCCACGTGTTGGGGAGCTTCTTTCCTCCTCTGTGTTGTGGGTAGGAGAGTCGGCACCTGCCCAGGTTGGGGTTACTGGCCTCCTTTTAGTAGCTCAATGGTGCAGCCGTAAGGCAAGGCTACCGATTTAGCGCTGACCCAATCCAGCTCCCCGCACGCCCCTGACACATTAAGGCTAAACGGTCCGAACAGCTGGATCGTCCTGGGCTGGAAGATGGGTCAGTTTGTTTGTGCCGACTGTTCCTCGGGGAGTCATTTATTGTACACACGAACATACGGGACAGATGGGAACTGGATTAAAAAGACTTTAAAGGCAGAGGCTTTAATTAGGAAGGTTAATTACAGACCTCACTAAACCATTACAGACTATCATTTTATTGCGCACCCCCGAACTAACCTACAAGCTGTCCTTTTGTACACCCCTTAATGAAGGAAATATGCTCTATGGAAATGTATGACGGTTGGGGGTGGCTGCAATACTCCGATTAAATTATGGAAACCTCATCTCTGCCTACGCCCCCCCCTTCGTTCTCTTTCTTGTTACCTCCTTCCCTGCATATATTTTCTACGCGTCACTACACGTTGCCTTCTGGGTGTAGTAGTTTTGCTCTTCCCTCCTCTAGCGGGCGTGTCGCAATGGGGAATTTGGAAAAAGGATATAGAGTACTACAAGTTCCAGGGGGCTTTGCGCGAAATGGGGGCTGGTAAATGTAGCGTACATCCAATAGGCTGTCCCGTATGCCTTTATATGGCGGTGGGTTGGTCTTTGTGCCGTCATGTAACCAATAGCTGCACCATAGCTGGTGGCGCCAATTTTAAAACGACGTAAAGTGCGTGCTGGTACAGGGGAGGCCCTTTTGTTCTATTTATACCCCTCATAAACGCCAGGGGGTTTTCGCCATTGCAGTTTAAAAAAATAATAAAAAAAAATGTAAGTTATTAAATGTCTGTAGCAGAATCACTATCTGTTTACATTGTTAAGGATCCACATTCGTTTTAGTATTAATTAAATGCAAAGATTATTATTCATGTTTTGTTTCCTACAAACCCAATTTGTAAGCAGCTACACTCACATTTTATTTTTTTAATTAAATCTTAAAGGATTTGTAGTGTTAATGTTATTCAGAAATTTCTTGCTCTATGCAAGGTGCCTATTGGCTAACCAGTACCATAATAATAATAAAAAAAAAGCACCAAGGCACATTTAGCTTTAAATTAACAAAGTCACATTTCTTGATAAAGACTTTGAATTTAAAGTTAAATGTGTCTTGGTGTTTTTTTTTTTTATTTATTTTTAAAAAGTTACTGGTCCTTTAATGCTTGCACTAGTCTCTGCCCATTACTCTATAAACTGTACAGCTGGTTTTCTTTGTTGCTTGCTGGCAATCCCTTATTTTCCTATGTTTACTGGCCTAGTATACTGTGAGCTGAACCCAATCTTTATTTTTCTTTGTAGGACTTAAAAGCAAAAGAGAAGGAAGTTGTAGAAGAAGCAGAAAATGGAAAGGACAAGCCTACCAATGGGAATGCAGTGAGTAATAGATCTGAGATGTATTCATGTTTGTTTTTCTCTTTGGCTATTTTTATTATCTTTCATGTTTATTACATCTATTTAAGGCTTTTCCAAGCAGCAGTGTAGGAAATGTTAATGAACCTTTTACAACCAGTAACTGATCCCGATTTGCTTATGGAGAAATAGGCTCTGGGGAAGATGGTGTTAAATCAGGCAAATATATTATGTAAAATAGGTGAGATCTTGTAAATTGAGGAAATTTAAAATCTGTGTGTGATGGTTTATTGTGATTTAAATTTATGCAGTTCAGCATCTGACTCCCTTTCATTTTTCTGATCCAGGAAAATGAGGAAAATGGAGAGCAAGAGGGAGATAATGAAGTTGATGAAGAGGAGGTAGATGAGGAGGATGAAGAGGATGATGTAGAAGGTAATTGAATACTTTCTTACAGTATGAAATATCTTGTCAGTTACATATACTTCCTTTTAATCATAGGAATGAGCACAGACTTAGGTTTTTCTTTCTGGATAATTTTTCTGCATTGTAACAGGCTAAAACATGTTTGGTAATTATTCAGTGATTCCATTGATCTAATTTATGACCAGCTTTATGTATAATATGCTCATAAATCCTGTGACGCAAAGTGCTTAGTGAATGAGCGTGTTAGTTAGAGGTGCAGAAACATAAAAATGAGTAATCGGGATGAAAGCTTACAATACAAGTAATATAATAAGTTACAACAGTTGGGCCAGTAGTGCAAACGTTTGTGATTTATTACAATAATCTATTGTTATAATAGGAGACTGATGGATCATATCTCTCCTGTAACCAGAAATCCCTACATCATGAATAAGCAAACTTTGAGTGTTCACCTTGCAAAAAACCCAAACCCCTCCAATGTATATAAATAAGTTAAGCTTAAACCCAAACCCCTCCAATGTATATAAATAAGTTAAGCTCTTCATGTTAAGTTGGTTATTGTACTGGTCAATAAAGTCTACTTGGCAATATTTGCTAATCAATAATCCTTTGGGGGAAAACAATGTTGGTATTACACACCCGAAAGCTGAGTTGGCTATAGGTTGCTTACAGAGCTTGGGTCAGATTACTAAGAAAGTAGTCACATTAGTTATTCAAGTTCTCTATTAAGATGCAATACTAGTGCTGACAAGGTCCTTGAGCAACATAGTCTTGACAATAATTTGGTTTATACACTGTAAAAGAGTTAGCCTAACTTTCTCTATAAATTTACTTATTTTGTGTAAATGTACACTGAAATAATTTAAACACATGTAGTGCTAGTTTAGGCCTATATATTGCTTGTAATGTGGAAGATCTTTCTTTATATGTAATTATAACCTGCAGGAGACGATGATGAGGTAGATGACGATGATGAAGTAGAGGGAGCCACTGGCAAGAGAGCAGCAGAAGATGATGAGGTGGGTCATTAAGATCTGCATGAAACTTAACTTGCAACTTTTAAATAATTCTGATCTTTCTGATGTTGAAAGGGTTGGATAATGAAACTTCTAGTGTTCTAATTGGGCCACCTGTTCTTAGTGTTCGTGTTACTATGCATTTTCAACATACCAATCCTATTCGATAAACAGAAATTTAGAACAGCAGCTCCCACAGCAAAATATACATTTACTCACATACACCTGGTGAGAATTACAGTGTTGGTTATAGGGGCTCCCCATTCAAGGGCAACAGTTGTCAAACCAAAACAATATTGGGGGAATGAAATAAAGTCGCAAAGAGCAAAACCATTTGCACAAATAAGAATACAAAGTCTCATTTCGCAATGTAATACTCTTCCTTAAACTGTTTGTGCAAATTTAATATAGCTTTTGCAAAGGCAATTTTATTCACATGGAGGCATACATTTTCTCATTGCGAATATTTTTTCCATTACCGACTTATTACATTCCCCCATATAAGTTTTTTTTAATTTTTTTTTTTTTTTAATTAGCAGGGTTGTTCCCTGTTGGTGTAAAGTGTTGTCCTCTTTTTAAGTGACATTACAGGCTAACAAGTTCATAGTGTATAATCCATTTTTATCCTCTATGAAAAGTTAGAACCATGTGATCTCTTAGAGATAACTTTTATAGGCTGCTGGACAGAAAGTAAACCCAGGCTTTATATTGCATTTAGGCCCTAATAAACGTCTTTGACAACTGACTGCTCTGTGTGTTTACTATTCAGATAGTGCTGAGGTGTGTTTAAGATGCATCTGCATAGCTGATCCAGTCAACAGACCAGAAGGCAGTGGTTTGCAGAAAATGGAGGAGCCAGTGTACATAAGCAATTTTCTCTAACAAATGTGTTTGTTTTTTAGGACGACGACGATGATGTTGAAACAAAGAAGCAGAAAACAGATGAAGACGACTAGAGTGGGGAATTGTCCCTGTCTCAAAATAAGTCTATATATATAACCTTTGCCCCCACCGCCTGTCCTCAACTCTGAAATATGGGTCACAGAAAAGCAATTCTTCCGTCCCTCCCTTATGCAGGCTTTTTTTGGCCCCACATACTCCGTCCACAAATTACACCACCTTTAAAGGTGCCAGTCACATTGCCCATGTGGCTTTGTTTTTTTTTTGTTACTTTCTGCAGCAACCTGTGGGTCACTTTTCATGGTTTAGCCCTGCACTGCCAGTATAGAATGCATTCATTTGCTTTCCTTTCCAGTTATAATAATGTTCTTTTGGGTGGGGTGAAATCTTTTTCATAAATTCTAGAGGGGTTATTTTGCTTTTTTCCTTTTTATAAAAATAACTGGGAAACGAACACCTTGGAAGTGGTCCCCTGTTTGTATTTTTTATTTACATTTTATATTTTTGTACATATTGGTATACAACTGTCCTTTTCTGTACTGGGGATCCGACTGCCAGGGTGTATGGGGGGGGGGCTTTTAAATTAAAACATTTTATTTGTGCCCCTCCTTTTTTGATAATTGTTCCCTTGGCTATATATGGAGGAAATATCTTGCATTTTTTTAACCCCCTTTTCTGGGAAGCAGGGGAATGGCGGTGGGAGGTGTGGAGTTTGAGAGCTGTCTCTTCTCCAAATGGCAGAATCTTTACAAAAAAGCAAAAATTGTTATAAAAAAACTTAAAATAAATAAGACAAAGTCCCCAATATAAAATTCAGATCATTCCAGTAACTTTTGAACATATTTTTAGCTGTACTTTAGATGAGTTTGGATGAGAATGGCCAAAGATTTTCCTTTTAATTTTGTTTTGTCTCTGAAATGGCTTTTTTTTTTTTTGTGTTTGTTTGGCCTGTTTGGGAGTGTGTGGCAGTATTGTCAATAAAACTGCAATTTTAATTTGCAGGCTTTCCTTTTGTTCTAACTATTCTGGTTTCTGTGTATTATTTATCAGCAACAAAAAAAAAAGTGTATTAAGCCAACTTTGAGTGCCCAAAAATACCTTTTATCTCTGGATGAATGGAAATCGCTGCATGTAAAATGCTTCACATGCAGCACGCTGGTGCACTTGTGCAAATAATTTTCCAATGCATGCTAAAAGTATATTATGTTAATTACTCTTAGAGGCCTATTTGTTAAAGGTCGTATTTAGAATTCATGTGAATTTTTTTTTTTTAACTTGAATATACTCACAATTTGACTGGGAGGTTTTTGAAAAAGAATTAGACTGTCTAATATTCTATCAAATAATTCCGACCCAAAAATTCAAATAGTATCCGAATTTTAGGTGACTGATATTCAAATTAGGACTGGTTTCATGATCGAGGTGTGATAAATATCACATTTACAGAACCTAAGAGGTATTGTATCGCTGCCAAAGCTCAAAAATATAAACTATTTCTAAGCCAAAATCAAAGTTAAACTAACTAAACAAAAAGTAGGAAGACCTTAAATAACTTGTATATTCATTGAAGAAGGCATATAGCTGTAGCTATATCAGACTTGATAACTTAAATATAAGCACTAAAAATAATGAGGAGTCGGAGTTGGTACATTTTTTGGTGACTCAGACTCCACAGCTCTGCCAAAGTCCCAGAATTTATGACTTCTACAATAAAGAGGGAGGGTTTGAGTGGCTCTGCCAACCAAAGGAGGGGAGTGGAATAGAGCATGCAGTCAAAAGCAAACCATAACGGTCAGGGCCGCAATTAGAAATCACAGGGCCCCTCACAAAGAAATTTTCTGGGCCCTGCCCACTCCAAGCCCCACCACAGATCCTGTCCACACCACAGTTCAAAGACCACACAGACATCAGCGCTAAAACCGGTAACCCCCCCCACACACACACACGCAAGTTCTAAAAAGCCATTGATGGTCAGGGCCCCCTACAAGTTAAAAAAATAATAATAATTGGTGACCAGAGCCACCCTATAAGTTAAAAAATCATTGGTGGTCAGGGCCCCTATATATAAAAAAAAATGTTGATGCCAAGATCACCCATAAAAGTTTTTAAAAAAATTATTGGTATCAGGACCCCCCCTTACAAGTTAAAAAGAAATATCCAGACCCCAGAGAGTATTTTTTTTTTAAAAAAAAAAAAAACATTGGTGGCCAGGGGCTAATAGAGTATTAAAATAATACATTGGTGGCCAGGGGTTTAATAAAATAAAAAACACATTGGTGTTCAGTAGAACTGAACTTGCGGCTTCAGGACTTCAAGTTCGGCTTCTTTCGTGACTTAGGGGCCGATTCACTAACTTCGAGTGAAGGATTCGCAGTAAAAAAACTTAGAATTTCGAAGTGTTTTTTGGGCTACTTCGACCATCGAATGGGCTACTACGACGTTCAACTACGACTTCGAATCGAACTAAAAATTGTTCGACCATTCGATAGTCGAAGTACTGTCTCTTTAAGAAAAAACTTCGACCCCCTAGTTCGCCATCTAAAAGCTACCGAACTCAATGTTAGCCTATGGGGAAGGTCCCCATAGGCCTGGCTAACTTTTTTTTGATCGAAGGATATTCCTTCGATCGTTGGATTAAAATCCTTCCTTCGAAGGATTTTATCGTTCGATCGAAGGAATAATCGTTCGATCGCACTATTTGCGCTAAAAATCCTTTAAATCCGATATTTCGAAGTCGAAGGATTTTAATTCCCAGTCGAATATCGAGGGTTAATTAACCCTCGATATTCGACCCTTTGTGAATCGGCCCCCCATTTCAAGGCTTCAGGAATTCACTTTTGGCTCCTTTCATGACTTCGGCTCCTTTTGTGGCTTCAGGTCTTCTCACGAGCTTCGAGACTTCAACGGTTCAGGACTATGGAAGATGTGGTACGGCTTCAGCGCTGTAAAGGGGGGCCCAGCTATTTTGAAAAGTGGAGCACAGCCCCCCTTTAGGACCGGTACAGTAGTGCCCCCCCTGATGGCCCTGATCATGGTTACCTCTCAATCTAAATTGTGTTTAGATTTGAAGAATGATGTAGACCGGTGCTATCGAACAGTTCATGTACTTTTTTGAGACTTGCAGCCCTAGTCTGACTTAAAGAGATACTGACACCTGAAATTAAACTTTTTTTTACATCTATTATAATATTGGCTTTGCAAGCTACTTCTAACTTTGCCATAAAGTATTTGCATGATGCTTTTACATTACCTGTCTGATCCCCCATGTTCCTGTATGAGGGGGCTGCCATATTTGTGCAGCAGGACTCCGTTAGCATTAGAAACTGTAACTAACAGGCTGAGATGGGACAGTCAGGTTGGCAAAGTCAGAGTGTCAGAGAGTCAGGCTTAGGAACGTCAACTAACAATTATATACAAAAACAAACCTCTCAGCAAAAAATGATCAACATGACCTATAGGTAACATTTAATGTACATTCATATGCTAAAATTCATTTTTTAGTGTCAGTATCACTTTAATAAGCTGGTTCAAAATTCTTATTCTTTTTTGATTCTGGCAATCTATTTGCTCTAGGTAATACTGTTTTGTGTGAATCTTATTTTTGTAACATTCTGTTAAATTAGAGGAGACTTTAGGACTTGTCAGACCCCCCCTAAACTACAAGTATGCAGGCATTTGCAATGTTAGTCATGTCCCAGGTTCTATTTTTTTCAATAGGAAAGATAAAGCAAAGGTCAAAATAAAGATAGTTAAAAAAAAAAATTGGTAGAGAAGGGGTTAAGAAGTGAGGCAAATTGGGGTCTGAGCATGATTTTTCTAAAGAAGGGAAGAAATTTGATTTGTTGGGGATAACAGGATGGTAAGGTGTAGAAACTGGGGTGAGGATAAAAAGCTTAGGGAAGCACATGTGTGGAAGGATGAGGAAAGTTGGGAGTAAAAACAGGAAAATGCTAATAAAACTGAGCAGGCATGAGAGCAAATGGTTTAATTGGATACAGTTGTTTTACAGTATGATTAAAGGAACTGTAACGTCAAAAAATAAGTGTTTTAAAGTAATGAAAATATAATCAGTGTTGCCCTGCAGTGGTAAAACTGCTGTGTTTGCTTAAGAAACGCTACTGTTGTTTATGTAAATAAGCTGCTGTGTAGCAATGGGGGCAGCCATTCAAAGGAGAAAATGCTCAGGTTACACTGCAGATAAGCTCTGTCTGTCTAATGGTGTTATCTGTTATCCATTAGTTAACCTGTGCCATATAGCCATTTTTCAATTTCTGCCATTGCTACACAGCAGCTTGTTTATATGAAGTATAGTAGTGTTTCTGAAGCAAACAGATCAGTTTAACCAGTGCAGGGCAACACATGATATTTTCATTACTTTAAAACACTTTAATTTTTTGTTGTTACTGTTCCTTTAATATGCGGGGGGCTTTGAGGGGAAATATTCCAGAAGCAGCATTTACTTGATACTGATATGCTACTATGATTTTTATAGGAATGTGTCAGGATTGCTTTAAGTAAAGTGCTGGAAAGAGCTTGTAAAAGGATTGTCATAGTATCCAAGAAATAGTAGTATCCTTATGACAATAATGGCCCATTGTACCTCTGTGGTTTTACAGTGTGGATGTGGATTGTAGTACTGCTAGATAATTTTGCAGGTTTTATGCTTTTTTGAATTCTGTTGTTTTTAATTTACTTTTATTATGATGTAGAGCGTGATATTATGAGACAATTTACAATTGGCTTTCATTTGTTATTTGTGGTTTTACAGTTATTTAGCAGCTCTCCAGTTTGCAATTTCAGAAATCTAGTTGCTGTTGTCCAATTTACCTTAGTAACAATGCACTAATTTGAATAAGAGACATGAATAGGAGAGAAAGATGAGTAATGAAAAGTATCAATAACAATACATTTATAGCCTTACAAAGCATTTGTTTTTCAGATGAGGTCAGTGACCCCCATTTGAAAGCATTCAAAATAAGGAGGCAAATAATTAAAAAACTATAAAAAAGGAAAAAACTGAAAGCCATTCTATAACATACTAAAAGTTAACTTAAAGGTGAACCACCCTGTAGTTGTCCAGTCTGGGTTTTTTAATAGAATTGCACTTACCCAGCAACCACACAGTGATTTGATCGACAAACTGACCTATGAATAAAGATGTATTGCACATCTAGCCCATGATTAATCCACTTTGTATGTACTCGCATTGGTGACTCAAACCACAGCAGCATTTTTAACTTCCAGCTGTGGAGAGGTTGAAATGAGAGGCAAATTGTTGAAACATTGTATAGATAAAAACAGTCTCAAATTTACAATGAATAACATTTTACCCCTCTAAATCCTGTTATGGCTTCCGAAGCAAAGGATTCCTACTCTTTTGGACCCTGTATTAAATGTTGTTGCTATGTGGAGTAATGCTACAACAAACACTGCACTTTCTGGCATATGGGGGGGGGGCATTAAAGGGAATGTAACGGCAAAAAAATAAAATCCGATTTTTACTTTCTTTAATGAATAAGAAACCTATTGCCAATATACTTTAATTAAAAAATGGGTACCGTTTTTATAAGAAACCGGACTGTATGCAGTGAAATTCTCCCTTTATTTACTGCTGTGGATAGGAATTGTCAGACAGTCCCTAACTGCTGAGCAGGGAGACAATCATACTTATGAACAGCAGGGGGAGCCCCCGCCTCACTTCCTAGCCATGCAGAATTAAAGCAAATTTGTTTGTTTCTCTGTAGAGTAGTCGGCGACTGTGTAGAGATTTGTATTGGATTTTATTTTTGCCTTTACATCCCCTTTACTGTTTTCAGCTCCAGCTGCAGGGACAAAGATCATGGAGCCAGATTTAAACAGATAAACTGGGATTCTATTTGGAGGATTATTTTGCTGCAGCCACTGCAGAGTTGGAGAAAATTTTAACAATATAAAAACTATAACATCCACATTAGATTACATGACAACACAGTACCCAGTGCAGTCTGTATATTTTGATTATTAATCAGTCTTGCTGTATCGGCTTCTGGCAGATATTATTTGACTTGTGCTGTTAATAATTTATGATGATCCCTAAGCAGCCAAGACCACACTGAGCATGTGCACAGTCCTGGGCTTGCAAAGATGTTTAACAAAGTTACAAGATGGTGACCCCCTGTTGCCGACTTTGAAAGTATAAATTATTTGTTTGATTAGTCATGTTTAGTATACATTTATAGCCTTATTCTATTTTAGACTTTACTTCCCATTAAAGGAAACACCAGAATCTACTAGCAAATGGTGTATTTTCTGCTTTCTACAGCAAGGTAATTTTATTTCTGGTGCACGATATGCATAAAATATTGTTTTTTTTACAAAAAGTACACAAAATTAAAATGTTTTACTGTACATAGCATTGTAGAAGCTCTGTATTTCATATGGGTTGTATCAGTTGGAAGAGAAACAGAATATATTAAATGGCCTGCAGGTGGTAGCATATACAGCATCTACCATAAAATGTTGTACTACGGGAGGAAGAAATTGGGGACCTGACCTGCCAGATGTTTCTCCAAATATATTTTTACATATACAGTTAAATGCAGATGTTTAGGCACCTTTGAGTAGGAAACAGCTACTGCAATAATTAGTGTGTTACAAATCAACATATTTGCAAATGTAAATGCTAAATTACATTTTGTTTTGCATACTTTAAAACACAGGAACATAGAAAATAATAACTGTGAAAGGTCCCTGAACTGGATTAGTTCATTAGGCCTAAATAGCCATTAGGAGTTGTCACATGTACACTTTTGCTTGTTAAACTCTCAACCTAAACTTTGGGCTGTCACTCAGCAACCCTGGGCTCCTCTAAGCAACTGAGTGAGGGTCTGAAAATGAATGCTGTTCATTTCTACAGAGCAGGGTAAGACTATATAAAATTACTAAACACTTTCATCTTACCATTTCAACTGTCTCAAGAAATTGAAGGTAAGGGAGCTGTGAAGGTCATGGCAAGATCTGAAAGACCAAGAAAACTTAAAAAGAACTGCCCATATTCTGATCAGAAAGGCAAACCGTCATATGATTGCAAAGGAGCTGCAGGAAGGTTTGGCTGACGCAGGAATTGTATTGCACCATTCTATAGTGTAGTGTTTGCTTGTGCTCAGATCATCTGCATGGAAGAGTCTTCATGAGGGAAAATGGCAACTGACCGTGATCAGGCATATCATGGGCAGCAGGGCAGGGGAAAGTTTGCTAAGTGCGATGTGGGTGGGGGGCAGCTGTACATCATTGGCATTGCTGTTTCTAGTTAGACCACTATTCAATTAAATATCTGCAAATATGAAACAGTCAGCCAAGTAGCTGAGGGTGAAAAGTGGATGGTTAATCCAACAAGACAATGATCCTAAACATACCTCAGAAACCATATTATTATGAAAATGGTTTATTTACATGAAGCAAGGTTACATATGAGCTGTTTTATGCAATATATTTTCATAGAGAACTACATTGTTTGGGGGGTACAGTTTTCCTTTAAACATCTGAATGTATGAGTATCTGGGAAACTCCGATCTCAGAATTAGAAGCGCGGAAGAGTGGACAAAAATCCCTTTATAAATAACGATCATAAAAGATTCTTAAAGGGGTTGTTAAATTAACTTTTAGTTTGATGTAGTGACATTCTGAGACAATCTGCAATTAGTCTTCATTATTTTAGTATTAGTGGGTTTTGAATTTTTTTTCGCCTTTTGTTCTCCAATTTGGACTTTCAGAGGTTTTTGGTTGCTCCAACATATCCTAGCAACCAGGAAGTGGTATAAATGAGAAACTGGAATATGAATAGGACATGCCTGAATAAAAAAAACTTAGGAGGGAAATAATTCATAAACTAATAACAAAGACCAATTAAAAATTTTGATAAGAATTGTTTATTCTATAACATTCTAAAAGTTAACATAAAGACTACCCCTTGACTGGATTTACAAACTGTGATCTGTGCCAAAAGGATTATTACTGACTTACTAGGGTGTCTAAACTTTTGCACAAGCCATAATTACTGCTTTCTTGATTCCGGTGTTTTAAAGCTTGTATAACAACATGTGGGATATTTGCAGATAGAGTATGCTGTTTTTTAACACACCGATTCCTGCAGTAGTTGTTTACCACTTTTCATTAACTAACTAAATATGTAATTTGGCAATGGGTGCCCAAACATTTGCTGTCATCTGTATATCCAGATGGAGTTTTTTCTCCATAACCAATATTAGAACTGTGAGAGAGACTTCTTCCAGTTATAGGCAATAATCTAGCTTTTATTCGAAGATGTAAGGGAAACGTAGAGGCATATTTTGAATTCATTTACCAAAAGGTAAATTAAAATGTGGTATAGACGGTGGAAATTTTTTTTCAGATTTTTTGCAAGGCAAAATATATCAAATAAATATTTGTGAAGGCTTGGTTTTTCGCATATGTGCTGACCTTTAACAGAAAGCCAACCGTGTCCCTGATGGATATACAACGCAACATATGGTTGCTTTAAGAGATTAGAACATAATTGCTTAAAAGTAGAAGATTTTGAATATTAAGCTAATAAGCTCAAAGTGAAAATACAGGACAAGGTTTATTCTTAGAATTCATTAAAATCCATGTAAAATAAAATGAGTTCTAAAGTCTTGCTTTGACACAGGAGCATATATGTAAAATACAAAGCATATAACTCTGTATGTATCTGATAAGTCTTTTCCTTCTAACCAAAGATATTTCACAAATTATGGAAGACTAATGAGGGCATCCAGACACAAATGCCACAAGGGCCACCAAAAATAATGTAAAAAATAAAATGTTTATTATAGATTCATTAAAAAAGGATCAGTATCTCTATTGGCCCTAAGCGTTTCGTGCCCTTAGGAAAAAAGTCTCAAAAAATTACACATATATACAGTACATGGACTCATAACACTTAAAATAAAAGCAACAAAGTATGCATAAGCTGACGCGCCCCGTCAAGGCAGTGTCCATGCGTCAGTCCTATCTAAGTGATGCATGGACACTGCCTTGAAGGGGCGCGTCAGCTTTGCAAAAATAAGTTTTCCCTGGGGGCCATATATTGGAGTGCTCGGGTTAAGTTGTGTAGTATGTATTGAAAGCCACACCTACGTGCACCTAATAAAAAGGGATGAGCTGCATTCTAGTGTGTTGTATGGTATATGTAATGTCATTAACCTGAAGAAAATATATTTATTGTTTTTCAAAAAGAGTCTTCAAACTGAGGAATCAACTATTAGTAACATGAAACATCAAATTCCGAGTTCACTCCCTGTGGCAATCTGGTATCCAATGTATAAATCCGGAATACTTCACGTTTACTTATAGCATTCAGTATTCAGTCCCTACCCCTGCTGTGCAAACTCACCCTCTCGATACCATGTACCCCAAAATAATCTTGTTTGTCATTAGTTATGTCTCCTATAGATACCTACTTCCTGGGAGGAAAAGATAGCCCATAACTAAGTGCCCTGGGGAGCACGAAACGCGCAGGGCCAATGAAGATACTGATCCTTTTTAAATAAATCTACAATAGACATTATATATTTTTCACTTTATTTTTAGGGCCCTTGTGGAGTTTTTCTGGGTGCCTGGGTGTTCCCTTTTGTCTTATTTTGGTTTATCCATTCCCTAAACTGAGGGGATGGGGCTGGTGCACCAGGACCACCTGTTCTATGGGGTGTGTATGTCATATTTTGTGTCCTGTGCCAATATCTTTGCTGTTTTATTTCAAAACTTCACATAGATAACCTGGAGGTTGTAAGTCAATATTCTGAAGAGGAAAGCATAATAAGATTGCCAGATGGCAGTCTCTAGGATTAACCCTTAGTAAAAGATGTATTAGACACCAACAACTTACTGTCTAAGTGGTAAAAAAACTACATGTGAAGGGCACTGCTTTTGTCACATTTTACTGTTTTCATATTTTAATAGAGAGGTACCTAAACTGTAAGTCAGTCTTCCCTAAAGTTGTCCACAACAGTGTATGAATGGTATGCATAGTCTGAACTGGAATCAGAAAAAATGGACTAATGCTAATTTTCTGTTCCAGACACACATTGACCAAAATTTTAGACACTATACCAATATTTTATGTATCATTTGGCTTGTTTTCAGCTAAGGGAGATATGGACTTTATTAAAGCCTGAAGCCTGAAAACTCCTGTGATAACATATGAAGGACAGAAATGGTAATGAGTCCTTGTTTTTCCGTTTATATTCTCATTGTGATCATTTCATTTGCAAAAACATTTTGAAAATGTATGCAAAAAAGGGATATCAAATGTCTTAGGTAAGATTCAGCTGTAATTATGTGACTGGAAGAAAGCTAATAAGCCCCTGTGTACAGTTAAATATGAAAGCAGAAAAGTAGACACGACTGTCAGTGCTACTTATCATGCACCGTGTATTCAGGCAATAAAATAAGTAATGTCTCTATTAAACCACAGGGCCCTTGCATTGGCCACCAACCCAACTGCTCCACCAGACTTCCAAAAGGGCCTCTCACTGAGCAAAAGACAATAGTTGCTTACACAAATCTTACACTGTAATCTGAGACAGTAAATAAACAGTGGGGGTACAAAAATCAGGGCCAGATTAAAGATTCTGTGTCTTTAGGCTCCCAACTACTTGCACCCGACCCCCCCTGCTCACAAACCAAACCCCCCCACTCGCATTTCTCTCATCTCCCCACCCCTAGCTCTGCTGCTTCTAGCCTAACGGTCTCTCCATTGGGATGGGCAGAAGACTTAACCCACTGTCAAAATCTCCCGCCCAGTCCCCTGTAAAGATGCAGAGAGTGGGCAGTATGCCGTATCCCCAACCTTTGCTTCCATAGAGCCCGAGCCTTTGTGGGCTGCCCACAATTCCGGGCCTGCACACTTTTTTAAAACAACACTGGTTCAACTAGAACATTTTTCATATATATTCTATCCTCCAGCCAGCATTTTGTTCAAATACAACTAGTATGCCCCAGGCCATTGTTTACTTAAGCCTATGAAATTGCAGTGGAGGGCATTTTACACCTCTCAGTTGCAGCCACAGCATTGATTTCATTTGCAGAGTACTCAGAAGCTTTGGATTTGTTCATACCAGGGGTTCTATCAGACCACTTTGATCTATTTTACATGTTTCAAAAGCATTACCATTTATAGACCTGATCACTCTCTTCTGCAAAACACTGTCTTGAAAATAAAACTTTGGGATGCATATTGCTGTCTATCAGAATAACTTCTGAAGACAAAAATGTAATTTATTGCATGTATAATTTAAACGATGCACCTTTGATAAACGTGCTTCTTGCAGAACCCACCATATATATTTCTCTGGAGGTGTGCATGCTTTTCTTACATTCATTTCTTAGTTCATGGGAAAATGTACCCCTCCCCGCTTTTTTTTAATCTCCAAAAAAAAATATATATATATATATATAAAGTTCAAGAGGACCCGCACTTCTTGGTTAGTGAACCAAAAATGTTGTTATTTTTCAAACTTGGATGCACAAGTTTGAAAAATAAAGACATTTTTGGTTCACTAACCAAGGAGTGCAGGTCCTCTTGAACTTTACATAAATACTTTGACTCTGCACCCATGCTTTTGGCTGGTTCAGAGTGCAAGCGTCTGATTCAGGTTATATATATTTTATATATATATTTTTTTTTTTACACAGATATACCTGATTCCACAAACGGAATGAGCAAAAAGTGGGGTATATTTTCCCTTTAAGTTTAAGTGAACCCCCAACCATTAAATCTCACACAATTTGAAACCCATGAATCCTCCTGAAGCTGACAGTTAACAGTCAAATGAAACCCTTATTTAGCAATCCTTAGGGACATTTTTCATGCTTGTGTGGCTCCTACTCACTTTTGAACACGGTTCACTGGTTTGGGATCCCTCACATTGGGTATTAATCAGTTGATGTTAAATGTGACATTTCCCATGTTTGAAGTTTAATGTCTTTTAGAACATAATTTTGTTTTATATATGATTAGTATATAGTGTGCACAAGGGAAACCTGTACAGCATCCAGGGTAAGAACTGTTGGCCATCCTTGTTTTTGCATCATCCTACCTTATAGTTCACATTGTTGTATGTTTTTAGATAGTAGAACAGGGCTATTTTGCACTTCCCCCTTGCCCCATCCCGTTCACATATACAGTTGTGTTCAGAATAATAGCAGTGTGTTTGGAAAAGTGAATAAAGCTAAAAAATCCTTATAATACATTTTATTTCCATACACACAAATGCATTGGGAACACTGCACATTCTATTCCAAATCAAAACATGAAGACAAATTTATGTTATTCCTTTACAGAAAGTAAAGAAAAGGGAATATTAGGCTGTTCAAAAAATAGCAGTGTCCACATCCTTCTTTACAAACTCAAATATTCACTGTATAAAATGTAAAATGTTTCAAGATTTTGTTGTACAAACTGTCCGAGGCCCTTAGACCCAAAAAGAACAATCTTGCTTTCATCAGTCCACAAAATGTTGCCCCATTTCTCTTTAGGCCAGTTCTTTGGCAAATTGTAAGCTCTTCAGCTTTCAAAAATGGGACTATGCTGGGGCTTCTTGCCGGTAGCTTGGCTTCACATAAGCATCTTCTAGACTTTTTGATCTTCCTGGAGTTGGTCTTTGGCTGAGTCTATGCCATTTTGGCTATTCTTCTATCCATTTGAATGGTAGTTTTCAATTTTCTTCCATGTCTTTCAGGTTTTGGCATTTTAAAGCATTTCAGATCATTTTAGATGAGCTGCCTATCATTTTCTGCACTTTTCCCCTACTTTTTAATCAAAGTACGCTGTTCTTCTGTACAATGTCTGGACGACCCATTTTAATCAGCAGCATGAATTTCATGACTGTTGGGTCTGTTAGTTTCTATTACACTTCTACACCTACTAGTAAATTATTTGCCATGTACAAATATAATTTCTACCAAAAACAGTGATTGATCAGGTTAGTGATGTCAGACTGCTATTATTCTGAAAAACAATGCAGCTTTGGCCTGTGTTGTATATTTTAATGTTTTCAAACTGATGCCAGGGTGCCCATTGCACAATTTTCTGCAGGGCACTATTTGCCTTAAGTACTGTCCGGCTCCTTATGGATTGAGTCCAAGTCACACATATACTTCAACTTATATTTTTAAGACCTCATAAAGCAAGATTTCACTGCATTCCATTCACACAGAACAGACAGCCCAAGGCTCTATACACAGAGGTGTTTGCAGTGAGGTGCACTTTTATGAAATTACACACACAAGGCCAGTTATTTTCTGTGTTTATTCTTTGAGGCATAGACCTTCAGGACAGAATTAAATAGATAAAACCTTGCCGTGGAATGCAAATAAGTTCATTGCACAAAATGTGCATGCTAAACAATAGTGGGTACAGAGCATAAAGATAGAGAATGTATTACCCAATGTAACCAGAGCTATATGGACCATCATACTGATTTCTTAATGCTTCAGCAATCAAATCACTAGTTCTGTTCCAAACCGACAACAGTCAGAGAGCCTCTGTATGTTCCCAAAGGGGTCGCCCCACCATGAAATGTCCTAGATAAATAATTTAATTAAATATTTACACATTTACTATATTTAAAATATTTACTATAATTAGTAGATACTAATTATACCAGGGATGTCTGCAGACCTTTCAATCATTGCAGAATGGAATAACAGAAATACAACATAGCATCCCAACATGAGCTGAAAGATAAGGCAATAAGAATAACTTCCAGCTAACAAATCTATCTGTACCCTTTTCCCATTAGAATAAAGTAACTACTACCTCATGCAGAATAAAAACCATAATGTATAGAATATAAACCATTTCAATCTGTGCTCTCAGTTGCTTTGTAGGTGAAACAGGTGCTCAGGTTTCTAGATTTTGGCACTGAAGCCCATGGGATAACGTATAATTGTGCAGCTGCGAATCAGTTGTTACTCCCAAAAGAGCTGTTTGAACAAGGCACACGAGAGGACCAACAATCATCAGTTCTAGAGTCAGAGGGGAGAAGTTATTGTTGTGTTGCTGTAGTCTTAGATTATACCCTGCAGAGGAGTGCCAACCTGAGCTGCTTTTAACACCAGTTATATACAGTATCAAAGAACTGCTAACAGAATAATGTTCTTTCTACTTTAAATATGTCACTCACTCCATAAAAAACAAATAATATCTGTTCTAATTTGGTGACAAAACAAAAGAGAATCTGGCATAATAACTACCTTGAAAAGGGACTGCTTATGTGTAAGGTCATCTACACATTATTGTATAGAAGACTGTGTTTTTTTCCAAGTTGTGAAATCAAGCACAGGAAAATTTGCAGTAAGACATAGGGGCAAATTCACTAAGCGCCGAAGCGCCGAACGCTAGTGTTAATTCGCTAGCGTTTGGCATTTTCGTTACTGCGCAAATTCACTAACGAACGCTGGCGTAGTTTCGCTAGTGTTACTTCGCACCCTTACGCCAGGCGAATTTTCGCTAGCGACGTAACTACGCAAATTCACTAACTTGCACAGTGTACTGAACGCTACCTTTTACGCTAGACTTCCTTCGCCACCTCAGACCTGGCGAGCGCAATAGAATAGATAGGGATTGTTTCAAAAAAAGTCAAAATTTTTTCTAAGTCCCAAAAAATGCTGGCATGTTTTCTACATTATGGGTGATAGGCTGAAAAAGATCGAAAAAATTTTTGGGGCTCCCCTCCTTCCCCCCTACATTTCCTGACTCATGGCAACTTACCTAGACAGTGGGCACATGTGTAGGGCAAAATAAAATTTTTATTTGATGATTTGAAGGTTTTCTAGGCATTTGTAGTGCTGATACGTATTCCTCCATTGAAATTTGAATTTCGCGCCGTATGCAAATTAGCCTTCGCTAGCGTAACTTCACTTTACATAGCGAATCAACGCTAGCGCAACTTCGCAACCTTACGCTACCCCTGTGCGCAACTTCGGATTTTAGTGAATTTGCGGAGCGCTGGCGAAACTACGCCTGGCGAAGTGCGGCGAATTTGCGCCTGGCGCAACTTCGCATCTTAGTGAATTTGCCCCATAGTGTGAAGTAGTAGTGGCTTCAGAACTGTGTGTGTGTATGTAAGGGTGGGGCCGGGGTTGTTTGGGCTCTGCTCTAGTGACAAGTGGTAAATGGAAAGGACTGGAGGGGGTGTTGGGGCCCTGTAGAATTCTCTGTAGTAGAAGGCAGGTAACAAAGTGGCTTACTACAGAGTAAGAAAAAAAATCGATTCCAACGGATGACACATTCTGTGGTCATTTTAAGGGCAGTTTTAATTCTCAGAGGCTGTTCATTTTTTTTGACCCAGTGCCACCTTGTGGCCAATCTACAGAACTGCTAAAAGGCGATTTTAAAGTAGATGCCGCTTTAAAGAATAGATTTAAGATACTTCCTACCCGACATTTTGTAGTACAGGAGTTTTGTTCTTCTCATTAATGTCTCTTCTGGCAGTATCGGGTATAGCAATGTGCTTCTAGATATTGTCAAGCTAGGTTATTTACTCAGGCACATTTGAGGCTAAATATGGAACCTTTCAGCTTGCTAGCAGCCATGGAAAAACTGATCCTTTATCAAGTTTTTAAGCTACACCTAATGAACTGATGCAGTAAACTGTGAGAAAAGCAAGTGAGAAAACTGTGGCTACCTGGAACAGAAAGGTTACTTATGCCCAGCACAAGATTCATATTGAGTGCTGCATTATATCTACTCTACTACCTGATCAGCGACTGGTGCAATTATTCTTTTGTATTCAGGAAGGATTTTATACCTCCCTAAGGCAAACTGAGAAGGTTTTTTTTTAGCTCCAGTAAGATCAGGTGAAAGTTAGGATTTAATTGGTCACAAGTTTGAATTTGATGGACATATGTCATTCCTTACCCTCATATACTACAAAAATATGAGTCTATCTAAGAATGGAAAAATTATGTAGAAACACCATGACTGAAGTATATTTATGAAATGGTGAACAACCAAATATACACAGGGTTTGCCCTTGCATTGGCGTTCTGTATGGAGATCAGATATGCTGTAAATTGCACTTTTTAATATGATTTTGGCTTTGAACTTTAGTGTTGCTTTAAACAAAATATACTTGGCAGCAGTGCAGTGTGAAATCAATCCAAGAGGATAAAATGACAGTACTATTGTAACATTATCGTTATTGTAAAGCTGTAGCCAGACAGGATACAATGAGAGTGATGAGTAAGCTGCTTGGATAACACATGTTTTGAAAAGATCTTGAAAAGTAAATAAACATGGGGCATGGTCTGGGCCTGAGGGATTAGAGACACGCGTGACAAGTGTTCTCAGGCCAAGTTATTAATGATAATCCTAATGTATATAGCAATCTATGGAGCCCACCACATCAGCTGAACCAACGCTATCAGGTATTTCATGCTATTAATAACAACCATGCTGCGCTTATAGCCAGAATTGATGAGCTAAAAACAGACTTTGGGATTCTTAAGCATGATGTGCACAAAATAACGGATCGATCAGGGGAAGCAGAGCGAAGAATAGGGGAGTTGGAAGATAGTGTACACCCCCTACCTGGATGTTTAACTAATACTGAAAAGCAGATCCAGACTCTGCAGGAAAAAGCTGATGATCTAGAAAACCGCCTTAGGCGCAACAATATTCACATATTGGGCATCCCTAAGAAAGCAGAGGGCACCACACCTGAAAAGTTTATAGAGCAATGGCTGACAACCACATTCGGCCAAGCAGTCTTCTCACAGGCATTCATGGTGGAAAGAGCACATAGGATTCCTGGCGGACCGCCACCACCAGGAGCACCACCAAGACCCTTGATTGCCAGACTTCTCAACTACAGGGATCGAGATGCAGCCCTTGCAGAAGCAAGGAGAGCAAGAGAGATTATTTTTGAAAACCAGAGAGTATCAATCTACCCTGACTTTTCGGCGCAGGTGTGGAAACAAAGGGCAAAATTTACAGAGGCCAAACTGCAACTTTGGCAGATGAATCTACCACATGCCATGATGTTTCCAGCGCGACAGTTACAGATAACGGCAAAGTAAATTTTTTTGGCTCGCCGAAAGAGTTAATCTCCTGGCTAGAAATGAGGCTGCGGATTAAGGGAACTGGATATTCAATTATTCCACAGGAATATGATGGCAAATGATTGGCATTATGCATTTTATGTTGTAGGGTTTCTTATACAGATATGGTCACTAAAATGCCATCTGCTGGTAAAGATGAATACTTCACCAAGAAGCTAACAGGCAAACCAATATTCTGTAATGTTTCAGCACAGCTAAACTAAAAGAAGCACATATATATTACATTTCTCATCATTTGTAGGGATGTAGCGAACTGTTCTGCGGCGAACTTGTTCGCGCGAACATCGGCTGTTCGCGTCCGCCGCAAGTTCGCGAACGTCGCGCGACGTTCGCCAATAGGCGTTCGCGTCAAAATCGTTCGACCATTCGACCATTCGATTCCTTCGATCGCTAAAATCGAAGGATTTTCGTTCGAATCGAACGATCGAAGCCATTGGATTGAATGAAATCATTCGATCGAATGGCTTCAATCGTTCCATTCGAACGAAAATCGTTCGATCGAACGATTAAAATCCTTCGATCGTTCGAATCGAACGATTTTCGGATGTTCGAAGTTCGCGAACAGTTCGCGAACTGTTCGCATTTTTTGCCGGTGTTCGCGAACGGCGTTCGCGAACACATAAACGGCAGTTCGCTACATCCCTAATCATTTGTTTGGTTATGAAAGCAAACCCAAATTGCTATTACACCCTTTAGTGATTCACAGTAAACAGTTTTACCTGACGCAGCTCAAATTTACCCCAATAAAGTACATGACACAACCAGAGATCAGCCAAACTCATCATGCCTCATAAAGATTTTCCTGTGCGGCAATGTTCCACTTCAACTATAACTACCAAAACACTCTTGTGCAGATGTTGGGGGTTGATGGGAATTGAGGTTCAAGAAGTGCAACACAGTTCTATTGAACAGCACCCAGAGCCCACACTTTCCTCAGGGCTCCTTAATAAATTGTTCTGCCATACCAGTAGTACCCCAAGAGTTTCCAATCTGCGTTTCTCCAGCTATTGTCCATTTCTAGCCCTACTGGTCCAGATGTCTTGGTCTACTCGGTCTGCATCATAAAATGATACAGTTCAGCGCAGATTACGTCTGTGCAAGCACCATGGAGCAATCTTCTTCAAATTTTTCAACAAGCGTATGTGCAGTAAAGTGGAAGACAGGTTAGATGAGATAGTGGGCAAAGGAAGGGGAAATGGAGAGGAGATTTGGTTGGGGGTACTGTTAAGGATAGGGAGGACTACATGTCATTAGTTCAATATGGTACCAGTATTAAATGTATGTTTGCAAATGCAAGGAGTCTGACTGGTAAAATGGGACATCTGGAGGGAAAATATGATGAGATTGGTGTGGCCATTTTGGAGTCAGGAAGGAATTTTTTCCCTCTCTAAGCCAAATTGGAGAGGCTTCAGATGTTTTTTTTTTTCCTTCCTCTGGATCAACTGGCAGTTAGGCAGGTTAAATAAAGTTAACAGGTGGAACTTGATGGACGTGTGTTTTTTTTCAGCCTAACTTACTACGTTACTATGTAAGTGAAAAAGCTAGCTAGGTTCTTGCTTAAAGTTCAGTCATTCAACATACTACATATGTGCGCCAACAGAAAATGAAAAAGCAATGTTTTCTCTATGGTGCTTGTATAGAAATACACTGGGCCAGGGCAGTTGCAGAGTAGCATGCACCTATACCTACCCTGGACTTGGTCATGGATGCTCCTGCTTCTGGGTGTCTGAGATGTCCATCCTTGAGGCGGTTCACCGGCTTAAAATAATATATTTTTTGTATTTTCTATTTTTACAGCTTTTCAAAAAATGTAGGTTTTAAAAAATGTTTGCTTTTTTTAAATAAAGTAGCTGACTTTCTAAACTCTAACAATTTGATAATACTAGGGATGTACCGAATTCAGGATTCGGTGCGGAAATCACGCATAATTTGGCCTTTCTCAGCAGGATTAGCAGAGTGCTTAGCCAAACCGAAATGGTAAAATCAAGTGACTTTTTGTAGCATGTACAGTTTTTTTCAGGCAACCAACTGTTCACTCCTCTTTTTAATCTTTTTGTGCCATAATTTCCAAATGCTAATTCAAATATGGATTTGGTTCGGGATTCACCCAAATACTTCATGAAAGATTTCAGGATTTGGCCAAATACATTGTGGATTTCGATGCATCCCTAGTTGATACATTGCAGATACAGTACATTGCAGATACATTGCAGATGCATTTCAGACCTAGAGCCTATGATTATGTGCTGTATAGCACGAAACACACAGGGCTTTCACCCGTATATTATGTTTTTTTGTATCTTATGTGCTATTGTTTATATGTAATTGAAGGAGTCACAGTGGGACATGGTTTTTCTACTACTGAGTGTTATATCTACTAGAGAGCTGTTATCTGGTTACTTTCCATTGTTCTGCTGATGAGCTGCTGGGGGGGAGATATCATACTAACTTGCAGTGCAGTGATAAAAAGTGACTGTATCAGAGTGTATCAGAGCACAAGTCACATGACTGGGGGCACCTAGCCCCATGTCAAATTTCAAAATTCAATATGAAAAAATCAGTTTGCTGTTTTGAAAAACAGATTTCAGTGCAGAAGGCTGATGGAGCAGCACCACCTGATGCATTTTGAAAAAAACATGTTTTCCCATGACAGTATACCTTTCAATACACATCCAGGAGGATATACTGACTCCAGTCATTAAATCTATGAGGCTCAGATACCCTTATAAACTAGCAAAGTCAACACTGCAGCATAATGCCATGTGGTGCACAACTGTACTATGGTTAGTGTAATGTTTATACTAAAATACTGCACTTGGAACCACTAACACTACTTAGAGAATGCTTCAAAGGGCAAGTCAATGCCTAATAAAAGAAAACATCATTCTAAGCAACTTTCCATCATACATTTATGAACAATTGTCAGTTATTTGTAAAAGCAATTGCTTTTGAAAGCAGCATTTTCTTAACTCCTGGTTGTTACTTTTTAAACAAATGTTGCAAATGTCTTAGTTCCATAGCAAAGACAGGTCTGTTAATTAGCTGCCTTGCATTACATTGTATCAACAGTCTAAACCACCAGGGCAGAGAATAGATTGGAACAGACACTGCTTTCAATAGCATTACATATACAAATAACTTAAAACTTAAAAAAATAGACAATATCATCCCCTTTAACCCCCTCCCAGCTGAGCTTTACATTGTCTAAACTGTGGGTGCACTTCCCTGCGCACAATATCCTTCTGTATTCATTCTTATTAAAAGCATCCACATGATCATACACACACTTAGGTGTTTAGGGCATAAAAAATGGTACTAAGCTAGGCTAGTAAGTGCAAAAAGCAAGCTAGGACATATTTTTACCAGTCATTGTCTTCTGATGGTACCTTCTTAGTGCTACCACCTTTACATTGCAGGCTACTTGGCTGCTATCCCTTGGGCTTACATGCTGCCTCTGTTTTTGGTTTTTCCTCCGTAATAGCATCAACATGAAGAATGATTTGTAGTTGCCAGGCCAAGTCATGGCTCTGCTCTCCTCTTCAAAAAGACAAAGAAAGTATAAATACATTTACTGGTGAACTCCTAACCCAAATCTTCACTCATAATTTTATGGTTACCTGATTCTGCTGTTCATTTCCTCCTTTACCTTTGGCTGCCTTGGTCTTTTCCCTTATCAGCCAAAAAAAAAACAACACCTTCACCCCATTCAGTCATTCCTTGCTCCTAAAGACTGTATCCACCAAATCAAGAATTCCCCGCTCATAAAGTGCATCCACACTAATGGGCAGGAAGCTCCTTCTTTTTAGCAAAGCAGGGGTAGGTGATGGCAATAAAGGTGGCAGGTTTTTCTAACAAGCATTGCTATATTCACATATTCCACTAGAGGGCAGCACAGATTCACAGAAAAGGCTGGAAATCAGAATATTTTTGATAACTGTATCATAAAGGGTTATACCAGAATTTTCTTACAAATTAATAGATAACTAGAAAAACAATAAATCAGGGCAATGTTAGTGGAAATGAGACCTAGGGCAGTTATGCCACTTCTCACAGCCAGCAGCCTTCTACCCCCAACCGACACTGCCTTGGTTGAAAAAAGAAATTGTATTAAGAATGTTAGTCTCATCTGCCAGAGCTATGAATCAGGACAGGACAATTCAACAAAGAATGCTATACTTGGACTGTACGTCTGAGTTACAGTAGATATAGATGATGAAATTGTCTCTAATGTAGTATCCAGGCCTGAATAGTACCAATATGGTGTAGCATTCCAACTATCTAGTTGCCATATGATCTATAAATATTAAGAAAACAGGTGGATTTGAATAAAAAGAAAGTACAGGTATGGGACCTAATATCGAGAATGCTAAGGACCTGAAACCTGCCAGAATAATAGATCTTTCTCTAGTTTGGAAATTCATACTCTGCATCTGCATCATTTAAACATTAAATAAACCCAATAGGATGGTTTTGTCTCCATAAAGATAAGCGATATCGTAGTTAGAATCCAGTACAATGTAATAATGTAATATTTTTATTACAGAGAAATAAATTCTAAAAATTATTATTTGTTTAAAATTGACTCTGCGGGAGTTGGCCTTTCGTTAATTCAGAGATTTTATGATTATGGGTCCTGTACCGGTATATATATTTACCAAAACAGACACATAGGCTCACAGATTCATAGATTAAGCCCTCTTTATACACCATATTCACAAGGCAATACATTTGTGGCTCAACTATTTGTGTCACAAACTCAAACACCACTCCTTTACTTTGTCAGTATATTTATGTGTACTCGATGTATCTGTTTCTTCTTATGCAGTTAATGGCAAATCCAATGCACTAGGACAGGAGTGCCCATACTTTACTAATGAGGGGTCTACTTTTAGTGATGTTGCCCCATAATGATTTACATAGATAAAAACATTGTTAGCATTCTGTTCCATTGAAAACATTACTTACAATATTATATTGATTTATGAGCAAATGTATATTGCTATGTTTAACTACCAACTATTTATTATGTAACTTTAATAAATAAAATGTAATAAATATCGGAATGAAAAGAATGAAACAGGAGGGTGAATTAGACAAGCTGTTTGTTGACAGTTTCTTGAGATCTACTGATCCCCAGATAAAGGTCTACTGGTAGATCCCGATCTGTCTTTTGGGCACCCCTGCACTAGGAGAAAGACAGGTGTTATGCTGTCTGCTTTAACAATTTGGTGTAGAAACTGGACCCAGAGTATTCCTAGGTTCCAAATCTGTGATAAGTATGTAGGATTTATGAGCAAAGTGTTCTTTAAGGCTTAACCTGGCAGTTGAATATCCCTACCTCTATGTTAACAAAACTATGCACGTTTAAAACCAAAAACATCTTTATTTTCTAAATATATAACTTAATGCCAAATATGCTGCAAATATAACAGGAGATGGCAGTGTCCAATCCAATTATTTCTGATGCACCTGCATTTTAATGAGCTGGAAATAGGGGCCAAATAACCTATTTACTGTACCTTACAATGGTCAGTGCCTGGCATGAGAACCAGAGTACATATCTTACCAGGGGTCTATAAAGAGGCATCATTATTTATTCCCCATTATACCCCCTGTGTCTGCTCCTAGAATTCATAGTGGCACAGACCACATGTTCTTTATACATATCCTTAACTGTATTGTGGATTTTGTTTATTTTGCCCCAAATTGTCAACAGAAAGGTATATTTAAAATTGGACTCAATAAACCATTGCTTCTGTTCCTGGTACTATAGGAAACATTAATTCCATTAATGTTTTTGGTTTTGTTTTCAGTGTTGTTCTTTTATCTGCGAGTCTGTAGATTCTTGTGCAAATCCTTACTGTCCAACTGTGATTGAATGACCCGCAGCTATTACATTCGTTCTCTCTCTTTTCTCTTATGAACACCTTTGGCATCATTATAGTCCAACTAGATAGGGCTTGATAGTTGCAAGGCTTTTGTAGTAAGGTAGAACATACGGTACAACATATATAGTTGTGAGGGCTGGCAAATTTTTTGATGAATTTGTTTAAAGAAACATCTTATTGACCAACAATATACTTTTTCTGAGTCTAAAAGGAATCTGGCTTTGTGTAGATATTTTTCACTGCATTTTTTAAAAAAAATCTAATTCATTGTAATTCCATAAAATTGCATTTTTATTTTAGCATCTGTGTGCATTTTGTTATCTATGTGTATTTTGACTCTATGAAAATTGGATGTACCTAAACAGCTCCAAAGCCAGACAGGCTGTATAATATGTCTCTCACTATCTCCCTTCAGCAGTAATGAGAGCAGTAATCTCCAGAGCTCCCTGAGCGGTCTTACTGGTACATACACAGTAAATTATACTGCAGAAGGCAAGTTACAATGGGTCTGAGCTCACTCATATAGCCTGCTTGCTTTTTGAACTCTTTAGGTGCCTCCAAGATATAACACAGTAATCTTAATACCTGACCACATGTCATAAAAATAGATGGAGAAAACCTAGTTAAACAAATGAAACAAAAATTATTATATTTGGTCATATAAAAAAAAATATTTGGTCATATAAAAAAAAATCCAATAACATATTTGTGTGTGACACAAGTAAGTGAATTTGTATTCACTTACTTTCGCTCAGTATTTGTTGTGACCCCCTTGTGCAGCAATAACTGCAACTAAATGTTCTGTCCTAAATGATCAGTCAACTCGGAGGAATTTTAGCCCATTGCTCCATACAGAACAGTTTCAGCTCTTGGATGTTGGTTGGTTTCCTCACATGAATCCCTCACTAGGTCTTTCCAGGACATTTCAGTTGTATTAAAGTCAGGACTTTGACTTGGCCATTCCAGAACATTCACTTTATTCTTCTTTAACCATTCTTTGGTAGAATGACTTGTGTGTTTAGGATTGTTGTCTTGCATCATGACCCACTGTCTCTTGAGATCCAGTTCACAGAAAGATGTCATTTTCCTAGAATTCTCTGGTATAGTTCAGAATTAATTGTTTCATCAATGAATTGATGGCGCAGATGGCCCAGATGCAGCAAAACAGACTGAAACAAGAACACTCCCACCACCATGCTTCATTCATCCACAAAACATTCTGCCAGTTTCCTTCTGGTTTGTCCACATGATCTTTACCAAACTGTAGACGGTCAACAATCTTTTTGGGTGATAGCAGTGGCTTCTTCTGATGGTGGACTCATGAACATCAACATTCGCCAATGTGAGACAGGCCTTCAGTTGCTTAGAAGTTATCCTGGGTTCCCTTCTAATCTCTCGGATTATTAGTTGGAGTTATCTTTGATGGTCAACCACTTCTGGGTAGGGTAACAATGTTCTTGAGTTTCTGTTATTTGTACACAATCTGTCTAGGTTTTCTTCATGTTTGAAAATCAGGTGATATTGAAAGTCACATTCATATAAAAATATAGAAAATTGTGTGTTTTTCATTAGTGCCAATACAAACTTTGCGTTGCCATATTAACTTTAATTATTGTTGTTGCTGCCATATTCACAATTATTACAAGTGTCAAAATGCTCCATCCACAAGATTATTTAATTATTGCAACAGTATCAAATATATGTGTATATATATGTCTTTTCCTCAGCCTAACCACCATTATGTTGAAGAACCATTTGAATTGCTTGGAAGGAAATTTGTTTCTTCTGGTGTCTACAGTGGAGGCCTCATATCTGTTTTTCTATGTGACAAGCGACCACCCACTTGTCCCCAAGCGAGTGCCCCTTTTTCCATAGACGACAACCCCAACTTTGAGAGTGTTTCCTCCTAATGAATTTGTTCCATTCCTTTTACCTACTTTAGTTGCACATCTCTGCACTCTCTCTGGTTTATTAAAGGAACAATAACACCAAAAAAGAAAGGCATTTTAAAGTGCCCTGCACTGGAAAAAGTAATGTGTTTGCTTAAGAAATACTACTATAGTTCATATAAATAGGCTACTTTAATACACATTAATGTTTTTTGGTGTTACTGTTCCTTTAATAACTTTCAGCCCAGCTGTACTGCATACGCAAAGTGAGACTTTAACAGTGGAGGTAAAATTATGTTTTAATTTCATAAATCAGTGTTCTTTTTATATAAGATAGAAACGTATTCACCATAATAGACACTAAGGGGCCCATTAACAATCAAATTGAGTTTTCTCATTTTTTTATAAAAGCTCTAAAAATTCTGAGATTTATTAAGTGAAAAACCACGAAAGCCTTTCACACCAAACCAAGTAAAAGTTGTCATGGTGCTATAAAGGTCAATAGGAGCTGCACTGAACCTAATTGACCATTTTTAAACCAATCAGAATGTTAGAGGTTTTTGGATATTTTTTGCTACGAATTGTACAAAAAACTCACATTTTTAGAGGTTATCGTGGTATTCGGCTTTTTTTTAAGGATTGTTCAGCAGATTTTTCAGTTCGTACTTTTTTTTAATCAAAACTTTTAATAATTTCAATGATAATCGTGGTTTAAGAGTTTGTGAGTTTAGTTGTGGTTTCAAAAAACTCTAAATGAGAATCCGAACTTTAATAAATAAGCCTCCACCTGATACCGTCTACTCTACCATATCATCTGTATCCACAAACTCCTCTAAATCCTTCTCCAAGTAGGCTCCCAACACAATATGTAACCAGAGTTCATCTTTCTGCAACAATACTCTTCAAATTGACAACATTGTGCAAAATTAATTATGATAAGCAAAAACACAGACAGAACTTACAATGCCAAACTCAAGGTCATTAATAAACAAGCTAAAAAGCAAAGGACCTAATACAGAGCCCTGCGGTACTCCACTAACAACACTGATCCAATTAGAAAATGTTCCATTTACCACCACTCTTTGTAATCTATCCTTCAGCCAGTTCTCTATCCAAGTACCTAGGATCTGCTGATCCCATTCCTGCAGGGATTTTTTAATATGGTTGTTAAAGCAGGTTCTTATACCTTCTGGCATTTAGGAAACAGCAAGGAATAGAAAAACATTTCATTAAAATTTCAAAAACTGTTTTTGTGAATATAATTTTTGCCTTTAAAATGTAACCAATGTTGCTCTTGGTATGAAACGAAGTAATTGCTATTAAATTCTGCCTATATTATGTTTCTTGTATGAAGATAACTAGTTGCATCTAAACTGTACCATCAAGCAGATTTGAATAAAAATATTAATTGTTCATCTTCTCATCAGTGTTGGAAACACACAGCATGATTTGTCTGGTAAAAACTAAAACAGACTTCCAAAAAGAACAAAACAACAAGTATAAAAAAAAAAATGACAATATAAAAGATTTTTCAAAAGCTTTTGACCAAAAGAACATGCTAGAGGTAAAAAGTCAAGTTTCCCATTCCTGAGTTATAGTGATTATAGCAAGCAATTGTTTTTATTTTTGTTATTGTGGAATCTACACCTGGCATATAATTCGCTACACATCCGAGCTTTCCGAATGGCTCTTTTGTTATTTGCAACACTAGGGGGCCGATTCATTAAATTCGAGTGAAGGATTCGAAGTAAAAAAACTTCGAATTTCGACCATCGAATGGGCTACTTTGACCTTCGACTACGACTACGACTTCGAATCGAAGGATTCGTAGTAAAAATCGTTCGACTATTCGACCATTCGATAGTCGAAGTACTGTCTCTTTAAAAAAAACTTCGACCCCCTAGTTCGGCAGATAAAAGCTACCGACGTCAATGTTAGCCTATGGGGAAGGTCCCCATAGGCTTGCCTAAGTTTTTTTGATCGAAGGATATTCGTTCGATTCGAAGGATTTAATCGTTCGATCGAAGGAATAAGCCTTCGATCATACGATCGCAGAATTTCGATATTCGAAGTCGAAGGATTTCAATTCCTAGTCGAATATCGAGGGTTAATTAACCCTCGATATTCGACCCATAGTGAATCAGCCCCTATCTGTCATTTACTGCTGCCAGTTTTCATTTTCTCCATATGCCTAAGCTGCCACTTTACTTGACAGAAAAGACCCTTTTTGCATTTTATAATATCATCGAGTGAATGACTGCATGCAGTATTGGGAACGGCTTTGTTGATATTGCTTTACAATTAGGGATGTAGCGAACTGTTCGCCGGCGAACTAGTTCGCGCGAACTTCGACTGTTCGCGTCCGCCGCAAGTTCGCGAACGTCGCGCGACGTTCGCCAATAGGCGTTCGCGTCAAAATCGGTCGCCCATTCGACCATTCGATCGCTAAAATCGAACGATTTTCGTTCGATTCGAACGAAAATCGTTCGATCGAACGATTAAAATCCTTCGATCGTTCGAATCGAACGATTTTCGGATGATCGAAGTTCGCGAACAGTTCGCGAACAGTTCGCAAATTTTGCCGGTGTTCGCGAACGGCGTTCGCGAACACATCGGCGGCGGTTCGCTACATCCCTATTTACAATACAATCTATAATTCACAAAATAGCTTGTCACATAAAATAATGCCATGGAGTATTATTACCCAGTGAGGGAATTTCTATTTCTTGAAGTGCAGCATTATTGTGGTTTTGTTGCTGAATGAGCAGCAATTTTCCATAAAAGAAAATCTTTCTGGCATTTTTAAGGGGATTTAACCCAATAATTCCTTTATTTAAAATATTATATTTACATATTTCTAAATCTGAACAAATCTGTAAAACAATGAAACCCAAATAATTCTTTGATGATGTCTCTCAATTGTCAAAGTAGTCAGGAGTAGGGAGGATTGCTGACTTGCCCATTCCCACCAAATTATTCTTAAAAATACAAGGATTTGTGAGTGTGTGTCACCCTAACATCTTGATGATTTTAACTTTGACTTTTCCATATGACTTCATAGCAAGACAGGCATCCAGAGATTCCCCTAAATCTACTCATCAGAGGTAAATGAAGTCCACCCAAACAGAACAGGCACAGCAACAATAGACTCCCATAAGTGCCATAGCTGTTTCCCATTTCTCATAACTCTTGTTCCTCCTGCCACAAAACTAGTCAGAGAGTAAGATACAAATTAGGATATGAGACAGGAGAGGGAAGAGACAGGAAGGGTGAAAAATCATTAAATGGTGCTAACTACTTCTCAGATGTTTATGTGCTGGACTAGACATAGTGATTAAGCCATCTCAAGGAAAGTTAACATAAAAATCTTCAAATTCGTTTTTAGACATGTGTACTTGGGAACATGTAACCTTGGGCTGCAGAGTAGTTATACAAATTGCTGAAACCAGCATGGGGCTTACCCTGCTGATGGACAGAGTGGGATACCAATAACTCATTTCTCTACTGCCTTGCCAGACAGATTTGTTTTTACAGTTATCTGGCCTTTATAGGTTTGTGAAGATTCTCATTTATCCAGGGCATGATATATCTGTAGTAATAAGTCAAATCAACTGAATCTTGTTGGTCTGGAACCAAGATGTTGAGTGTTTATTAGTTGGGTCATTGTCTTGTTGAAATACCCATTTCAAGGGCATTTCCAAATGCATCAGGACCTCTTCAAGTATTTTGATGTATTGAAACTGATCTAATATCCCAAGTATGCAATAAATAGGTTCAATACCATAGTATGATAAACATTCCCATATCACGATGCTTGTGCCACCATGCTTCACTGTCTTCACAGTGTACTGTGGCTTAAATTCAGTGTCTGGGGGTTGTCTGACAAACTGTTGGCTTTCACCAGTCCACAAAATGTTGCGCCATTTCTCTTTAGGCCAGTCAATGTGTTCTTTGGCAAATTGTAACCTTCAGCACTTCTTTTTTTTCAACAATGGGACTTTGTGGGGGCTTCTTGCCTATAGATTGGCTTCACATAGGCATCTTCTAATTTTAACAGTACTCACAGGTAACGTTACACCTTCTTTGATCTACCTGGAGTTGACCAGAGTCTTTGCCATTTTGGCTATTCTTCTATCCATTCGAATGGTAGTTTTCTGTTTTCTTCCATTTCTTTCAGGTTATGTTGTCATTTTAAAGAATTTCAGATCATTCTTTATATGTTTTCCCCTCTCCATTAAACTTTTGGATCAATGTAGATTGTTCTTCTGAACAATGTCTGGAATCACATATTGTACTCAGAGAGAAATGCACTATAACCAGCAGGCACAACATTTGCTGCCTTCCTTCTTTAAATAAGGGTCGTAATAGAAACCTTTTTTTTCAAAAAATGAATGACCTCACTGATTGAACTTCACACTGCTTTTATTTAGAAAAAACTATTATTTATGAACACTGCTAATATTTTGAACAAGCTTCAATTAATGATTCAGTTGCACAGAATCAGCAGCATGTATGTCATGACTGTTGGGTCTGTTTGTTTTCTATTTCTCTACCACACCTACTAGTGAATAATTTACCATGTAGAAATATAATTTCTAGCAAAAGACAGTGACTGCTCAGGTTAGTGATGTCAGACTGCTATTATTCTGAACACAACTGTGTACATAAGTAGACATGTGGGCCTACCAATGAAAAAAATCATACCAACTAATAAGAAATGAACAGTGATAGATTGGGAGCAGGAAAAATAATGGAAGCACATGTCAGATTAATGTAGGAAACTGAACTGAATCAAATATTAATCTATGTTATAAAATGTGGGTTTGTTACACATCACCTGTTTGAGACATACATTATACTGTATATATGTTTTTCTATTTATATCACAGTACTTTTTTTCAATTCTCTGTGATGTCAGATCATTTAAATGGTAAAACGTTTGCCATCCCAATACATAAAGGAACCACAAAGCCAAAATATTTCATAACTGACTTTACTATTTCAACAGCATAGGGAGACATGGTAACATAATAATTAAGCTGGAAGTTTGAAGTAAATTTAATTTGATGTTACTAATTCCTACTAAATTTCTCTGGATAGACTATTTATGCTTATGGATAAAAAAAGGTCTCCTTTAGTTTATAAGAAACCCAATAGCAGGTCAGTCAAGGCGATGACGGATGAAATGAAGATTTTGTTACCACATTTACAGAGGGCAAGTACTGAGGAATGCCATTTCCATGAATTCTGCAAATAAACTTCAACCTCAGCTCCTAGTGAATCTCAAGCTGTAAAAGACTAGATAACAACTGAGCCACATACCTGTCACTTACTAGCCTTAACTTTTACTGACATTTATTAGGTCAACCCTCCTTGTGTATATTTTCCCCAGTTTACTTTAGAATGTTCTTCCTATAATGAGCATCTGCACAGATTGCACAAAGGGCAACCCGTTTATCCCACCCACATTTTCTACACAGTGAAATAAGATGAAAACCAAAGAAACTATCCTTGTTATATCGCAAAATGTTCTTGTTTTCTTGTTTTGCTCCTGTGCGTAACTACAGAAAGAGTCGCCTAAAATTCAATAAATGACAGGGAAGTGGCTTTGGTTCTTGACATATTATATTATAAGTTATTATTCTCAGTACATTACAGGGTAAAGTTATTTTAAGAATATTGCTACAAGGAGGACCACAAGTGCACACACAACTACATGTACATACCGGAAGCTTTTAGCAAGTGCACAGTACAAAGGAGACAACTTAAATGTGGGATGAACTATTTATCAAGTGACTCAAAAATTCCTTCAAACAGATACCTAGAGCTAGTGTTCAATAGTCATTCATCTGTGTGTTGCAAAATTGTGCTATTGAAAAGAATTTATTTACTTTAAGCCAGATTCTGGTAAGTCTGCAACTGTTTGCTTAACCTACTGCCAGGAAATACTTGTTTCCTTGCTGTGTATGTTTCATTAATCTCAGGTTATCACTGTCTTCTTTTTGAAACAAATGAGGACATGAAGGTCTAGAAATATCAGAAACTGCCTTGTGACAGAAATTCAGAAATATGAAAAAGAATCCTTGGAAATGCAGGAACATTTTTCCAACAAAATGAACTGATATGATTTAGGCTGTTTCAATTTCATATAAATTCTGCTTCCTAAACATAGACATTTCCTCCCACATTCATGCAGGCAGGTTAATTAACTCCTGATAAAACTGACCATAGTGTGTGAATTTGTTATGGACCTGGCTTGTAAGCTCCATCATAGCAGCGACTGATGAAAATTATATATAATCTCTGTACAGCACTGCTATACATATACAAATTCAAAGTCCTAGCTAGGGATGTAGCGAACGTCGGAAAAAAAGTTCGCGAACATATTCGCGAACTTGCGCAAAAACGCGAGCGGTTCGCGAACGGTTCGCGAACCCCATAGACTTCAATGGGAAGGCGAACTTTAACATCTAGAAAAGACATTTCTGGCCAGAAAAATGATTTTAAAGTTGTTTAAAGGGTGCAACGACCTGGACAGTGGCATGCCAGAGGGGGATCAAGGGCAAAAATGTATCTGAAAAATCTGCCTGTGTGTGCTTGGAAGAGATAGTGTAGGGGGAGAGCTGTTAGTGATTTCAGGGACAGATGATAGTAAGTTTGCTGGCTAGTAATCTGCTTGATACTGCTCTGTATTGGAGGGACAGAAGTCTGCAGGGATTTGAGGGACATTTTAGCTTAGGTAGCTTTGCTGGCTAGTAATCTACTGTTCTCTTTAAACAACTGCCATACGTTGACCTTGTAGGCATTGTTTGCCCAGTTTTTTTGGACGCAGCCACTGAAGCACAGTTGCCAGAAAAAATATGCCATATAAATGCTGAAAATAGTCATTTTTCGCCATACGTTGACCTTGTAGACATTGTTTGCCCAGTTTTTTTGGACGCAGCCACTGAAGCACAGTTGCCAGAAAAATTATGCCATATAAATGCTGAAAATATAAATTTTTTTGGTTGCAGCCACTGAAGCACAGAGGCCAGAAAAATTATGCCATATAAATGCAGAAAATATGCATTTTTTTGGTCGCAGCCACTGAAGCACAGTTGACAGAAAAATTATGCCATATAAATGCTGAAAATATAAACTTTTTTGGTTGCAGCCACTGAAGCACAGAGGCCAGAAAAATTATGCCATATAAATGCAGAAAACATGCATTTTTTTGGTCGCAGCCACTGAAGCACAGTTGACAGAAAAATTATGCCATATAAATGCTGAAAATATAAATTTTTTTGGTTGCAGCCACTGAAGCACAGAGGCCAGAAAAATTATGCCATATAAATGCAGAAAATATGCATTTTTTTGGTCGCAGCCACTGAAGCACAGTTGCCAGAAAAAATATGCCATATAAATGCTGAAAATAGTCATTTTTTGCCATATACGTTGAGTCAACGTATGGCAAAAAATGACTATTTTCAGCATTTATATGGCATATTTTTTCTGGCCTCTGTGCTTCAGTGGCTGCGGCCAAAAAAACTGGGCAAACAATGCCTACAAGGTCAACGTCGTTGACCTTGTAGGCATTGTTTGCCCAGTTTTTTTGGCCGCAGCCACTGAAGCACAGAGGCCAGAAAAAATATGCCATATAAATGCTGAAAATAGTCATTTTTTTGGTCGCAGCCACTGAAGCACAGTTGCCAGAAAAATTATGCCATATAAATGCTGAAAACATAAATTTTTTTGGTTGCAGCCACTGAAGCACAGAGGCCAGAAAAATTATGCCATATAAATGCAGAAAATATGCATTTTTTTGGTTGCAGCCACTGAAGCACAGAGGCCAGAAAAATTATGCCATATAAATGCAGAAAATATGCATTTTTTTGGATGCAGCCACTGAAGCACAGTTGCCAGAAAAAATATGCCATATAAATGCTGAAAATAGTCATTTTTTGCCATACGTTGACCTTGTAGACATTGTTTGCCCAGTTTTTTTGGTTGCAGCCACTGAAGCACAGAGGCCAGAAAAAATTAAACCAGTAGGGTTTGCACCCTAGTTTGTAACGGTGGCGGAGGGAGGAGGAGGACGCTAAAGGACAGCTGTGTGTGGAGTCATGAGGCTTGAAGAGAAGGACAGCTGCATAGAAGTCAGAACAAGTCTTCCGGCGTGCAGTAACCCTCCGAGATCCACCCCTCATTCATTTTAATAAAGGTCAGGTAATCGACACTTTTGTGACCTAGGCGAGTTCTCTTCTCAGTTACAATCCCTCCTGCTGCACTGAAGGTCCTTTCTGAGAGCACACTTGAGGCTGGGCAAGACAAGAGGTTCATGGCAAATTGTGACAGCTCTGGCCACAGATCAAGCCTGCGCACCCAGTAGTCCAGGGGTTCATCGCTCCTCAGAGTGTCGATATCTGCAGTTAATGCCAGGTAGTCCGCTACCTGCCGGTCGAGGCGTTCTTTGAGGGTGGATCCAGAAGGGTTGTGGCGCTGCCTTGGACAGAAAAACATTTGCATGTCTGACGTTACAGACTGGCCAAAGGGCTTTGTCCTTGCAGGTGTGCTCGTGGCAGGATTACTGGCACCTCTGCCCCTGGAATGTTGATGAGTTCCTGAAGTGACATCACCCTTAAAAGCATTGTACAACATGTTTTGCAGGCTGGTTTGTAAATGCCGCATCTTTTCGGACTTGTGGTATGTTGGTAACATTTCTGACACTTTATGCTTGTACCGAGGGTCTAGTAGCGTTGCGACCCAGTACAGGTCCTTCTCCTTAAGCCTCTTGATACGGGGGTCCTTCAACAGGCATGACAGCATGAAAGACCCCATTCTCACAAGGTTGGATGCAGAGCTATCCATCTCCGCTTCCTCATTATCAAGGACTGCATCATCCACGGTCTCCTCCCCCAGCCACGTACAAGACCAGGGGTCCCCAAAAGGTCACCACTAGCCCCCTGGGAAGCCTGCTCCTGTTGGTCCTCCTCCTCCTCCTCCACAAAGCCACCTTCCTCCTCTGACTCCACTTCTGGCACCTCTCCCTGCGTTGCAGCAGGTGCCTGGGTTCGTTCTGGTGATTCCGACCAGAAATCGTGCGCTTCCAGCTCCTCGTCACGCTGGTCTACAGCCTCATCTGTCACTCGTCGCACGGCACGCTCCAGGAAGAAAGCGAAGGGTATTAGGTCGCTGATGGTGCCTTCGGTGCGACTGACCATATTTGTCACCTCTTCAAAAGGTCGCATGAGCCTGCAGGCATCGCGCATAAGCACCCAGTAACGGGGGAAAAAAATCCCCAGCTGTGCAGATCCAGTCCTACCACCCAGTTCAAAAAGGTACTCGTTGACGGCCCTTTGTTGTTGCAGCAGACGTTCCAACATAAGGAGCGTTGAATTCCAGCGAGTCTGGCTGTCAGAAATCAAACGCCTGACTGGCATGTTGTAGCGCTGCTGAATGTCAGCAAGGCGTGCCATGGCTGTGTAGGAACGTCTGAAATGGGCCGACACCTTTCTGGACTGGGTGAGAACGTCCTGGAATCCTGGGTACTTGGAGACAAAACGTTGGACTATTAAATTTAACACATGTGCCATGCAGGGCACATGTGTTAAATTGCCTAGTCTCAACGCTGCCAACAGATTGCTTCCATTGTCACACACCACTTTTCCGATCTGCAGTTGGTGTGGGGTCAGCCACCGATCGGCCTGTGACTGCAGAGATGACAGGAGTACAGATCCGGTATGGTTTTTGCTTTCCAGGCACGTCATCCCCAAGACAGCGTGACAACGGCGTACCTGGCACGTCGAATAGCCTAGGGGAGCTGGGGGTGCACAGGTGTGGAGGAGGAGAAGGAGGACCCAGCAGCAGAGTAAGAAGAAGAAGAAGACGAGGTAGAGAGCGATGGAGGAGTAGAGGTGGTGGCAGAACCGCGTGCAATCCGTGGCGGTGACACCAACTCCACTGTTGTTGTTGAGCTACCCATTCCCTGCTTCCCAGCCATTACCAAGTTCACCCAGTGGGCAGTGTAGGTGACATACCTGCCCTGACCATGCTTGGAGGACCATGCGTCAGTAGTCATATGGACCTTTGGCCCAACACTAAGTGACAGAGATGCGGTAACTTGGCTCTGCACATGTTGGTACAGGTGTGGTATTCCCTTTTTAGAAAAAAAAATTGCGGCTGGGTACCTTCCACTGCGGTGTCCCAATTGCTACAAATTTGCGGAAGGCCTCAGAGTCCACCAGCTGGTATGGTAAAAGCTGGCGGGCTAAGAGTGCAGACAAGCCAGCTGTCAGACGCCGGGCAAGGGGGTGACAGTCAGACATTGGCTTCTTACGCTCAAACATGGCCTTCACAGAAACTTGGCTGGTGGCAGATGACTGGGAATGGGAACAGGTGGTCAAGGTGGAAGGCGGAGTGGAGGGTGGTTCAGACGGGTCAAGGAGAGCAGAGGTAGAGCAGTAAGATGCTGGACCAGAAGGAGTGTGGCTTTTAGTTTGCCTGTTGCCTTTGAGGTGTTGCTCCCAAAGTGCTTTGTGCTTGCCGCTCATGTGCCTTCGCATAGAAGTTGTACCTATGTGGCTGTTGGGCTTACCAAGGCTCAGTTTCTGACTGCACTCATTGCAAATTACAATGCTTTTGTCAGAGGCACACACATTAAAAAAATCCCACACTGCTGACTTTTTGGAAGTGTGCGATCTGGCGGTAACAGTAGAAGTTGGCGGAGTTGGCGGTATTGGCGGCAATGGCGGGTGCGTTGGCCGGCTGAACACAGGTGCCGATACATGTTGTTGCCCTGCTGATCCCTGCGGGCTGTCCTCCCTGCTTCTTCTAAGTCTTATTCTCCTACTGCCTCTCTGACTCTCCGTCTCTCCATCTGAACTACCCTCCTCTTGCTCTCTTCTACTAGGCACCCACAAAACATCAATCTCCTCATCATCATTCTCCTCAGATGCATCAATTTCTTCTGACACATCACAGAAGGAAGCAGCAGCGGGGACCTCCTCCTCATCACTCATTATGTCCATCTCTATCGTGTTCTCTGCCAGAATTAAATCTGGTGTAAGGTCCTCATCTCCTTCATCTTCTTCTGGCAATAATGGTTGCGCATTACTCAGTTCAAGAAACTCATTGGAAAATAACTCCTCTGACCCCAGTGAAGAAGGGGCACCGGTGGTGGAGGAAGTGTTACGTGGGGTGGCCATAGCAGTGGAGGATGAGGAGGATGTTGTGGTAAAGTTAGAAACGGTAGAGGATGGGGTGTGCTGTGTAAGCCAGTCAACTACCTCTTCAGCATTTTGGGAGTTCAGGGTCATTGGCTTTTTAAAACTGGGCAATTTGCTAGGGCCACAGGATTGCATAGCAGCACGGCCCCTAGCACGGCCTCTGCGTGGCGGCCTGCCTTTGCCTGGCATTATTTTTAAAAAAACAACAACAACAACAAAAACTCAGTTGGTTTTTCTGGAAACGATAATACACACAGCTAGATGGCGGGTTGAAGAAAACACTGTGCAAATAATGCCTACAAAGTCAACGTATACACTACTACAGCGGTGGATACGGATTACGTAAAATATATGAATGCTGCTTGAAAAAAGTAACTCAAGTGGTTTTTCTAGAGACGATAATATTATCAATATTTAGACAAAATGTGAACAAGGTCACACAGCTCGATGGCGGGTTGAAGAAAACAGTGTGCAAATAATGCCTACAAGGTCAACGTATACACTACTACAGCGGTGGATACGGATTACGTAAAATATCTGAATGCTGCTTGAAAAAAAGTAACTCAAGTGGTTTTTCTAGAGACGATAATATTATCAATATTTAGACAAAATGTGAACAAGCTCACACAGCTCGATGGCGGGTTGAAGAAAACAGTGTGCAAATAATGCCTACAAGGTCAACGTATACACTACTACAGCGGTGGATACGGATTACGTAAAATATATGAATGCTGCTTGAAAAAAGTGACTCCGGTGTTTTTTCTGGAGACGGTAATATTATGGATATTTAGACAGAATGGGAACAAGGTCACACAGCTCGATGGCGGGTTGAAGAAAACAGTGTGCAAATAATGCCTACAAGGCCAACGTATACACTACTACAGCGGTGGATACGGATTACGTAAAATATATGAATGCTGCTTGAAAAAAGTGACTCCGGTGTTTTTTCTGGAGACGGTAATATTATGGATATTTAGACAGAATGGGAACAAGGTCACACAGCTCGATGGCGGGTTGAAGAAAACAGTGTGCAAATAATGCCTACAAGGTCAACGTATACACTACTACAGCGGTGGATACGGATTACGTAAAATATATGAATGCTGCTTGAAAAAAGTGACTCCGGTGTTTTTTCTGGAGACGGTAATATTATGGATATTTAGACAGAATGGGAACAAGGTCATACAGCTCGATGGCGGGTTGAAGAAAACAGTGTGCAAATAATGCCTACAAGGCCAACGTATACACTACTACAGCGGTGGATACGGATTACGTAAAATATATGAATGCTGCTTGAAAAAAGTGACTCCGGTGTTTTTTCTGGAGACGGTAATATTATGGATATTTAGACAGAATGGGAACAAGGTCACACAGCTCGATGGCGGGTTGAAGAAAACAGTGTGCAAATAATGCCTACAAGGCCAACGTATACACTACTACAGCGGTGGATACGGATTACGTAAAATATATTATGGCTGCTTGAAAAAAGTGACTCCGGTGTTTTTTCTGGAGACGGTAATATTATGGATATTTAGACAGAATGGGAACAAGGTCACACAGCTCGATGGCAGTTGGTTGAATAACACACTGGGCAAAAAATGCCTACAGGGCAAATAATGCCTAAAAGGTCAACTTATACACTACTACAGCGGTAGTAAAATAAAAAAAAGTAAAATAAAAAAAATGAATATTAAAAAAAAAAATTAAAGTTGGTGCTGCTGAACTACTAGGAGCAGCAGATTAGCACGCCAGTCCCACTCCCCAACACTGCTAGACTAATAGCACTGGGCTCTTATAGTAGTAGTAGTAGTAGTAGTAGTAAAACAACAAAAAAATAAATAAAAGCAGTCCTTACAAGGACTACTGTTATTGCAGCAGTCAGCAGATGAGATCAGAAGCAGGACAGCTGCCCACTGCAGCTACATACAGAGCACTGCAGTAGAAGGTAGATTACTAGCCAGCAAAGCTACCTAAGCTTAAATGTCCCTCAAACCCCTGCAGACTTCTGTCCCTCCAATAACAGAGCAGTATCAAAACGATTACTAGCCAGCAAACTTTCAACTGTCCCTGAAATCACTAACAGGCAGCAGCTCTCTCCCTACACTATCTCTTCAGCACACACAGGCAGAGTGAAAAAACGCTGCAGGGCTTCGGTTTTTATAGGGAAGGGGAGTGGTCCAGGGGAGAGCTTCCTGATTGGCTGCCATGTACCTGCTGGTCTGGGGTGAGAGGGCAAAAAAAAGCGCCAACAATGGCGAACCCAAAATGGCGAACGTCGCGCGACGTTCGCGAACTTCCGGCGAGCGCGAACACCCGATGTTCGCGCGAACAAGTTCGCCGGCGAACAGTTCGCGACATCTCTAGTCCTAGCGCACACCATCCACGAGTGACTCCAAAAATTAGATCACATATCTGGGTGCTACGCTGAAAAAAGCTGCATTATCCATATTCCACTGAAAAAGGTGCACACCAGGATTTTTCAGTTTAAAACTCCATATTTATTAAATAAGTTTAAAACAGGAACCGGCCAACGTTTCGGTCTTTTTCTAAGGGTCTTGATAAAGGTCTTAGAAAAAGACCGAAACGTGGCCGGTTCCTGTTTTAAACTTATTTAATAAATATGGAGTTTTAAACTGAAAAATCCTGGTGTGCACCTTTTTCAGTGGAATATATATATATATATATATATATATATATATATATATATATATATATCTTAATGAGAGGACCACCAGCACTCCATTTCATCGTGAAATCAATGTGTCTTTATTTTTTAACGCATATCCACATTAGGGCCTTTATCAAGGAAAAATAGCATCACAAAAAAAATATTGTTCTGACTACAAATTGACAGTCAAATGAAACCCTAGAATAATATTTGCTGATTCTTAACATATATTTAAATATCTTTTTTACTAGAAAGGGATCAACCAAATTAACTACACACTAATTAATAACTCCTCTTTTGGAAGGCAATTCCATGACTTGTCTGCCTTTACTGTAATGAAAGCTAGCTTGCATTCAATCATCAGGGAAATGGGTATCTCACTATTATTCCAAAAACTTGCTCAAACTAACTTATATTCCTTGGTTTGTGCTTGGAGCTAATCTGGAGCCTGCTTTTAGTGATTTCAGACTACAGAACGGTCCAGCCTTTCCTATCTGGATACCAGAGTATTTACCATGAAGCCTGATGGCTGATGTAGCTTGCTCTAGCAAGTAAAGTAGGTACACTGAATAACTGAAATGGCTTGTTCAACTAATGTTCAACAAGACTTACAGTAGCTATCTATGCAAGCCTGTCTTATGCTGATATGGCGGAACAATAGCCTTATCAATGACTATCACTGTTGCTCCTTCCCCAGCTCAGTATTAAAGGAACAGTAACACCAAAAAAATGAAAGTGTTTTAAAGCAATGCAGTGTTATACTGCACTAGTAAAACTGTTTGCTTCAAGTAGACTACTATAGTTTATATAAATAAGCTGATGTGTGGCCACGGGCAGCCATTGAAGCTAAAAAAGGGAGAACAGGCACAGGATACCCAGCAGATAACAGATGAGCTCTTTAATATATAATGGTATTCTTTAGAACGTATCTGTTCCCTGGATCACACAGTGTTAGACTGGGCTGGTAAGACACCAAAATAAAAATTCGGAGGCCTTAATGGGCCCCACTGACCCGTTAAGGCCTCTGAATTTTTATTTTGGTGTCTTACCAGCCCAGTCTAACACTGTGTGATCCAGGGTCTGAAGGGCTGAAATTGGCCTGCAGATTTCAACAGGCTGATTTCTGCCCCGCCTGGCCCTAGCCTAAATGCCCTAACCACTCTTTTTTTACTTATCAAATTAAGTTTTAGGGGCTTATTTACTATGGCAATAGTACTGCATTTTGGGAAGGGTGAGAGTCTAAAGCTGCACACTGCTGGAACTTGGGAGAGAACATTACTGAAAGGCGAAAGAAAGGAGAGAAAGAGGCAAGCTAAGCATGCTACACACATGGTTAAAACAAAACAATTTTAAAAAATTAATGTGATAACAGGAATCAGCTTCAGCATGAAGGCTTCCTCAGTTCACATGAGAACTACAGATGATTAAATCCCTCAGGAGGAGAATGAACGCCATACTCCAAAATGTAAATCCCTGCATGTATAAGCCATTTTTTAAAGGGCCATTTCATTATATGAAGATGCCCTTCTCTTTTATGTCTTAGTTATGCCCCCTGTGCACATAGTGTCATCTAACTAATTATATAAGCATAGACAGAAATTATTTTGAAATTAAACCACAACTGCTCCTACATCCATTATTTATCTATATTTAATCCATCCCTAATTAGCTTTTTACTATATCCTAATTACATGACTTTGACATTTACCCACAATGAACCTCATCTACCATTTCTCTTTCTGATGTATCATAGTTTCTCATTGTTGTCTCTTCTCTTGCCTTGTCTTGTCACCTGCAAATATAGAAAACTTGTTTCTTGACAATCTCCAATACATTGAAAAGGACTGTGTCCTTGATCAAATATATTCTATTTATATAGATCTCTGTAGTTAGCCAGTTTTCTATGTTAATAATATACATACAGTACATCTTCCCTTTGGTCCTAGTTGCCTCATTTCCTTTAAACTGCTTTTTATTGAAGCTTTACAATTCAAACAAGTATGGAAGCCAGTCCCCCTCATTTCCTACTCCACTGGTAAGTGTAGTAGGAAATGCTTTAACAAACCATAAAGATAAGAAGATTGATGCTTTTGCAGATAATTCCTTACTCTCATTAACATAATTTATTCAGTTCTGATTTGGTAATATGATTTCTGTATATTTGTATATATTTCTGTATATTTGTATATATATATATATAGTAAATTTAGGCACAGTGCACACAGATAACCAAAAAGCAATGCCTGTGTGCTGGTTATAAATATCAATAGTAATAAGCATAAAGAAAAACCGCACCAACAGGTCTTTATACAAAAATAAAAAAACTTTTATTGATCAACGTTTCGGCTCGACCGCTGGAGCCGTCTTCAGGACGGTTCCAGCGGTCGAGCCGAAACGTTGATCAATAAAAGTTTTTTTATTTTTGTATAAAGACCTGTTGGTGCGGTTTTTCTTTATGCTTATATATATATATATATATATATATATAATAAGATATATATATATATAAGATTAAAACATTCCCTATGTGCTGTAAAACATTCCCTGTTCGCAGTTTTCTATATGCTATAGGCATTGTCTTATAACACACCCTCTTTAAATACAGGTATGGGATTATCCGGAAACCCATTATCTAGAAAGCTTCAAATTAGGGGAAGGCCATCTTCCATAGTCTCCATTTTAATCAAAAGTTAATTTTTTTTTTACATAATTTCCCTTTTCTACGTAATAATAAAACTGTACATTGTACTTGACCATTATAATTAATCCTTATTGGAGGCAAAGAAATCCTGTTAAATGTTTCACTGATTTTTAGAAGACTTATGGTATGGAGATTCAAATTACTTTTTCAGTAAACCCCAGGTCCCGAGTGTTCTGGATATTTCCCATAGCTGTACTTTGATACTATTAATCTACTGTTTATTTGTATCATCCGGTGCTTAACCCTTCTACTTTTATAATCAATATGTAGGTTCAACAGAGGAAAAATATGAATACATTTCGATAAAATAAGAAATTGTTAACACTGCATTGTTGTTCTGTAGTTTACAGATGAATTAGTCAACTGTAGTTCCATTTGTGGTGTTTTCGGACAACCATTTGGCGCATCCTCTTAGCAGTCCTGTTGGATTGCAGTCAGTCACTCTTAATATTTTGCTGGAATATATTACCATTTAACACGTGAAAGAGGTTAGGAAGAGTAAAAAGATGCGTCTCCACCACCCTTCCCTGTGGAAGTTGGTATTCAGTGCTAACCAATTGATCTTACTGTGGCATTAGGAGAATTTGGCCTTCAACACGTATTCTTAAATTGCATAGCTAAGCAGATTTTATGGGATGGACCAGTGTGTAACCATCATGACTAAACCTAGTCTTGAATATCTTATAAAGTATGTGACCACTCTTGGTAATGATGATAAGAATACTCTCCTCTTTAATTATTCCTACTGTGAAGGTCAATACCAGGGAATAAGTCAATTTAATCAGAATCCTAAACTTAGGGGATTCTTGTTTTTTTTTCTTGTAGATATATTATCAAGATAGGTCTTTCTAGTCATTGTTCATTCCACCTCCCAGCATCTTCCAGAGAGATGCCAGATTTGCTGGCTTTGTTACACACTTGAAACGTATTGTATATTAGGTTCAAGTAGGGGAAACTTGATGGGAGCACTGAATGATTTGTTCAGCTAATCTTCAATGTGGCATTGGACCAGACAAATAAAAATGAGTGTTCAGTGGATTTGATTACCTTAGATGATAAACTATCTGGCCTTTTAGTGTTAAATTTCCCTTTTGCTATATGGTAGCTCTCTCCTCATAATCACAAATATGCAGCATTGTTTTTACATTTCTTCTCATTTCTTTATTATTATTCCCAGGGGCATAATTGAAGTTGCTCCGTATTTGTTCTGTGATACAAGCTTGCACACTGTGGTAGAACTTAATTGATATTGCTTGTGCATGAATTTCTCAGTTTACAGAATACTCCTTGCACTCATCATTACATTCAGGGGCAGATTTATCAAGGGTCGATTAGTAAATTCAGATTTTTGAGTTTTAAAATTCACACATTCAAATTTTATCCCCCTATTGGAATGTGAGATGTATCACTCCTTGACCATGGAGACAGTCCTAATTCGAATACCCGCCACCTAAAACCTGCCGAGTTGTACATGTCAATGCAGAGGTCCATTGAGCCATTTGGAGATGTTAATAGCCTTCTGACATTTGAGGGTTTTTTTGGGGAGAAAAATTAGATTTGTACAAATCGATTCAGATTTTCGTGTCGGAACCATTTGATTGAATATTTACCATTCAAATTTTTTCTTAAATAACCTCCCAGTCAAATTGTGAGTATATTCGAATTAAAAAAATTCACATAAATTTGACCTTTGATAAATGGGCCTCCCAGTGTGGGTTCCTGATGCTGGCCATTTATTCCGATCCGGTCTGATCATCTGGGCATGTATGGCCAGTTATGGGGCTGTTTAGACAGATAATTCTGCCAAGCTTTATCTCTCCTAAAGAAACATTTCTGTTTGTTTAGGCCGAACACCCAAGCGATCGGAACAGCAGAAACATACGTGTGTATGACCCATCGTACTGTATCTGCCTGTTTAGCTTATAGTCAAGTTAGTTGGAGTTTTGTATTGGTCAGCCCATATGCTATTCTGCATATATATCTGAAAGAAAGCTAATGTATAATTTCCTATTTATTAAATGGTACAATGTAAACATTTGCTCTCCTTTAAGCAGCTCGTTTCAGCGCATGACTCTTATTAGTTATTGGTCTTGGTTTTTATATAATCCCTGGCACCTCCTTTAGGTGCAGCATGAATTCTTGGGAGTATTGGGAATTTCTCACTTTTTATTTTATACCCACTTGAATTAATGCTTTGCAGAGGGCAGGTGTCCCCCAGGCTGTTTTCTTGGCCAAGAAATGTCTCTGACTGGCCTGCCCTGGGAAAATGTTGTAACATTTGCAGTCCTACCTCTATAAAAACGGTGCTATAATCTTCATTCGCTTACCATGAGGAGCAGTCTAAAGAACAAGTAAGGTATTACCCACTTTTAATGTGTATACACATTTTTGGAAGGTCTCTATCTTTAGAGAGTGGAGGAGCCGAAACATTGAAATAAAAATATTTTTTCTTTTTTCATATATGAAGTCCTTTGAGTGCGGTTTGTACCAAATATATTATATATATATATATATATATATATATATATATATATATATATATATATATATATATATATATATATATATATATATATATATGTGTGTGTGTATATTGTATCATCTGTTCTCTCTTTAACGTGGCTACCTCAGATGTTCCCAACCTACACTGTTGGCTTATCTTGCTCCGTGGCTTACTGTCATAGGCATATTTAAGCAGAGCTGAAAGAAATCATTCTCCCACACATTAGTAGGATGTCTAATTCTGGCCTTTCAGCTCTTCCCATCAAACATAATTGGATTTTTCCATCAGGGAGAGTGCTAGGGCCGGGCTGCCTTCACTTGATACAATGAGATAAGGCTGCCACAGGGATGCACTATAGTGAGAGTTATTTACTTAGTTTTAAGACATGATTGCACTTTTTTGTGGAATATTTTGTGGATTTAGAAAGGAAACCATATCCAAGCTGTGCAACAATCAGGACTCAGAATGGAAAAAATATTCAGAAACTTTAAAGAACCATCCGGGAATATTTATACAGTAATACATTAGGGGGCACATTTGTGTTTTACACTTAACAAATGATTTAAAACAATAGCGTATTTATAAAGCTTATAGGCTTTAAGCATATGATGAAGGACTGAGAGAAGCAAATGCGCTCCATGCCCCAGCTCCATACAGTGGAAACCCTTTCGCTTGCAGGCGTGCAGACGCACCGATGGTTGCCCTGAAAATGCATTGTTTTGCGTATTTGGCCCAACCTCTGCTCCACATCTCTGCTTGTGGTTCAGATGAATGGAGCTGGGGAACAGAGAAGATCTGCTACTCTCAGCCTGAAAAAAAGGTTGAAATTAGTGTTGCCAACACTCTGGGGCAGATTTATCAAATTTGCTTATGGTCAAAACTGTCAAATTCGACTAGGGAGTTATTCAAATTCGATTCGAGTTTTTAAAAAAATTTGATTTTTGATTTTTCTGGCCATTATAGAAATTGAATTTGACTATTCGCCACCTAAAACCGGCCGAATTGCTGTTTAAATCAATGGGAGACATCCAGAGATCAATTTGGAGTTGTTTGCAGCCTTCCTGACATTTAAGTTTTTTTTTGGAGGAAAATACTCTTAAATCGTGTTTTCTAAATTCAATTCAAATTCGATTCCAGTTTTCTGGTCGATTTAATTCACCCGAGTTTGAAAAATGTGATTTTTCAAATAAATTTTGATTGGTCGAATTCATGGGAGTTTAGGGAAGTTTTTAAAAACTCACATGAATTCAAAATTCAACCTTTGACAAATGTGCCACTCTGTGTGTCCTTGGCCTTAGAACAGAGTGACCCTGTAAAACAAGACTTTGCTTTTGTTTGTAATTTCCTTCAGTTTTCTCCAATTCAGAACTACTAAGGGGGTTATTTATCAAAGGTTGAGTTGTGTTTTTCCCAAAATATTTGAGTTTTTTGAGGGTAGTTTCAGATAAAAAAAAATCGACTTTTTCGAAAAAATTTTATGTCATGAAACTGCAAAAAGCCCAGATCCAAAAATACTCAAGCTAAAACCTGTCAAGGTCATGTAGAAGTCAATGGTAGAGGTCCCGTGAACCATTTGAAGATTTTTTTTATTCTTCATGATTCTCGGGTTTTTGTTCAGTGGTTTGAACTCGACAAAAACTGAATCAGTTCATGTATTCGAGTTTTTCCCCCTCGATTGCATTGATTCAAGTTTTTTACTATAGGGTTTTTTCATAAGTAAGCAAAACTTCGAGTTGTGAGTTTATTTGAGGTAGAAAAAACAATCACAAACTCGACCTCTGATTAATAACCCCCTAAGTGTTAATACTTTCAGAATGCCTTTTGTTAATTGTTTTAATCTCTTTTTTTGTAAAAAAAACTTCCCATGTAAGAGCACAAAATACATTTTTCTTTTTTGTTGTCAAGCAATTAAAAAGGAATTATTATTACATGTATTTTACATATATTAACCTGCATCTTTACAATAGTTCCCCCTATGGCATATCTAAAAATAAAAAACTGTATGGCATTAAAGCAGATTTGCCTATTTCATTTTTTTACCCTCTCACTGATTCAAATAGGCCCTGATATTTCAAGTATGCAGGGGCCAAAACAGGCTCAATAATTAGTCACTGTATATGGCATCTTATAGCAGCCCCTCTGATTGCCCAGATTGCCAGGTTGGGCCTGACTATCATTGAAAACTCATATAAAAGAGAACTGTAATGAAAATATTTGCCGGTAACACTTTAAAAACCACACAGCACTACAGAGATTGATCATTTTATCTGAATAATTCAAATTTTTAAAAATGATTTCATTTTTCTCTGTAATAATAAAACAGTAACTTGCACTTGATCCAAACTAAGATATTGGGTTTATTTAATGTTTAAATGATTTTCTAGTAGAGTTAAGGTATAAAGATCCAAATTACAGAAAGATACGTTATCTTGAAAACCCCAGATCCTAAGCATTCTGGATAACAGATCCCATACCTGTACATGTTAGGCTTATGTCCCCTTTAAACTACTTAAGCCATATGTTGGTGGGCTTTCTGCAGCTGCATAGAAATAGGCTTCATTGGTTTCTTAGGGCAAAACACATGCACTGCAGAAAGCAGAGTATCTTCTTCACAGGGAACGGTACCTATTTGTAGCAAGTTACAATGATCTTGTGATTTATTCCTTCATAATATATCCATGGTTTTGCTTCCAATCAGGATTAATTATATCTAATTTTGGATCAAGCACAAGGTACTGTTTTATTATTACAGAGAAAAAGCAAATCATTTGTAAAAACTAGGATTATTTCGATTAAATGGAGTCTATGGGAGACGGCCTTTCCATAACTCGGAGCTTTCTCGATAGCAGGTTTCCGGATAATGGATCCTATATATCCATTAATATAATGAATATATATATTCTTCTAAATGGCATTTCGTGATATCATCCCTTATATGTATTCGGGATGGATAATATATGTACGTACGGGATACGTTGAGCAAAATAAACCTTTGGAAGATTGATTCAGCAAGTCCTGTGAATGCCGTTCTTCTACATTACTTCTGCATTATATATATATATATATATATATATATATATATATATATATATATATATATATATATATATATATATATATATATAGTTATATATACACACACAAACACTTGGGGGCATATTTACTAAGGGTCGAATATCGAGGGTTAATAAACCCTCGAATTCGACCCTCTAAGTAAAATCCTACGAATATCGAATTCCAAGAATTTACCACAAATCCTACGATCGAAGGAAAAATCGTTTGATCGGAGGATTTTCCTTTGATCAAAAAAACCTTAGAAAAGTGATGGGGAAGGTCCCCATAGGCTAACATTGTACCTCGGTAGGTTAAAACTGCCGAAGTATGTAGTTAAAGTTTTTTTTAAAGAGACAGTACTTCGACTATAGAATAGTCGAACGATTTTTAGTTCGAATCGTAGTCGAAGGTCGTAGTAGCCTATTCGATGGTCGAAGTACCCAAAAAAATACTTCTAAATTCAAAGTTGTTTTACTTCGAATCCTTCACTCGAGCTTAATAAATGTGCCCCTTGGTGATGTAAAGACCAATATCTGTTATAGCGTCATCTAAACTCTGTTATTTCTGCTTTGTTAGTTTTATCTTTAATATATATTTAGGTGCTATAAGGTGACAAATCCTTATGCTGTTATACAAGACACAACTGTACCAAGCACACAAAGGCAATTTAAAAAGGGATAAGACTCCTGCATGTTCATTACATCACATTTGACTTAATAAATGTGCTGGGGTGTTACCCTGCTTTTGTGTGCTTGGTACAGTTGTGTCTTCTATAACAGTGGGAGAGGTGCCAACCTCTCCAACCAGCACCAGGCATTCGTTAATGAGAGGCTGGGAGAAAGTGGATATTTTTTGTTTCAAATATGCTGTAATATACTAGGATTAAGTGCAGTGAAACATACAATACATGCACCAGTGTGCTTTCTTTCATATAACCACCATTGTGTTAAAGCACGAAAGGGTTAATATAATTGAAACTTGTCATTGTCATGACAGATACCATTGCAGATGATAATATCCTATATTAAGCAGCTTAATTCCCTTCCCATGGCCATGTATCCCGCCATCTCTCTCTTTTCCAAAAAAAAGAGTGTTAAAAAAGAGTCCGTAGTCTTCCAGCTTATTTTTTTAACACTGAAATACTGATAAACTATAGGCTATATAGATAACTAAAATTAATTGTGTTCACAACCGGCTTCCGCCACAGGCCCTCCTCCAGCCTCAACTACTTCTCTGGGCCCGTCCTGTAGTTGCGCCCACAATTGGGGCTGGGTGAGATCAGGGGGCAGCTTGCGACCACGCGGGCAATAGGCAGGTACATGATTGGGTCACCCCCACTGGATTTTTCCCACCAGCCCTTTTCTTGTATTTGCTTGTATTTAATTGAACTAAAGGGAACATAGAAATATCATGTGCCAAGGGATAGTTGTCCCACAGCGCCAATGTTCTTTTAACTTCCTTTGTGTTTGAATGATATTTTCATTGGTCAGTTTGGTGAATGAGGCATGTGTGCTGCAAAGCTAGGGTGTCTGGGGCCATTGTTTCTTCATATAGAAACTGAAATACTTGTTTGTGAAACATCTGATATTCTCACCCAGTGGTTCTTTCTTCTTTGTCTAAAGCCAGTTATTGCTTCTTTCCCTGAGTAAAAGTAGAGCCAAAACAGGACTAAGCAAATGCTGCCTAAAGCACTGTTGCATGTGTATGGTTCAAACAAAACATTGGCAAATCCTACAGCTTTTTGCATGACACTCTGCTGGCACACAGAATCTCCCTGAGGTTTCCCTATAGTAATGAGTACGTGTGCTATAGAGCCCAGATGTTCCCCACAAGCAAATTGCACAGTTTAGCCACTTCCTTTTCCCTAATGGCAGAGCTGCTCTGCTATCTTTGGGCTGAGTATTTGGAAGATGCAGTTCTTCCAGCCAAATCTTGCCATTGAATGTGTTCTGCAGTTCATACGAATCTATATACAGTAGAACCCCCATTTTACGTTTTTCAGGGGACCAGGAAAAAATGATGTACAATTTGAGAAAATATAAAATCTGGGAAATGTGTAAAAGTAACTTTTTCTTCAAGTACTGAAAGGATACAAGCACAGGAGTCCGTTTTACTTTGAGATACAATATTTACTGTGTTAATAACAAGGGTTAAACATTGCAGCGTTAATGTTACACAATGGGGGGCAAGTGCAAGACTCTCTGTCAGTCACATACACAACCTAAATCAATAAGTGATTGGTGCAGGACTGTATAAGGGGCAGACTCGTTGGGATTGACCATTTACAGGCAGAACCATGGCAAAATATACATCTGGTTAGTATTTTAAGCCTCTTTTTTTGCAGACTGTGAAACGTTAAACGCCAAAGTTAAATCCATATGGGGTGCCGTTTGTTCCAAATACATTCTGTATACAAAACTATCCCTAATACACAGAATTAATGTCTCTCATGTTATATAAGAATTTGTGACCATACACAGAGAAAAAAATATACAAAAGACTTATTTCTATTAAAGAATGAGAACAAAATCTGGTTAGTGCACAAAAGGATGTCATTATATCACAAACTCCATTCTGTACAGTTTAACAAGCAATCTGTCTCACAAATGTATAACCTCCATGTAACGGACGCACTTATGTGTAAAGTTACTTACAGAATGAATTATGTAAAAACAAAGTTGGACATAATATATAATAGTGTAACTAACTAGTGCTTGTCAAGCTAGATTTGAATGACAAAATAGATATCTGTGACAGAAAGCAAGATTTTATAGCACAGGATTCATTCTTTCCACAAAACGACAGTTTTGTTTCACAAAACAGATAAAATAACCATTCTGTGAATCAACATTGTCAGTCACATTCCTGAACCAATAAGAACAAAGCTTATTGCCATATACAAACAAGATGAGAAGTGGCTGCAGCCATCCCACATGGGGCCTGTATTCTTTCTTTCATTTTCCTTGCTATTTACTTCCACCCTCATGGTCGCGCTCCTCATTCTTTAACTGCTTTACAGCACAGTTTCGAACTCGGGAAGTTTTTAAGGGAAGCTGCTTCCCTTGTAAAATAGTGTAAAGGGAAATAATACGTTTATTAGAAAGTTGCTTCGGGTTCCTCTAATGAAATGCCTATTTTAAAGTTATGTGTACATGTAACTATAAACAGTACAGAATGTTTTCATTCTCTCACTCATTAAACAATGTAGCAGAAGCCAGCTGATTAAAGACGTGGAGGAGAATTGATCTTTGCTATATTGTTTCACTAGTCAGAACTGGAGCGCTGAAAGGGATGATCAAGATCCGCTTTCGGTTGAAATTACGAACAATTAACTTTAAAGGAGAAGGAAACCCCCCTAGGTGCAAAAATCCCTCCCCCCTTCCCTGTGTTGCCTCCCCCCTGGCCTACCTGTCCCCCCGGGCAATTGCCCCTAACTTCTTCCTGGATTAATCGGTATCTTCTGTCGCATGCGCTGTAGGAGCATTTAACGGTACGGATCTACTGTGCCGAAAGACACAAATCTGAAAACCTTGTGACTTTCGGAGCATGCGCAGTAGATCCGTAATGGTAAATGCTCTTACTGCGCATGCGCCAAAAACACTGGTCAAAGCAGGAAGAAGACCGCTCGGGAGAAGATGGCGCCTGTGAACTACATGCACAGGACCTGCGCAGAGGGGTGAGTAACAAGTTTGGGGCATTTGCCCGGGGGGATACTGGGGAGGAGGGAGAGGGGGCCAACACAGGGGAGGGGAGGGATTTTTGCACCTAGGGGGTTTACTTCTCCTTTAAAAACCCCGGAAAGCTGTTTTGTCTGGAGCACCCTTTAGGGCAGAGACACGCAGCAATTCGGGGAGATTAGTCGACATGGACATGATTTTTCTCTATTTTCTCTGCACTGAACAGCCAGAAAAAGAAACAAAGTTTCTCACTTAATTGGCTTTTAGCAGAGAGCACAGAACAGCTAACAGGTGCAAATAAGACACTTTGTAACAATTTTGAGACACAAAAACCAGTTAGGAGAAATATTTTCAAACTTTCATAACCTGCCAAATTTTGTAAAATGAACATTCTAGTCTCTTATTCAAATCAGTGCATGGTTGCTAGGGTAATTTGGACCCTATCTACCAGATTGCTTAAAATGCAAATTTAAGAGCTGCTGAATAAAAGCTAAATAACTCAAAAACCTTAAATAATAAAACATGAAAAGCAATTACAAATTGTCTCAGAATATCACTCTCTGCATCAGTGATCCCCAACCAGTAGCTCGTGAGCAACATGTTGCACTCCAACCCCTTGGATGTTGCTCTCAGGGTCCTCAAAGCAGGTGCTTATTTTTGAATTCCAAGCTTGAAATCAAGTTTTAATTGCATAAAAACTAAATGTAATTAGTTATAGGATCTGTCATCGGAATGTCTGGGACTTTCTAGATAAGGGATTCCAATATCTGTGCACATTGAAGCACTGGTATATTCCTATGACAGAAGGGATTCCATACCTGTATTATAAGATTGTATGTGTCTGTGTGTGTGTGTGTGTGTTTGTACCTTTATTATTAGATTGTGTGTGTCTATCTCCAAAAGCTCTTCATTAGACAGTTTATGGTTTTATCTTGTTCTAAATTCTCCTGATCGCCACTCCCTTAATCTTTCCAAGAAAGGGATGTTTTCAGAAATGATTATTTGTGTGACCTTTCTTTTCCCTTAAATTTCGCCATCTTATGCTTTTAAGGAAGGGTGTGTTTCATTTTAATTTATTAAATAAGTCTTTCCTAAGGCCATGCATTTATTCAGCAGGAGAAGCAGTTGTTTAATACTAATTGGTCAGTATAGTATTCTTGTAATATCTTTTAATTTTGAATGTAGATTCACTAAAGTGGCCGTCGCTAGTGAAAATTGGTCAGGAATCCAATCCGCAGGGACATCACCAATTTACAAACAGATGTTGGGGACAATTTGTTAGCGAAAGAGACTAAGGTTTTGCACCCTTTCGGCAGATTTTTCAGACGAACAATCGTTAATTCGCAAATTCACTACCCCTTTCGCCAGATTTTTCTTCACAAATTTAAACTGTTATGTTATTTTAAACCATATGTAAGCTTTAAAAGGTATCACTACAGAGGTAAACTGGCCCCTGCATTGTTTAAACCTCAATTCAGACTAATACTCTGTATTGTTCACACCTGTGATCCCCCTGCATTGTTCACACTTGTGACACCTCTATTGTTCATCCCTAAAACACTGTACTGTTCACACCTGAGACCCAGACTGAAACTGCCCACATTGTTCACCTGTTCACACTTTATTCAAAATGCTAATGGGGCACCAGCACTGTGTCACTGTATGTAGTACATATTAGACTGAGAGCTTTCCCTGTCTCCTGCTCTGTTCTGCCTTCCCTCTCTGCAGGACTGGAACTAGGGGCAGGCAGATAAGCGGCCTAGGGCACAATCATGGGGGGGGGGCACACTTTTAAGGGAAATTTCCTTTCTTTCTTTTTTAAACCCTGATTTGCTTGGCCTTTAATAGTTTTTCAACTTTATAAACCACAGAATCACTCCCCAGCTCCCTTTTGGCAGCTGCTGGCACAGGTACATATTTGTGTGCAATATCTTGACTGCTACCTGCACAGGTAAATAGAGTTTATTTTTTGGCTGATGCTGGCACAGGTACAGATTGGGGGCAATATAAGGGATTGGCTGCTGCTGGCTCAGGTACATGGGGCAATACGGTGGCTGCTGGCACAGGTACACAGATGTTTGAGGGCAATATGATGGATTTTTGGCTACTGCTGTAACAGATACAAATTGGGGCAATATGATGGATTCTTTTGGTTGCCACTGGCATAGGTACAGATTGGGGGTAAAAATATGATGGATGTTTTGGTTTATGCTGGCACAGGTACAGATTGGGGCCTGGGGGCAATCTGAGGGATTGACTGCCATTTACATAGGTACAAATGGAGGCAATATGATAGGTGCTGGCACAGGTACAGGGGGCTATATAATTGGTAAGGTGGGAAATGGTAATGCAGGACTGGATGGGGGGGCACTGATTGAAGCCCTTGCCTATGGTGCAAAAATAAAATTTGCCTGGCCATGCCTCCCTGGGTGTGCCATTCTCTGCTTGCCCAATGCTGCTTGGGTGTGCCATTCTTTGCTTGCCCAGTGCTGCTTGGTTGTGCCATTCTCTGCTTGCCCAGTGCTGCTTGGGTGTGCCATTCTCTGCTTGCCCAGTGCTGCTTGGGTGTGCCATTCTCTGCTTGCCCAGTGCTGCTTGGGCGTGCCCAGGCCCGGATTTGTGGAAAGGCCACCTAGGCCCGGGCCTAGGGTGGCAGGATTTTAGGGGGCGGCATGCTGCCCAACCACACCCACATTGGTTCAAAATCACAGGTGATGGAGATACAATCATTTTTTAAATTGCGCCCATGCGCCAATCCCCATTGCTCCGGTCCAGATGATGAAAATATGCAAGAATAAAGGGGAGGGGACAGGGGCGACAAACGGCAGTGGGCCTAGGGGCGCCCACTATGTAAATCCGGCCCTGGGCGTGCCATTCTCTGCTTGCCCTATGCTACCTGTGGAATGTAAGCCTGTTAGGGGTTTGTTCTTGGGGTTATTAGCATTTGGAAATTGTTGTTAAGGGCCCTAAGGTGTTTAATCATGTGTTGCAGGGTTGTTGTATTATCCACAGGGGAGGATGAGGCATATGGATTTAAGGGTATGTTTTTAACATGACTTCAATTTTTCACATATGAGTGATGAGGAATTTCCCTGCAGTGAGCACCAACCATTTGGTTTTTGGTGTGCTACCACCGTTAATGTGGATATGATCTTAAAAGTTCTTGTGGTAATATGGGTGTGGTTTACAGTGGGTGTGGTTTAAAAGGGGGAGTGGCCAACACTGACTTCCGTTATCGGCCATCGGTATCACAGAACTTGGACAGCACTGCCTTAAATGATACAGACATGACATCTAATATTTTAGGAAGAAAAAGTTTAGGAAATGGCATCAAAACACAGTCTCATTTATAATTGGCTTTCAAAATAGTAAAGGTTAGAACTCAATTTCAGAAAGACTGCCTTTAATTTACAAAGGATAATAGTATATTATTCAAAGCATAAAATGTTAGCAAAGCTGCTTGCAGTTTATATGTTGCTGGAAAAATATATAAATCCCTCGAGGAACAAATGCAAGAGAAACAATCATACTTAATGTGTCTGAATGAAAAGGTAAATTGAACATGAGAAACAAGCAAGAACAGGTTAGCAGCCACGGAAACTCAGTTTATAGCTTAGGCAACATCATTTATGGTATCTGAAACGGGAAATGGTATATTACTGAGAAATGTCAAACTGATAAATATATCTGAAACCCTTTGAAAGCATCTGGGAAAGTTACATAGTTAAATCGGGTTGAAAAAAGACAAAGTCCATCAAGTTCAACCCCTCCAATTGTTCAAGCAATATTTTAGGGGAAGATGCATTATATATTATACACTAAACTGTCTCTTGGATGGGGCATTACAGCCATAGACATTTGGGTTAAATGCACAATATTACATAGTTGCATAATTAAATTGGGCTGAAAAATGACCAAAGTCCATCAGGTTCAACAAATCCAAATGAAACCCAGCATCCATACACACATCCAATGACCCCTCCATTCACTCACATAAACTATATATACCCATACACTAACTTAGATTTCAGTATCATAGCCTTGGATATTATGCTTGTCCAAGAAATCATCCAAGCCACTCTTAAAGAATCGGCCATCATAACATCATCCGACAGTGCATTCCACAGCTTCACTGCCCTCACTGTGAAGAACCACCTACTCTGCTTCAAATGAAAGTTCTTTTCCGATAGTCTGAAGCGGTGGCCTCTGGTGCTGTGATGCCTGTTTTTGGGTAAAAAGGTCCCCTGCTATTTGTCTATAATGTCCTCTAATTTACTTGTAAAGTGTAATCATGTCCCTTTGCAAGCGTCTTTTTTCCATAGAAAGCAACCCCAACCTTGACAGTCTATCCTCATAATTAAAGTCTTCCCTCCTTCTAACCAGTTTAGTTGCACATCTCTGCACTCTCTCCAGCTCATTTATATCCTTCTTAAAGACTGGAGTCCAAAACTGCACTGCATACTCCAGATGAGGCCTCACCAGTGACCTATAAAGAGGCATAATTATGTTTTCATCCCTTGAGTTTATGTCCTTTTTTATGCAAGACAGAACTTTATTTGCTTTAGTGGCCACAGAATGACACTGCCTGAAATTAGATAACTTGTTATCTACAAAAACTGATAGATCCTTCTCAGTTAAATAAACTATATAAACAAGTATAAACAAGTATAACTTGCATTTATACTATTTTTGCAAAGTGCATAACCTTGCATTTATCAAAGCTGAACCTCATTTTCCAGTTTGCTGCTCAGTTTTCTAATGTATTCAAAGTGGCAGCATCCTGCATGGGACCTATAGTTCTGCACAAATAGAAAACAGTACTTTCAATGCCCACCTCCAGGTCATTAATAAACGAGTTGAAAAGCAAGGGACCTAGTACAGAGCCCTGTGGTACTCCACTAACAACACTGATTTAATTAGAAAATGTTTTATTAACCACCACTCTTTGCAGTCTATCTTTTAGCCAGTTTTCTATTCAGGTAAAAATACTATGTTCCAGGCCAAATTCCTCAATTTAACCAGTAACCTTCTGTGTGGCACTGTAGCAAATGCTTTAGCAAAGTCTAATAGATCACATCCATTGGATCCTAGAATCGAGGTACCTGTTCACCTTCTCATAAAAGGAAATTAATTAAGTCTAGCAAGATCTATTACGCATAAAACCATGCTGGCATAACCTCATAGTATTGTGATTTGGAATTAAGTCAAGTATCTTATCCCTTAATACCACTTCAAAAATCTTTCCTACAACAGATGTCAGACTAACCGGCCTATAGTTTTGAGGCTGACAACGGGAAGCCTTTTTGAATTGTGGCACCACTTTAGCAATTCGTCAGTCTCTCTGCACCATGCCAGACATCAATGAATTAATTAATGCAGACAATTATTCATAATCATGTAAAAACACAAGATTTATGCTGCAGCTGAGATGCACACACACACATGATGGCTCATTATCATAGCCTTATAAGTAAGGTAACAGTTCCTGAATGGGGTTTTAGTGTTTAGCAAGAAATTGGAAACTGCATGTGAGATTAGACTTATCTCTTCTTTTTATGATATCCAAGCAAGTGAAATGGCATATACTGTAAACTACAACATATATATTATTCTATTGTAAGTGGCTTTCTCTTTTATGCAAATTACATTTTCCCTGGTCTGGTTAAGAAGGAATCATTAACAGTTTATTTGACCTAAGGAACTCTGGCATTCAGTTCTTGGTGACCACTCCTCAGAGACCTTATTATAGTCTTCTGCAATTTCCCAGTGTCCCTGTGACTCAGGGACCAAATTAGACTGTAAGTAGAACACAGGCAAGACATTGTTGCTCCTGATAAGTCGCAATTGATCATAACTTTATATAACAATTAAAATAATAATTACGTTTATGGAATGTGACTGCCTATATTTCTGATTGTAAACGTATGCATGAAAACACTCAATATCTTGTAGCACATGTAGCATTTTCCAAACACTTTGCCTGTAGCATTTGTTTTCAGCACTGAAGTCAAAACAGTACAAAATCCCATTGCTGTCAGTGGGAATCATTGATTAAGCCAACACAGGCAGTTTCAGCTAAGAAAAGTGTGAAAATTGCCAATGCAAATGTTTTTACACAAATGAAACCCTGACATCAGTGAAAGGCAGTTTGGGGCATTTTGTCAACACATTTTTAATTTAGAAAAATTATCCAAATAATTATCCAAAGGGATAACTATAAAAGGGGTATCTGACTCTATTCTACTTTGCTAAACCTCAGGCACAGGTAGTTTATTAGGGGTGGAAAGCCTTCCTGGCCTAGAGAAAGGTATAACTAGCAAATCACTATGCCGTCAGCCTAGTCTCTCTAGTAAGCCTCTAATTATGAAAAGCAAGGTACGTATTATGAGAAAATAATATTTTATTACCCTTATATATATCTTAAAAAGAAAAAAGCAAATGGACAATATGGATAATATTGAATTTAACTTTATGGGTTTTTCATAACATCTTGAAATGTATGTTAATAGATTCCATGTACTCCCTGGCCTGCAGGTTATTTGCAGAACTAGCAGAGCTGAGCCCTCAAGGCCCCAGTGACCAGAGCTGTGCTGCAGAGAGAAGGTATAACAAGTAGAATTGCATTTCGCAAATAAAACAAATGCTTTTCTAAAGTTATACATTGCAGGAGAAAGCTGTTTATCAGAAGAGATGATTTTTCTCGTTCATGACCTGTCCATTCCCACTACCCAATTGGGATCTTTTTTTTTTATAGTAACTTCCGTTCTCAAACATGTTGCTGTTTTTAAAAAAATACAGTGTTGACAGTTTTTTCCATTGGAACAAGACGTGTCCTGACTTTTGTCAAAAGGCTAGACATTCAGCATTTTTGATATAACAAGCAGTGTGGGAATTACTATGATTCTGCAAAGCACAGACAGAAGCAGAATATAGGAACATACTGTAATACTTCAATACTTCAATGTTAATTTCAGTTCCTGTACCAGTTACTGTCCCAAAATACTATTACTATAAACTGAAAAGCAGTTCTTACAATTATTATGGTTATGGGATCAATTATCCAGAAATCCATTATCTAAAAAGCTCTAAATTATGGAAAGGCAGTCTCCCATAGACTCCATTATCCAAATAATAAAAATTTTTAAAAATGATTTCCTTTTTCTCTGTAAAAATAAAACAATACATTGTACTTGATCCAAACTAAAATTGAATTAATCCTTATTGAAATCAAGACCAGCCTATTGGGTTTATTGAATGTTTACATTATGTTCTAGTAGACTTATGGTATGAAGATCCAAATTAAGGAAAGATCCATTATCCAGAGCCCAGGTCCAGTGCATTCTGGATAACTGGTCCCATACCTGTAACAAAAATGAAAACACTAGTACAAAACATTTCCATCTCAAAGCAAGGCCATGCAGAAGTCAGTGAGATTTGTCCTTTTTGTAATTGAAAAATCTTCCTTAATAGTTACACAAATTCTTTCATTCATGCTATTTTATATTAGGCTGTTTTAATAAATGACTTGGCATTTGTGGTTTTAAAGAAAATGAGATTTTTCATGGTTTCTTACACCTCTAAAGCCACTAAAATCAGAATGTTGATAAATGGGCTGTTGGTAAATTAGCTATATTTAAATAAGATTGTGACTTTGTCACTGCTGCTATGGAATAATAAACAGGCTTTTTAATTTAAGTTAAATATGAAATGCTTTACACAGCGCTACAGCATTTGTCATTTTTGTAGCTTTGAGTTGATTAATTCATAAAAATAATTTAATTGTGACTCTGTTTATTTTTTGTAACAACAAAATAGTCTGGAGGTCCTTTTATTGTCTGGAAACCAAATTTTATTGAGATAAAAAAAATGTCTTCAAATGCAGTGGCTATGTGTTGTTTCCCATAGCAACATACAATACATGATGGCCCTTTGCCATGCCTCATGCAACATCCCCTCTGGTTTAAGAGCTCAGTCTTTATTTTCAGATTTCGGAGGCCTGCTGTCCAAAAAGCTCTCCTATTGCTTTGGTCTTTTTGTAACTGACTGGTTTGGACATTGTGCCAGTCTGGATACATTCAAGAGCACAGAAAAAATAGAAATGGGGAGGAAAGGAATGGGAAATGATAAAGGGAAGTGAACAACTGCTCTTAACATCTGCCCTAAAATGACAAATCTGACCTGTCTCGTGTTTTGGAAAATGTAGAATTTATTCTCTTGTTAATTCTAAGGAAACAAAATGTACATGCCCCCAGAAAATACTTTTTAAAGTAGATAATCATTCAGGACAGGGCTCTCCTACTGCAGGCTTATGGGCCAGCTGTGAACCTCAGTTTGCAGTTTGGACCTACTGCCAGCAGCATTAATACAAGTACAAGATGACAATGACTTCTGTTGCAGTGTGACATGGACAGGGCTTGGATACACATCAGTTTGTGAGTCAGTCTTCCGGTATGGTACAACTCACATTACACACTTGGGATTCCCATCCAACTACAATAGAAGTAAGTGCCATTGAACTGATCCAAGCACTGAAATGTAATTTAAATCACAGAAACTGTTTATCACAGTATTCAGACAACTGTTTCTAGTGTGAATGAGCCCCATACTTGAAATCAAACGCATGTTTTAGGCCATTTCTCTGTTGGGAATCACCTTGCAAGACAATAGTATGAGTTTTTGCAGTTAATAAGACCAGAACAGGCATGCCAGGTCCCATTCATCAATGAAGACAAACAGAAGCTAGCTGCAAAGCTCAGGTTTCTCTTGCTCAGTACCTTGAATCCCTGTTGTCCTTAGAACAACCTATTCCCTTCAGTGTGTGGGGAGGGGACAGTTCCACCACCCAACTTTATTTTCTACTAGGGATTCTCTCATCCTGTGTGTCACATGGAACAGTCCAAGGGGCCAATTTATCAAAATTCAATTTTTTTGTGATTTACGCTGTGAAAAACGCATGGGAATACATTGTCACAGTCTTTTCTTAAATAAGTTAGCATTCAAGAACTAAAAAAGTTCTGTGCGTGTTTTTCATCCTCATCCTTATTAAAGTGTGAATGCTAAAAACTCAAAAATTTCAAGTTTTTTTCTATAAATAAAACTTGAATTTATTATACCCTGAGGATGCAAAAAGTCAAAATCCGAAAATAAGCCATGTTCAAATCCCAAAAATTCCGATTTTTTTGCGACAATCTGAAAAAGTCAGAAAAAAAGGTTTTTCCCGATGCGATTTTTTTGTGGATTTTTAATGATAAATATGTGTAAATCGTGGTTTGCCTTTTTTTATTTAAAACATTGGAAAAATTCGGATTTTGATCCCCAATTTAGAATGTCTGAAATCAGGTGAAGACTTCACAGGACCCTAGTGCAAGACTAAGGGAATTGCTCTAAGCTTCTTTGCCCCACCGCGCAGCCTGTACTGTGGCTGCTTGAAATACTGCTGTTTTTCCCATTTAACTCACTAAACTATAATGCAGTTTAATTGAAATATAAGTATTATTCCCATGCCCCTAGGCTTATACAGCAGCATGGAAACCATAATGAGTTGAAATTAAGTTTCAGCCAGTGATGTTAGTGTCAGACTTTTATTCTTTGCTGCAGGCAGAAACTCTCTTCTCTCTATAACATATTATAAATAGCTATTTCTTTCGTCTGTTCCAAATAAACTTGCAGCTCATTAGCATATATATATAATTTTAGTGCATATGGTAAGGAATGACCTGTGAACCTGAGCTAAACATTGCCTTGTGCCAAGCACGAATATATTTAATTGTATTCTCCTTTTACTGCATTATGGCTAGGGATGCACCGAATCCACTATTTTGGATTCGGCCGAACCCCTGAATCCTTTGCAAAAGATTCGGCCAAATACTGAACCGAATCCGAACCCTAATTTGCATATGGAAAAAATATGCAAATTAGGGTTGGGAAGAGGTAAACATTCTTTAATTCCTTGTTTTCTGACAAAAAGTCACGCGATTTCCCTCCCCACCCCTAATTTGCATATATAGAATTCGGATTCGTTTCGGCTGGGCAGAAGGATTCGGCCGAATCCAAATCCAGCTGAAAAAGGCAGAATCCTGGCTGAATCCCAAACCGAATCCTGGATTTGGTGCATTCCTAATTATGGCCATGGGTTTATGTTGCATTATCTGCTTTAATGCTAACTGGTTAACTAAAATATCCCTGGTTTAAAGGTATTGGTTTAAATACAAGTACATAAACAAAGATATGAGTCAGTGGTGTAACAAGATGTTACTGAGCCCCACAACTAATTCATTCTAAAGCCCGCAGCATATCCAGAGGTTGTCCTTTTTACCAATATATGTTGCCATTGTTCATTAATTAGGGCCTCATGGGACTGGGGCCCCCTATACTTCCTGGGCCCCCCTGCAGCCGCAGGATCTGCTTCCTCTTTAGTTACCCCCCTGATATGACTGATTCAGTTGCATAGAAGCAGAAGGCAGTGAAACCTTTTATTTAAATCCTAAGATATATTAAAATATATAAATACATTTTGAGTCTCATAACAAATAAATGCTAAAAAAGAGTAATTCACCTTAACGGTACACCATAAATAGTTACGTTTTACTGTTGTTTTTCGTGCTTATTCGTGCAGTGATTCTAACGTTTTGGTTTAAAAATTGTTGAGTTTAATTTTACTCCCTCACATTTTTTGGCACTGCAAACTATTAAAATCTGATAAATGAGTTCATTTGCATCAGAGGGTGGGTGTAAATAGGATGAAAGATTAACTGATGTATCATTTGTAACTGTTGATTTGTTGCAGAGTTGGGTAAAGTTTGTGGAGCCTGCTCAGTATGGGCTGAAGATTCTGCTGCATTACATTTACAAATACATTTATAATCATGAACATTTTTTACTGAATGACTGGCAGTTTCCTATGAAATCCATTTCTTCCTCAGCAATCTCCTGCTGTCCAGATAACTAAGACATTCTTCAGTTACTGGAATTTGGGCTAATGGAGGAGAAAGATGGCTCTGATGTCACTTATCTGACCAATTACAAAGACCTGTCTATATCATTACAGGGGTGGTTCAACTTCAGGTTAACTTGAAGTATGCTATAGAATAGCCTATCTTAGCATTAGTCTTCATTTGTATTTGTTTTTTGTTTTGTTTTTTTAATAATTTTAGAATTGTTTGCCTTCCTCTTCCAGCTTTCAAATGGGGGGCAGCAAAAAAAATATTCTGTTTGGCTGCAATTTTTCCTTTTTCCTTTCTATTTAGGCCCTCTTCTATTCGTATTTCTGTCTCTCTTTTAAACCACTGTCTGGTTGTTAGGTTAAAGGAACAGTAACACCAAGAACTAAAAGCCTTTTGAAGTAATGAATATATAATGTACTTTTGCCTTGCACTGGAACAACTGGTGTGTTTTCTTCAGAAGCTCAACTTAGTTTATATAAACAGGCTGCTGTGTAGCCATGGGGACAGCCATTCAAAGCTGAAAAAAGGAGAAAAGGCACAGGCTACACAGCAGATAACAGATAAATTCGGTAGTATACAATGGGATTCTTCAGAACTTCTGAATATCCGTTGCTTGAATGGCTGCCCCCACAGCTTGCTTATAACTATAGTTGTGTTTCTATAGCAAACACACCAGTTTTACCAATGGAGGGTAAGAGTACATTTTATTGTCATTCCTTTAAAACACTTTTATTTTTAGGTGTAACTTTTCCTTTAAAGTGGACCTGCTGCATTTCCAAACTGGAGAGTAGCTGCACAAAAAGGTAAAAAATTATAAAAAATGAAGACCAATCGCAAATTGTATCAGGATTGCACTTTCTACATCATACTAAAAGTTAAAGGTAAACAACCCCTTAATCGTTTGATGAGGCTAAGCCTATATATATATATATATATATATATATATATATATATATATATATATATATATATATATATATATATATATATATATATATATTATATTATATATACCCTACTTATCCAGAGGAATTACAGTAGAACTGGATCACCTGCATTTTGGGGGTCCCCACAACCAAATAATATGGAATGTTCAGCCTACTTTCTTATCTAATGTAATTATACTGTAGCAGATCTATGTTGCATGGATCTCCATCCTCCTTTGTCTCTTATCACAAGGCATTTAATTTAATTATATACAATATACATTGTGTTGTAATCTAGTTGGTGTTTGCCTACAGCATTAAGAGTTAGCCTATGTAGTTTTTTTTTGTAGCCTATGAAATGTGTTGCTTTAGAGTTTGATAAGCTATCTTACTTATGCTTGGGCTCCAAAGATGGACTGGTTATCATATAAACAAGGTATATATTCATAGGATATACATTTAACACACTATTATTTTAAGATTGGAAAGCAAAAGGAGCTGGGAGACTAACCCCTTTAGTGTAGTCAATCATGTTCATACAGGGCCAGATTTACATAGTTGGCGCCCCTAGGCCCACTGCCGTTCGTCGCCCCTGTCCCCTCTATATTTGTGCAGATTTTCATCATCTGGACCGGAGCAATGGGGATTGGCGCACAGGAAATTTAAAAAATAATTGTATCTCCTGAGCATCCCCAGTGTTTTTGAACCAATGTGGGTGTGGTTGGACAGCATGCCGCCCCCTAAAATCCTGCCGCCCTAGGCCCGGGCCTTGGTGGCCTTTCCTCAAATCCGGGCCTGTGTTTATATTCTGTTTTAATAGTTTACTGAACCAGTCTAAATGTCTAGATGATTGCATTTTCTCAGTCCCAGTCACCTCCTCCATATTTATGATGCATGAGTGTTGTTTTAAGTATAATTGACCACAGTGAATTTCCATTCCATTTCACTGTAAGTTCAAATAAATCATTTAACGAAAGGAAAGCCTGTATTTGTTGTTGTTTTGGACTATTTCTTCAACTAAACATTAGCTTGTGATCCATCTTCTGTAATAAATAGAATTTCAGCTTTTTAAATTCTAAATTGCTAAGCGCATTCATAAACATAAAGCTTGAAAATGCATTTATTTGTGTTCAGGGTGAACTGGAACAATGAAATCACTCTGTTTTCCCGCAATGTACAAGGTCTCTGGCAGACTACGATTTTTTCTGCCTTCTTTTCAGCATCGAACTAGGGTCTCCTGGGCCCATGGGGGGCTGCAATCTGAAGGACCCCCTTGCTACCTCAGGCCCCCCTTCCTGGCATCCATTCCCCCCCCAACACATATCTTATACCTACTTTCTGCAGCGGAAGGGCAGCTGTTAATGTGCGGGTAGTGTCAGAACCATCCACAGGGAGAGGGCCCAATCCACCCTGCTTCTGTTTCTTTTTCTCTTTATAACCAACTTGGAACCAGAGAACATAGGGATAAAGATAGGGATAAATTAATACTGTTTTCAACTGTGATTACATTTACCAAGATTTTTATATGAGAAAGTTACTTATAATTATATATTATTACAAAGTGTAAAAAATTGAAACAGTTTTTGGGTGGACTTCCCATTATAGTAAACTGAAAATATGTCAGGATTCACATACTGGAGCAGCTCATTGCCCATTCGGGGCCACAACAGGAGCCAAAATGGTGCCAAGATACAGAAGGTTGAGAACTCAGGATTGGCAGAAAGAAGAGTTAAGTGCCTGGTACCCTCTACCATTGCTGTTGGTCAGAATCCCTGCAGGTTAAGCATGTAAACAGTAAAAAAAAAGAAAATTAAATCACAAATTACATCGGTTTTAGCATTATTTTTTAAAGTAGAAGGAAAGGTCTTTTAACTTCCCCAAGTGATCGCATTTACTTACCTGAAGCCCTGGGTTTGTGCTCCTATCAGAAGAAAACTGCACCGGCCCAGCATTCTTCCAGCGCGCACCAAGGAGTGATCAGATACTCAAATTTCCCAGGGTAGATGCATGTGCGGTAGCATGAAATAGCCGACTTTGCACGCTACTGCACATGCGGAGCCGTGAGAAAAAAAAAGAAACCAGAAGACGATCGCTCCGTGATGTTTGCTGGAAGAATCCTGGGCCAGTGCAATTTTTTTCTGATAGGAGCACCGACCGGGGGTTTCAGGTAAGTAAATGCAATCACTTGGAGTGTCTAACTTTTGGCACCCCAAGTTAAAAGACCTTTCCTTCTCCTTTAAGTGTAATTGCTAATGAAAGCAGTGTTTGCCCATCTCTTTCTGTTCTCTCTGTTGGTTATGTATATTGAAATAATATAGCAGAAGAAAGCTAATTGAGACCATGACCTATTATAAGATGCATGCAAAACATTGTAGGAATTGCAATCTTGCCTTGGAGGAGGGCTGGCTTCTGCTATATTGTTTCTAGATACAAAACTAGCAGTGCAGAATGCTGCTTTCAGTTGCAGTTACATTCACAAATTATTAAAAATCATGTGTAATCAATATTTACTGGACAGTTAGTTAGAAATAGATTTCATTAGAGTTCCTCTTTAACTGTTATAAATATACTATTAAAGAAGGAGAACAGAATATATAGCATCCCTGCAATATAATAGGCACAATTCATTTCATATGTTGCCTTGGATGTAAATCAAAAATTGTGAAAAAATTAGTCATTAGAGAGTGGAGGAAACATTTGAAGTTTATGCTTTGATGCCTTCATCCCGCTACTTTTTAGACATTTATGCAGAAGGTACCAGTTCTAAAACAGCAGAAGCTTTACTTTGTGATCAAAGTGTGTTTGTTACATAAACAGTAAATCTGTAGCTAATTCAAGCACAAAGAATAGGAATATTTTGCTGATAATGGTGGAAATAGAGAGCACAACACATAATCACAGAATAACAAACAGATACAAAGGGCATATTTATGGAAAGTTGAAAGAGTGAGCGCTGCAGTTTGCCACAGGAAAATTGTACCCCTCATTATTTACTTGTCTGGGCTTTTTAGAACAAAATGTTATGAAGGGTAAAAGTTAGAGTTTAATAGATTTATTTAAAATTATTAGTGTGGCCATTGGCAATGGCACCAAGAAAATTCTAAAGATCTATAGCTAGTGAATGGCAAAGTTGTTCACCAGGCTGCGTCACAGACTGCAAGCCCGGACTGGCAATCTGTGTGTTCGGGCAAATGCCAGGGGGGCTGCTATAAGGTGCCATAGAAAGTCACTATTTAGTGGGCTGGTGGGGAATGTTTGGGCCTCTGCGTGGGCTGACTGGGCCTCTGTGTACCTGAAATGCCAGGGCCTATTTTGACTCTCAGTCCAGACCTGGTCACAGAAAAAAAACCCACCCATAGACTTCAATGTGTTGTAAAGAAAAATGGAAAAAGTTGCAGCAAGTTGACTTCAAAGGATTTCATGAATTTTTATCACTTGCAAATATTTCAGCAAAGCTAAACAGGACAGATTTGTCTATAACTAAATGTATTTAAAATTATGCAGTTAACCTAAATGAGCACCAATAAACTTGCAACTCACAAAAAAACGAATACTGAAACTACGTGCTAAACCTGCGTATATAGCACTACTTACAGTTAGGCCCATAAATCTACAAGTTTGTAGCATGTTGCTTTAGTAAACATAGAAGCGGTCTTAGTTTTGTCGCAAGAATAATTCAAATTTAATTAATGGGCACCTCTATCATTTAAAACAATGCCAAAAATTCACAGAGGTTGCAGGCAGCTGTTTATACACTTTTTAATGTAATAAAAGTTCTACTAAATAATAGTATTTAGATTTTTGTATTGGTTTTCGAATAAATAAAGAACTAATATAATTTTGTCATGTTATCATTTAACTTCCATCTCTATAAAAGTGGCCAGTTTGGAAATTCTTCCTAAACCAAAAATAGTACTAAAAAATTAATTAATGTCTTATAAAGCCAATCCCAGACCTAATCCAGTTCTCCGGAAAATAAAAATGGCAGACACAAGATAACAGATGGGGGTTGACCTATGAGCCCATGGGTCATAGTAAGACATTACTGAGGACCTTGCCAGTTGAACAGGGACATAACCTTTTACATAACTGGAACGATTCTAAGGTATTGCATTTTACTAATTACAGGTATGGGACCTGCTATCCAGAATGCTCTGGACATTTTTTTGGGTTTTCTGGAAAATGGATGTAAATTGGAATAGCATGTAAACATTAAACAAACCCAACAGGCTGGTTTTGCTTCCAATAAAAATGAATTATATCTTAATTTGGATCAAGTACAAGTTATCATTTTATTATTACTGAGAAAAAGGAAATCATTTAAAAAAAGTTTGATTATTTGGATAAAATGGAGTCTTTCTGAGATTTCTGGATAAGGGTTTTCTGGGTAACAAATTCCATACTTACAGTATAGTAAGTCACTCTAAATTGAAAAAAGTTGATCAGACTCATGTTGCATTTAAAGCCAAATGTTTAACATTAAAATAAAATTTTTCTTAAACTTGGCCTCTAAATATGTACTATAAGGAAACTGTAAAGGGAATTTAAAAAGCATTACATTGGTGCTTACACCTCTATTGTGGTGTAATTTTCTACTGAAGTGCTTTGCTCATTTACTCTTTAGTTTACTCTTACCTGTGCACCTAAACATTTTAAATTAGTATACAAAGGGATGCATTATATTTGGAGTGAGAGGTCTATAAAACCAAAACATTACCTGCAAGAGCTTATAGTTTAGAAAGCTAGGGACCAGAAGAAAAACAGAGATAATAGAGACGACTGGCTGGAGTATCTTGAGCAAATCATCCTGTGATCTGTGAGGTCTTCAGGGAATGTATGAATGTTGAATAGGAGAAAGTCTGCTGGAGAGAGTTAGAGAATTTAAAATGGCAGTTTATTTATCAGAGAGTTGTCTGAAACTGCCATCTGTTTATTTATTCCTAGTCTAGGTCCCTGGAAGAAGTGGCTGGGAGGTGGCTAGAACTGAGTACCACTGGGGTTACTTACTGTCCACATTCGAATTAAACAGAAGACTAGGTTGCCTTGCCTCTCCTTGGGGATGGTATAAAAGAGGCTCTGCTAGTAAGTACCAAAGATATTAGAAATGTCAGAAATCCAAGTGTATAAGAATGTGTTACCGCTATCTGAGAATGGCAATTGGCACTATGCTATACTATCTACTATGGCTTAACAGTTACCGTGTTTGAGTTATCCTTTGAATGAGGTGATCTAGAAATAACTAATAATAATCAAAATAAATAACTGATTGGTAATTATGGGTAACTGTGCGGAGGCAATTTAGCTCCTTTGTAATTAATTATCTTGTTGTTATATATAATTTAGCTACATTTCCCTCTCAAGCACTTTAAGCTGGTATCCATTTAAACAACCCCATAGGGATAGGTATTTGTCTTCATGTCTGTTCTTATAACCTACCTTAGTTTCAGTACACTTACTGTACAACACTGACTGCATGTACTACTGTAACTTGTGTTCTAACCCAACCCACTCTGGGAAATTCTAAATCTGCCTTCCAAGAACTGAAATCCTTATGAAATATGCTATTGACAGAACAGGGAACAACAGGGAAGAATCTACACTGGAAGAATCTAAGCAGATGACTACCTGCAATAATGACAAGTGAACACTACACAGAATTGAACTCAGAGTGAGTTGTGCAAAAGAAGAGTATTAATGACTGCTGTAACTCGTGTACTGACAAAGCACTGTCTGAGAGACTCCTGATCCAATTGTTTGTAACTAGATTAAGCACAATAAAATGTCTTCACTTGCGTCTGGACTACTGCCAAGCTCTCCTCAAGTAAGGGGATCTAAAGTAATCCCTTTCAGCCCTTGGAAGCACTGACCATAATATTCTGTTTGAAAGGATTAGATGTACGCCTGAAATTTCCCATTTGTGACTTTAAGGCTATTAGTCTTTTCTACCAGTCCTTCCAAAATAATTAGGTTACATGAGCTTTCCATCTTTTATAGGTATTATGTTCATCCATAGGTACATTTCCTTTAGAATGTGATACATTTCCAATATAAATATGTAAAGCTATTTCATGCAATATGAAGAATGAAATATATAAATGCAAGCTAATATTTAAAGCTATCTCAGCACTGACTGTGGCTGCAGTGTGAATACAGAGACGTGAGTTTCCTGGCAGGGTACATATTTGTTGCAGCCACACAAGAATGTAACCAGAGTAAATCACTAGTTGAAGCTGCAGGCAGTGCTCCCTCACCAACATTTATTTGTCCCTTTGGAGCAGGGAGTTGTTACAGTTCATTACCAGTTACAACAAGGACTAACTAATGACACAGGGTCTACAAGGTGAATATAAAGTATAATCAAAATTCGGGTTCCTGTGTAAGACGATGAAGAGCAGAGAATACTACAAGCAAAAATGGATGGGTTAGGTAACTATTCATTGATTAATCTTGTGTGTTTATGCATTTCTGGACAAATCAATAACACAACAGTAATATTTTGTTAGGGTCTGATAAATGTATCCCATTTACTTTGCATTCCCCTAAGTATTGGGCACACAGGGGACCCTTAGTCTAAAAATAAGGGTAATTGCCCATTTCCTGAGTCACAGTAGGACCCCTAGCTATTCCAGGTTTGAATGCTAGGTGGCGATGCGCTATAACAAATAATGCCTGAGCCATATGGGTTCTACCAGAGGCTTTTGCCAGGGCCATTTGCCTGATCTCTCCTAAATTGAGTTGAGCATTCTGCGGTTCCATCCTTAGCCAGGACTAGTAAGGGGTAGCTAGATCCTGTAATTTTCTCTCTAGGAGAGAAAGCCAGATTAGGGCTACCTATATTGAGCAACTTTTGCCTCCATCAAGGAGTGATAGAAGGGATTAGAACTCAAGGGCATTGTTGTCTAGAAATGAACCAGAGACAGGGAGATAGGGCTGAGATAGACCCAACCATAAAAAGTGTCCCCAGAGGAAACAGGAAAAACTCTAGGTAGACTGATATTCCCCTCTCAAACACTATTAGAGGGAAGACTCCACAATCTGCATTGTTAGTATATGTTGACTAATACAATATGGTTGCCTTCTGTATCTCTGTTCTATTGCCCCATGCAGATCTGTATTAATAAATCAGTTCAGTTATTGTTCAAAGAATCACTGGCACCCACTCTTTATTAATACCACTGAACACAGTGTGTAATACCCTGCCTCCACACTGTTGTGAGGGTTTACACCCTGAGAATTAAGGCCTCATCTGGGGAACATATTGGTGAAAGCTATAAGTTGGAGCAATGGTGCCGCTCATTTTACTATAAGCTTACTATGAGCTTACACTTTCATTAGCCTAGCCATTTTGCAGTTAAATTCTGCGTCTGACTTTTTTGTTACCACGTTTTGATTATTCATGGTTGAGCTTGGTGCCGCTGCGTTACTGCCACTTCATGTTGCAAATTGTGAGCAAGTGTGCCTGTTGACTCACAGATTCACAACAAGCACATCACCCTCTTGTGGGTACTTAAATTGTGGGGAAACAATGCATTCTGGTTAAAAAAAATGGTGACTTGCATCCAAAATGTGGTTTCTTTTTCTTGTTTTGAGAGGGAGACTGGTTTGTACTCATGATCTAAACAGCATTGTCTGTCATTATTACAAAGTTTCAAAGTGTTTGCAATCTCCAAATTCACATCTGATTGTAGTTGGAAGCCTATCTGTGGATATTCTGAAAATATGTAGCAGCTTTTATTTGACAGAAATCTAAATTTACCATTATCTGAACAGCATTTTATTATTCCACAAAACAGGTGATAGGTGAAGCAGTATTTCAGATTTTGTAATACCATTGCTAGCTAGTGGAAAGAAAATGGGGGCCCATAATCATGGTTGCTATTGGGAAAGACAAGGGGACAGTTAACATGGATTTGGAGTCTGAAGGGGGGGCTGGCCATGCTGCACCCCCTGATTAACCAAGTCCCTATTAGCCTCAGGGCCATTAGCCACTAATTCATTTTGTAACCCCTCAAGGTCCCTGTACACCAAATTTTCAACCAGGGCCCCTGGCCACCATTTTTTAAGCATTGAGGGCCACAGTATTTTTTTTTAATTTAGCCCATGGCAGTGACATAACAAGAGCACACGCATGTCTATGTGTTTTTTTTGTATGAGGCCATGTGATTTCTGATGGCAGACCTGTCCACAATGTCAATGTGGTTCTCATGTCTCCCATATCCTTCAGTGCTGCTTTCCCCCCTGCCTTCACATAAATAAAGTGTTGCTTTTACTGTGATTGTATTATTTAAATTGAGCATATATATCTAGTGTTTTAAACTCATCGTCTATAGACAATGTAACCATGAGAGTGTTTACTGTCCATAGTCGGAGGAATGCATACTCGGTTTTTCTTCTTTAATGATCACCTGATAATTCTGATTCTGAACGTACAAATCTGTACTTGACCTTGACTATCTTGTTATTTTTCTTTTCTATTGTATGTGTTATGATTTCGTTACAACTATCTTACCTGTAAACAAAACCAAATAAAAACATTTGTGAAAAAAAAAAATTTCAACATTTTTAGATTTCTTAATCTCATTTCTTTAATAATTTTCTGGGCCCGTGGCAGACTGAATATACATAAAGCTCATATTTTAGTTGATTAAAAACGGTCTTTTTGGCAATAATATGGTTATATGTGGTCAAAGAAATTGTAGCTTACAAGGTGCATTATACAGTCATATGAAAAAGTTTGGGAACCCCTCTTACATGGGCATCCACAGAAAATTTTCCAGGGGGGGAGGTCATCAGCCTGCATCGGTGATATATTTCCCCTTGACAAAAAGTGCAGAACACAGGGACCAACCAACAATCACCCGACCCCTAGCCATCAGCACAGTCGCGATTTACCTTCCCCCAAAAAATTGCTCATGTGCAGGGGGACCCCCCAGTACAGACTAGGCAGAGTGCTCAGACCTCTCAGCTCGTAAGCCAGGCAGAGAGTGGAGGAGGGAGGGCTAAAGAGGACAGAGAACTTTTGTACTGAGGGCTGAGGAGGGTGGGATGAGAATTGAGCCAAGAGGGGGGAGATTGCAACACACAGAGCCCTTGTGTATAAAGCAACCACACACTCAGTCCTCCCTCCCTGCACTCACCCACTCCCCTCACTGTAGCCAGATAATTACCATGCTCCCCAACAAGCTTAGTGCTCCCCCAACAATCACCACATGTACCGGCCCCTTACACAGCGGCAGCACGTACTCTCACGTACGCACGTACGCGCTTACCGGGATCCCGTGTACCTTCCCCTGGATCCACCCTCCGGCCCTACCTGCCCTTCCCTAACCCCTCCCTAATTAGCCCAACCCTTCATCCAGCCTTCATCCAATCTAACACAGCCCTACCCTAACTAACCCGACGCCAGACTCCAGCCTCCCAGGACTAACCTATCAGGATTAAAAGGGTATGGGAGAAAAGCTGGTCCTGCTTGATGGCAAAATTCCAGCAGCTGCCCTCCCTTGCCATTATTTGCGGACGCCCATGCCCTCTTAATTCTTTGGAGTTTTGTTTATCATTGGTTCCTTTTAATATATAACATGCCTTATGTAAACAGTAGTATTTAAGCAGTGACATAAAGTTTATTGGATTAACAGAAAATTTGCAATATGCATCATAACAAAATCAGACAGGTGCATACATTTGGACACCCCAACAGAGATATTACATTACTACTAAGTTGAGCCTCCTTTTGCAAATGTAACAGCCTCTAGACACCTCTTATATCATTTGATGAGTGTCTGGATTCTTGATGGTGGTATTTCTGACCATTCGTCAATACAAAATCTCTTCAGTTAAATTTGATGGCTGCCGAGCATGGAAAGCCTGCTTCAAATCATCCCATAGATTTTCCATGATATTCAAGTCTGGAGACTGTGACGGCCATTCCAGAATATTGTACTTCTCCCTCTGCATAAATGCCTTTGTAGATTTCGAAGTGTGTTTAGGGTCATTGTCTTGTTGGAATATCCAACCCCTGCGTAACTTCAACTTTGTGACTGATGCTTGAACATTATCCTGAAGCATTTGTTGATATTGGGTTGAATTCATCTTACCCAGTCCCTGAACATAGATAGCCCCACAGCATGATGGAACCTCCACCAAATTTGATAACAGGTAGCAGGTGTTTTTCTTGGAATGCGGTGTTCTTCTTCTGCTATGCAAAGCGCTTTGTTCCAAAATGACTGTGGCTTCTCTAAATTAGCTTTTGAATTCAACAAGTGACTATTTGTGGTGTGAGTGCAGAAAGGACTTCTTTCTCATCACCCTGCCCTACAGATGTTCTTTGTGCAAATTATGCAGACCTGGGTTTTACAGCAACTGTGCCTGTGGCCTTCCATTTCCTGATTACATTCCTTACAGTTGAAACTGACTCTTCAGAGGAGAGTCAAACAGAAGCACAAATTGCAATTGGCCACCTTAAATACCTTTTCTCATGATTGGACACACCTGCCTATGAAGTTCAATGCTTAATGAGTTAATCCAACCAATTTGGCGTTGCCAGTAATCAGTATTGAGCAGTTACATCCATTCAAATTAGCAAAATTACAAGGGTACCCAAATTTTTGCACAGCCAGTTTTTCACATTTGATTTAATTTCAAAAAGCTGAATATTGCTTCACTAAAAATCTTTGTTCAGATAACACCCCAGCACTCAGATGTTCCTGGGAAATGAAAGACATTGAAAGACCACTGTTATCTTTTTTGTTGAAAGTGGAGTAAATTATTATGCAGCCTGAGAGAGGTTCCCAAACTTTTTAATATGACTGTATTTAGATACACCAGCATAATGAATAGTGAGGGTGCACCTTGTACACATAGAATTTTCCTTCTCCTCATTTTCACAAGGAAACGTCTTATTGTTTGCAATACCGTAGACAAGATAAACAGCTTTTTTTGTGGTCACACAAAAATATATAACTATATTATACAATTTTTTTTTTTATCAAAATAGTTATATATTAACTATTTCTGGTTATAGAACAAGGTTAGGGGAAAGCGGTTTAAACCTATAAATAATCTAATTTTAATACATAATTATTAGCAGCTCTTATTAGTTCCTGAATATTTTTCCATGCAGTTAATTATTAATAATAATACATATAGAATTAAAACAAAATACCTAGCAGTAATATTAGTATATTGCCATGGGCACTCCAAGGTATGAGTTTTTAACATGCTTTGTTGTAAGAATGTAACACCACTGTCTGACCCATTCATTGTTCATTGATGGACATTTTTAAGACAAACTTTTAAATTGAATGCTGCCAATTTCATGGTAGAGTAGAAATACACACATTTAATGTCATCTCCTTGAAATCAACTTGGAAACTCTTATCAGACAATACAAGCAACTTTGCTTGGACTGGGTAATTACTTCTCCCTGACAGCTGATAGGAAGGCTCTAGCGGGGCTCCGCACCTTTATTATCTCCCCAGCTGGCAAAGGGTACATTGATCCAAATCATTTTACTCCTGTCACCTTCCTAACAGAAAGCTACAAGTGCTGCACAATCATCACTCTTCAGTCAGTAATGTTGTTTTTCTTGGAGCAGTTTTAAAAATAAATAGTGAAACCTAAACGAGTCTGTTTCTTTCAGGGACATCTAACCTGAGGTAAGACAAAAACTAAGGCAGTGCAAGACAGCAGGGGGCCTACGTGAAAATAGCAAATATTAAAAGTTAGTTACTCTATTGTCAAGCACAGAAATAATATGGATTTTGTTACCTCGCTTAGGGCTGTCCAACTGGAAGCTCACGGCTTTATGTGGCCCTCCTTGAAATTATCCCAATCTGCTGAAAGGAACCACAGACTTTGTATTTGTGACTGTGTATCATAAACATTAAAGGGATACTGTCATGGGAAACTTTTTTTTCCAAAATGAATCAGTTAATAGTGCTGCTCCAGCAGAATTCTGTACTGAAATCCATTTCTCAAAAGAGCAAACATGTTTTTTTATATTCAATTTTGAAATCTGACATGGGGCTAGACATATTGTCAATTTCCCAGCTGCCCCAAGTCATGTGACTTGTGCTCTGATAAACTTCAATCACTCTTTACTGCTGTACTGCAAGTTGGAGTGATATCACCCCCCTCCCTTTTCCCCCCCAGCAGCCAAACAAAAGAACAATGGGAAGGTAACCAGATAGCAGCTCCCTAACACAAGATAACAGCTGCCTGGTAGATCTAAGAACAACACTCAATAGTAAAAACCCATGTCTCACTGAGACACATTCAGTTACATTGAGAAGGAAAAACAGCAGCCTGCCAGAAAGCATTTCTCTCCTAAAGTGCAGGCACAAGTCACATGACCAGGGGCAGCTGGGAAATTGACAAAATGTCTAGCCCCATGTCAGATTTCAAAATTGAATATAAAAAAATCTGTTTGCTCTTTTGAGAAATGGATTTCAGTGCAGAATTCTGCTGGAGCAGCACTATTTTTTTTGTATAAACTTTTTTATTGTATTTTCAAAGGTAAATAGCATAATTCAAGCAGAGAAACTGTACATAGTATTGTATGTTCGTTATGACAAAATGTGTATACAAATATCATTATTCCACGAGTTTGTTGAGCAGCAACAATCACTTTTAACAAGGTGTCTTGATATCTGTATAACACAATAAAATTTGAAAATAGACAGTTGGGGTAGGAGACAGAATAGAAAGAAAGATGGGAAGGGGAAAGAGTAAGAAACATTGGAGAGGGGGAAAGGAGGGGGTAGAGAGAGCTTCTTCATCATGTCATTTCCGACAGTTAGGAGGGAGCAGCCATTGACGCAGATATATGAGTTGGGGAGAGAGAAGGAGGAGGGGGCGAGTATCTTTTTTTTTTTTTTTTCCCTTTTTGCCTTCTTGCTCTGGAGGTGCTAGCTAAGTTCTCCTCTGAGAGAGTTTTCTGCCCACCATTTAGTACATCTGAAAGGGGCTAGTAATTTTTGTTGTTTTTGTCCTTCCAATGTGTCTAGGTATTTGCTCCAAATATCAAAGAAAAGTGAGCCTTTGAGTTCCTTGTCTTGTAATGCCAAGACCCATTGGAGTTGCATTGTGTACAGTAATTTGCGTTCCCAAAGTTGTTTTGGAGGTGGTTGCGCATTAGTCCAATATTCCAAGATGGTCTTAACTGTAGTTAGTACCATTATATCTGCAAGTCTGATGTTACCTTTGATGGTGTTGTCAGTGGGTGTGGGATACAATCCCAATAGTATTTGTGGGTTTGCTCGAGTTATTGTGATGTCGCACCAACTTGCGATATTGGATAGAACTGTACTCCATAAAGCATTTAATTTAGTACATGACCACAATGCATGTTCTAAAGTGGCGTCCGCGTGATTGCACTTTGCGCAGTTGGGTGACTGTGTTAGGCCAATTTTGTGTGCTATTTTGGGTGACACATATGCTCTATGGAGGAGTCTAAGGGCCACGTCTTGGAAGTATACTGCTGATAAGGCTTTTGTGCGTTTCATATATGCTGTAGTAATTTGGGTTATTGTTGTGTTTGGTATGATATTTGGCCATCTCGATATTCCTTCTGTACGTATGCTGTAGTCTATATTTGGTCTAATGATAGCATATACTCCAGATGTTGTAAGAAGCCGTCCCTTATTTGCCTTTATTAAGACATCCAATGGATTATTTGTTAATTGTGCTTTTATACCCCGAATCACTAGCTCTGCATAGCTTTTGACTTGCAGGTATGCAAAGATATGGTTATTAGGGAGGTCATATTTGGATTGTAGTTCTGGGAATTTATATATTGTGCTCGTGTTGGGATTAAGGAGTGAACCAATCATGGTTAAGCCTTTAGAATGCCATAGTTTGAAACGAGGGTCTGCTTTAGCATCTTGGAAGCGATTATTGCTTAATAGTGGCAGGAAAAGTGACAGTTTGTATGTATCGAATAAGTTGGTTCTGATTTTTTGCCATGCTGCAATTGTGGTGTGTATCAGTGGATTAGTTTGGCAGTGGTTTGGAATTTCCGAGGGTAGGGCATGTAGCAGATAGGCTAAGGAGATATTTGGTGCGAAATTTTGGTCTCTTTGAGTATCGGTGTACATATTCTCTTGGTTGAGCCAGTCTTTGGCTGTTCGCATAAGACTAGCCAAATTGTAATATTTTAATAATGGTAGGTTAAGTCCACCATTGCTTTTAGGTTGTGCTAGTTTCATTAATGATATCCTGGGTCTTTTACGCTTCCATATAAAGGCTTGTAGTTTTTTGTCGAGTTTAGTTATGTCGGAGGGTTTTATTATAAGTGGTAGTACTTGTACCTTATAATACAGCCTAGGAAAGGTAATCATTTTGTATAGATTAATTCTGCCAATATAATTTATGGGTAGATTTTCCCAGCTCTTCAGGTCTTGTATTACTTTTTCTATGGTTTCCGTTATGTTTAGGTTGTATAGTTGCGTTATATCCGCTGGTATCTTTACTCCCAGATATTTTAAATAGGAAGTGGTCTGTTGGAACATATTAGCTGCCAGTTTTGTATTATTATCAGGAGGGGCTCCCAGCCAGAGTAGTTCCGATTTGTCTAAATTGGCTCGGAAGCCTGAAATGGCCCCAAAGTCTCTTATTGTATCTATTATGTGTGGGATCGCTTTGGCCGGATAAGCGACAAATAACATTATGTCATCCGCGTACGCTGATAGTTTCATTTCTGTATTGCCTATGTTAACACCATTGAAAGTTTGTAATTGATTTAAATTTCGTAGCAATGAGTCTATTGCCAGATTAAAAAGCAGCGGCGATAAGGGGCAGCCTTGTTTTGTACCTTTATGTACAATGAATGGGTCAGAGTTTATCCCTTGTGTTGAGATAATAGCTTGTGGGGCCTTGTATATTGTTCGAATGAAATTGATGAAACCGAGGCCGAATTTTTCATCTGATAAAGTCCTGAGCAAATGCGGCCAGGTGACTCGATCAAAAGCCTTCTCTGCATCTAGGCTAATTGCTGCAGCTGTGTGGCTCGGGAAGTCTCTATATTTTACCACTGTTGCTATAAGGTTCCTGATCTTTTGAACAGAGTATCTGCCCTGAACGAAACCGGTTTGCCCAGGGGAGATGAGTTTAGGTAAGATCAATTTGAGCCTCTCTGCAAACACTTTGCTCAGGACTTTGTAGTCCGTGTTTATCAACGAGATGGGTGGAGCAGCACTATTAACTGATTCATTTTGAAAAATGACAGTATCCCTTTAATATAACTAAGCCACTATGTATGAAAAAGGTTTCTGGTTGGCATTAGTGAAGAGGGAGCTGACAATGCAGGATGGTTGGGGGGAGTTACATTAATGAGGTTTCTACAACCTGTAGTATATAGCTTGCAATTGCATATTGGGAGTTGCAGCTAAAAAACAGCTGGAAGGCCAGAAGTCAAAAATTACTAATATTTTGGTGATTTTAGTCAGTTGGTACATAGTGTAATATGTCCTTTGATTGTTTATCCATTATTTCCCCCAAACCTGCCCTTGTGTGAAATGTATTCTTGTTTTACACTAATAAAGCTGGGTCCCATGTTATAAGACTCTTTTTTTAAATAATCATATTCTTATGTATGTATATATGCTTTCCCAGGGAAAGCACACAACTGCCTCCCTGTTTTATATAAGAAATCGTTTCTGTGGGTGAGATCAGTAAAGAGTGTGTTTCATTAATATATTGCGCTTGGACAAAGGGAACTGTAGATGACTACTTATAGAACATATCCTGACTCATGTCCTGAAGTGTGTCACACCTGGTGTGCTAACAGTTTATTGTGTATTTAGGCAATTACACATGCCTGATGTTGCAGCTGCCAGGAATAATCCAGACATCCACGGACAGTCAAAAGATGGAGAAGGACAAAAGGAAAATAAGTGCAATCTTGACTTTCCTGGAAGAATTCAGAGTTCCCTCTTGAAGTGGATGGTCTGGGAACAATCAACATTTACAGTGTTAAGTTTTCCTCTTTATGCTTTACTTTATATGTTATTAGTCATAGTTGGTTAATAATGGACCTTCCAAACCAAGGATACATAATAGTTGACATTACCTCTGTGGTTCTTGCCTAACATTGACTTCTCGTCTTAAACTGGCCATACACGGTTAGTGTTAAACCTCTTACCAGGGTCCCTACAGTGAGTCAACAGACAAAGTGCAAGTGTGCCAAAACAATCAAGTCAAGTCAAGTGGATTTTATCACAGTAAATAGTAGAAAACGAAATGGCATTCCTCCAGAACCCCCCGGTGCTATACAACAACTCTAGTACACAGTCATGCTGGGCAAAGTGGACATTTCAGTTCCTTATAAATATATTCAGTTCAGTCCTTGGGAGTTGAGATACCTGATGGCTTGTGGAAATAGACTGTTTCGCATTCTGGAAGTCAGCGCTCGAATACTGCGGTATCTTTTACAGGATGGCAAGAGGGTAAAGAGATCATGTGCAGGGTGGGTGCTACCCCTGGCAATACTGGTAGCCTTCTGGAGACAGCGGGTGTTGTAAATATCCATAATGGCAGGAAGCGAGACCCCAATGATCTTTTCCGCTGTCCTCACCACCCGCTGCAGGATCTTGCGATCTGATACAGAGCAGTTTCCATACCAGGTAGTGATGCAGCTGCATAAAATGCTTTCAATTCCTGAAGTCAACAACTATTTCCTTTGTTTTGTTTGTATTATCATGTGCCACAGTCATATTGCCATTTGAGTGTCAAAAGTGATGCCATCCTAAAACATTTTCAGTGCAATTGCATCCAATTTGCAAACACAGGAGTGATTATTTTAAGCCATAGTCTGCAAGTGCCTTTCAAAAATATGCTGGAATTATTGGAGAACATCAAATTAAGCATTATTATTTTTGATTTAAAGGACAAATAAAACCCAGTTATAATATTATAACCTAGAGTTATATGGGATTTTTAAAAGAGTATTGTTGATGGGTGAAAGGGAAAGAGTGGCGACCTCTAACTTCACTCTTTTATAAATATAACTCCTTGTGTTTTGGGACTATCTTTTCCTTGCTAGTTAGATTATAACATCCATTTTAAAAGAGATACGATTATGGACTTCACTTGTAAAACAGTGTGGAGTTATACATGTTTATTTAAAATCCTGGATTGCCTGTAATAATCCTGTTGAGTTTAACTAGGATTATGACTGGGAGTTAAAAGACCAGTAACACCAAAACATGTGTTTTATATGCCTTCAAACAAATATACTGTTATGGCTGGCACACACATAAATCCACTCATTTGGTGTGGTCACCAGTGTAGTAATTATAAATTACAGGGCCCCACAGTACATTTATTTTAGGACCCCAAAATATCCAGTGGTTTACGAGTTTTGCCAATATATATTGAAACTGCTCATTAATTAATGGCACCCCCTATACTTCCTACCGCATCATGGTCTGCTTCCTCTGTAGTTAAACCCCTGATGGTCACCAGTGAATCAGTGAATATTTGCCCAATTTGGCCACCTATAGGATCTGATAGTTTGGCTCCAGATATCTCTGGAGAAGCAGCCTAAATCTTCCCGTATATGGACAGCTTTACTCTGCATTAGTAAAAGTTGTGTTTTGCTCCAGAACCACTACTATAGTTTATATAAATAAGGTGCTGTGTAGCCAGGGGGCAGACATACAGGTTTTTACAGCTGATAACAGATAAACTCTGTAGACTATAATGGGTTTAGATCAAATGCTTCAGCACTATAGAATGAAACACTTTCTCATATAAAATAGCATATTTTTTTTTACCATAAAAAGTTGTTTGGGTACTACAGGCAAGCATTTAGGGGGTTATTGTTATTAAAATGAAATTTTTTTAATTAATAACCTCCTAAATGTAAAAAAATATTTTCACTTTTTAACATTACTGGTGTTTTAAGTTTTGAGGGGGGTAGGGTGCAAAAATCTGTAGTGTACTGCCTGCCTTTATTGGTTTACTGTTTTATATGCATTCATCTAAGCCCCTCCTGCATTGAGACCCATGAATTCTGCTTTCATCGATGAAGTGTTGCTGTTTTTCTGTTTTCATTTATGGTCTGTTGCATGTCTACTGGGTATAATACTTATGAGGGGGGCACAACACTGTATTTCTGTGCATATACCGTACACATGAACTGCTATGAATGAGTATTTTTTAAGATTATTTAGGGCTCGAATCATGTTTCATTCCATCTTTGTTCAGTGGTTGGATGTGCCTGAATCAATACGTCACTAAACGAATGTAAAGTCTGCGTCTCATTCTGCGCTGCCCTGTGGTGGAATGCAGGAAAACTGACCATAGCAGAGCACAGGGTAAAAACAACTATTAGGGGCAGATTCATCAAGGGTCGAAGTGTATTCGAGGGAATTTTTGAAGTAAAAAAATTCGAAATTCAAAGTAATTTTTTGGATACTTCGACCATCGAATAGGATACTACGACTTCGAACTTCGAATTCAGTTTGAAGTAAAATAGTTTGAATATTCGACCATTTGATAATCAAAGTACTGTCTTTAAAAAAAATTCGATTTCAATACTTCGGCAAATTAAACCTGCCGAAGTGCTATGTTAGCCTATGGGGACCTTCTAGAGCATTTTTCTACGTTTTTTGAAGTCGAAGAAAAATCGTTCATTCGATGGATGAAATCAATTTTACTTAGACCGCAAATGGCCAAATTCGATGTAAAAAAACTTTGACTTCAATATTCGAAGTCGAAGTATTCCAATTCGATGGTCGAATTTTGAAGTTTTTTCTACATCGAAATTCGACCCTTGATAAATCTGCCCCTTAGTATGAGCCTTTAGTTGACTTCTCAAAATACAATATTGTTTCTGCTTAGCAGAGATTTTTTTCTCACACTAGAATAAATTTAGGATATTATATCATTTTATATATAAATAAAACAAAATTATAGTGTATATGTAACAGATACAATGAAACAATCAGTCTACAGTTTGCTGCCTGTATTTGTGTGCATGTGCTTCGAGAAAGGGGGGGGATATATGTGCTGCTCTTTATGGAAACAGCCCCCCCCTTTATATCTGTTTTAAATTCTGATGCAATCTGTTTCAGTTGTTTTTATTAACATTTCTGATGCAATTGCAAAGCCTTAAACTTATTCTGACACTAAAAAAATATGGTCCTTCTATTTCCAGGACTCACATCACAAAATAAAACAGATGGTGAAAAATGGCCCTATTAAGAGCTTACTATCGAAGGAGTCATGGAAATGCCTGCTCACACCTGTTATATGGGGCCCTGCTAATAAGAGCTTGTAGTCTAAGACATCAGGGAACTGCTGATAGTGGAAGTCTGAGAAATTATTTTATTATTGTGTTGGATTCCATCAAACTCACACTGCACAGATGGAAAAAAGATGCAACACACACAGTCATAAAAGAGAATATTTAACTATAATCCTGTTTCTTATTAAACAGTCATTCCTTTTGGGATATATTTGAGGATTTTTATTGGAGAAAAGTCATAAATAACCTACCCATGGGAGAAGTTTAATGCATAATAACATCCACAGTTATATTCTTACACTGGTCACTGTGAACGATGCTTTCTCAATTATTGATGAATATATATATATATATATTATAGTAGTATTTTTGCAATAGGACCCAGTTTTACAATTTAAGCCACCTTATACTCCTTTCTGTTACCTTTCTGTTGACCCATGATCCCATGATACCTTTTTAAAACAACCTGAATTTATATAGATTCCATTACAGCAGTGGTCCCCAACCAGTAGCTCGTGAGCAACATGTTGCTCTCCAGCCCCTTGGATGTTGCTCTCAGTGGCCTCAAAGCAGGTACTAATTTTTGAGTTCCTAGCTTGGAGGCAAGTTTTGGTTGTATAAAAACCAGATATACGGCCAAACAGAGCCTCAATGTAGGGTGACAATCCACATAGGGGCTACTAAATGGCCAATCACACCACTTATTTGGCACCCCGAGAACATTTTTCATGCTTGTGTTGCTCCCCAACTCATTTTACTTCTGAATGTTGCTCACAGGTTCAAAAGGTTGGGGATCCCTGCATTACAGGGTCAGTTTTTCCCTAGGGCCTATGTAACCTTTCCAAAAGTCTAAGACTCCCTGCCAGCTGCATGTCTCTCGAATGAAGAGATTCTGCTAAGGGCCTTGACCAAAGCACATGCTACCTGCATTGCTGGTTATATATTTAAAAGGCATAATAGTTGGGTGCTGCAAAATTAAAAGAATCTTTTAATCAGTGGCACATATAAGGGGTCATTTGCATACTGCAAGTGCAGTCACAGTAAAGCAAAGTGAAGTTGCTGCAGTTACTGCTCAAACTATTTTGTTCTATTAAGGTACTTGCATCTAAAGTTCCTTCTTGCACTACCAAGTTCAACAATTGACAAATGGAAACCCCGGAGCTACCAATACTTTTATGTGCTCACTTGCACCTAAAGAATTGGACACACATGTGACGGCGAGTGCCAGAAATGATACCATCTGGAGTCTGGACTTTCCAGTGCTATTGCGCCTGATTTGCATCCAAGCAGCTGTGCAAGTGTGCACATTTTGACGCATAGCTCCGCGGCAGGTTCATCTATCAGACACAATGATGATGGAATTATGGGGCACAAAACATGGCATTGTGGGAAAAAACATGTTGATTTTGTCTGAAATTGCACTATGCACGCCGCAGATCAGTATGTAAATGACAGTGATCCCTAAACACTACTTTGAGCCTTGGGTAGTGTTTGATTCATGGGACCAGCAGTCTATTGACCATTATTATGACTTCACACAAGCCAAAGCACTAACTGCATTTTGGAAGATGTTGTTGAACAACAGCTGATTGAACATCACAACTTTATATACCATGTAACCCTCTTTACCTTGTGGGCCCTGCAGGAGCCCTGCTCTCAATGACAGTATGGCATTCCTTTAATTCCACCCGTCAGAAAATTTGGGCTTGTTCATGACCCATTTTATTAACCTGCGCCTTCAGAAATATTTGTTAGAGAGCGAGAAGTAGAATGTTTGTCTTTAAATTACTACAAGTAACTGTACTTGCTATGATGCTTGTTATAATGTGTTATGCCTTGCATTCATCTTAATGGAACAGTAACAACAAAAAATGAAAGTTTTGTAAAGGAATTAAAATATAATTATTGTTTCCCTACACTAGTACAATTGTTTGTTTTCTTTATAAACACTACTATAGTTTATATAAACAAGCTGCTGTGTAGCAATGGGAGCAGCCATTCAAAGCACAGGCTATATAGCTTTGAACAGATGGACTCTGTTGTATTCTATAAAAGAGATGATAGGTCATCTGCTAAGTAGCCTGTGCCTTTTCTCCTTTTTCCGCTTGAACAGCTGCCCCATGGCTACACAGCAGCCTATTCAAATAAACTATAGTAGTCTTTCTAAAACAAACACAGAACTTTTAACAATGCAGAGCAACAGTACATGATATTTTAATTACTTTAGAATACTTTTGTTTTTCGGTGTTACTGTTCCTTTAAGCTTAGTTGCTGATTAAAATGGCAAGCAACTTATTGTTCCTCATTGAGTAAACATATTTGGCCTTCTGGCCAGCAGAAAGTTCAGAAGGGGGAAAGAGGTATATAAGAGATGCACGTTGGAGTCAGGATAATACAAGAAGGAGCAATTGCAAAGGACAAGCTGCAACTTAAAGCAGACCTTTTATTATGATAGAAAAAAAACTGCTGTTGTTTAATTTTTCTACTGAAAATAATTCAGGTGAGCCATTTAATTCTACCAATTGGGTTTTTTCCCTGCTCCATTATGGAAAACTGCTATTTGGCTTAAGGGCATTGTTGGTTGTCTGGAATCAGTGATCCCTCAAATTTTTTATTAGCTGCATGTGAAAAACTTTTATTTTTAGTATTGTATTAGAATGACATATCTGGTCTTTCAATTGGTAAATATCTTAATTACTACTGAGAATATCTGAATAGTTTACATCATTTGTTTTGTTAAGTTGGTTCCTCTTCAGAAAATGGCAAGACAATGCTTACAGTATAAGCGCGAATACAAAAGGAGTTGCTAAATTTGCTGCTGGTCTTATAGTTCATAGATAACACTCAGCAACTAGTAACTGGTTACTAGTTTCCTTCAAATATTTCACAGGCTGTTACAAATGACTAGAACTGTGATCCTTTTTTTATATTACCTCGTCTACTCCCAAAAACACAACAAAGGCCAATGTTCCATGGTGGGGTGAGAATATATTTTATTGTGGTATCAGGTAGATAATCTTCAAATAACAAGCATTTTTTCCAGTGGATGCAACATAACAGAAAAACATTGGTTTCCATAGCAATAAATAAATAACCTTTGTGTGTCTGCGTGAGTTCTGTTTCCAGTCCTCCATGGTAAGAAAATGTAAAGATTTAACTTATGTAAAGCATGTCAGCACTGCATGTTTGCTTTTAAAAAAATTTTTTTATAATAAAATTATTATATCATATCCCAGCTAACACGGTAGAAGCGGAGTGATACTTCCTTTAAGAAAAAAAAATATATATTTAAACTGATGTGAATTAATTATCATTTCTGTAAAGCACTGTGAAATATGCTAAATAAAATAAAGGGTAATAAGAAAATATATATACAGCTAGAAATGGACTGAGGTGCAGTGGACATTAAAGTGAGAATTTATCAAAGGATTTTCCGACATACAAACGTTAATGGAATCGATCCCACTGGCCGTTTAATGCTCATTAACAGATCACACCACACTGATACTCTTATACAAATACCTAAGGAATATTGTAACATGCCTCAGGCTACTCATGAGCCTTTTCTGTAATTTATTTGGAGCTTGAGTCATTTGACTTCATTGCCATTTTTCCCTCCAGAATTCCCCCACTGCAGCTGCTTTGATCTTCATTCATCCATCAATGGAAAAGTCTTTCTATGGCTCTTAGAAAGGTCTTTCATCACAATCTCACTTTAAAAGTGCACCCTCTCCAATGAGACGCAGAATTATTCACATGTGCTTAATGCTTCTTAGAGAACATATATATATTCTGGCAAAATTGCGTGCTGACTCAATAGTATTTTAACTGCATTAAATAAATGTAGATGTGCACAAAAACAATTCAACAGATAATAAAACTTGTCAATATAGTGGTGTGATTTATGGTCATCCCTACACAATATACTCTAGATAAAAGTGAGATTAAGGCATTTTGAACTGGACTTACATACAGTAAACAGTAAACTGAAAAAAATTTCAATTAAGATCGACTAATGATGCTCTGATCACATTCAGCAATGTACCTCGTTGTGCTTGAGCATGGATCCTTCTGTACACAATGGTGCCTGTTTTGTCCTGCGTGGCCTGACTAAAATCACACTAAATACCACTGAATTGCTGTAGAAAAGGTCCCCGAAAATGTATTTTATGGGATAATGCATATATGTGAATACTAATCAAGCAATGATTACACTGCAGCCTTGTCGCATTGGCTTTTAGGTTCAATTTCACCCAAGGCATTATAAACAAAGCGTTGTATGTTTTGCCTGTGATTGTGTGGGTTTCCTCTAGGTACAGTTGCTTTCTCTCACACTACAAAAACATACAGGAAGGTTAACTGGCTCTTGATAAAACCAACCATAGTGTGTGTGAATTAGTAATGTGCGGGCCATGGGGCTCGTGGGTAACCCGTGGGTCAGATGGGTTTTGGTCGTCTTCTACAAATTATTTTCTATCATGTTAGTTGAGCAAAATAATTTATTTACACTACATTTATTCTTTACATTTTGTTTCCTTCAGGCTTGGAATTACACAATCACAGCTCACAGGCAGGAGCCATTTTGTGCGATTAACATAAGTTGTGTATCAGCACAAAATCTTGTGTATGCACCAGAATGGGGGACCCAATGCCCATACACAGTACACTACATAATTATAGGGTTTTAGGAGGGAGGGCAAATGTGAGGAGGGCAGTGATATCTAGGAAATGCTGAAAGGCATAGAGATGGGGCAGATAATATTTGACTGACAGCTCAGATATTTAAACACCTTTATAACAGGTATGGATGCTTTAATGAAAAAAAGAATTTGCGACTTTTTTTATACAGCTTTTTATGTGTAGGTGACAAGTCTGCTTTTATTCCAACATAATTACCATCTTATGGAAAACTGCAATAAAATCAATGGATTGAACATTACTGACCTCCTATTAAAAAGCTGTATGGGTGGATGACTGCTAGGAAATCACATGACAACAAGCTCGCCTGCTTGCATTCCTCACGCCTGCTTCTAACAGGTATTGCAGTTTTGGCCAAATAGAACTGCCGCTCTGCCCAATGCTGTATATGAGCCAATGGCAACTTGACAAGATAACTTGCAAGCATTCAACAACACTTTCACAGGAGCCAAATACAAAAATACTTAGAATTATTATATAATAATTATGCATGACAGTATTTTAATTAGAGAGATACAAAGGGAAACATAAAATATAGATACAGAACCATTGCATGCTATTATCACTTATGCACTAGAACTAAGCCACTACAGTATTTTGAGGAAATGTTCATGATTTGCACTTGCTTATTTCAACAAAAACCATAGCACCCATTCCCATATCGCATACAATAAGTAAGAGTTTCATGGATTATTGGGACTTTTCCCTGAGACCTTGACTGTATACACATAAAGAAATGGAGCTACATTACCATGTGAACTTTACCCAACATATTGCTTGTTTATATGTTCCACACAGCCACAAAATATTTTGTAGACAGTTGGAGGCATTTGCTAATTACGTGTTCTCTATACAAGTACATGAAATCCAGACCGTGCCTGTCTCAGTCACTAAATTACAACATAGCTGAGCTCTAAGCTGAAAATATAGAGAGGCACCTGAGATGTTTTCCATGACTTGCTCCAATACATGTCAATAAACTAGTGCATATACTAGAGCTGTTCTAGAGGCTTGTAGCAGTACTCCAGACAGTATTACTTTATGGCAGTAATACTCTGAATATACTTCACCACAATATATAAATAAAGTCATATTACTCTGAAAGCTGAACCCTGTATTTCTACTTTGTCCTCTGTACATTTTGGAGCAAATATAGAGACTATGCATTTTGCAAAAGTAATGGTTATGAACCTTAAAACAAAACAAACTAAATAACCCTAAAATAAAATGCCTCTAAATGGATCTGCTCCAATTTCAAACAGGCATGCATGGGCCAAGCAGCTGATAAGCAATAGAGTTTGGTACATTAAAAACGTGGAACCACCAAACATATTTTTGAGCTAAAGAAGTTCCCTTTAAAGGATTTAAAGTTAGACATTATTCATTACGGATAAATAATTACTGAAAAACAGTATTTGTCTGCCTTTGTATCTGAGGATAGTAATCTGAGTATCTATAGCCATTTGACTCTGCATTTTAAAGGGGATTTGAAGTATCTGCATCTGACAGTATCTCCAGCATACTCATTGTGAATACAGTATGCCTTGTTCTGTGGTATTAAGCTACGCACCTTAGAGAAACTCTGGTGGTACTCCCGGTGCATATGCTCTGCTATGGGGCATTTAGCCATGGATCTGCAAGGGTTAGTGCACTTTGGCTGTGCATCTGGAGCACTCACGGTGCTTTGCTCATCTTACAGGGGCTCTGGGGGCATTTAACTGCATCAGTTAGAAAGGAATACTTGAATTCGGCTTTTCAGCAACAAAGACAGATACAGCATATGTGTGCTTGCTGCAAACAGTTAAAGGAGCAGGTGAGACAGAGAAATGACCATGCCCCAGACTCAGCAGTAAAGAAGCAGATTTTCACCACCAGTTTGTAACATTATCTGAGACAGCAGAGCACTTTGCATCTGGAACCCACTGGATCTGGGACAAGACTTGCTTACTGTGGATATCTGTGAGATATGGATGCAGGGTTGGTCCCTGCATACAGTACCACCCCCTGGTGGAGCTTTATAAACACTGTAAGGACAGAGCACAGCTTACTGTATAACTGGAGAGTGAACTGGACAGGCACATACTGGCACATTCTATACTGAGAGTGTTTAAAATTATATGAAGAATGTGGAGCATCTGTGTACAGCACAGCCCATAGCCAAGTGAGCAGGTGAGTGCCTTGTCGATTCCTTTATATCCAGAAAGCTTTTTGGGTTAAGTGCGGAGGCATTCGAGAACTGGGGCATGGGTTATAGATGGAAAAGGATACCTTGGATGGTAAATCAAAATTTCACTTAGAAAAGCCAATGAAACTTCAGGGTCTACTGACAAGAGCTATAATATTTGTTGAAATTAACATTTCAACAAAAAGGCATTGCAGATTATTTTTTATCCTTGAGTTATGCCTAACTCTTTATGCCTAACTCTGTCCCTAGGCACACTCTCTACCTCCAATGAATTGCAGCATAGAAAAGGTTAAATTACCATGAAATCCGTCTGCTCGAAGCAGACACACGCCACAAACCCCCAATTAGATTCTCTATTGATATTTAATGCATCTCCACGGAGAAAACATCCATTCAGAAGTAGTCATTAAGAGAACAGGTTTACACTGTCTATATCCTACTGCTTGCCTCATTGTTTATTTCTATTATTCTAGGCACATAAAAACCCAGTGCATGCCTTTAAGTTTAACACAGCAGCGCTACTTTTGAGAAGAATGTAAGTCGCATGGAAACAAAACAAAGTCACAGAGGGACACTCAGTGTTTTTATTCAGCTGTAGCAGCCCTTAGATAAGTGAGTGCTCAAGTACACATAGAAGTATTGGCAGCCTTGCAGGACTTCCAGCTTTTGTCTTTTTTCTGAATAGTACAATGATGTATAGAGCAGTTAACATGTAAATTGGATTACAACTGCCACATGGATGCATATATGCAAAGCGTAGAAGCCAGCATGTAAATGTGTGGTCTGCCCTTATTGAGAATTGTTCAAATATTTTAAATGTAAAAAACAGAGTTTGGTATTTGGATTGGTCATTTTTATGGGTCTCTGGTATTACAGGTAAAAATGTAGATATAATATAAATTATATCATCACTTGTTAAATTTTATATGGCGTATACTTCAGGATATCAAGCCATTGGCCCCCAGCTGTCAACGCATAGCCACTGGCTGTCAAGGGAATGCTGAGATTTGTTCATTAACATGGAATGGAATTATTTGAGAATATGAATAAATGCAAGAAAAAAATAAAATAAAGTGCTCTGTTTAGTTGTGGTACATTGCTAGTCAGGCTACAGCTACTGTTACATATAAAGGGGAAGTGATTTACTTAATGTGTTTACCAGGTCCTCATGTATCTGCATTGGACATTTACATTCATGTCTTCATGTCATTCCTTTCCCTATCCCAGACTAGATATAGCAAACAAAGGGCCATTCTGGTCAAAATCTATTTTTGAAAATGAGTTAGTTAAATAAATAGCCCCATCAGGTGCATGGATCAGTATGACACTAACATGAGTGAGCGTCTTAATTCTCTGTTCTGCTTAACTAAACCAGAGCTATAAGTGAGTCATACCAGACTGCTTAAAATGATTGGGAATTCCAAATGCTAAAGCTCCCAAACAAATCTGGATTAGAAATTTGGAAGGAGATGTGGACATAAATATATACGTTTTGCTGAATACCATTTACTTCATTTCACACTCACTGAACACAGATCCAGAAAAGCAATTTATTTCCTCCGTTTTCATGGAAAATAAAGTTAGGAATCACAAGCAGGGAAGTAGCCTGACAAACCTTCAGATTCTACAGTCAATCTATATACAGTATATACTGTAGATATATGTGTATGTTAGAGAGAGAAGAGATAGATGTGTATGTTACAGAGAGAGATAGAAAGAAGAGGTAGATGTATATGTTACAGAGAGAGAGAGAGAGAGAGAGAGAGAGAGAGAGGGAGAGAAAAAGAAGAGATTGCTGTGTATGTTACAGAGAGAGATAGAGAGAGAGAGAGAGAGAGAGAGAGAGAGAGAGAGAGAGAGAGAGAGAGAGAGAGAGAGAGAGTAAGAAGAGATAGCTGTGTATGTTTTTTTGTAAGTTTTTCTTTGGCATTTCAAATTTAAAAATACATGGGGGGAGGGAGCTCCCTTGGTAAAGGAAGGATAGAAAAGAAAGGATAGAGTGAGAAGGAAAAGGGAAGAAGTGAGCTGAAGGGAGGTTACCAAGCGGAGAGCATTACACATATATTCCTACTGCGTCCGCAGTGCTTTTCTTAGTGATTCTTGAGGCGCTGCTAAGACAATGTACAGTGGCGGAACTACCGAGGGAGCAGGGGGTGCGATCGGGCCAGGGCCTGCACCCCCTTAGGGCACCACGGCAAACTTCATCTTTCCACATCTCTTTGAAAGTGTATTGAATTGTTTACAGTCCCCATAAGGTGTGTTTGAGAGAGAGAAAGCAGAGATAGCCGTGTATTTCAGAGAGAGGAAGATAAAGAAGAGATAGCTGTGCATGCTAGAGAGAAAGAAAAGAGATAGCTGTGTATGTTACAGAGAGAGAAAGAAGAGATAGCTGTGTATGCTAGAGAGAGAGAAAGAGAGAGAGAGAAAGTTGAGTATTCTACATAGAGGGAAATTTGTAATCAATAAAAAGTATATGTTACAAATGTTACAAAGTTATCTCTCTGTATGTAACAGGGACATGAGATGTTTCCTCTATTTTCATGGATTGCAGGGTAAAGCTGGGAGTCCACAAATCCATTGGATGATAGTCTTACTTCAGTAGATTACATAAACCAGGGTCATAAATAAAAATACTGGAGCTCCCAAAAAAATCTGGATTAGTGGTGTGGATTGAAGAGCTCGACATAAATACATATTGTAGGTTAACACTAACTTCATTACACACTCACTGAACACAGATCCAGCAAAGTACATTCTTTCTTGGAAATGGAAATATATAATGTTACAGAAGAGGCTGCTCTTAGGCTATGAAAAGATCTAAAGTAGACATATCAAATATTCAAAATTGACATGCTATTTCCCATTTAAAAATAGGATTTTTTCAATGTACCACAATTAGAAATTCTACATTGTTTTAATAAAAATGCTAAAAGTATGTTGAAAAAAGGCTTACTGTATTTGTAAATGGAAAAACTGTCCGTCAGTTTTCTATTTTTGAAAAAATTTTCATTCGTTGTGTACAGTATGTCTTTAAAATGCAGTATGACTTTAAAATATTCCTCTTTCAAGCAAAGAAGGTAAAAACTAGAGATGTCGCGAACTGTTCGCCGGCGAACTTGTTCGCGCGAACATCGGGTGTTCGCGCTCGCCGGAAGTTCGCGAACGTCGCGCGACGTTCGCCATTTTGGGTTCGCCATTGTTGGCGCTTTTTTTTGCCCTCTCACCCCAGACCAGCAGGTACATGGCAGCCAATCAGGAAGCTCTCCCCTGGACCACTCCCCTTCCCTATAAAAACCGAAGCCCTGCAGCGTTTTTTCACTCTGCCTGTGTGTGCTGAAGAGATAGTGTAGGGAGAGAGCTGCTGCCTGTTAGTGATTTCAGGGACAGTTGAAAGTTTGCTGGCTAGTAATCGTTTTGATACTGCTCTGTTATTGGAGGGACAGAAGTCTGCAGGGGTTTGAGGGACATTTAAGCTTAGGTAGCTTTGCTGGCTAGTAATCTACCTTCTACTGCAGTGCTCTGTATGTAGCTGCAGTGGGCAGCTGTCCTGCTTCTGATCTCATCTGCTGACTGCTGCAATAACAGTAGTCCTTGTAAGGACTGCTTTTATTTATTTTTTTGTTGTTTTACTACTACTACTACTACTACTACTATAAGAGCCCAGTGCTATTAGTCTAGCAGTGTTGGGGAGTGGGACTGGTGTGCTAATCTGCTGCTCCTAGTAGTTCAGCAGCACCAACTTTAATTTTTTTTTTTTAATATTCATTTTTTTTTATTTTACTTTTTTTTATTTTACTACCGCTGTAGTAGTGTATAAGTTGACCTTTTAGGCATTATTTGCCCTGTAGGCATTATTTGCACACTGTTTTCTTCAACCCGCCATCGAGCTGTGTGACCTTGTTCACATTCTGTCTAAATATCCATAATATTACCGTCTCCAGAAAAAACACCGGAGTCACTTTTTTCAAGCAGCCATAATATATTTTACGTAATCCGTATCCACCGCTGTAGTAGTGTATACGTTGGCCTTGTAGGCATTATTTGCACACTGTTTTCTTCAACCCGCCATCGAGCTGTGTGACCTTGTTCCCATTCTGTCTAAATATCCATAATATTACCGTCTCCAGAAAAAACACCGGAGTCACTTTTTTCAAGCAGCATTCATATATTTTACGTAATCCGTATCCACCGCTGTAGTAGTGTATACGTTGGCCTTGTAGGCATTATTTGCACACTGTTTTCTTCAACCCGCCATCGAGCTGTGTGACCTTGTTCCCATTCTGTCTAAATATCCATAATATTACCGTCTCCAGAAAAAACACCGGAGTCACTTTTTTCAAGCAGCATTCATATATTTTACGTAATCCGTATCCACCGCTGTAGTAGTGTATACGTTGGCCTTGTAGGCATTATTTGCACACTGTTTTCTTCAACCCGCCATCGAGCTGTGTGACCTTGTTCCCATTCTGTCTAAATATCCATAATATTACCGTCTCCAGAAAAAACACCGGAGTCACTTTTTTCAAGCAGCATTCATATATTTTACGTAATCCGTATCCACCGCTGTAGTAGTGTATACGTTGGCCTTGTAGGCATTATTTGCACAGTGTTTTCTTCAACCCGCCATCGAGCTGTGTGAGCTTGTTCACATTTTGTCTAAATATTGATAATATTATCGTCTCTAGAAAAACCACTTGAGTTACTTTTTTTCAAGCAGCATTCATATATTTTACGTAATCCGTATCCACCGCTGTAGTAGTGTATACGTTGACCTTGTAGGCATTATTTGCACACTGTTTTCTTCAACCCGCCATCGAGCTGTGTGAGCTTGTTCACATTTTGTCTAAATATTGATAATATTATCGTCTCTAGAAAAACCACTTGAGTTACTTTTTTTCAAGCAGCATTCATATATTTTACGTAATCCGTATCCACCGCTGTAGTAGTGTATACGTTGACCTTGTAGGCATTATTTGCACACTGTTTTCTTCAACCCGCCATCGAGCTGTGTGAGCTTGTTCACATTTTGTCTAAATATTGATAATATTATCGTCTCTAGAAAAACCACTTGAGTTACTTTTTTTCAAGCAGCATTCATATATTTTACGTAATCCGTATCCACCGCTGTAGTAGTGTATACGTTGACCTTGTAGGCATTATTTGCACACTGTTTTCTTCAACCCGCCATCGAGCTGTGTGAGCTTGTTCACATTTTGTCTAAATATTGATAATATTATCGTCTCTAGAAAAACCACTTGAGTTACTTTTTTTCAAGCAGCATTCATATATTTTACGTAATCCGTATCCACCGCTGTAGTAGTGTATACGTTGACCTTGTAGGCATTATTTGCACAGTGTTTTCTTCAACCCGCCATCGAGCTGTGTGAGCTTGTTCACATTTTGTCTAAATATTGATAATATTATCGTCTCTAGAAAAACCACTTGAGTTACTTTTTTTCAAGCAGCATTCATATATTTTACGTAATCCGTATCCACCGCTGTAGTAGTGTATACGTTGACCTTGTAGGCATTATTTACACACTGTTTTCTTCAACCCGCCATCGAGCTGTGTGAGCTTGTTCACATTTTGTCTAAATATTGATAATATTATCGTCTCTAGAAAAACCACTTGAGTTACTTTTTTTCAAGCAGCATTCATATATTTTACGTAATCCGTATCCACCGCTGTAGTAGTGTATACGTTGACCTTGTAGGCATTATTTGCACACTGTTTTCTTCAACCCGCCATCGAGCTGTGTGACCTTGTTCACATTTTGTCTAAATATTGATAATATTATCGTCTCTAGAAAAACCACTTGAGTTACTTTTTTTCAAGCAGCATTCATATATTTTACGTAATCCGTATCCACCGCTGTAGTAGTGTATACGTTGACTTTGTAGGCATTATTTGCACAGTGTTTTCTTCAACCCGCCATCTAGCTGTGTGTATTATCGTTTCCAGAAAAACCAACTGAGTTTTTGTTGTTGTTGTTGTTTTTTTAAAAATAATGCCAGGCAAAGGCAGGCCGCCACGCAGAGGCCGTGCTAGGGGCCGTGCTGCTATGCAATCCTGTGGCCCTAGCAAATTTCCCAGTTTTAAAAAGCCAATGACCCTGAACTCCCAAAATGCTGAAGAGGTAGTTGACTGGCTTACACAGCACACCCCATCCTCTACCGTTTCTAACTTTACCACAACATCCTCCTCATCCTCCACTGCTATGGCCACCCCACGTAACACTTCCTCCACCACCGGTGCCCCTTCTTCACTGGGGTCAGAGGAGTTATTTTCCAATGAGTTTCTTGAACTGAGTAATGCGCAACCATTATTGCCAGAAGAAGATGAAGGAGATGAGGACCTTACACCAGATTTAATTCTGGCAGAGAACACGATAGAGATGGACATAATGAGTGATGAGGAGGAGGTCCCCGCTGCTGCTTCCTTCTGTGATGTGTCAGAAGAAATTGATGCATCTGAGGAGAATGATGATGAGGAGATTGATGTTTTGTGGGTGCCTAGTAGAAGAGAGCAAGAGGAGGGTAGTTCAGATGGAGAGACGGAGAGTCAGAGAGGCAGTAGGAGAATAAGACTTAGAAGAAGCAGGGAGGACAGCCCGCAGGGATCAGCAGGGCAACAACATGTATCGGCACCTGTGTTCAGCCGGCCAACGCACCCGCCATTGCCGCCAATACCGCCAACTCCGCCAACTTCTACTGTTACCGCCAGATCGCACACTTCCAAAAAGTCAGCAGTGTGGGATTTTTTTAATGTGTGTGCCTCTGACAAAAGCATTGTAATTTGCAATGAGTGCAGTCAGAAACTGAGCCTTGGTAAGCCCAACAGCCACATAGGTACAACTTCTATGCGAAGGCACATGAGCGGCAAGCACAAAGCACTTTGGGAGCAACACCTCAAAGGCAACAGGCAAACTAAAAGCCACACTCCTTCTGGTCCAGCATCTTACTGCTCTACCTCTGCTCTCCTTGACCCGTCTGAACCACCCTCCACTCCGCCTTCCACCTTGACCACCTGTTCCCATTCCCAGTCATCTGCCACCAGCCAAGTTTCTGTGAAGGCCATGTTTGAGCGTAAGAAGCCAATGTCTGACTGTCACCCCCTTGCCCGGCGTCTGACAGCTGGCTTGTCTGCACTCTTAGCCCGCCAGCTTTTACCATACCAGCTGGTGGACTCTGAGGCCTTCCGCAAATTTGTAGCAATTGGGACACCGCAGTGGAAGGTACCCAGCCGCAATTTTTTTTCTAAAAAGGGAATACCACACCTGTACCAACATGTGCAGAGCCAAGTTACCGCATCTCTGTCACTTAGTGTTGGGCCAAAGGTCCATATGACTACTGACGCATGGTCCTCCAAGCATGGTCAGGGCAGGTATGTCACCTACACTGCCCACTGGGTGAACTTGGTAATGGCTGGGAAGCAGGGAATGGGTAGCTCAACAACAACAGTGGAGTTGGTGTCACCGCCACGGATTGCACGCGGTTCTGCCACCACCTCTACTCCTCCATCGCTCTCTACCTCGTCTTCTTCTTCTTCTTACTCTGCTGCTGGGTCCTCCTTCTCCTCCTCCACACCTGTGCACCCCCAGCTCCCCCTAGGCTATTCGACGTGCCAGGTACGCCGTTGTCACGCTGTCTTGGGGATGACGTGCCTGGAAAGCAAAAACCATACCGGATCTGTACTCCTGTCATCTCTGCAGTCACAGGCCGATCGGTGGCTGACCCCACACCAACTGCAGATCGGAAAAGTGGTGTGTGACAATGGAAGCAATCTGTTGGCAGCGTTGAGACTAGGCAATTTAACACATGTGCCCTGCATGGCACATGTGTTAAATTTAATAGTCCAACGTTTTGTCTCCAAGTACCCAGGATTCCAGGACGTTCTCACCCAGTCCAGAAAGGTGTCGGCCCATTTCAGACGTTCCTACACAGCCATGGCACGCCTTGCTGACATTCAGCAGCGCTACAACATGCCAGTCAGGCGTTTGATTTCTGACAGCCAGACTCGCTGGAATTCAACGCTCCTTATGTTGGAACGTCTGCTGCAACAACAAAGGGCCGTCAACGAGTACCTTTTTGAACTGGGTGGTAGGACTGGATCTGCACAGCTGGGGATTTTTTCCCCCGTTACTGGGTGCTTATGCGCGATGCCTGCAGGCTCATGCGACCTTTTGAAGAGGTGACAAATATGGTCAGTCGCACCGAAGGCACCATCAGCGACCTAATACCCTTCGCTTTCTTCCTGGAGCGTGCCGTGCGACGAGTGACAGATGAGGCTGTAGACCAGCGTGACGAGGAGCTGGAAGCGCACGATTTCTGGTCGGAATCACCAGAACGAACCCAGGCACCTGCTGCAACGCAGGGAGAGGTGCCAGAAGTGGAGTCAGAGGAGGAAGGTGGCTTTGTGGAGGAGGAGGAGGAGGACCAACAGGAGCAGGCTTCCCAGGGGGCTAGTGGTGACCTTTTGGGGACCCCTGGTCTTGTACGTGGCTGGGGGGAGGAGACCGTGGATGATGCAGTCCTTGATAATGAGGAAGCGGAGATGGATAGCTCTGCATCCAACCTTGTGAGAATGGGGTCTTTCATGCTGTCATGCCTGTTGAAGGACCCCCGTATCAAGAGGCTTAAGGAGAAGGACCTGTACTGGGTCGCAACGCTACTAGACCCTCGGTACAAGCATAAAGTGTCAGAAATGTTACCAACATACCACAAGTCCGAAAAGATGCGGCATTTACAAACCAGCCTGCAAAACATGTTGTACAATGCTTTTAAGGGTGATGTCACTTCAGGAACTCATCAACATTCCAGGGGCAGAGGTGCCAGTAATCCTGCCACGAGCACACCTGCAAGGACAAAGCCCTTTGGCCAGTCTGTAACGTCAGACATGCAAATGTTTTTCTGTCCAAGGCAGCGCCACAACCCTTCTGGATCCACCCTCAAAGAACGCCTCGACCGGCAGGTAGCGGACTACCTGGCATTAACTGCAGATATCGACACTCTGAGGAGCGATGAACCCCTGGACTACTGGGTGCGCAGGCTTGATCTGTGGCCAGAGCTGTCACAATTTGCCATGAACCTCTTGTCTTGCCCAGCCTCAAGTGTGCTCTCAGAAAGGACCTTCAGTGCAGCAGGAGGGATTGTAACTGAGAAGAGAACTCGCCTAGGTCACAAAAGTGTCGATTACCTGACCTTTATTAAAATGAATGAGGGGTGGATCTCGGAGGGTTACTGCACGCCGGAAGACTTGTTCTGACTTCTATGCAGCTGTCCTTCTCTTCAAGCCTCATGACTCCACACACAGCTGTCCTTTAGCGTCCTCCTCCTCCCTCCGCCACCGTTACAAACTAGGGTGCAAACCCTACTGGTTTAATTTTTTCTGGCCTCTGTGCTTCAGTGGCTGCAACCAAAAAAACTGGGCAAACAATGTCTACAAGGTCAACGTATGGCAAAAAATGACTATTTTCAGCATTTATATGGCATATTTTTTCTGGCAACTGTGCTTCAGTGGCTGCGTCCAAAAAAATGCATATTTTCTGCATTTATATGGCATAATTTTTCTGGCAACTGTGCTTCAGTGGCTGCGACCAAAAAAATGCATATTTTCTGCATTTATATGGCATAATTTTTCTGGCCTCTGTGCTTCAGTGGCTGCAACCAAAAAAATTTATATTTTCAGCATTTATATGGCATAATTTTTCTGGCCTCTGTGCTTCAGTGGCTGCAACCAAAAAAATTTATATTTTCAGCATTTATATGGCATAATTTTTCTGGCAACTGTGCTTCAGTGGCTGCGACCAAAAAAATTACTATTTTCAGCATTTATATGGCATATTTTTTCTGGCCTCTGTGCTTCAGTGGCTGCGGCCAAAAAAACTGGGCAAACAATGCCTACAAGGTCAACGACGTTGACCTTGTAGGCATTGTTTGCCCAGTTTTTTTGGCCGCAGCCACTGAAGCACAGAGGCCAGAAAAAATATGCCATATAAATGCTGAAAATAGTAATTTTTTGCCATACGTTGACTCAACGTATATGGCAAAAAATGACTATTTTCAGCATTTATATGGCATATTTTTTCTGGCAACTGTGCTTCAGTGGCTGCGACCAAAAAAATGCATATTTTCTGCATTTATATGGCATAATTTTTCTGGCCTCTGTGCTTCAGTGGCTGCAACCAAAAAAATTTATATTTTCAGCATTTATATGGCATAATTATTCTGGCAACTGTGCTTCAGTGGCTGCGACCAAAAAATGCATATTTTCTGCATTTATATGGCATAATTTTTCTGGCCTCTGTGCTTCAGTGGCTGCAACCAAAAAAATTTATATTTTCAGCATTTATATGGCATAATTTTTCTGGCAACTGTGCTTCAGTGGCTGCGTCCAAAAAAACTGGGCAAACAATGTCTACAAGGTCAACGTATGGCGAAAAATTACTATTTTCAGCATTTATATGGCATATTTTTTCTGGCAACTGTGCTTCAGTGGCTGCGTCCAAAAAAACTGGGCAAACAATGCCTACAAGGTCAACGTATGGCAGTTGTTTAAAGAGAACAGTAGATTACTAGCCAGCAAAGCTACCTAAGCTAAAATGTCCCTCAAATCCCTGCAGACTTCTGTCCCTCCAATACAGAGCAGTATCAAGCAGATTACTAGCCAGCAAGCTTACTATCATCTGTCCCTGAAATCACTAACAGCTCTCCCCCTACACTATCTCTTCCAAGCACACACAGGCAGATTTTTCAGATACATTTTTGCCCTTGATCCCCCTCTGGCATGCCACTGTCCAGGTCGTTGCACCCTTTAAACAACTTTAAAATCATTTTTCTGGCCAGAAATGTCTTTTCTAGATGTTAAAGTTCGCCTTCCCATTGAAGTCTATGGGGTTCGCGAACCGTTCGCGAACCGCTCGCATTTTTGCGCAAGTTCGCGAATATGTTCGCGAACTTTTTTTCCGACGTTCGCTACATCCCTAGTAAAAACATTATGGATTGATAGAAAGTTTAGCATTGAGGTTGGTAATTACAAATTGCCATTTAAAGGGGACCTGACACTCAAAAAAAATATTCCAAGTCTTATTTTATAACTTTTAGACAAGCAAAATACAATTTAATTACACTATATAATTCATCTGAATCTTGTTTACTTTGGTTTGGGAATTCATGATTATAGCAAGCAGGTAGGAGACATTTTGTGGACACTGTTATTAAGGCGAGCCTTGCATCAACTCGAAATCTGGGATAAAATGATAAATGATAATGTGAAATCTAGTAAGTGCTGAATGGAAAGTGAATGGAAAGTGAAAGTAATTGCCTGCCCCGCCTCTATGCCTAAGGCATAGAGGAGGGGCAGGCAATATTGTATTTGATTGACTGCTGAGATTTTTAAATGAGTTTACAACAACTATGAATGTTTTAATTAAAAAAAGAATTTGGATTTCATGTTTAATTTGAAAAGAACTTTTATTATACAACTTTTTATGTCTGGATAACAGGTCTGCTTTAAGGCATTCAAGTTAGCTGGGATAGCTGAAACTTTAATTAGGCACAAAGAGGCCAATAAAGCATGTAAAAAGCTATAATAGAGAATGAAAAGGACATTCGAGGAAGAGTATATAAATTATATACATTCTTAGGAGAAATATTAAGCAAGAATTGATGGGACCCATAGTATTAGAGGGAGGTAAACTGGTCAATGAAAGCAGGTAAAAATCTGAGATACTGAACCGTTATTTTTTTCCTTTCTTTTGTTTATACAAAAGAGGAACCAGCAAATGAGGATAGAACATTAGAAAGTAAACAAAGATTCAGGACCAGATGGTATTCACTAAAAGAGCTCCACTATGTGATTGTCATACCGTTTTACTTAATTTTCCAGAATTCTTTGAAGTCTGATCTAATTTTGACATTTGATACAGTACCACACTGAAACATTAGCTGGTAGTGTGTTGGGAGCATCAGTAATTGACAATTTGGGGATCTCAAACTATAGGCAGTGTCAGTAAGTCGGCTACTAAAGCAAGTTAAGTGCTGTCTTGTATAAAAAAAAGGCTTTAATCTGAGTGGTGGATTTTGCCCCTTTATTTACCCTTGGTAGAGCCTCACCTTGAGTAGGTAGAAGGATATTAATGAGCTGGAGAGAGAATGCACAGACATGCAACTAAATTGGTAAAAGGAATTGAACAGTTAAACTATGAGGGTAGACTATCACTGTTGGGTTTTCAATGATTACCTTTATATGTACATTAGAGCGCATTATAGACAGATAGGGGGAGATCTTTTTCCCATTAAAAGGATCAATACACCAGAGGTCACCCATTACAGGAGTTGAACCTTCAATTGAAGCAGTGAGAATGGATTTTCAGAGTGAGATCAGAGGCCCCCGATGTTGGCGTAGATGGCTTTTTCTAGTAAAATATCTGCAACTATAGTGATCATAAAATATATGGTTAGTTTTGTTTTATATATGTGAGTGTATTAATAGGTCTGTGTAGGTATGAGTATATATTCAGTATATCTGTTTAATATAGGTAGAACTTGATAGACTTTTGTTTTTTTTAAGCCCCAATTAACTGTGTAGCTATATGTGTTAGCGAGAAAGACAGAGATGGTTATGTATATTAGAAATATAAGAGATAGCTTTGTATATTACAGAGAAACATAAGATAGTTTTATATGTTACACAGAGAAAAGAGAGCTGTACATATACAAGCAAAGAAGAGATAGTTGTGTAAAAATACAGAAAAAAAAGAAATAGCTGTATATGTTACGTATAGAAAAGGGTTAGTTTGTATGTTACAGATAAAGAAGAGATACGTACCTGTATAAGTTACAGAGAGAGAAGATGGGATAAAGAAGGGATAGGGATAGATGAGATAGTTGTGTATGTACCAGACAGAGAGAGTGGAGGGGACATCTGTTTATGTAACAGAGGGAGAGAAGAGATAGGTGTGTATGTTGCAGAGACTGTAAAGACACCTGTGTATAGAACAGAGAAGAAGAGGGAATAAATCTCTGTGTGTTGCAGAAATCAAAGAGAGAGAAGACATAGAAAAAAGGCTCCTATGTTGCCAATTTCTTCCAAACCCTGTAACTGGACAGCTCCTTAGATAGACAGCAGACCTTTCAATCCCTTTGCTTGATATGGAAGGCAAAGAACAGTTAATAAAACATCGTTTTTTCTCTAATAAAACAGACCACATGATGAAATCTACCACCGACTAATTTCTCTGCAAAACTGTCCCTGACATTCCTCATATCCCAGACTTCACTTCCATAAAATTAGAGGAAACTCCACAATCTACTGGGAGAAGAGGCACTGACAGTAAGGGCAGAGACACACATTAAGATTCTGGGAGATTAGTCGCCAGGCGACAAATCTCCTTTTCTTTGGTGCAACTAATCTCCCCAAACTGCCTTCCCGCCGGCTAGAATGTAAATTGCCAGTGGGATGGCACTCAGGTGCTTCGTTTTTCGAAGTTTCCCCGAATCTGAGTGTGCGTCTCTGCCCTAACACTGGCTGCACATGTAATAGACTGTCATAGACTGAGAGAGACAGCTGTGTATGGACAGAAAGAAACGAGGACTCATTTACAATGTTACATGCAGTGCACAAAGTGCAAAAGGGCTGCATTTGGCCATTTTTTTTGCACTTTGCTCACCGTGTGAGAAATTATTTTAACAGTTGCAGGCCTCTTCACTCCGTTTCAGAGACCTGTGGACTGAAATGCTGCCCTCACCAGGCACTGCTCAGTTTAAGAGAGGCTAGGGGATACATGTACACCCCCCCACCCTGTGCCTTGTACTTCATTCAGATGTGCAACATATGGAGTGAGTGAGAAGAGAGAGAGAGCAGTATATGTTACCAAAAGAAGGGAGAGAGAGCTGTGTATGTTAGAGGTAGAGGAGAGAGCTCTATGTTATAAAGAGAAGAGTTAGAGCTGTGTATGTTACAGGGAGAAGTGTAAGAGAGCTCTAGGTTATAGGGAGAGGAGAAAAAACAGGTTGCACCCTAAAGCATGGGTTAGAGGGGAGCCTGACATTTTGTTTTTGCTGCTGAGCCCAGACCATGAATTTACATTTCTGTCAGGGTGGTCTTGGACCATTCTCTGCCTCTTAAGGACGGAACTACATAGGAGATTTTCGATAATGTAAGATCAAAGTCAGATGTATTTGCACACTTAGAAAAAGAAAAAAAAACCTGACGTGTAAACTACATAAAAGATTTGCCATCTGGCACGAGATGACTTTGGGAAGGAAATGCTGCTAAACTTTCATCTGAACAGATAAAGTTGAAAAAACTTTTAATGAAACTGTCTGTCAGTTATAAATGTAGCACATTCGTGGTAGGGTCTGAGAAGTGTGTGAGTAGTGTGACTTGCTAACAAGTTTACCCTGGTAACCCTTAGGCTGTGAACAACTCCCTGCATTGTGTAGTGGCCCCTTTAAAGGGGTTGATCACCTTTAAATTAACTTTTAGTATGATGTAGAGTCAATTTGCAATTGGTTTCATTCTTTATTATTTGTGGGTGTTGAGTTATTTAGCCTTTTATTCAGCAGCTCTCCGGTTTGCAACATCAGTAGTCTTGTTGCTAGGGTTCAAATTATCCTAGCAACCATGCATTGATTTGGATAAGAGACTGGAATATGAATAGGAGAGGCCTAAGCAGAAAGATAAGTAATAAAAAGTAGCAATAACAATACATTTGTCGCCTTAAAGTGCATTTGTTTTTAGATGGGGTCCGTGATCCCCCTTTTAAAAACAGGAAAGAGTCACATTAAGGCAAATAATTTAAAAACTATAACAATAAACATAGTAAAAGTTAACTTAAAGGTGAACTCCCCTTTAAGCACCTTACTCTCAGACGGGTCCTGGGTTTCTCATGGTGCACAGATCAAGCAGCTTGGATATAGCAGTCCAGGAGTTACTTGTAACAAATAAACCTCTTTATTGAACAAGCAGATAAGCGTCTAGTGAATGCAATAGTGGTAGTTGGTACAAATTAACATCAATTCACAATTTTAACTATGCTGAACTTTAACTAACAGGCTTTGGAACTGCCCAAACCCAATCCTGTACCCACCTCCCCGCAAGATGGGATCCAGGAAGAGCCCTGAACACATGTGCTCTCCTTTTATCAAAAATTATACTGGCACCTACTGGGCAAACCTTGAACTGCAATGGACAAAGGAAAAGGGACATAGCTGTCTGGGTGAATCAAAGGATCACTTGGGTGTCCAAATAAAGGGGAAACTGCCTGAATAAAACATACCCAAACCTCAGGTCTCTACATAAATAGTGGAAAACAAGAAACCATTGGCTTTATTTGATCAGATATTACATTACAGCATAGATTTTGCAGCATACGACAACATTTACTACTGCATAACAAGATCCTGTGGGTCACACCAAAATCTCAAGTGTAGTACTGCACTTAGAATACTTAAAGCTGTCCTTACTACATAACAGACATATATATATATATTTATAAAATAATTTTTATATTCCCCATTCTTCCATAGTTCTGGGTATATCTATAACAGGAAACAAGGTTTCATCCATAATCTTACTAACTTCGAATTTCGAAGTGTTTTTTGGGCTACTTCGACCATCGAATGGGCTACTACGACCTTTGACTACGACTTCGAATCGAACTATTCGAACTAAAAATCGTTCGACCATTCGATAGTCGAAGTACTGTCTCTTTAAGAAAAAACTTCGACCCCCTAGTTCGCCATCTAAAAGCTACCGAACTCAATGTTAGCCTATGGGGAAGGTCCCCATAGGCTTGGCTAACTTTTTTTGATCGAAGGATAATCCTTCGATCGTTGGATTAAAATCCTTCGAATCGTTCGAATCGAAGGATTTTATCGTTCAATCGAAGGAATAATCCTTTGATTGTTCGATCGCACTATTTGCGCTAAAATCCTTCGACTTCGAAGTCGAAGGATTTTAATTCCCAGTCGAATATCGAGGGTTAATTAACCCTCGATATTCAAACCTTTGTGAATCGGCCCCCTAATTGTACTTCAGCTGTACTTCGTTGATCCGTATATTTGGTCCAGCACCACAGTTCGAGAAACTTTGATGTAGATTGATGTTTCCTTATGCACACTATTTGGGAAATATGTTCTTTCTGTCCAGAATCCAGATTGCTAAAGCATTTAATGACTTCTACATCTCACCACTCATTATGGTGGTTCCCCTGATGTCAACTTACTACTCTTACAACCCCAATGGCTGCTTGGCTTGTTAAAACTATGTTCTGCTACTTATATTCATGTATTTGCATGCACTTTATCCTTGTGGTTTCCAGTGATCCACCGTTCAACTTCAATCTCCCTGAATACAAGTCCAGCTGACTTTTGATGACTCCCCATTATGCCCATAGAATGCTTGTTATGCCCAGACAATGTCCACTGCTCCTTTGCCACTGGGGGTATAAATACACATGATTCCTGAAAAAATATAGGAATTGACAGGTCTGCGGCAATACAAAAACAGTTTTTTTGTAGAATGAATGAAAATGTATTTCTAAGCAACTCTTCATTTAAATTCTTTCCAGTGATTTTCCAATTATTTTAATGCTGCAACTTAAAATTGCAATTGCAATTGGAACCATATCTATGTAACTGTTAATATACATTTACTTCTGTTCTGACTTCTGAAACAAGAATCCCCCTAACGTGGTGGAGAAGGAGTTACTACTGCTACATTGTTTCAAGAGGCAAATCAGGAGACTAGAATGTGATAAACAAACACTGCACTCAATTCCAATTATATTGAATTATAATTAATATGTAGCTATATAAATAAAGGGGCAGATTCAATTCATTGAGAAAAAAATCATCACATGAAAAGTCAAAGATTAGATTAAATTGGAGATACAATTCAATTCAGAAAAAACACTGTTTATCACGTGAAAACTCTATTGGGGTCTGGCCACACAAGCAGATTCGGGGAGATTACTCGCCCCAGCGACAAATCTCCTCTTCTTCGGGGCGACAATCTCCCCGAACTGCCTTTCCCCTGCCCTCCACTGGGCTAAAATGAAAATTGCCTGGGGGAAGGTACACGCAGCACTTCGTTTTCCGAAAGTTGCCATACGAGGAAACTTCGGGCGACTTCGGAAAATTGCGTGCCGTGTGTGCCTTCCACCAGGCGATTTTCATTTTAGCCGGCAGTGGGCAGGCTGTTCGGGGAGATTGTCATCCTGAAGAAGAGGAGATTTGTCGATGGGGTGACTAATCTCTCCGAATCTGCTCTTGTGGCCAGACTCTTAAAGTCTATGGAACTGGAACCTACTTAATTATTAATTAATAAAACTATTTTTCTCCACAAATTGCATCTCATCCATGTGAGTTAACTTTTTCTCACTGAATCAAATCTGCCCTAAAATATAATAATATATAATACTAACCATTGAAAATATTAAATGTATTAAATTGCATTGCTTAACATTATATTTTCTTCCATTATGCAATGTGGAAGGATAGAACTGAGTTGAGAAGCCTCAGCAGATGCCTCCTGCATCAGTAAATTAAGCTTTTGCTATTCTGTCTGGCCAGTCCTCAGGTAGAAGGGCATGTTTGTGTGCCAAATTATTATTATTAATCATTCTCCAACATATATTTCAGAGATGACATATTATTCATTTCAGCCCCTGCCCTAGTAGTACATAAGTCCCTATCACATACACAAATTCTTGTGCAATTAACCTGGCTGTATGTTTTGGTTGTATGGGAGGAAACCCACACATCCAAATTCCTAGCAGATATTGCCCTCATGATAATAAACTGCTGAAAACAAAAAGAAAAAAAAGTGATTTACAAGACGATTACAGCTTTCCTTTTTCTAACTTTACATCTTGTTTTCCCACTAATTAAACCAGTAAGGCTAACATTTATATTCCATACAAAGACCTAGTACATTACAAATGAAATGCACCATAGGCCCATAGGCATAAAGCTGCTTTATTTTAATCAAACTTCATTTGTTTTTTGAGACAGTAGCTTCTCTTATAGCACAAGGAATTTACTGCTGCTTTTTCCCCACAGGACCGGTGAGCGACTTCCAGATCTACTAATAAAGAGTGATGCCGCGTTCCTTTGGCAACTGTTCAAGTGTGGGAGATTCTCTAAATCATGTGGAACCTTTTCATAACCTAAATAAATTGGAAGTCAACATGGGAAACAATTGCTATAGTTTTTGTGATATAAATCCTGAGGATTGTAACATGACACTGGATGAGTTGCTTTTTAAATATCTGGGTCCTCAACAGTCGAGCTACTTTACCCCAATATGTGTTATTTACCTGTTCATCTTTGCAGTTGGAGCTGTGGGAAATATACTGACTTGCATCGTGATTCTCAAACACAAGATTATGAGAACTCCTACTAATTACTACTTATTAAGCCTGGCCATTTCTGACTTGCTCGTTCTTCTTCTGGGAATGCCTCTGGAACTCTATGAACTTTGGAGCAACTATCCTTTTGTTTTGGGGGAAGGTGGCTGTTCATTTAAGACACTGCTCTTTGAGACAGTTTGCTTTGCCTCTATACTAAATGTAACTGCTCTGAGTGTGGAGAGGTACATTGCAGTTGTACATCCTCTTCGGGCCAAGTATGTGGTAACCAGAAACCATGCCAAGAGAGTCATCTTCACTGTGTGGGTCATATCTATTCTGTGCTCCATTCCCAATACAAGCCTTAATGGCATATTGCACCTACGTGTGTTGGGAATAGGTGTAGTGCCAGGATCTTCCACCTGCACTGTAGTGCGGCCCCGTTGGATATACAACCTTATAATCCAGATTACCACCATATTTTTTTTCTTTTTACCCATGGGCACCATCAGTGTCCTGTACCTTCTTATTGGCCTTCAACTTAAGAAAGAAAAAATGTTGCAAGTCTTAGAAACCAAATCTGGAAAGGAAGGAGACAGTTACCAAAATATTCGGCTGCAGCAGGAGAAGACCCGAAGGAGACAGGTGACAAAAATGCTATGTAAGTATGGAAATGACTAAAGGCCTAGAAATAGGTATATGTTTTTACATTGTGGCAAAATGGTTCAACTCTAGATAGTTGTGGTGGAGCCCTGTGCAAACAAGACTGTGCAGTGTCCAATAATTTATACATTGTAGGAGTTTATGATTCTTCAGCTTTTGTTGAAGTACAAGTTGTAGGAGCAATTATCACTCCACAGGTCGGACAACACAGGCAATCTTGCTCTACAGACCTGCTATACCGCTGCAGTCGTTCATTCCCATCTTTACTGTTGAACCAAGGCTGCAATAGAAACTGCTTACATTGTCTCAATTTGTCAAGAGTTATTTAGTATTCCCACAATCTTCCTAGTCTTCGTTTCTTCAACCTCTAAAAGACAGCTCTGGTCACTTAGTGCAATGTTGGCTGCTATTTTTCATGTGAAGCACCTAGTTTAATGTGTTTTGGAAAAGCTGGCTAGCAATATAAGGAGAGTAGCAAATTTTATGGGATTCTCTTACATATACAACAACATTAAAATGTCTATGTTGTTCATTATTACCCACTGGCTCCTAGTGTATATGTAACGTGACTAGAATGGCATCTGATATCCAGTGCCAACATATTTAAAAACTGAACTATGCTCCAGCAAAATGGGCGGGATTAAAAAAAAAAAACAACTCACTATTTTAAGATATAATTTAAATTTTTTTTTAGGTTACTAGTTAAAGATGATACTACACTCAAATGTACATGCTTTTCCATAAAGAAGTTTTAAACTAAATCGGATCAAATAAAACCTGACTCATTTCAGCCAGAGGTTATGTTATTCTCACATGAATGTAGAATTGAGACTTCCTTTTCAAAGCCAGCTGCAAATATGTGACAGTGAGAATAAATACAAGAGGAGGAAAAACACTCATATTCAGATTGGTGGTTTCTTATTACATATACCTGCCATATTATATGGAAACCAGAGAGCTACAATATAAGGCAGTGCAGTTTCGTATGCTATCCTTACATATTTTTGTCTGATTTGCTTTTGTTCCTCTATAATAAGACAGTACGGTATAAACTAAGAAAAGATACCTATTTGATGACCTTGATGATGGTGCAACCGTTCTACTGTTCTTGAAAGGTTTAAAAGTATTTTTAGTAGCCACAAGATATGGTGCTTTACATTATAGAAAGGCCACACATTCCAAGCATCCTGTATAATAAATCCCAAACCTTTATTATAAAAATATATTTTGCATCATGCTGTTAGCTTGCAACATCAGGGATATACTGCAAAGGGCACAGTACGGGTTGTAAGCCATCAAGTCAGCTAGACTAGAAGCTCTGTTAAGCTGATTCTTTGAATAAAAGCTTCTCTGTCTCTGCTATACATCAGCCATAACCTTGCCAATGTATTTTACTTCCGCTATAGATGAAGCCAAGAATATGTTAAAAATACGACTGCAATTCACACACATAGATCAGTTCAACGTTTGAAGAGAATATGCAGGAATACAATCACACAGGGTTTCTGTTTAAGGCTTTATTACACAACCACTCATACAGGAAAGGCCAATTTATGCTGGCTTATCACCAGGGGAGGTCCCTGCAGTTGTATTCCTTACTGTCCCATGAACTGGAACCTCTCTCTCTTTCTCAATAATAATTCTATTACACACCTCACATCTTTAACATAGCAACATTCTTACTGATAACCTCAAAAAGCCTATCAGTTGGTTCCAGTAATATTTAAATATTTAGCATTTAAATCATCTGACATAAATATACCCAATCTCAATGAATTATCAAATATTCTTATAACATAATGCAGAGATTTGACGGCATAACACCCACAGGCAAATTCAGGCAACTATTTCCCAACAAAATATTTGCACTACTAGTACATAGACTGTTGTAACAGATAAGGTAAATAATATAAACATCATCATGTTAGTTTAAAAATAAAATACAATCAATAAAGCCCAGTGACTTGGAGTTCAACTATTTCAATTTCAAAATATATAAATGTACAAAATTGGTATTCAGAATATCTTAGCTGACTGACTGAAATGGATCCACTGTATTAATATTTAGTTTAATTCTTATTTAGTTTAACTAATAGAATTTAACGTCACAAATTGCTCCACAGAAATTTGTAGCTATACAAATCTAAAATGGAGTTATACTATATGTAAACATGTGCATTTTCTCAGTAGGCAGATGAAATATAATCACAGTTAATGTAGTTTATCTATTTAGAGCAGGGGTCACAACCTCTTTTTACCCGTGAGCAACATTTAGATAAAAAGAGTAAGAAGGTAAAAACAGTTGGGGAGCAAAGAAAGCATATAAAAAGTTCCTGGTGGGGCAAAAATAGGGGTTGTCATTGTCCATTTTGGAACCTCTATATGGAATTGCAGTCTATACGAGGCTCTGTTTGGCAGTACCATGTAATTGGATGTAGGAAAAGAGTTACATGTGACTGACGTGTGCTGACCCTCTAGAGGGATCTGCACCACCAAGCAGGAATCATAGGAGAGGCAAGGAGGTATGTATGTATGTATAACTTTATTTGTAAAGCACTGTTAAGGAGCTGCAGTACTGTACAGTGCATAAAAGTACAATATATATATATATATATATATATATATATAAAAGTATACATGGGGGAGACAAATCACATAATAAATATATACAGAATCATAGAACAAAGAGTTTAAGTGCTATGTGGTAAGAGACAAAGTGGGAAGGAGGTCCCTGCCCCGTAGAGCTTAAAGTCTAAGTGGATGGGAGGCTTACATACAGGTACAAATTGGAGATAAAAAAGTGCACAAGGTAAGGCATAGTCAGTAGGGAAAGGACTGGGCTAATGTTCTAGTGGTCCAAAAGGTAAACTCGTAGTTTTTTCTTGAAGAGATTAAGAGAGCATTCCTTACAGAGGAATTCAGGGATGGAATGCCAGAGGTAAGGAGCAGCAAGATAAAAGGGTTTACGAGACAAGAGGTGGCAGTGGATGTGGATGGTGTGAAGAGCGGTGAAGACGACCAAGAACGTAAAGTGAGATAAGGTGCGGCAATTCACAATATTGAATCTGTTTGGCAGTACACCAGTTTTGTATACAACCAAAATTTGCCTCCAAACCAGGAATTCAAAAATAAGCACCTGCTTTGAGGCCACTGGGAGCAACATCCAAGGGGTCAGTGTGCAACATGTGGCTCACAAGCCACTGGTTTGGCACCACTGACCTAGAGACAGTGCATACAAATCACATTTCAGAGTGACAAATAGGATAGCTGACTTTATTGAAATCAACCTAAAATCTAGTGTATATAAAAAGAATACACAAGCAGGGCCACATTTCTATATAAGCCAGTGTCTAGAGAGGCAGCTTTAGGGGTGGCCCTTGGGAGCCTCAACATAAAATGGAAAGGCTTAACAAAAAATCCCTCTGCTCAGGCAATTGAAGCTAAATCAGGTGGCAAAGCTGAGGAGAAGGGGTGTACCCCAAGGGAAGGGACGAGCTGCTGGAGCACCAGAGATGAATACAGTTCTGTACGTTAGCATAGCTGCACAGAGACTTATAATTGAATACTTAATTTCAGAATCATCACAAATTGCCATGCACAGATATGCAAAGACAAAATTCAAAAATGTGTGCACATTATTCCATACAATGAAAATCTAATACAAATGCTCAGCATGAGAGCAAATGCTCCAATCAGTCTCAAATTGTGTGTTTATGTATAAATATATATAAAACATTTTTTTACACATAGAAAATAACTTGTCATCTATAAAATCATTTTATTCACATTTTCCAAGGATTTTATGCTATTGGTAGGAGAGGCATGCTGGGAACTACAGTTCAGCAATAGTGGATGGGCTACAGATTTAACATTCTGATCTGTCCAACCTTGTTAAAGGAACAGTATCACCAAACAATGAAAGTGTTTAAAGGGATGACAATATAATGTACTTTTGCTGCTCTGGTAAAATGTGTTTGCTTCAGAAACTCTACTATAGTTTACATAAACAAGCTGCTGTGTAGCCATGGGAGAAGCCATTCAAGCACATGATATACAGTAGATTACATTAGTTCTGAAGAATCCCATTGTAAACTACATAGTTTACCTTTTATCTGCTGTGTATCCTGTGCTTTTCTCCTTTTTCAGCTTTCATTGGCTGCCCCCATGGCTACACAGCAGCTTGTTTATATAAACTATAGTAGAGTTTCTGAAGAAAACACACCAGTTTTACCAGTACAGGGAAACATTACAATATATTGTCATTCTTTTAAAACACTTTAATTTTTTGGTGTTACTGTTCCTTTAATGTGCTTCATATGTTGTGTGACAAAGGTTCATGTTCCATAGTTCATGCAGAACAGAACAGTACAGTATACAAGTGCCCATTATAGAGCCTTATCTTAACTAATTAATAATGATCGATAGTGTGCTTTAAAAATGAGGACATCAATCTGCTTAAGAAAATATAACCTTCTTGGAATGATCGTTCCTAATTGCTAGGATACCATCTGTATGGCTGATACTTATGTATAATCAACTGACATCTGCTGGACAGAAAAGGCAGTGGTTTATTTGATATATTGCATAGGATCAGAGGCATAACTATAAAGGTAAACTGCGGTCGCTGGGGATTGCGGGGTTGGCTTACTCTATAGCAGGGCTGTCCAAATGGCGGCCTGTCCTATGCTACCTGTGTGTGCCATACTCTGCTTGCCCTACTCTACCTGTGTGTGCCATTCTCTGCCCTACTCTACTTGTGTGTGCCATACTCTGCCTGCCCTACTCTACCTGGGCGTGCCATACTCTGACTGCCCTACTATGCCTGTGTGTGCCATACTCTGGTTCTTGTGATAACATGGGTGTGGTTTAAAGTGGGTGTGTTTAAAAAATTGGGAGTGGTCAAATTAGGCTTCCATTATTGGCCCTCTGCCGTGTCGCCCATAAAAATTCCATCCCTTAGTACTACAAAAGTTGGACAGAACTGTTCTTTTGCATTAAAATCTGACGCTCTTCTTCTTTAAATAGTTGCATGAGCATTCAGCTGGGGAGAGGTTGCAGATGGTGGCAGCTATGTGTGCTGGGCTCTTCTGAAGATTTTTATGGCAGGGGCCCAACATGCACTGCATAGGATATTTATAACATAGGTGGGATATGTTTTTAATGTGCAATGTAAAGAGAAAACCAATAATTTTTTACTTAGCACTCTATTACTTGTGCTGACAAGCCCTAAGTTAGCACAAGTAAGCGCAAATGAGTGTGAAATCAAAATTAAACTATAAAAATGTCTTGAATATGCCTTATGCTATTGCCATGGACTAGAATTATTATGTTATAAATAAACATTAGACTAATAATGCAAATCACCTGCCAAGGAAAAGTCATTATTTAAACCAGAGTACAAAAGTGCGTTGTATATAAAATTAATGTTATGCCAAAAAATGTTTTCTCACCTTTTATTAAAATGTCAAATGTTGGGTGTCCCATAATTGATTTGAATATCTTGGTTGGGGAGCAGGGAATTTCTGGTTTGAGAGCAGTTTCATTTATAAACCCTTTCTTACATTTCACAGTGCTCTTCAGTTTTCATTCCTTTTGAGCTGTGTGCACTTGGAATAATCCTGGGACCAAATTCCAAATTGCAAGGCAGACAACAATGAACAAATGTAGTGCAGAATCTGTTTATGTTGCAATTGCCATCTTAAATAATGCCCATTGATCCTGTGTCTAGATACAGCAGAGCCCACGGGTGAGGGGGCCAGACCACTTGGTCTCCTGTATATTAGTCCTCCCTCCACAGCATCTCTCCTATCTTAAACTTAGAGATGCAGCGCAATCAGGTAGCAAGTGGGCCAGGAGGAAATGTTCAAGCCGGCGCCTCAAGATATTTTCTGCAGGGAAGGGGCCTGGCACTTGCTAGTTACACTACTGAGCTGAATGGGAAACTAAAGATCAGTGCTAAAGAAAGGTTGTAGGTATTTGCATGGCAGGAATCTAATTTCCTTGCAAGTAAATTTACACAGAAATGCTCTGGATCAAGCCACTTCCAAAGGAAACCAAATAGGATAAACCGTTTGTTCACAGCTAGTATCGCCTTCTCTTGTGCTACTAGAATTGTTTACATACAACATACATGAGGTCTAAAATTTGATTTGGTTAAACCATTATTTTGGGCAAACGCAAGACCAGTGTTCCTTATCATGTTCTGGTTTGACTGATCACCCTGTGCAACTCGACTGGGGTCATCAGTCTAAGGGGCAAATTTACTAAAGGGTAAAGTGGCTAATGCTAGTGTCAATTCGCTAGCATTACTGCCCACAGGGACATCGCCAATTCAATAATGGGTGCAGGCGCCAATTCGCTAGCGAAAGAGACAGGCACTAGCGGTCATTTGCACTCTTTCGGCAGGCAACAATTCGCGCTGGCGAATGGGCCGCAAATCAACTAAAATGCGGACTTTACTGAACGCTATCCTCTTTTGCCAGATTTGCCTTCGACAGCCCCGGGCCCCCAGTCCGACTCTGACTCCTCATGTTAGTGAATTGGTATTGTCTGAGCGAATTGGCGTCTGGTGCCGTGTTGCGCTGGGTGCGAAGTGGACGCTGGTGAATTTTTGCCGGATAGTAATTCTGCCCCTAAATGTCTTCATTATAAAACAATTGTGGTATGATAGCAGCAACGACTGATCATCCAAACCAATATGAATTCATTAGAAATATCAAATGATTTATAGGTATTTGCAAATGTAACTGCTGTTTAATGTGGCACAAGTATATAAATAAACCTAATATGATTGTTTTGCCTCAAATAAGGATCTATTATATCTTAGTTAGGATCAAGTACAAGGAACTATTTAATTATTACAGAAATAATTTGTTTAAATTAGAGTCGACGGGAGATGACCTTCTCATAATTCTGAGCTTTCTGAATTATGGGCTTCTGGATAAGGGATCCTATACCTGTACTTGTTATACTTTTTTGTTCTTTGATTCTGCCTGTTAATAAAAAACATTATTTCAGAATCAGAATTGCAGAAAATATAATAAGCTAGAAAGTACTTTCAAAAGCAATTACATTTACAATTCTTAAATATTTCTATGTACATTTTGATTTATATGGTCATATATTATTTATCATACATACTTTACATATATTAAGAATCTGATTAAATAACTGGGGCATTGTGAAAAATTATTTATTTCACACTGCCTGTCAGTATTAACTGCTTAGAAAGAAATACATACTACTCAGAATACTGAATGCACTTGCCATTGGATGCCCTTTATTTTTCAGATTACAGGCTTGTGACAGCATTCTTTTTCCTTAATAGTAAGTTGTCAAATATTGGTACCATTTGACATCTAGGAAGATGTTCTGTGAATTCTATTGAGCTTCTCTAGAAAGGTAATCGGATGAACGCGGTAATGGAATTCAGTCACTTCTGTGCTCTTCTCCAAACACCATTTAGACTTCACACAGAACTATAACCTTGCCTGTTGCATGTACAGTACATTGTATCCAGATTAAGTGCTTATTATCTGATGAACTGATGTCTGGGCCATGCAATATTACTGCAATACATATACTAAAAGGAGACAGCTGCAAAAGGACAATAAAAGGGGAGGATAAAAACATGTCACTCTTTTATTAGACTTTATGCTGGAGAATGGAGCATGGTCAGTGAATCGGAAGTTCAGTACAAAGCATTATTGGCAGGAATGAGTTTAAGAACATTATTTTTAGGGACCATAAGAGTGATACAATCAATGGGATCCAAATAAATCCAACGTCAAAAGACATCAGAAATCGTTGAAAGGCAATTATTTATGCAACAGTTCACATAGACACAATCCAAGATATTTCATATTGTATATTCGCAAATTATATGGCTGAGAGCAAATTACTGATTTTCATAAGCAGTCAATTTAGGCTGATGATGTTTTCTTCAGTTATGATAAGGGAGCCACATACCTTCCATAGTAGTGTTTCTCCATTTAAAGATTACAACTTCTAAAATTGTTCAGCATATTGTCAGGCGTTAAATCATTATGTAAATCAAAATGTAGGGGCATTAGCCAACTGATGCAAGAGAATACTGCCTGCTCTGTTTATACTATTCTTGGTTTTAAATAATCACAGCTGAAACACATTTCTAGCTCTGAATTCAACAGCCTTGTATACGTGCCCCTGTTAAGTATAATGACTGGGTTCTGTGGGGAAACCAATATTGCTCAATAATCCAACCATCTTCCAAAAAAAAAATTGCAGAAGACTGATCTAGCCATTTTTTGTTAATTAATGCAATTTAATTATTTTTTTAATTAAATAATTCTAGCAGTGGATTTATTTCAGAATTATGTAGTTGGGTTGTAAATCAATTCAATAAACGTCTATCTATGGAACTTCAAAAATCTTGAAACAGAAAAATCATACAAGAATACTAAAGAGAAAAAATATGTGAGAAATGGTACTCAATATTTTGCAAGTGACAAGGAACTAGAAAGTTCCTTGCATTTTACTAATTTGCCCCTACTAAACTTGTGTATGGCTTTAAAATAGCACATATATGATCATACATGTTCATGCTTTATTTATTATGACATTACAGGCCACTGCTCACAGATTCTCATTCTTCTGATTTAAACTGATCTCTTTCTAAATAATGCCAATATATAACTTTCATAATTTTCATTTGGGGTACTGTCTGTGCATGGCTGAAGCAGTTACAGCATATAAACTTCAGAGATTTCTTGTATTTTTTCAGGAGGTCAGGGTATAAAAGGCTGAAAACATATGAGAATTTTATTTTCAGGGTCCAGAATTTAATGTGTCCTGTGTATAACTTTATTAAGGTCAAAGGTGCAATATATGTGAGGGTGATGAGTGGGATGAACAAACCTACAGGGGCAGAGTTATCAAGGGTCGAATTTCGAAGTAGAAAAAGCTTCGAAATTCGACCATCGAATTGCAATACATCGACTTCAAATATCGAAGTCGAAGTTTTTTTACATCAAATTTGGCCATTTGCGGTCAAATCGAACGATTCGAAGGATTTCATCCATCGATCGAACGATTTTTCTTCGACTTCAAAAAACTTAGAAAAATGCTCTAGAAGGTCCCCATAGGCTAACATAGCACTTCGGCAGGTTTAATTTGGCGAAGTTTTGAAATTGAAGGTTTTTTAAAGAGACAGTACTTCGATTATCGAATGGTCGAATATTTGAACTATTTTACTTCAATCGAAGTCAGAGTCATAGTATCCTATTCGATGGTCAAAGTATCCAAAAAATTATTATTATTATTATTTATTATTTTGAATAGAATTCAATTCGACCCTTGATAAATCTGCCCCACAGTGTCAAATACAAATGTGTGAATAAGAGGTGAGTAAAAGGTGTGTATACATTTATGGTGTTATTTATCTCAACATTTTCTTCTACAAATTCCGATCAAATCTGCTTGGGTTTTTTACCCTATTTTTACTCATTTTTAACCCGAAAACTCAGATTTCTTATGCTTTTTTGCCTGAAAACTTCGGGGTATTGCACGAAAACCATCGCACAATAAAAAAATCATTGGGACTTCTCCCATTGACTTATATGCAACCTCGACAGGTCTGAAAAACGTTTGCATTAAGTAAATAACCCCCGTAATGTACAAGAATGAATGAATTGTTTTCTTTTTCTTTTCAGTATACAGAACCATACGCACATTTCATTGTACTGTAGCTGTTGTCGTGGCTTTTTCCATTAGTGGTGGGATTTTCGACTTTGCTAATAATAATCATTCATAATAACACAATCATTCATATTAGGCTTAGTACCAAGTATCTATATTTTTGTGCAATCACAGCTTTAATAAATGTTTTAACAAGTGAAACCTTATAATTTTTTTTAAGAGTTTAATTTTTGTTAGTGACCAAATAGCAGGTGCATGTCACAGAAACTGCAACTTTTTTTTAAACCTGTCAATGGATCCCATCGATTATAATGTAAGGTCACTAATTGCTTAAATGGCAGTATACCCCTTTGTTCAGTGGATAGGGCTTATGCTGAGTATAGTTTTGGCCTATTGCTTTAATTACAGTAAAATGTATACTTTGTTATTCTTGAGCTAAACAGGGCACACATAGGTAACTTGAAGCTACTCCATGTTTGATAATTACATTACTAGAGCTCAGATAGTGTCTCTGCATAATGGGCTTTTGCTTATCTGCGCACTAATAATCTAATATTTTATTGACCTCCTAAGATTTTCTTGATGAAAACGAAAGGCAAAATGTATGTTCTGCACAAGCTCTATTCGTTGCACTCATGTTAAGCAAGGGAGTGTTCTTCCCCTAAATACAGTCATGTCTTAAGTATGCGCAAAAGTTTTGAGAGCTGAGCAGAGCATGGACAGCTTCAGGGCAGGCGGGTGAGTGGGAGTCCTGCTTATGGTTTATAGGTTTCTAAACTGCAGTTTCTATGGAATATCCTATAGTAAGTCACCACTTAACAGGATTAACCTTTTGCGTAATCTTAAATTTTATGCTCTATTATTATGCTATACAGCTTTTTATTGTAACATAAATTTTCCTAAGGAAAAAGTAACCTTAGTTTGCAACATTTTAGCAGACCTTGCTCTGCAATGACTACAGAACTAAATCAGATATACAGGATCACTCATTTAGAATTTATGTAAGGTCCACAGGTCTTACTAGTTTGGCTTTTAGGAGCAAGAGAAAAGTTACACAAAAGAAGTCATTGTAACAAGTACCTTCTACCACTTGGTAACACATGAATTTCTGGAATTTGATGTAAATCTCCATGTATCAGCAGGAAGCTAATCTAAATAGCCAAGTGTAGTGGGATAGTCATGTGAAACCCCCTACACAACAAAGAAAAAAAAAACTATCTGCACATATGAATGGTTTATAAAGAAATTTAGGCAGGTTTACAAAAAGTACAAAGTAAATGAGCCATTAATGCTTATCTCTCAAGACAGGTTTCCAAGATCCCTTCTAAATATTTGGAACTTTATCCACCCAACTATTTTTCACGGTTGTTTAGCAACTGCTTAATATATTCATTTTGTATAAAGGATAGGCCTTGATTTTAAGTAAATAACTTAGGCCTATGCTATGCATGAGGGCACAAAACAATATGAAATAATGTTCTGAAGACAAATGACAGTTTTCCATAATAATAAGTTCCAGATTATAAAAGCATCCTGGTGGACATATCAAGGCTGCAAATATGGCATAATCATATCAGCAGTAGTGAAATTGAAGGGAGGAGCATAGCAGGCAAAGCAACATAGACAAACTACCACTATGGCCCAACATAGAAGGGCTAACACCATAGAAGGACTAGACTCAGGACTAGACTCAGCAGTCTATCGACATCTCAAGCAAAAGGGACACTCTTTTGAGGAAAACAATGTGCACTTTTTGGATAGAGGACAGATGGTTTGAAAGAGGTGTGAAAGAGGCCATTTATGCCAAAGTGGAGAACCCATCTCTGAAAAGAGAAGGGGGCCTGCCACACCGCTTGTCATCAACCTACAATGCCACTTTGACATCCTTACCCTGGTGGGTTCACAACAATTCACACTTCCAGTCATGGACATTGAAAGATTAACACCTGCCTCAATGAAAATCATGGTATCATTGTAACTGGATAACACTTTCACATATCTGTGAGTTTAATGTCCAGTTGCCTTTGACTTAATACTACTATATACTACTTACTACTACTAGATACTGTTTCAAGTAGCCTATCTATAAAATACACTAATATTGGTTGTAGTTCAGTGTTCTTGTTGGCAGCACTGATACTTGTACTCTAATGTGTGCAGATACTTTTGTCTTAAAATGTGTCTACATATATTCGGCCATATAGAATCTTGGTAGCAAGATTTGACCCTACCCTAGATTAGATTTATTGGATTATTCTCTTTTTGAATAGGTAGAAATACTATCTGCAAAATTCTATTTCTCCACACATTCTTGTATATACTGAGTAGTAGGCTTCGCCATGTTCTTCGCTTTGAACCATCTCTGGTTATTTCCAAACAGTCCCTGGATGCAATCAATTATTGGATGCAAGCATTATATGTAAGCAATGTGTTTTTTTATGGGTGATCACAGGCAAACAAGCCTAAATTTACCATGCACAAGTAGCAGCTGGAGTGGTGTAAAGATCCCAATTTACCCAATGTTGGTAGAATACTACCTGCCAGAATATGTAATGACAGTAATTTGGTGGAGGTGGAATTATGTAATTTGGTGGAGGCGGAATAATGGTCTAAACCCGTTTTACGTGGTTTGGGCTAGTGCCCTGGTTCCATTGAAAGCTAATTGTAAGACTACAATGTACAATGACATGCTTAACAATTCCATGCTTCCTACTTCATGGCAACAGTTTGGGGAAAGCCCTTTCCCTTTTCAGGACAGAACAATGCCACTATGCATGAAACAAGGATCTGTACAGAGCATGTTAGCGCTTTACAGATCTTATACTGTATATCATTCACATTAGCCTCTGCCACAGTGGAGCTTCCTAACATATTCACAAACAAAACCTTTTTATTAGAAGCCAATAAACCTACAGTACCTGTATGTTTTTGGAGTATGGGAACAAACTGAAACCCACACAGATATAGGTACGACATACAAATTCTGTGCAGATAGTTTGATTGGAATCAAAGTCAGTGCTGCAGGGCCAAACTGCCACTGTTTATTTCATTATCAGGTTATTTTCATACCATGAGTCACATGAACCATAGGTCATATATACAATATATTATGTGATTCAGATTTCAGTTTTTTACACCACCATGGAAACTTGAAGCATGTATAGAATGCTTAATAAAAAAAGTAGAAAAGCCATGGCAACAGCACTTTTAATTTATTAAATGTGACAACACAATAACAGAAACATGTTTCACTGATTTAATTTGGATCATCTACTGTATATGTATTTGATTAATTGTATATGCCTAATTATCAATGCAAGATTTTTTTTAGATTGTTTTAATTTATAGTATATTTTTAAATTAAGCTATCCAGGCAACGGTCTCCAAGCACAGAGCTATTGCGCGACACTGAACCGCAATTCAATGTAAAAGCAAGTAGTTGTTAGAGCCATATTTTCAGGATAATGTCCATATATTGCCCCTTTAATGTCAGAAAAGGGGGCAGAGAGTAGGCATGTCCAGTGAGGAAAATCCTGAAGCATCACCAAAAGCCTCTTAGCATTCTATCGATCGTGCAGTATGCAAACAAAGCATTATGTTAATTTGTCACCGAGGTCTGCCTGTCGCCACTCAGCATTTTGTCCAGGTCTAAAACCCGGAGAGATAGTTTTGAACTGGACAGCCCAAAGCAAAACTGGGCTGTCTGGTTCAAAACTAGAGAGATGGCAACCCTAACTCCATGTCCCAGGGGTCTAATTGCTTGTAGAAACAATACAATGCATTTATATAAATTGACATTTATATTTCAGTAACAGTAAATATTTCTGAGCTATTTTCTTGCTATACAGTCAGTGGCGTAACTAGATATTACTGGGCCCCAAAGCAAATTATTTTTCAGGCCCCCAAAATGATAAGAGGTTGACTAGTTTTACCAATATTTATTGAAACGGTATATAAATTATGGCCTCATGGGGCCCTAATTTCCTCCTGAGCCCCCTGCAGCAGCAGGGTCTGCTTCCTCTATAGTTACGCCCCTGTATACAGTGCAATCGGTATAATCAGTTTATATATTCCTACTTCCTTTAAAGGGGATGTATAGGCAAAAAAAATAAAATCCCACTTTTAGTTTATTTAATTAAAAAGAAATCTACTCCAATATACTTTGATTAAAAAATATCTACCAATTTTTTAAATAAACCTGACTTCGTTTTACTTGCTCTGACAGTGGAGGATCAGAGGAGAATAGGAAACTTCAGACGGTCCCTAACTGCTCTGCAGGGAAACGATCATACTTTCAAGCGACAGCTTTGTTTGTTTACCTATAAAGCTGTGTAGAGATTTGAATCCACAGACCCAGTGTTATCTGCATATTCTGATTATTAGTCAGTCTTGCTGTATCGGCTTCTGCCAGATATTATTTGACTTGTACTGTTTTGATAATTTATGACAATCCCTAAGTTTAACCTCCCAACAGCAGCCCAGATCACACTGAGCATGTGTGTAGTCTTGATCTTCCAAAGATGTTTAACAAAGTTACAAGATGACAGCAACCTGCGGCCAACTTTGAAAACATAAATCATTTGTTTAATTAGGTTTCTGGTGCTGTAAGTTCATGTTTATGTTAAGTATACAAATACAGCATTTCTAGCATTATTCTATTTTAGTTCCCCTTTAAATGAGACCACACCTTGATTGTAGGAACTTATCCCAGTCTATCCATCAGAATGCCATCTGTTTTTCTAATTTCTTAAGAATTGGGTGCTGAATTGCTATGAGTTTGACTTTTACACTAAGTCACATTAAATTTTAGCTAGGTATGTCATAACAAACCTGTAGGAAATAAACACTAATCTAATGAATCCTAAGCACTGCACTGTTTACGTAGCAGCCCGGCTTATAAAACCAGCCTATAAATATCAGTAAGCAAAGTGATTGTCTTTTTCAGACTGACTACTATAAGGGAAGCTGTGTCATTGTCACTGAGTGATGGCAACTTATCTGGACTTATAGACCCTGCAATTCATCCAGGTGATGTTTGTATCTTGCTGCCTGAAGCTCTGGCCTCTCTCACAATGACAGCACATGGCTGTACTCCTCTTTTATCTGTGGAATTTTTTGTCAGATTTTGCCCTTATTAGGAAGTCATCCTCAGCCTCTTGGTTCTGGGAGAAATATCCCAGCTGGATGAACTGATGAGAGGACATTCATGAATCTTGCACATATTAACACCTTGAGCACTGTCAGAGATTTAATTTGATCATCATCATTTATTTATGAAGCGCCAACATGCTTTCAACAATTAAATAACGTGTGTGCCGGCACAGAGAAAAATAGTTCCATACTGGTCATGAACTGGTGATGATGATTTTTATGCAGAATTTCAAACAGAACAAGGAAATTAAATCCTCTTAACTCTTCTAACTCAATTGGCTTTTGGTAGAGAGCCCAGAACAGCTCAGGTGCAAATAAAATGCTTTGTAACAATTTTGAGATAAGCAAATAAGTAATTGTAACAATTTAGATAAGGAGGTCCCTTAGGAAAAGTTAGACTTACAGCTTAAAGGGCAATTCACCTTCATTAGCAAAACTGTAATAACTGAAAAAAATATGTTCAAACTTTCATAACCTGCCAAATTTTGTAAAATGAACATAATTAGGGGATGTGACCACAAAAATGGGCGTGTGCAACAAAAATTTGCCGCGCTAAATGCAGCAAATTTCTTTTGTCCCTCTTTTTTCCCCCAAAATGTTGGTAGGTATGTGTTTGTGTGTGCTGTGAATTGTAGGATCCCAGGGGTTATTCCTTAGTTGATAAAATTGCAATTTTATATTTCGAATTACTCAATAGCACATACTACTAAAAAGTATATTTTTTAAGGAAATGGATTATTTGCACAAAGCAGGGTTTTATATAGGAGCTTTTTTATGCAATATAGTTTTATAGAGATCGACTGTTCGGCGGAATAGTTTTCATTTAGGAACAGTAACACCAACAAATGTACAGATGCTCTGCACTGATACAGCTGGTGTGTTTGCTTCAGAAACTCTACTATAATTTATATAAACAAGCTGCTGTGGAGCCATGAGGGCAGCCAATCAACACTGAAAAAGCAGAAAAGGCACAGGATATAAACCAGATAACAGATAAGCTCTGTAGCATGCAACAGGATCCTTCAGAACTTTTCTGTTATCTACTGTGTATCCTGACTGGCTTTTCCTGACTTTTGCTGTATTTGCATAGTCAGCTTGTATGTTCCGATATTCTTGACCCTGTTAGCCCCGCCCGCCTAATCACATTCTGCAATCAGATCACACTCCTATACGAAATGATACTTGCAGAAAACATTGGTGTTCAGTGGTTGCCTGCATTTTACGATGCAGCAATATCTACACTACTATACTCATGTGAGTGTTAACATTTTATTGAGCAGAGTAGAGATTGATGACATGACAGGGTCAGGGGAAGAAAATGTTTCGCGCAGGCACAATATGCAAGAGTCGCAGGGGGAAGTGACATCAGCGGTTTGAAAATGGAAACAGCAATCTATCAAATAGACAGATTACTTTGAAGACAAGTAACTCAAGTAAGAAAACACATACAGATGACCTAGTATAGAGGTTCGGGAGGCACAAATGTGATAAAACTGTTGAAGCTTTTTTTCATTTAAAACCTTTCCTTCTCCTTTAAAACACTTTCATTTTTGGTGTTACTGTTCCTTTAATATTTTATTTACAGCTATTGCATTCACTGGTGTAACAAGATGTTACTGGGCCCTGAACATATCCAGAGATTGCCCTGTTTTTACCATTAAATGTTGAAATTGTTTATTATTTGGGTCTCATAATGCCATAGTTACGCCCGATTGCATTATATCATTGGGTGGACAATGTAGTGGCTACTAAAAAATAAATGAACTGCCAAAATCCTTAGAAAACGGTAACAATTGCTTCAGTGGTTTCAGAGATTATAGAACGCTGCATAATAGAATTGTACTGTTCTAACTACAATATCTTGGAGTCGGCTTTGTAAATCAAAATTTACTTAATTGCTACAAATTGCTTAAATAGCATGTAAACATCAAACCTGCTGGCATTCTTCTGGATATTGGTGTATATGTGTATATGTGTATGTGTATATGTATATTCTTGTTGTTACTGGTCCTTATAGAATTATGAATGGCTGCAAGGGAAAATAAACTGCATGTCAGTTAAGTTTGTAGCATTGTGCATCAATGAAAACTGGATGTTCACAATTATTTTCTTTTCACTGCAGTTATCTTAGTGGTGGTATTTGGGATCTGCTGGGCACCCTTTCACACGGAACGGCTCATGTGGAGTTTCATAAATGACTGGACAGAAGCGATGCATCAAATATTTAGCTTTGTCCATGTGATCTCTGGGGTGTTATTCTACCTGAGTTCTGCGGTTAACCCCATCCTGTACAACCTACTGTCCACGCGATTCCGGGAGATGTTTAAGGAGGTCATGTGCCATGGGAGGACAAAGAGGCTGGGTTCCAGGAGGTCTTCCCCAAGTGTCACACGTGGAACCACACGCAGCACAGTGTGTGAGAATATTCCTGGAAATGGATTACGATTCTCTGATGTTGATGAGTTTGTTGTATATTTAGAGTGTGATAATGTGGCAAAAAGTTAGTCATTTTTCTATATCAACTAAAACTACCTTAAAGCTGGCCATAGATGCAAAGATCCCATCGTTCGATTCCTCGAACGATCGGACTTCCCCATCTCTTGACCTGCCACTAACCATTCAGATCAAATAAAGTAGAAAAGAACAGATCAGCCGATGTTCTGCCCCTACAGCAATCGTATGTCCGACAAAGCTGGTGACAGTCTCCCTCTGAAAATCGTACGATCGGCAATAAATGCAGAGATATTATCAGCAGCCGACAGAGATCTTTTAACCTGTCCAATTGACCAAACGACCGATCTTCGTGGGATGAAAAATGCCGGGACTCTCCGCACACAGTCCGAAAATTGTACGAATCGAGGATTCGTACGATCGGATCTTTGCGTCTATGGCCAGCTTACATCATGCAAACACATCTGCCAAACTGTAAGTCATTGCACACCTGTTTCATACATCTTTTTTTTCCTTTCCCCCACCTCTGATGACTGCTCTGGACATGAGAAAAACACACTATATATAGCTACAGGGGAAGGCTAATGACCAACGGCCACATGAGTTAAAGGCAGATACACTTATTTCCTAAACTGCCATATACATTATTTCTGAAGAATAATCTCACTGTCATGTCCACTAAAGATCACAAAGCGTGTCTGATTTTTGAGGTACTTTATAGCCATGAAGAAAAAGGAAAGGCTAAAGTTTACCGGGAATGATAACCAGCCTAGGCCTGCACAGTCCTGCATATTTTCAGTCAAAATTATTTTTTCATCCCTATAGTTTTTGCACTTTTTTTTTATGCAAGACAGAACTTTATTTGCTTTAGTAGCCACATATTGACACTGCCCAGAATTAGACAACGTGTTATCTACAAAAGCCCCTAGATCCTTCTCAGTTAAGGAAACTCCCAACACAGTGCCTTTAGTGTTTAGCATGTATTTATATTATTTTTGCCAAATGCATAACCTTACATTTATCAACTTTGAACCTCATTTTCCAGTTTGCTGCCCAGTTTCCCAACTTAGACAAATCACTCTGCAAAGTGGCAGCATCCTGCATGGAACCTATAGTTCTGCACAATTTAGTATCATCTGCAAAAATAGAAACAGTACCTTCTATGCCCACCTCCAGGTCATTAATAAACAAGTTGAAAAGCAAATGACCAAAGTACAGAGCCCTGCGGTACTCCACTAACAACACTGGTCCAATAAGAAAGTGTTCCATTTACCACCACTTTTTGTAATCTATCTTTTAGCCAGTTCTCTATCCAGGTACCAATATTATACTGCAGGCCAACATTTCATAATTTAACCAGTAACCTTCTGTGTGGCACTGTATCAAATGTGTTAGCAAATTCTAAGTAGATCACATCCACTGCCATCCCATAATCAATCGAGGCTCCTGCTCACCTTCTCATAAAAGAAATTAAATTAGTCTGGCAAGATCTATTACGCATAAAACCATGCTGGTACAAACTCATAGTATTATGATTTGCAATGAAGTCAAGTATCTTATCCCTTAATACCCCTTCGAAAAGCTTTCCAACCGCTGATGTCAGACTATCCAGCCTACAGTTTTGAGGCTGAGAACGGGATCCCATTTTGAATAGTTGCACCGCATTAGAAATGACCAATATTTATAATAACATAACAAAAATTACATAAGTGTTATCCAAGGTAGCAAGCATTCGAGAGAATATCAGAAATGTCAGATTTCCCATGCCACCTTTGTTTATACCCCAAACAGTGTTGGAGTATTGACTCAAAGAAGAAGAAATAACTGGATGGCATTTAGAGCTCTGGGTCTGAATTGCAGGTATAAGTGATCTGGATATCACCTGCATACAAATTATATTTAAAGCTTAATGAACGGACAGTGTAAAGGGTCCTCTAACAGAGGGACAAGTACAAAACTGGGGATGGCACTCGGTTTCTGAAGTCATCTGAAGTTTCCTCGTGAGGCAACTTGAGGTGACTTCGGAAAACTAAGCACTCTGAGAGCCGAAGAAGAATCGATTTTTCGCTGGGTGACTAATCTCCCACAGTAGCTTTGTGTGCCTCTGCCCTAAAGAGAAGCATTTGTTAGAGAAGATGCTACAGCATGATTAGGGCATTGCAGGGATAAACCCAGACTGAAAAGGCCAAAAGACACTTCTCTATTAATATCCACCTGAATTTATCTTTTTTGTTGGACAACGTTAATCATTCCCTTCTAGTTAAATTTAACATTCCCTCCATTTCTGTGAATCTGTCATCAAGCTGTATCATCTTCTCTAACAAATGCTTTTCTTGATGTGTGTGTGGATGTACTTAAAAGTTTTGCACTTGTCCCTCTGTTAGAGGACCCTTTACACTGTGTCCATTCATTAAGTTTTAAATATAATTTGTATGCAGATGATATCCAGATCACATATACCTGGAATTCAGACCCAGAGCTCTGAATGTCATCTAGTTATCTCTTCTTCTTTGAGTCAATGCCACCTTAAGATGTGGCACTTAATTTTAGTTTAGTAACTGTATATACATTATTTATTGAACTGTTCCACCCCTACAATGCAAGCACTGTGCAGAGCCACATTTTCTGTATAGGCAGCTGTTGCTTTAGCATTCAGTGGTATATTCAGTCTATATAAAAAATAATATTGTAGCCTGCCAGTGGACACCTAGAACAAAAATCCAATGGCAGAGTTGAAGGGTGGGAGTGGGGTGTTCTTCTCCTGCTGGTTCAGTAATGCACAGTACTTGTTTTTAAAACCACACCACACACTAAAACACTCCTGGTGCAATGTGTAAAGTAGCACTATAAAAATAAAGATATACATATACCCATACAGTATATACATATTTCTCTTTAAAAATTATTAAGTAATTTGTTCTTTAAATGTAATAATTATTTGAAGGGCAATTCAGTTAATGCATTTTGTTATTAAAAGAAGATTTAAATAGTCATAATTTTATTATATTCTTTCCATCAGCAGCATTGTATTGTGAGTAAAGTGTAATGTTAATGTAGAACAGCCATACCAGTTTGTAATACTTGTATACTTGTGTGTAAATAGAAAGTGTCATAAGCTCTCCCTACCAATCTAATGTATTGGCACAACGTGGTTCCAAAGTCAGTTTAAGATGCTTGGTAGGTAAATAGCCAGGAATGACTGCTATTAAAAAGAAATATGCACAGAACAGTGGATACATTAAACAGTTTAATTGCATTGGTTTATATTTTTTTTTCATGACAAGCATGGTAAAACACTTTTATTCTCTGCATATAGGTTCTCATGTTGCTCAAGGTGTATATATTGTAGAATATATGTTGTTTTTCGGAGTCAGAAAGGGATTTATGAATTTTAGAAAATATATATTCCTGACTTCTTCCTATGTAAATATAATGTTAAAATATTTTAAAATATTTGTCATTTATAAATGGTACATTATTTGGTGTTGTTTTTTTTTTTAAAATCTGAATGTAATTTTATGTTTCTGACATCCTGAATGTCATTTCATTAAACACTGTACAGAAATTACTCTCTCCAGTAAGAAGTGTCTTAAAATTCAGTTTGAGAGTTGGGCAGAGAGGACATTTGTTCTAGGCTCTACCATTATGGGGGCCTTGAAGGGAAAACAAAAGTACAGAGTATTTACATTATGCCACACTAAGCCTGTATCCTTTGCTGTTCCCTAGAGACCTGCTACAATTCTGTATTGAAGGAAGGCAGTGCGTAAAGTGCAAAATATGATGCATTGTCCCTGTACATTACATTTATATACAAGTTTGTCTCCATACCTTGTTCCACTTCCACGAGCAGTTACCCCATTGTTTTCCCTAACAGCATAATGGAGATGGTAGCAAATATGTGGTGGCAGTGAGTAGTTATGTAAAAAAACATTCTCGATGCCTAGCCATTCTCCTGTGGGAGAGGTAGATATAAGGATGAGAATGCAACATAACTGCCACCTGTAATATAACACATATGACAAAGTCTGCCCCGGGTGGCAGCCAGCAGCTGGTAACAAGGGGCGGTAAAATGCCAACTTTGGGGGGCAGATTTATCAAGGGCCGAATTTCGAAGTAATGGAAGTTTTTTTGAACTCCCAGAACTTCGAAATTCGAATAAAAAAAGACCAACCGAAAAAAAAAAGGTTTTTTTCTGCGGTTGAATAGGGTGTATTCAATCGAATTTGATTCAAAGTATTTTTAAAAAAAAGTCCACCAATTGACTCCAAATAGGTTTTAGGAGTCACCTTATAGGCTAAAACAGCAATTTGGCAGGTTTTATATGGCGAATGGTCAAAGTCGAAGAGACAGTACATGATAAATTTCAAATTTCGAATTTGGACTATTCCCTAGTGGAAGTATACAAAAAATTTTTTACTTAAAATTTTAAATTCAACCCTTCATAAATCTGCCCCTAAGAGTCAAATTTCCAGATTTTAACCTGGAAATTCAGCTCCGCTAGGGCAGAGAGCACTATAGTGTCCGTTGCACTAGCGATGTGGCCCCCCTTTTGCCCACTTTTAAGTGCAGGAGAGGGGCAGCATCGGGCTGCTGCTGCCTGAGGATCGCACCTGCCCCCAAACAATATAGGTCTCTATTAAAAATATATTGTATAAAACAGCTCATATGTAAAACCCTGCTTCATGTAAATAAACCCTGTTCATAATAATATACTTTTTTAGCAGTATGTGCCATAAGGTAATCCTAAATAAAAAGTTGCCATTTTAAAACTAAGGGCTAGCTCCTGGGATCCTATGATTCATGGTGCACACATATATGTTGAGTCTTATGAGCCAATTAACGGACACAGTTCTGTCTTTTGCTCCCACATGTCTTCCTGTTAGAGCTGCAGTATTTCTGATCAGGTGATCTCTGAGGCAGTTAATACAAAAAGAAATTTTTGTCAGCCCAAATAGTCCTGTATCTATATATAAGAAACGGGAAAAGACAAAACGTCTTGTGCATGTGCAAAATTAATAAAATTATATTCAGAGGAAGGTGAGAACGAAAATCTGTCTCAAATGAGCTCACCCTTGAACTCTGTTGACCCAGGTGTATAGGGAACCCTGGGTCCTGCACATGAATTCAATCCCGCAATTAACTCAAACACGGCTTGATGTAGGAATAGCACTCACCAAATATGCAGGGTGGCCCGGGTGCATCGCCCCGAACCCGTAGCTGGGGTGAGTAAGGAAATATGAAGAAAACGGCAAGCACTCCTGGAACCACTCGTAAGTAAAATCAGCTTTTATTCAGTCGGTTAAAAACATGGAATCCTGACGCGTTTCGTATCTCACCGATACGTAGTCATAGGCATAATGAACAGAGTAACATGTCGGCTTATTTAAATTGTTAAACCGGAAATGACATATAAGATGACACTATATTTAAATCTCAAATAGGTTTCATTAACCATTTCGTGTACATCCATTTTAAAATGTTAAATATAAAACAAAAATTACCCAAAATGTTTTCAAATTAACTGAAGAAAAACCAATACAAATTTTCTTTCAACTTGTCTAGCTATATAGCCAAATAACCTACTGCTGCAATGTTGCTCAATCCATGTTTCCAAAATATGTTAATCTCTTAAACAAATGTTGCATTTTTTTAGAGCAACTAGTTACAATTTTGTTTGTTGCATTAAGACTTTTCTGAATGCTAAAATTAGCTATACTTTCTTTTCAAAGGAAACAATATGTTGAAAGTTAAACTATAACCTTCACTATGGATTGAAAACTAGAATATATACACCAGATAATAATATATCATAAACGAATGGAAAATTATGAAAAATATGAAAAGTTGAAAACTCAGAAATTTAGAAAAATGCAATAAATGAAAAATGCAATAAATGAAAATGCAATAAATGAAAAAATTGAAAAAAAGGGGGGGAAAAAATAAGTAAAGACAAAATACACAAAATATTAATACAATAAAGACAGACACTTCACATATATTACTTGTTTATGTCCTATTATGTGAAGTCAAACACAGCAAGAGATATCGAACCTACAATTCAAACCCACTGGCTGTCGCGTTCCCAAAGAGAATATCCAAAAGGCTTCCCTATGGAGGAGTTTGTCCATTAGACTCCCTCCTCTATATGCGGGCTCGACTTTCTCTATGCCTTGTATGGTAAGTTTTGTGACATCACCGCCATTGCACTCTAAAAAATGTCTAGATACTGTCGTTAATTTACTTTTTGATATAATTTGATTAATGTGCTCTCTCATCCTATCTTTTAATCTTCTTGTTGTACAGCCAACATATTGAATTTTACACTTAGTGCAATTCAAAAGATACACTACCCCTTTACTATTACAGTTTATGTAGTTCTTAATTTTGAAAGTCTTACCCAAACTATTGCTCACAAAATCAGTAGAGGTCGTGATCCTTTCACACGTAACACATCTATTAGAACCACATTTGTAGGTCCCCTTTACATCCAACCAAGTCCTGTTTTTTCCTTTTCTTTGAACAACACTTGGGGCCAACAAATTCCCTAAAGTAGGAGCACGACGAGTAACAAACTTACAACCATTACCCAAAATGGCTTGCAAGTCCATATCACCATATAAAATAGGCAGGTGCCTCTTTATTATTTTTTTAACTATGGGATATTGTTTACTGTAGGTGGTAATGAACATCGGCATTTCTTTAACCCCTTTTTGCTCATTCCGGGTTTTGTTACTTAGAAGAGTGTTTCTATCGAGTTCTAGCGCTCTTTTAAAAGCTGATTTAAGTGAGTCTAAGGAATAGTGTGGAAACGTTTGGATTCGTATTTGAGAGATACTAAGCATGTTTTACAGATTTTGGATAGTTTTCCTTGGGATAGTTCTTCTTTAAACTGGGCTACGATCGATGTAGCTAGTTTGTATACGTGTATTCCTCACAACAAAGGCTTAGAAGCCGTAAAATACCATCTAGATACTTACAGTAATTATGAGGTAGCAATGGTAGAGTTTATTCTGAGAGCCCTTCAGTATTTACTCACTCATAATTTCTTTAAGTTTGATTGTACCTTTTTCCTCCAAAAATGTGGGACTTCGATGGGTGCGAAATTCGCACCTACCTATGCCAACCTATATATGGGTTGGTGGGAAGAAACCCACATTTTTGGAGGCACTTCTGTCCAACTGCAAAATATTAAATTTTACAAAAGATATGTGGACGATTTATTGTTTATTTGGCATGGGACGAAGTTAGACTTCGACAATTTTGTTGCTGATCTAAATATCAACAATTGTAATTTAAAGTTCACTAGTGAGTTCGGAGGAACAAAAATTAGTTATTTGGATTTGGAGTTATCTTTTGAAGGTAACAAGATTATGAGCACTGTCTTCAGGAAGGCAACGGCTGGTAACACCATTTTGAGAGCAGATTCCTGTCATCCACCTCATGTCTTTAAGGCCATACCTTTTGGCCAGTTCCAACGACTTCGCCGGAACTGCAGTACAGATAACGAATTCATAAATAAGGCTTTTGAGCTTAGGGACAGGTTACTAGCTCGACACTATTCCTTAGACTCACTTAAATCAGCTTTTAAAAGAGCGCTAGAACTCGATAGAAACACTCTTCTAAGTAACAAAACCCGGAATGAGCAAAAAGGGGTTAAAGAAATGCCGATGTTCATTACCACCTACAGTAAACAATATCCCATAGTTAAAAAAATAATAAAGAGGCACCTGCCTATTTTATATGGTGATATGGACTTGCAAGCCATTTTGGGTAATGGTTGTAAGTTTGTTACTCGTCGTGCTCCTACTTTAGGGAATTTGTTGGCCCCAAGTGTTGTTCAAAGAAAAGGAAAAAACAGGACTTGGTTGGATGTAAAGGGGACCTACAAATGTGGTTCTAATAGATGTGTTACGTGTGAAAGGATCACGACCTCTACTGATTTTGTGAGCAATAGTTTGGGTAAGACTTTCAAAATTAAGAACTACATAAACTGTAATAGTAAAGGGGTAGTGTATCTTTTGAATTGCACTAAGTGTAAAATTCAATATGTTGGCTGTACAACAAGAAGATTAAAAGATAGGATGAGAGAGCACATTAATCAAATTATATCAAAAAGTAAATTAACGACAGTATCTAGACATTTTTTAGAGTGCAATGGCGGTGATGTCACAAAACTTACCATACAAGGCATAGAGAAAGTCGAGCCCGCATATAGAGGAGGGAGTCTAATGGACAAACTCCTCCATAGGGAAGCCTTTTGGATATTCTCTTTGGGAACGCGACAGCCAGTGGGTTTGAATTGTAGGTTCGATATCTCTTGCTGTGTTTGACTTCACATAATAGGACATAAACAAGTAATATATGTGAAGTGTCTGTCTTTATTGTATTAATATTTTGTGTATTTTGTCTTTACTTATTTTTTCCCCCCCCCTTTTTTTCAATTTTTTCATTTATTGCATTTTCATTTATTGCATTTTTCATTTATTGCATTTTTCTAAATTTCTGAGTTTTCAACTTTTCATATTTTTCATAATTTTCCATTCGTTTATGATATATTATTATCTGGTGTATATATTCTAGTTTTCAATCCATAGTGAAGGTTATAGTTTAACTTTCAACATATTGTTTCCTTTGAAAAGAAAGTATAGCTAATTTTAGCATTCAGAAAAGTCTTAATGCAACAAACAAAATTGTAACTAGTTGCTCTAAAAAAATGCAACATTTGTTTAAGAGATTAACATATTTTGGAAACATGGATTGAGCAACATTGCAGCAGTAGGTTATTTGGCTATATAGCTAGACAAGTTGAAAGAAAATTTGTATTGGTTTTTCTTCAGTTAATTTGAAAACATTTTGGGTAATTTTTGTTTTATATTTAACATTTTAAAATGGATGTACACGAAATGGTTAATGAAACCTATTTGAGATTTAAATATAGTGTCATCTTATATGTCATTTCCGGTTTAACAATTTAAATAAGCCGACATGTTACTCTGTTCATTATGCCTATGACTACGTATCGGTGAGATACGAAACGCGTCAGGATTCCATGTTTTTAACCGACTGAATAAAAGCTGATTTTACTTACGAGTGGTTCCAGGAGTGCTTGCCGTTTTCTTCAGATCTCTGAGGCAGCACAAAGAGTATCATAAAATGGGGGCTCAATGTGAAAGATGTAAAAAGACAATATTTACTGATATATATATCAACGTATGATAGGACTTCCCCATCTCCCGACCTGCCACTAACCATTCCGATCAAATAAAGTACAAAAGAACAGACCAGCCGATTATCTGCCCCTGACAGCAATCGTACGAAAGTTATATCCGACCAAAGTTAGTGTATACCTCTGAAAATCGTACGATCGGCAATACATGCAGAGATATTACCCTCAGCCGACAATCTTTTAACCTGTCCGATCGACCAAACGACCAATCTCCGCCGGACGAAAAATGTTGGGACTCTCCACACACGGTCCGAAAATCGTATGAATCCTCGATTCGTACGATCAGATCTTTGCGTCTATGGCCAGCTTTATAGTCCTGGACCGCTCAACCTGAGGGTCATAAGCACTGTCCTAGACACATAGCAGAAAATAAACAGATTTGTATTTCCCTCAGCCTCATCTTCCATGTCTTGAGAAGGGGTTGGTATTCTGCAATTGCTCATAGAGTTCCTGACTAAGGTGGCCATACACGGGCCGATAAAAGCTGCCGACAGACCAAGTCGGCAGCTTATTGGCCCGTGTATGGGGCCCCCGACGGGCTTCCCCGATCGAGATCTGGCTGAAAGTCGGCCAGATCTCGATCGGATGGGACAAAAAATCCCGTCGGATCGCGGCCGCATCTGTTAGTTGATGCGCGTCCCGCGGTCCGACCCCCGTTTCCCATGCGTTAGGATCCGTCCGTTGGGCCCTTCCCTAGAGGGACCCTACCTTGTCAGGTTGCAGGAACCCTGTGAACGAGGCTTTCAATGACAGGTTATTCCATGTAATAGCACATTCTAGGAAAATTTAAATCAGCTTGTGCTCTAAGGGTGGTGGCACATGTAGCGTTCTGGGGAGATTAATCGCCCAGTGACAAATCTCCTCTTCTTCGGGTGACTAATCTCCCCGAAATGCCTTCCCGCCAGCCAGAATGTGAATCGCCGGCGGGATGGCACCCGGAACGCTTCAAGATTAGTCGCCCGAAGAAGAGGAGATTTGTCGCTGGGCGACATCACCCAGGAATGCCACGTGTACCACCACCCTAAGAAGGATTGATAGCAGGGAGAATCTCTCCTCTAGGCTCTGCTTTGCCTAAGAAAAGTGACCGCAGTCTGAATAGGAAATCAGGCTTAGATTATTCTCCCTGATTAAATTCTGCTATATGGGATCTGGACCACATGATACTTCCCTAGCTGTCTCTACATGGTGCCACATTGTGGTGTCTTTTCTTGAATTGTCCTGATGTCGAACATCTTGTGCTGCATTGTAGTGTGGATTTGTTAGTACTTAACCCTGTGGACATTGTCTTGGACAATAAACCTGTTCTATTGTTTTATCGCAAAACCCTCCCAGGGTCCTTATTTTATTTTAAAGCACGGTAGCCTCAGTGAGTTGTAGTTCTACTACACCTACCCTTCTTACCTTCCACATAATGAAGGCCCATACCTGTGTGTTAGAGTCCAGTGTAACCCACTTTATTTTTAGCTGGACATACATGAATATAGCCCAAAATAGTGTTACATTTAACTAATGTTTAAATGATTTATTAGTGGACTGAGGGTATGGTGACCCAAATTACAGAAAGATCCGGAAAACCCCAGGTCCCCAGGATTCTTGATGATAGGTCCCTTACCCATATAATGCTTTTTTTACTCCTTTACACATGTAGTCGAGAATATTCTTGGAACCTTGAATAGCCAGGATTTATTAAACAATAAAACTACGAAAATGTGCCAGAAAAAAACTCACCAAGTAAAAGCTGACAAGGTTTAATAGGAATCAGTGAGAATTATCTCTAACAGCTTTAATTATATTTTTATTTTCCCAGTTCATTAAAACTTTACATTTTTTTAACCTCATTGAAAATCAGTGGAACATTGTGATTCTAGTTGGTGCTCAACTCTTTTCCTGAGAAAAAATGTACAAGGGAAAATTCTGTTGCATTCTTTTCTTAAATAAGCTAACTTTCGAGAAAAAAATTGTCGTAGTTTTGACAAAGTCTTGACCTTGACAGCAACTAGGTCTCCACCTCCAGTATATCAATAAAGCTATGGTTTCTATAAGTTACTTATTGGGGCAGTTATTATACTCAGACATAAGCATTTAGAATTCTATAAATGTATTCCCTATGTATTGACTCAAATAACTTCCCAGATTATAAAAAGTAAGAATGTAAAATATTCTAAACACATTTAAATCACTTCACCTTATTATAATTGCTCCTAAACAACTATGCATTGTAAAATATGTTGTTAATATTAGGTGATTTGGCTGTAAAAGTTCATCATTTTCTTTTCAGACTGTGATATTAAAAAATTATGCCCTGCAACACAAAATGTTTGACATTGTTAGTATTATATTTCAAAAGTATATTCAAAAAACTAGAGCCCTCGTCACTGTGGTGTTTGCTTTACAGAAGTATAATAAAATAAAGTACTTTATAAAAATGAATGAAATAATAAACATAACTTAATTTAGTAACATTTTAGCACTTAGAAATTTACCATAAATTTTCCCTGCGTCATTTGATAATTCACAGTGGATTTAAATGCAAAATGTTCCATTTGGAATCTTACCCATTTTAAGTCCTACCCTTGCAGTAATTTCCATTTGACTGTTTATATTCCAGTTCATAGGTTTATGTTCTTGAAATATAATCCAGAGCTCAAAGATAACCCCTGTACCAATAAAAGACCAGCTGCTATTTCTAATTACTAAGTATATGTGTAGAGAAACTAAACATTGGAGAGAACTAAGGCATAAAATAGGGGCAGCAGACTCATGCTGCTGGGGGACCCAGTACTGTAGAAAGCCCCTGTGGGGCCGCGCTGATGCAAAGATGTTTATTTAATAAAGGTTTAAAGTTTGAGACCTGATGGGAGCCATATAAAGATTTTTATGAGGGCCCATAGCTTTATTCTTCTGGGAGGGAAGCAAAAAACTGGAGTTGGTATGAAAATGTTAGATATGAGGGGTTTAGGAATTAGTAGCATTTACCCAAATACTCGCAAGTTCCAGCACAATTGTTCTTTTTTGTATTTGTAATGGAAAAAAGACATGGAAAATAGAAAGTGTGTGTTATTGCATGTGCTATGCTAAACAAGGCAACATTTTAGTTTTCAACGTGGAAAAAAATTGGACTGGGCCAACAGGACAGCTCCCATTGTGAACATACTGTACATAAATGGGTTGTTCTGTCCATTTAGCCATTTAGGGCTCTTTTTTGTGTGCACATCATCATCCCCCCAGGCTGTTAATTTAACAAATGGACTGCATATGAGATAATTTAAGATTTTTTCATTCCCCTCCGTAAAAATAGCTGCAAGGATTCTACTGTATGTGCTGCACAGCCTTAGGAATAAGGACAATGAGCATGATGAAAACCAGGAACAAAGTAATAGTTTACAATTTGTATAAAAGATAAACAGTAGACAAAATAAAATGGCAAAAGACCTGTTAAAGTGTCAAAAGACCCATGGTAGACTGGCAAGGATGATACCAGGGGTTCTGTCCTGGGGGGGGGATGTTGTAGAGTGTCTGTCAAAGAAGGGTATTGGATTCTTATGGAGACACCAGAAGGGGCTGGGTATTATTGTGGCTTGACTGAATTTGACCTGTGTGGCATATCTGAATTTAATTGAACTGACTGGCTCCAAATGAATAGCATGTCAGTGTGAAATGTCAGATCTATTGGTGACTGAATGTGTGAAAGCTTCTACTCAGATTTTGATTCTACCGGTAGAAGAAATCTGCTCTATGGGGCAGATTTACTATAAAGGGCCAAGTGGCTAACGCTAGTGACCTTTCGCCAGCGTTGACACCTGCAGGGATATCGCCAATTCACTAACAGGCGCAGGCGCCAATTTGCTAACTAACAGGATCGTCGCTTGCGTTCATTCACACTCTATCACCAGGCGACTTTTTGCTCTGGCGAACGATCGTTACTCTGCAAATTCACTAAAGTGCCAGAGTTGACTTTGCAACCTCAGACCAGACGAAGTGCTTAAAAGAAGCAAGATCTTCCTCAATCGTCTGTCACATCATATCCTGTATGCTAAAAATCCATTAAAGTTCCAAAAACGCTGGCGACTTTTCCTTGTTATGAACTGGAATTGCCTGCAAAAGTCCTGACTTAAACTTTTTTTGGATAAGCGGTTTTCTCCAGACATTTCATAACATATGGAACATTAATTTTAGTAAATCTGCCCTATGAATTGCCTCTTTTTTGCTCTCTTCATCTAAACTACTTCTTCCTACCTAGGGGTATATTTATCAAAAAGTTCGAGATTACCACAGTACTTTATAGTGAAATTCCGCATTTATCAAAGGATAAGAATACCATTGATAAATTGTCTTTTAAAAATCCCATAGAAATGACTGGAGAGTGGTGGAATTTCACTGTAGAGGACTGTGGTGATCACAAACTTCACTCTGATAAATAGGCTCCCTAGAAGTTTTATCAGCAATAAATGGCTGCTGTCCTGGGTGCTTATACTCACTGACACACACAGTATCTGAAGCCAAGCACTATAACATACACAGCTGCGTAATTTTGATAAAGTGTCCAGTAATGCCAAGAAACATGTATAAATATAACAAAAATAATGTTTTTATTTCCATTTACATGATAATTATTTCTATGTAATTGAGATATTATTGAATCCAAATCAGTGAAAAGTGGACACAAGCAGTGGGTTTTGCATATATTCTTATCTAATAATAGTTAGTAATTAATACTTTGGCCAAGGGACCTATAGTGAGGATAAAGGAGATCAAACTTACCATGACTGGTGTGACATTTTCTACACAGTACATTACGTATTAATGCACAAAGTGCATTTTCATTTTCATGTTAAAACAATGTATAGCATACTTCCTGCACTGACTCATTTAATGGTCCATGAAGGTACCAGCTTGTGATAATGCTTCTCTGAAGAATTTACTCTAAAATGTTTCTGTCAGCAACACAAGCTACTTTTCAGTTGTTCAAACACTGCTGTTCTGTCATGATATCTCAGTTCCTGTACAAAGCGTTACTACAGGTAAAAAAGGCATGCAAATAAGCACTTTCACCTCTTTGCTTGCTTCCGATAAAGCTTTTCTGTACCAGTATCTGTCTTGTCCCCTGTTTATTCAACGAGCATACACTTATGCCTACATCTATCATGTCTTTTTCTTTAGTTTGCAGCCTGGCAAAAATAATGTACATTAGCTTTTTGTTGCAGCTATATATTTTATTTCTTCAAATTGCACAGCATGAATAGCAAAAAAAGCTGAAACTCAGATTTTTATTAATTGGATCTACTAGTGTAGAGAGAAAAATTGCACTTTCCACACTAGCGATGAGACAAAAAGGCCGCCTCAGGGTAGCAAGAAGCCCTGAAACGCCCCATAGCCATCTCCACTTCAACACAAGAATAACACAGCATTTTGGCTTGCTGCTAGCTGTACATACCATGATATGTATTATAGGCATGGGATCCGCTATCCAGAAATCTTAGAATTATGTAAAGTCCATCTCCCATAGAATCCATTTTATCCAAATAATTCATATTTTTAAATATGTTTTCCATTTTCTCTGAGATAATAAAACATGACTCAAACTTAGACTTAATTAATTCTTATTGAAGACAGAACCAGCATATTTGAGTAATATTTACATAATTTTCTAATAGACTATGAAGGTATAAAGATCTGGAAGGCCCCAGGTCATGTGCATTCTGAATAAGAGGTCCCATACCTGTAACACTAGTAGACCTGTATTTTCACCTGCAGAGCCCCATTAGAAAGATAACTCTACAGCTTCAACATTTTCATTTAAGATTTTTTTCTGTAACATCTTGTAAGCTTTCAGATATCCCTTAACCTTAAAATTCCACACACTAGTTTAATGCTGAAGTTAAAGACATCCTTCTCCTTTAAATAAAACTTCGTGCAGTGTTTTTTGGACTATTTCAGCTCAAGCTCCATTCTGAGTATCAACATTTATTATAACAAGGTTACAGATACATGAAACTATCAATCATCTAGTGAATACCTATGATAATAAATAAGCTACAATCTATTCTAACCTTCTCACTGGTCTTTTAGGACTATCTGGAAGAGCAAACCGGCTTTTTATCCTAATCTCCCCCAAACTATCTTTCAGAATTGAAGTGTTCTTTATTAGTATATACAATTTTTGTGTGTACTGTATAAAGGGGTTGTTGTCAACTGTAAATGTACTTGTAGTATGATATTGATTGGTCTTCACTTTTATGTAATTTATTTATTTTGTATATTTTTCAGTAACTCTCCAGATTCCCATTTCAGAACCATCTGGTTGCTAGGGTTCAGTATATAACCTAGCAACCAGTTGGTGGTTTATCAAAAATTATAGACTCTCAGAACAATAATTGTATGGCTGCTGGGATCGGTGACCACCATTTCAAAGAAGGAAAAAAGGCAGAAGAGGAAGGCAAATAATTAACTTTAAAAAATAAGGTCCAACTGAATAGGGAATTCTTTTTCATACTCATTTAAGTTAACATAAAGTTGAAATACCCCTTATATATATATATATACTTTAGACAAGCATCTAGTCAAAATGACTATTCTGTCTGCCACTGCTTGCGAGCAGGTATCCCAGTTCTCATTACAATGCTTATTTCTATACACTGCGGGGCAAATTTACTTAAGGTCGAAATCCTTCGACTTCAAATATCGAAGGATTTAGCGCTATTCGTTCGATCGAACGAAAAATCCTACGATCGAACGATTAAATCCTTCGAAGGATTTTAATCTATCGATCAAACGATTTTTCTTCGACCAAAAAATAGTTAGAAAGCCTATGGGGACCCTCCCCAAAGGCTAACATTGCACCTCGGTAGGTTTTAGGTGGCGAAGTGGGGGGGGGGGTCGAAGTTTTTTTAAAGAGACAGTACTTCGACAATCGAATGGTCGAATATTCAATGATTTTTAGTTCGAACCGTGATTGTTCAAGAGGAAAATCCTGTCTCACCGCAAAAATTAACATTTCCATGGCACTCGTCCATGTTGATCTCTATAAGCTCCAAAAGAACTTCTAATTACTTTCTGGGATTGCTGATTTAACTCCCAAGGGTTTATTTACAAACATTTGAGTAAGATGCAAAAATAGATTTTAATAGTGGCACAAAGTGCCAAATGTATGTGTCACATGGAGTACAATTTTGCAGCAAGGTCATGTTTCTAAAAAGAAAAAAAACAGCAGTTTTCGTCATATTTTGACAGGAAAAAACATCTTTTTAATATAATCAGCACTTGACATGTTACAAATTATATATAAAAAAATCCCTCCCCCCAACAACAGGGGCAAAGAATAAAGGCTTTAAAGCTTGATGTACCTACAATTAGACAGGGAGCAACTAAAACAATCCTGTTTCACAGAAAGGACTACATAATATGCTGAAAATGACCGGAATTATTGACCTTACATTGCATCTTTAGTTATACACTAAATGGCAGTGTGTTGGGAGTTTCCTTAAATGAGAAGGATCTTGGGGTTTTTGTAGATAATACGTTTTTTAATTCTGGGCAGTGTCATTGTGTGGCTACTAAAGCAAATAAAGTTCTGTCTTGCATAAAAAAGGGCATTAACTCAAGGGATGAAAACATAATTATGCCTCTTTATAGGTCCCTGGTAAGGCCTCATCTGGAGTATGCAGATCAGTTTTGGACTCCAGTCCTTAAGAGGGATATAAATGAGCTGGAGAGAGTGCAGAGACGTGCAACTAAACTGGTTAGAGGGATGGAAGACTTAAATTATGAGGGTAGACTGTCAAGGTTGGGGTTGTTTTCTCTGGAGAAAAGGCACTTGTGAGGGGACATGATTACACTTTACAGGTACATTAGAGGACATTATAGACAAATAGCAGGGGACCTTTTTACCCATAAAGTGGATCACCATACCAGAGGCCACCCCTTTAGACTTGAAGAAAAGAACTTTCATTTGAAGCAACGTAGGGGGTTCTTCACAGTCAGGACAGTGAGGTTGTGGAATGCACTGCCGGGTGATGTTGTGATGGCTGATTCAGTTAATGCCTTTAAGAATGGCTTGGATGATTTTTTGGACAGACATAATATCAAAGGCTATTGTGATACTAAACTCCATAGTTAGTATAGATATGGGTATATCATACCTCCCAACTGTCCCTTTTTCAGAGGGACAGTCCCTCTTTTGACAGCTCAACCCGCAGTCACTCATTTGTACTGGAAAGTCCCTCTTTTCTATGCACTGAACAGCCAGAAAAAGAAACAAAGTTTCTCACTTAATTGGCTTTTAGCAGAGAGCCTAGAACAGCTAACAGGTGCAAATAAGAAGAAAAATTTTGAGACACAAAAACACAGTTTAGATAAGGAGAAATATTTTCAAACTTTCATAACCTGCCAAATTTTGTAAAACAAACATGGTAATTAGGGGGTGTGGCCACAGAAAGGGGTGTGGTCAAAAAATTGCTGCGCTACGTGCGGGAAAAACATTTTTGTCCCTCTTTTTACTTCCAAAATGTTGGGAGATATGGTATATATAATTTATGTGAAAGTATGGAGGGGTGTGTGTATGGATGTTGGAGGGGTTGAACTCAATTTAACTATATAAATCTTTAATTCATGCTCAAATACTACAAGGCCTACTATCTGAAAAACAACACACATTACACTATGGCCATGTATAAAGTCAGGCCCGGACTGGCAATCTGTGTTCTGGCAAATGCTATAGGGACTGCTGTAAGATGCCATAGACAGCACTGTGGATTGGACTGGTAGGAGACTGGTTGGGCCTTGAAAATGCCAGGGCCTATTTTGAGTTCCAGTCCAGGTCTGTATAAAGTACTTATTATAAAAAGATTATTTCTTTTGCAGGGCCGTAGCAGGAAAGGCTGACTACTACTAGAGATATTGTATCAGGGAAGTACATCTACAGAGGGCAAACAGGCAGTTTATGGTATATGCAAAAAGCTGCTTTACTGTAACATTTCTGACAAATGTGTTTATATTGTGCTGGATCCTTCCTGTGCTCAGCAACTATCTTATCTTCTTCTGGGAGGGAGGTGTCTCTGGGAAACATACAGGCCAATACACCACTGAAAACATTTTCTTGTTGCAGAACATAAATTACCTGTATGTGCAATCTTGCATATTATGAAGGTGCATTTACTAAGCATTGGAAAAGAAGGGCACAAACTGCCATTTGGAATCTACTACATACTATTTATTCCCAACGTTCCAGCAGGCAGATACCACTGTAGAAAAGAAAACATTTAAATTATTCAACATCTGTAAATAAAGGTGAATTAAACTCAAGAGCAGTATGGGGAATGGAGCTGTGCTGTGGGATTTATTTCTTTTCAACTTTCTCTTGCCATTTTTAGCATTTATCTACCTCTTTCTGGCGGTGTACATGACATAATGTTAAGGTACAGTTTTGCTTTTATATGGGGATGCCCATGGATTGTTCTAGTAACACTGTTACCTTGTAAGCAATGCTAATATGACGGATTTGTACATATGTTCCTGTTTTGGTTTGATTTTGCATTTGGTTCCTTTGGCAGGTAGTGAGCCTACCACTACCTACCATTATCCAGAAAGCTCTGAATTATGGGATGGCCATTTCCCATAGACTTCATTTGAATTGTAGGAGGGTAATGGTTTTGCCAACCTTTAAGTTCTTTGGTCCCCTGGGCATAACTTAGTCAGCTAGATTGGTTCCTCAGTTATAGAAGATTCAGATTCTTATCAGATTCTTTATGAAATGCAGAAAAGTATACAACGATTCTCAGTCTAACTAACAACTAACTAATAAGATAATCAACTATCTTGGAGGAGCTGTGACAGCTTACAACTGTAATACCACATAAAACATATCCCTAAAACTCAGGGCCGGATTTACATAGAGGGCACCCCTAGGCCCGCTGACGTTTGTCACCCCTATGCTCTACCAGCAATAGGGATCGGCACACAGGGAATGTAAAAAACTATTGTATCTGCGCATCCCCAGTGTTACTGAATTAATGTGGGTGTGGTTGGGCAGCAAAATCCTGCTGCCCTAGGCCCAGGCCTTGGTGGCCTTTCCACAAATCCAGGCCTGCTAAAACCCTAGAATGTGTTCAGATTTTCCATAACCTGCCAAAATTTGTAAAATGGGAGTGGCATATAGGGGGTGTGGCTTTAAAATGGGCATGGTCAATCTTTTTTTCTATACACGGCAGATCTTTTTGTCCCATTTTGGGATGAATGTAACAAGTCCCATACCTGTACTTTATATTTTATATTTATATATATATTTATATATATTTTATATATCAATAGCAAGTGTATCCATTACTGTGGGTTCTGCTTCTCGTTTCATCCCTCTGGACTATAAAAACAAGTGCTCTGTAAGGCTACAGATGTATTGTTATGTATTGTTATTGTTGCTTTTTATTACTTTGTATTACTTGTGTTTGTATCCGGGCCCTCTCCTATTCATATTCCAATCTTTTATTCAAACCATTGCATTGAACCAATTACTGAAATTGCAAACTGGAGAACTGCTGAATGAATAACTCAAAACCCACAGATATTAAAAAATTAAAACCAGTTGCAAATTGTCTCATAATATCTCTTAATATCATACGAAATTTAAACTTTATTCTTTACAGAGCAGCAACTTATCTCTATCCCCCCTCCATAAATATGGAAATTTGCTGTTATTTGTGCTTGCATATTCTTCTGTATCAAATATCCCTCATCTGACAAGAATTTAGATTTTGTCTCAAACTCCAGTATACTGCTTGGATAAAACACCTCTGTATTCAAGTCCAATATAGTAATTCTACAAGTTTTTTGTTTTATTTGGACAATTACCAAGATAAATGTTGAAAAAAATATTTAGGTACCCTTTACACACAAGCTCTGTCCAAAACTATTTCTTGCCATACATTAAGTATCCACAGGCCACACTGCTTCATCTTAAGTTCAGACCACTCAGGGCAAATGTGCTGAAGTGAAATGCCCCAAGATTACACATTAGCACTTCAGAAAGGCCTTATATCATGACAGATATGAATATATGACATGACCATTACATAACTGTCAGACAACAAGGTCATAATACTAGGCAGAACTGACCCTAAGCTTATTATTCCATGCAATTTGGCTGCAGTAAATAACAATTGCTGGATGTAAGAGCACTTTTGCAAATAGCAACATTGTCTATTACACATACGAGAGGATAAAAGCCTGTGGAAAGTTTGACCCACATTAGCATTGAAGCTTAGTTGGGCTCTTAGATATGCATGATAAAAGAGTTATAAATGCTGTATATATGTATATATACACATGTCTGGTATTCCTACAGAAACTGGCAGAAGTTTTTTGTGGTGTATAAAGTCTGTTTACTAATACTTTTACTGTTTGGAAGGTTTGATTGATCGTACAGACATGGAAATTGAATTACTCCAGGGAGGTGATTCATTTCATGCTAGGTGACCTTTTGTGGCATTTGTGGAACAAGATTAAAGAAGCAGAAACCCAAAGGCACACAAAGAAATCCCATGTAGTTGATAACTGCAGTCAAACATTCAAACTTCGGGGCCTAACAGGTATTCAGGCCTCCTGGTACAATAACCTCCTTTAAGCATATATATATATATATATATACAGGTATGGGACCCGTTATCCAGAATGCTCGGGACCTGGGGTTTTCCGGATAATGGATCTTTCTGTAATTTGGGTCTTCATGCCTTAAATCTACTAGAAATTAATCTAAACATTAAATAAACCCAATAGGCTGGTTTTGCCTCCAATAAGGATTAATTATATCTTAGTTGGGATCAAGTACAAGGTACTGTTTTATTACTACAGAGAAAAAGGAAATCATTTTTAAAAATTTGGATTATTTGGATAAAATGGAGTCTATGGGAGACAGCCATTCCGTAATTCAGAGCTTTCTGGATATTGGGTTTCCGGATAAGGGATCCTATACCTGTATATATATATATATATATATATATACATACATATATATATATATATATATATATATATATATATATACATACATATATATATATATATACATATATATATATATATATATATATATATATATATATATACATATACATATACAATAATGGAATATGCCCCAGCACTCTCTTCAGCGTATCAGTGAAAATCTCGGTGCTCACTCCCTAGGGGATGCCGTCTCATCTCCTCGTATTATAGCAAAAAGAAATGAATGAAGCAGCACTCGATTGATGCAAAAAGTGTATTAAAATTCAGAACATCACAAAGCTACGTTTCAGACAAACCAAGTGCCCTTTGTCATGCCAAATGAACAACAGCATTACACAGGTGAAACATATTTAAGCCAGTGGAAAGGAAATGACCTCATAGTTTGTATCACTCTCAATTAGCATATATGCATTTATAAATACAAAAAGAGGTCATAATCTTTGTTTAAACCTGCTGGATGTAGCGATTTGAGTTTATTAATCCACCAGGGGAGACAGAGAGCTAAAATTGAAAAAAAGGGAGGTGTGGTGGATTAATAAACTTGGTTTGTCCGAAACGTCGCTTTGTGATGTTCTGAATTTTAATACACTTTTTGCATCAATCGAGTGCTGCTTCATTCATTTCTTTTTGCTATAATACGAGGAGATGAGACGGCATCCCCTAGGGAGCGAGCACCGAGATTTTCACTGATACGCTGAAGAGAGTGCTGGCGCATATTCCATTATTGTATATATTACCGCAGCCTACGTGCACCTCACCTTGATCCACGATGGATAGTCGTGTTGGAACGCAACAGGGAGCTGGAACGCATCACGGGACTTCAGTTTACACGGATGCGGAAGTGACACAGATTCTCTCCCACTTTGCCGGTCCCGCAGAGTTTTTGCAAATACCGACAGTGACAAACACTCGGCGGCAACTAGAAACGCTCCGCAAGAGGACGGTTGATCTGGAATTACACGGCCTGACTTTGGCAGAATACCATAAGAAGGCATGGATACCGCGTGGATTGAGAGTCAGTCTGCGTCCCACCCTTTTTGCCAGTAATTCAGATTTCTGCAATCAGTTTAAACAGATAATTGATAGATGTTCCAATGATATTATGCTGTTAACACTTCAATTCATCAATAAAGAACTAGAGTTCGTTCAGCAAGAAATCATTACTGTTGAGGCTGAACTGCAACAATGTAGCTCTGTTGATGAACTGACACAAGTGCATACACAATTAACTGCCAAATTGGAGAGATATCGCAAAGAGGGAGAGCGACAGAAACGCTCTAAATTTGACAGAGATGCACTTGACTACCAGAAAGGTTTTGTATATGCCTGGATGTCTGATGCTAAAGATAAATATTCCCAATATCGATCTGAAAGTAAACGCTACACATCCGTAACTAGAGGGGAAGGTGCCCAGTCTACCAAACAGGATAAGGCATATAGGTCTGATTTTTTAGCAAAGTCCCCCAAGAGAGGACAAGGAGACCATGGCGGCGGGGAGGTGTCAGACATAGAAGGCACGTCCAGACGCCCACAGCGGGGATGCAGCAAGAGGACCATAAGCAAGTGATATATAATATTTCTTCGAAACAGCTTACTCATGTTGAGGAATTGGTGTTGACGTTGGGTTTGAATTTCTGTCCGGATAAATCCACAGATATGTTTCAATTGGACATTGACTTGTATAGATTTTTTCGCTCGCTGAGATTGAAGGTTCATTTTCACCATAAACCCTTGGAACCATTGATCATAAATGAGGACAGACACACTTTGGATATGGACACTTTTGGTTTACATAGCAAAAGTATGTATGTTCCACCTACTACATATGCTGCTGTGGAAACATACATTAAAAACATCCAGTCAGAAGTGAAAAATGTGTGTCAGGTGGGGGCGAGTCCCCTAGGGGTGACACATAATCTTTCTAAAATACAACGTGATGCATTGAGGGATCTATCCCAGAGAACCGATATTACTATCAAACCCTCCGATAAAGGGGGTGCGATAGTAATAATGGATACTGCATACTATATCTCTGAAATTGAGAGACAATTGGCTGATGAGGAAGTGTATAAACTTCTATCTAGTGATCCCCTATTGGGAATCATTAGAAAGATTAAAACACTACTTGATGGTATGGTGTATAATGGGGTCATTACAGATAAACTTAGGAAATTTTTGGTGGTTCCAAGTCCGATCACACCAACTATCAATGTCTTACCCAAGATCCAGAAGGATCCAGTACATCCCCCAGGGAGGCCAATAGTGGCTGGAATGGGATCGGTCTTTTGTCCACTCGCAACAATGTTGGACAAGATATTGAGTCCATTGATACAGGAGGTTCCGTCGTACGTAAAAGATACAGGACATTTTCTCCAAAAGCTACAATCTCTTGGATATGTGGGAGATAGTGATGTGATTCTGGCCACAGTAGATGTGGCCAGTCTCTACACATCTATCCCACATAGGGATGGTTTACAAGCCTGTGAATGGATTCTTAAGGAATCAGCACAGTATTCTATACAACAGCTGTTTTTCTTCCTACAGGCTTTGGAGATTATACTATGTTGTAACGATTTCACTTTTCGGGAACGGGAGACAGAGAGCTGAAAAAAAGGGAGGTGTGGTGGATTAATAAACTCAAATCGCTACATCCAGCAGGTTTAAACAAAGATTATGACCTCTTTTTGTATTTATAAATGCATATATGCTAATTGAGAGTGATACAAACTATGAGGTCATTTCCTTTCCACTGGCTTAAATATGTTTTACCTGTGTAATGCTGTTGTTCATTTGGCTTGAGAAAGGGCACTTGGTTTGTCCGAAACGTCGCTTTGTGATGTTCTGAATTTTAATACACTTTTTGCATCAATCGAGTGCTGCTTCATTCATTTCTTTTTGATATATATATATATATATATATATATATATATATATATATATATATATATATATATATATATATATATATATATATATATATATAAAGCCTGCCCAGTACTGAAGTGCAACTGGGCAGGCACAATGACACATATATCTTGTTTGATAAATGTATTAGTTCAATGAAGCACTTTTACCTGTTCTGGAAAATGTACCTGTCAGCCAGGTAAGTGTTGACAAATGGAAAAAATATCAAACTACTATTAAATCAGAAAAAAAAGCAAAAGAAGACTAGATATTGCTTCAATGCAGGTACTTGGAAATGTGAAAATGCAGCATTGTTTATTATTTTTTTTGCGTTGTTATCTTTGTATTAGTTAAAACCTGAAGTCTCATTTATGACTGTTGGCCACAAGTACCTTAAATATGCATTTATGTTTTAAAATTACATTTATCTCATCATTTTCTACCGAATGTAAAAAATTTTGAAAAAAAAAATTGCTTAAGTTTTGTGTAGAACAACTCCCATCGACTTCTACGTGTACTCACCAGCTTTTAAATCCCACATTTTTAGCGTTTTCAAGGATTTTTTTGTGCTTGATAAATCTCAAGTTTCTGAAACTCAAATTCAGATTTGTGAGTTTTAACACAGGTAGTGGGAAAACTAGTGGCATATGGATAGGATATAAAGCATGTTAAATACCATGCTCTGCTGGGTACAAAAACAGGGTTTAGAATTTCAGCCTTCTGTTAACAATTTCTAAAAGTTCTTACAGCTATATGCTTGTAGAAGTAGATGAGTACATGGCTTTGACTGTGGCACCTACATTATATGCACTCAAACTTGCAATAGTTGACTTAAAGGCACATCGCATAAGTGACAATGCTAGACAATACATTAACAATGCAAACTGCACATAAAGGGTTATCCAGTGTAGAAGAAAAAAGAATTATTTTTTCCTTGCCATCCTCCCCGTCAACCTAGAAAAACTGATGGGTTAACTCTCCTGCTACTCCAAGCCTGGACAGGAGAAATAGTTTAGTTAATTTCAGTTAGTTGTTGTCAGTCTCTTAAATTGGTATTTCGTTTTTAATAATACTAGGCCATTGTATCGATTACAACATGTCTTTCTTCACCTGCATAATATTTGCTGTCATACTGTTATCACTTGTTTAACATGAAAATCAAATAAAATATTTTCAAAATAAAAAATAAATAGAAATAGTTATTTTCTAAACCCATAAAGCCCTCCCCTTCCTGGCTCACAGTAGTCAATTATGAAGCTATATATAAGGTGGGTATGTTGACGGGGAGGATGGCCAGGAAAAGAAAATTCCGGTAAGTATATTCATTTTTTTTCCTGGACATTATTTAATTTGCAGAACATGCAGACAAAAGAATTGTTGAGGAAGACAAAACATCTATTCTGTAATGTCTAATGAAAGTATTAGGAGTAACCCAGGTTGCTGCCCTACAGATTGCCTTGGCGGAATGCCCAAGAGACTGCTTTACCTTGTGTGGAATGTGCCTTAACTCCCTAATGCCTTAATGCTCTGCCCTGTTCCTGATAAGCTTTGGATATGGTCTTAGTTACCCAAGAATTTAACGTGGGCTTAGATGCTGGTTCTCCTTTACATTTCCTGCCGGAATGATGAATAACATTCTGGATTTTCTGATCTCCTTTGTTCTCTTAATATACATTTCTAGACATCTTTTAACATCTAGGGGCAGATTTACTAAGCTCGAGTGAAGGATTCGAATTTAAAAAACTTCGAATTTCGAAGTGTTTTTTGGGCTACTTCGACCATCGAATGGGCTACTTCGACCTTCGACTACTACTTCGACTTCGAATCGAACGATTCGAACTAAAAATCGTTCGACTATTCGACCATTCGATAGTCGAAGTACTGTCTCTTTAAGAAAAACTTCGACCCCCTACTTCGGCAGCTAAAAGCTACCGAAGTCAATGTTAGCCTATGGGGAAGGTCCCCATAGGCTTGCCTGTGATTTTTTGATCGAAGGATATTCCTTCGATTGTTGTATTAAAATCCTTCGAATCGTTCGATTCGAAGGATTTAATCGTTCGATCGAACGAATAATCCTTCGATCGATCGATCGCAGGATTTGCGCTAAATCGTTCGACTTCGATATTCGAAGTTGAACGATTTTAGTTCCTGGTCGAATATCGAGGGTTAATTAACCCTCGATATTCGACCCTTCTTAAATCTGCCCCCTAGTGTACCTAAATCCTCTTGAGAAGATGGAGGCAGCTCATACACAGGTAAAACGATTGGCTCATTTATATGAAATTTCGAGACAACTTTTGGAAGGAAACTGAGGATTGGTCTAAGAGTTACTTTCTTTTCATGAAAAACAGTATAGGGAGGATCTACAGAGAGAGCCTCGAGTTCACAAATCTGTCTAGCTGAAGTGAGAGCCACCAAAAAGGTTTTTAACGTTAACAGCCACAGAGACACTTTTCCAGAGGTTCAAAGAGTGGAGCAAAAAGAGATCTTAATACTAATGGGAGATCCCAGGTTGGATGAACTTGACTGGAGGTCGAATTCTGAGAACTGCTTTAAAGAATCTCTCTATTAGTGGGTCATTAGACCACCTTCTCTCGAAAATGGCCGATAGGGCAGAAACTTGGCCCTTAAGTGTAGTTAAGCTTAAACCCCTCTGAAGACCTTCCTGGAGAAATTCCAGAATGTCGACAATCAAAGGCGTCAAAAGATTAAGGTGTGTTCTAGTGGACCAGGAAGCGAAGGTTTCCCAAACCTTATGGTACTTAGCCACTGTATTAAGTTTTCTAGCTCTGATGAGTGTATCAATAACTGAATCCGAACACCCATACTCTTTTAGGATCCTCCTCTCAACCTCCAGGCCACCAGTCTGAAGCTCTCCAGCTTCGGATGTTTCCATTTGCCCTGACGGAGAAGATTCTTGTACAGTGGAAGTTGCAATGGGTCTGCCAATAAAAGATTCTTTAGAAGTGGATACCAGGGTCTCCTCTGCCAATCTGTTTTTCAGATCTTTCTCAAGACTCTCAAGATTACTTGGACCGGAGGGAACACATATGCGAATAGACCTTCCCAACTCTGAGAGAAGGCATCCACTGCTGTCGTGCTCTGACAAGGAAAAGAAAATTGGGAGCTTGGAGGAAGTTATCCAGGCAAATACCTTCTGATTCAACTCCCACTCTCCTTGAGGCCAATGAGTCGATAATTATAAAGTGCTTGTGCTAATAAGAAACTCTCTTATTAGCACAAGCACTTTATAATTATCGACTCATTGGTTCACTATATAATTTAAATAAGTCAGTTAATTCATTTGAGAGTACGGGGGCTCTTACTATCTTTTTCTTTTCTTTTGGAACTATGGCAATAGCCTGTTTTAGCAACAGCTGATAAATATACTGGAAAAGTTGATACAAGTGACTTTTTAGACGCGCATCTGGTCGTCAATTTCCGAGTTTCATGATTTTTTCGTGAATTTTTTGCTGTTTCGCGAATTTCATCGAAACGGGAGAAATTCAACCATCACTAAGAACATAAAGATCTAAAGTAGGCTTTTTGTGAAACTCTAGGCTATAGCCTCTTAGAATTATGGCAAGAACCCAGGAATCTTGTACTTCTTTGGTCCAAATCTCCCAAAAAGAAAATAGCCTTGCTCCAACGGGAGGATGGGTGGAGTGATCGTCATTGAACCTTGGTAGAGGGTTTGAGAGATCTTGGGAGCTTAGCTCTAGATCTGAGGAAACTTTGTCCTGAACACCAGGCAGAGGTTCTAAAGTCCCTTCCGTATCTGAAGGATCTTGGCTCATCTCTTCTTCTAGAAGAGACGGTAGACTCTTGCCTCTTGGGATTGTCTCGAAATCTCTTAGACTGGGGAAGAAAAGTACTCTTTCCACTCGACAATTTAGATATCGTCTAGCGACTTTCCAAACAGCCTTTTTCCTTCATATAGCATCTTACAAAGAGAATTCTTAGAGGCTGTATCCGCAAACCAGGATCTTAACCATAAGGCTCTTTGAGACGCTACTCCAAAGGACATAGAACATGCTGAAATTTGAATAAGGTCTAAAGAGGCTTGCAGACAAAAATTAGATGCAAGCCTAAAATCCTCTAAACCTTCTAGGATTTCTTCGCTAGAAATTCTGTTTTTGATTCTCAGCCCAGAGAGAAAGAGCTTTTGTGACTGAAACTAAAGCCACTGCAGGCTTACAAGCTGCTCCGGACGACATGTAGCACTTTTTTAATTCCGACTCCATATGGCGATACATAGGGTGTTTCAAGGCGGAAACATCATCTATTGGCAAGGCTGTTTCCCAAGAAATCCTAGCAACTGGAGCATCAACTGAAGGAGCTGTATTCCAGATTTCAAGCATGTCAAATGCGAAAGAATATAATTTTTCCATTCTCTTTTCTACTGGAATTCTCCTAGATAATTTAGTCCATTCTGGTTCGACTAGATCTTGAACCTCTTTATGAATAGGAAAAATTGATTTTTTCTTTTAAGAAAAAAAACGAGAAGTAACTCACTGGTCATCTTCTTCTAGAATTAAAGTATGCCTAATGGCCTTAATAAAGGGACCTAAATGCTTAAGGTCAAAAACAGAACTTTTCTCTTCATTTTCCTCGTCCTCAGATGAGGAAGTATCATCAGAAGGCAACTGCAAGGAAGATTCCTTATTGGTCCCTGCAGTTCCCGATATAGGAAGTACTGTCTCTTTAAGAGTTAGAGCAACAGCATTCTTAATCCACAGCATTAAGGATTGTTGAGCAGGTAAAGATGCAGAATTGGAAGGTATCGCTGAATCTTGAGAAATGTCAACAGGATCAGTGGTATTTAGCTCTTTAGACATATATTCAGAGAAACAATCTCCACAAATCCTCTTATCCTTCATGGCTGGCTCGTGACCCGCTTTACCAAGTCACCATTCTATTCCTCTATTTGCTGGTTTCCTCCAAGTGGGCAAAAGCACGTAGGTGCACTAATCGCACAGAAGCCGCTCCACCAGCAAAATATCCTGGCCGGAATGGTCCCCTCAGTTGTCACACTGGGAGCAGGCTACGGGCAGAGGCAGAAGAATCTGCAAACGAACTGTACCTGGTAATCTTTGAGTAATAGCCATCACACAAATCTCCTGCGCCCACGCTGGGACAGAAGAAAAAACTACGGTGAGCCAGGAAGGGGAGGGCTTTATGGGTTTAGAAATAAACTATTTCTTCTGTCCAGGCTGGGAGTAGCAGGAGAGTTAACCCATCAGTTTTTCTATGTTGATGGGGGATGGCCAGGAATAGGAATTGACTTACGAGATACTTTTTTATATGGGGTGAAAAAATTCTCACTCACAGAGAATGAATCGGCAGGTTCAACTCTAACCAGCCATATAAGGGGAAGATTGTGGCTAGCCCATGAATGTCAACATGCACACCCCTTATTCTTTAAACATAAGGAGTTTCTAAGGTCAAAATGGTTCATCCTAAACCCAGTTCTTATCACCTGCTGCACTCATGAAAGCCTCATTATAAGCTTTGAGCTTTGAGCTAGATGAACCAATGGCTCTATTGCAGTCAGGTAAATTATTACATTTCCATGTACCTGGTGTAGTCCTCACTAAGCAGTCAGCTCTGCATGCTTAGTTTATTGCACCAGTTCCTCTCACCATTGTTAGTCCCCATTCCCATGCTGTTTTTCTCCCATGTCACAATCCAGTGCAAGTTATGCTGTACCAAGTTTTTTTTACATCTGGTCACACACCTAGTTTACCTCTGTGATGCAATTAAAATTATGCGCCTTTTTTAATTCTGTCCTAAGCCTAATAAGTCCTGAAACTCTTTAATCTCCCTGGTTGGTTGATTACACAGGCATGAGCCTCTCTAGCAGAACATTTTAACGATTTCATTATAATATTTAAAGCATTTACTTCTCCCTTGAAGATGATTTCAATAATATGTACTGTTGCACTTACCCAGAAGGCTATACAAATAACAGGCTTTACTGTTTTAGCTCTTAACATTTCCCCTTATTTCACATATTTATGACCCTGAAGTCACAATCTAAGGCCCCTTCCTTATTAGGGCTGACAGTTAATTGCAAATGAAGTCATGCAGACTGCATAATGTAAAAGGTATGACAGTTATTTTATTTATAATATGCGTTTTCATTGAGAATCTGTTGCTAGAGATAACTCGAAGAATTAAAAAAGCTGAATGGATGCCAAATATAAGGGTGGCAATTAAAACTAGGGGGAAAAAGCCAGTAATTGTTAAAGCTAGATGAATTTCATCTTTAGCAAAAGTGCAAAATGTCTCAGCAAAGCTCTGTACATTCACTTGCAACTGAATCTATGCATGATGCACCGGAGGTCACAGACATCCAGGGAAAAAATCCCATGCATACTGCAGAGCAAGGTTGCAGGCCCAAGTGCATAATAAAACCGTCTCAAACATCTAGAGAAAACGATGGGGCTACAAGGGATGGGTTTTTAAGCAATTTATCAGAACTATGGTATAGAACTGTGTACTGCATGTCTGTTCTTTCACATTCTAAAAATGATGCAGCTGATTTAATATACATTATAAATCACTTATCTGCTACCTATGAGTATTATCAGTGACTGTCTGCTAAATACACTACCTTCTTAAGGGACAATAATACAGAGGAATCCTCAGTAGAGCTACACAAAACAGGCCTTTGACCAAGAGAGAGACCTTTTAGTGCTAAGTGCTAAAGGGAAAGCAGCTAAAGGGAAAGCAGAGCAGAGACTAAGGGGCAAATTCACTAAGATGCGAAGTTGCGCCAGGCGCAACTTCGCCGCACTTCGCCAGGCGTAGTTTCACCAGGGCTCCGCAAATTCACTAAAATCCGAAGTTGCGCACAGGGGTAGCGTAAGGTTGCGGAGGTGCGCTAGCGTTGATTCGCTATATAAAGCGAAGTTACGCTAGCGAAGGCTAATTTGCATACGGCGCGAAATTCAAATTTCAATGGAGGAACACGTATCTGCACTACAAATGCCTAGAAAACCTTCAAATCAGCAAATAAAAATTTTATTTTGCCCTTCACATGTGCCCACTGTCTAGGTAAGTTGCCATGAGTCAGGAAATGTAGGGGGGAGGAAGGGGAGCCCCAAAAAATTCTCGATCTTTTTCAGCCTATCAGCCATCATGTAGCGTTTTTTGGGACTTTTTTTAAACAATCCCTATCTACTCTATTGCGCTTCGCCAGGTCTGAGGTGGCGAAGGAAGTCTAGCGTAAAAGGTAGCGTTCAGTACACTGCGCAAGTTAGTGAATTTGCGTAGTTTCATCGCTAGCGAAAATTCAGCTGGCGTAAGGTTGCGAAGTAACACTAGCGAAACTACGCCAGCGTTCGTTAGTAAATTTGCGCAGTAGCGAAAATGCCAAACGCTAGCGAATTAACGCTAGCGTTCGGCGCTTTGCGGCTTAGTGAATTTGCCCCTAAGTCTCACAGATCTCTCATTCTATGAAATCAGCACAAGTGACAAGCTTATAGAGGCCCATGCTAATGCGGAAGTAGCTAAGGAGCAAATTTCCTTTGCTTAAAGAGAGGCAAGACTTAGAGCAAAGATGCAACTGAGGTTGCCTGCCTACAATTTGAGGGAGCAACTGAGGCCACATGCAAGCAAGCGGAAACTGCACAACTGCAATCTGAGACTGCATGCAAGCAAGCGGAAGCTGCATTCCTGACCGTAAAAAGGCAAAAATAGAAGCTGCATTTAAAATCTTTCAAATAGAAAAGGAAAGGCATCATGTTAAGATATGTATTAATGTGTGTGCTCTCATACAGATCCCATACTAATCTGATACTGACACAGTGTCATGTAACACGATCTTTGCCTGCTAATGCAGAAGTGTTAATAAAGTTTTGTCTTCTTGAAGCAAGAGAAGCATGGTGTCTGTGTGCAGTTACTCTCCTCTGTCTAAAGAAAGCTGCAGGCTCACTTGAGATTGAGCTACCAGTTATCCCATCTCTTAAGCAGAATGTCAACACCAGGGACGGAACTAGGGGTAGGCAGAGTAGGCACGTGCCTAGGGTGCAAAGCTGGCGGGGGGGCAGGCACATGCCTACTCTGCTTCTCCTACCCCCTAGTCCAGTCCCCGCTCACAGCTGTAGCCATAGCTTTTGTTTTTTCGCGCATGCGTGCAAGTCCCCGCTCACAGCTGTAGCCATAGCTTTTGGTTTTTCGCGCATGCGTGCATTCATTTTTCCACACATGCGCGCCTGTGATGTATGTAACTCCATTTGTTCTACCTATGTAATTCTTGTGATTTATTTGTATAAACACATTTACTTTACATCGCTGCACAATATGTTGGCGGTCTATAAATACATGTTAATAATAATACTCATCAAATGGCTAGGTCAAGAGTCTGCAAATTGTATTAAGAGAATAAGAGCTGTGCATATCGACTACCCAGATGCAGGCAGTGGCGTAACTACCGGGGGAGCAGGGGGTGCGATTGGGCCATGGCCCGCACCCCCTCAGGGCCCCCCGGCAGCTCGCGCACCACTTACTTCTTCAGTGTTTCTGGTTGTACGGAGGAGGGCGGGGGCCCGGCTGCACGTCCCACGCCAGGGCCCTCCCCCTCTAGTTACGTTACTGGATGCAAGTCTTGCTGCAGCTTGGGGAAGGTTTGAACAAACCTATGGCAGTTCTGAAGCCCTTGAAAGTCCATTATTTAAGAGACTACAGACCATCCCAAAAATAACCAACAAAGACAATGGTTAGCTAAGGCAGACCCTCACCTCTCAGGACTTAGCTACTTGGATACAGCTCATGGTGTGAACCTAGTAGTGTTGAAGCTACCATATGGGTTGCAAGAGAAGTGGCCACAGCGGGCTCAAAGTATAAGAAATAATATAATGTATCCTTTCCCCCATTCTCATACTTCTGCAAATTCATCAGTGACCATGCCTGGATTAAGAATGATCGCAGCTACTAAACACAGAGACTTGCAGGGCACCGTGTCTGTTAGAAAGACAACCCTTCTGCTACAACCTCTTCAGATGACAAACTTCGGGTGGAAAAATGAGGATCCCAATCGTCAGTGTTCAATTCACAAGAATCCACACCCACAATCCACACAGAAATGTTGGGGGTTCAGAGCAAAGAAGAGCTTCTCCAGAAGTTTGGGGTTTGCTATAAGTGCTGTGCCTCCTCTGTTATTAAGTGTACAGTGTGGAGTGCAGCAGTGACAAGCATATTGCAGCAATGCATCCATGCACCTCTTCTTGACAGTCCACAGTCTTCAACCCCAGTCTCAAATACTGGAGGGGAGGAACAAGGATGTGTTCCAGCTTCAACAACAATTTCAACTTCATCTACTGAAGTCTGGAGTCCCAAGTTCTGGGACTATGCCTAGTCGGGTATATCCTGAAGGAAAACCAGAGAAAGCAATAAAGACGTATGCCATGCTTGATGACAAAAGCAACATATCTCTGGCAAGACCACAGTTCTTCGAGATTATCAACATCAAAGGATCAATACCTGTGCTGGTTGTATAGAGACTCTGGGCAGAAAGGCTAATGGGTACATTGTCTCCTCAATCAAAGATAACATTCATCTGCCTTTACCCACAATGTAGGGCTAATGGGTAAGAGAAAATTAATATCATACTTACTGGAACTTTCTTTTCCTGGCCATCCTCCCCGTCAACATAGAAAAACTGATGGTTTAACTCCTGCTACTTCCAGCCTGGACAGAAGAAACAGTTAACTTTTAATCCTATAAAGCCCTCCCCTTCCTGGCCCACAGCAGTCAATTATAAAGCCATATAGGATGGGTATGTTGACAGGGAGGATGGCCAGGAAAAGAAAATACCGGTAAGTATGATATTAATTTTCTCTTTTCCTGGCCATCCCCCTGTCAACATAGAAAAACTGATGGGTTATACCTAAGCAATCTAGAACAAATGAGAGGGAGAACAATTCATGCTGACTATTTATTTTGCAGAAGATGCTGACAAAAGAACGAATTGCCCAAACTGAGCTTCTGTGGAAGAAAAAACATCTATTCTGTAATGTCTAATAAAAGTACTCGGACTAGCCCAAGTTGCTGCTTTACAGATCGTCTCAGAAGATGTTCCTGCTTCTGCTGCCCAAGAGGTCAATACACCTCGTGTGGAATGTGCCTTAACTCCCTCAGGTAATGCTCTGCCCTGTTGTTGATCAGCCTTCGATATGATATGAAGAAAATCAGCAAGCACTCCGGAGAACTCTCTTTAGGTAAAATTCAACTTTTATTTCAACTAGTTAAAACCATTACATCCTGACGCATTTCGTATCTAAACTATACGCAACCATATTTATGCCTATGATTACGTATCGTTTAGATACGAAACTCGTCAGGATGTAATGGTTTTAACTAGTTGAAATAAAAGTTGAATTTTACCTAAAGAGAGTTCTCCGGAGTGCTTGCCGATTTTCTTCATATCGTATACAACACACCCATTGCTAGGGTTCGGTGCGATGCACCCGGACCACTTGATACATCGGGTGAGTGATTTCCCATCCACAGGCGGCTTCTTTACATTGTGGTTTACGTTGAAGTGTTAGACCTGGGGTTTTTACACCAAGGTCATACTCATTATAGGGTGAGAAAGGGTTAAACCCAAAATAAACTTTGTGTAGGTGTAGCGCTCTTGAGACGCTTATATTTAACACCCTATGTACATGCAATTTCTAAACTAATGTAGGACTGTGCCACTTTAATTGTTTTTTAATTTGAATAGCCTTGGATATGGTTTTGATTATCCAGGAACTTAAAGTGGACTTAGAAGCTGGTTCTCCTTTTCTCTTTCCTGCTGGAATAATGATTAGCATTCTGGATTTTCTGATATCCTCTGTTCTCTTAATATAAATTTGTAAACATCTTTTAACATCCAATGTTAATAAATCTTCATTAGATGATGGAGGTGGCTCAAACACAGGTAAAGATATGGTCTCATTTATGTGAAACTTTGAGACAACCTTTGGAAGGAAACTGAGGATCAGTCCAAGTTATTTTTCTATCATGAAAGACCGTATAGGGGGGATCCACAGAGAGCCTAGAGTTCACTAATCCGCCGCGCTGATGTAAGAGCTACTAGAAAGAAGGTTTTTAAGGTTAATAGCCATAGAGATATATTTTCCAGAGGTTCAAAAGGTGGAGCCACCAGAGACTTTAGAACTTATGGGAGATCCAAGGTTGGCTGAACAGCCTTGACAAGAGGTCGAATTCTGAGGAACTGCTTTAAAGAATCCCTTTATTAAGGGTCATTGGACAACCTCTTTTCTAAAATGGCTGATAGGGCAGAACCTGGCCCTTAAGTGTACTCAAACTCTTGAATGTATGCTGCAGCTGCTGCATTGTCTGTTTTGACTTTCACTGGAACTCCTAAGAGTACATTCTTGAAACACTGAAGATGTTAATGCCAGAATATTCGCAACATTTTACCGCTATCTATATAGTGGCGGTAATTTATTTTTTTACCAGAAAATTTTCAAGGGGACAGGAAATATCCCATAACACCTTGTTTTACCCATCATTCTGTTCCTGTTGCCATTCCTGACAGGAGAAGAGAGAAGTGACAGGATAATCAAAGATGTTTTGGATTATTCTTTTGTCTGCTGCTACAGCAGCTTTTTCAGCTGAAAGACGATTAATTATGGCTAGGAGGGACGAAAGGCTTTGTTGGCCTAGATTAAACTACATTTATATAATGCCGACAGATTTATTGGTAAAACTTGTTTATGAATTATATTTATATGATTCTATTGGCAGGGGGTCTTGTGACTGGATGTATTGAAATGTGGATTTATATGATGCTTACATTTTTGATTGGATGAAATCTGTTTACTGGGTTGTTGATGATATCTATAAAGTTTAGCAGTTCTGAAGATACATATCTGACCATGAATCATGCCATAATAAACGGCATAAAACAAGACTATTTTATAGCATAAATATTCGCAAACTTAATTTGTCGGCAGAAAATTCGCAACTCCCTAAAATTACCGTTATGTAAGCTGGTTCGTCAACGTAGTTACCGCAAGTGACCGTGCTGAAAGCTGAATAAGATCTAAAGAGGCTTGAAGACAAAAATTAGAAGCAAGCCTAAAATATTCAAGACCCTCTAGAATTTCTTCTCTAGAAATTCTGCCTGTTCTAAATTTTCGGCTGAGAGAGATAGAGCTTTTGTGACCAAAACTAGGGCCACTGCCGCTTACAAGCTGCTCCAGATGACATAAAGCACTATTTCAACTCCAACTCCAAATGACGATCCATAGTATGTTTCAAGGTGGAGACATCATCTATCGGCAACGCAGTCTTTCTAGAAAGTCTAGCAACTGGAGCATCAACAAAGGGAGGCCTATTCCAGATTTCAAACATGTCACCTGTAAAAGGGTACAATTTTTCAACTCTTTTCTCCACTGGAATTCTCCTAGATAATTTAGTCTATTCTATTTGGACTAGATCTTGGACCTCCTTATGAATAGGAAAAAACAATTTTTTCTTTTGTGAAAAAAGACGAGACGGAGCTGGCTGCTCATCCTCTTCAAGGTTTAAGGTATGCCTAATAGCCTTAAACAGGGGACCCAAATGCTTAAGGTCAAAAACAGAAACCTCATTATCCTCGTCCTCAGATGAGTAAGTATCATCAGAAGAAAACTGTATTGAAGGCTCCTTGGTGGTTACTGCAGTCTCAGAAATGGCAAGTACTGTCTCTTTAGGAGTTAAAGCTACAGCATTCTTAACCCAAAGCATTAACGATTCTTGATCTGGTAAAGAGGCAGAAGTTGAAGGTACAGCTAAATCCTGAGAAATATCAGCAGGAGTAGAGGAATTAAGCTCTTTGGACAAATACTCTGCAAAACAATCTCCACAAGTTCTTTTATCCTTCATGGCTGGCTTGTGACAAGCTTTGCAATGTTTTACAGTCTCCATTCTATCCCTTTTCTTGATGGGTTCCTCAATGGGGGCAGAAGCACTAGGGATAAAGGAGGGAGGATATTAGTAGCTCACAGCTACACAGTGCAATGTTATTTTCGAAGTTGAAGATTATACTTACCTAGCTGGCTTGGGAGCGGCTCTTTTAATAGCAGCCGGATCCATGTTCGCAATGCAACAACTAGGGCAAAGCGGATCGGCGCCAGCTACTTTTAAAAATCTACATCACGGGAAAATGACGTAACAGCGCCCAACTCCTGCTGAAGCGCTAAGGCGCATAAGCCGCACAAGCAGCAAGATACCCCGGCCACACAGGGTCCCAAACAACGCAGTTGTCACACAGAGAACAACAGCATTGTAACCGGTAATCTTAAATAATAATAGCCAGCAACAAATATTCTTCCAGGCTGGGACAGAAGAAAAGACTACTGTGAGCCAGGAAGGGGAGGGCTTTATAGGATTAAAAGTTAACTGTTTCTTCTGTCCAGGCTGGGAGTAGCAGGAGTTAAACCATCAGTTTTTCTATGTTGACGGGGGGGGGGGGTGGCCAGGAAACATAGTCTCCTCAATCAAACATAACATTCATTTGCCTTTACCCTGACATTCTCAGAGTCCATAAGGTATATCAGAAGTGCAATGGTACGCATGATACTCTCTATGCACAAAGACTTGACTTAAACTGGGTAATAGTGGGTGCTGTGTGCCAAGACAAAATGAGCAGACCATCTGAATTTCACTCCTTTTAAACCTCATGTATTGAGAAGTAGACAAGCAACTCACTTCAGACCATGCCCTCATTATTTTGAAGTAAAGGAAAATCCTAAGGATATGATCCCAGCATTCAGTGTCACTTCTATCTTTAGCGATGACAACTTTGGGCATATGGTATTTCATACTACAAATGATGACAACAAAATTGCAACTTCTGTTGAACACAAGGAATTCATCAGAAGCAGAGTAGGTGGTTCTTCACAATGAGGTTATGGAATGCACTGCTGGATCATGTTTTGATGGCCATTTCTGTCAATGCCTTTAAGAGTGGCTTGGATGATTTATTGGAGAAGCATAATAGATACTAAAATCTATAGATAGTGTTTGAGAATATATAGTTTATGTGAGTGTATGGAGGTGTCAGTGTGTGTATGTATAGATGCTGGGTTTCATTTTGAGAGGTTGAACTTGATGGACTTTGGTATTTTTTCAACCCGATCTATCTATGTAACTATGAATAATGGACACTGAATTCTTTAAAGATAACTCTAACAGTTGAGTTGCACCATTGCCATTCCCTAGTACAAGGGCCAAACTTCCAAACAATCCAAAGCAAGCTGCTTTGTCTAGATTTGCAGAGAACTCTTAAAAGCAAGCCTGAAATGAAAGAAAACTTTTCATTTTATGAAGAAAATATTTAACAATGATCATGCTGAACCAGCCCCACCACTACAAGAACATGACAAATGCTGGTACCCACCTTCCTTCCACTCACGGAAACCAAAATAAATCAGGGTGGTATTCGATCCAAGTCTCAAGGTAAGATTCTCAGTGATGTTCTTCTCACTGGTCCCAACTTAGCTAACAACCTTGTAGGAGTACTTATGAGGTTCAGAAGGGAACCAGTTGCAATCACAGCCGATATCCAGCAGAATATTTTAAAATTGTATTGATAAAAGAATTCTCTGGCACCACAACAATGACATTAGTAGTGAAGTGACAGAATATTGCATGAAAGTCTTCGGAAACAGCCCATCACATGCTGTTGCAACATATGGTCTAAGAAGGACTGCTCATGAGGGTGAAAGTAAGTATGGTGCAGACTCACAACAAACTCTTTGTAAAGAGAGACTTCTACATGGATGATGGAAGAAAACCTTTACCTACAGATGAAGAGGCCATTGACCGGCTCAGAAGGAAACAAGGTATGCTTGCTGATGCTAACCTCAGACTCCACAAGATTGCTTCAAACAGTACTGCTTTAATGAAAGCTTTTCAACCTGATGACCATGCTACAGAATTAAAATACTTAAATTAGGGAACAGACAAAACACCCATTCAGAGAAGTATAGGCTTTAGAAGGCACATATTACATGACACATTTGGCTTCCAGGTTTCCACCACAGACAAACAATTTACCAGATGTAGTGAACAGTCTGTAGGATCCACTGGGGTTTGTAGCACCCATAACCATACAAAGTAAATCTTTACTAAGACAGCTATCAGAGACTGATAAAGACTGGGACACTCCCTTACCAATTGATAAACAATCAAAATGGGAGTCATGGAAGCATTTTCTAAAGGACTTGAAAGAGCTTTGCCTACCTAGGTGCTATACTTCAACTTCTCTTGCTTCAAGTCAGAGGAGAGAGATCCATGTTTTCTCCAGCTACCGTGGCCATAGCAGTTGAAGCCTAACTCAAGGTAAGAGACATCTGCTATCAACCTCACGTAGGTTTTCTGTTTGGCAAGGCTAAGTTAGCACCAATGCTTGAGCACACAATCCCAAGACTTTAACTTTGTGGAGCTGTACTAGTAGTAGAAATTTCAGACTTTATATTGTATGAGCTAGATCAAATTCAACAAAGACAGTATAGTTGTTCTAGGCTACATATATAATTACACATAATATTATGTGTATGTTAGCAACTGAGTAGAAAGAATCAGGAAATCCACTAAACCTGGACAGTGGCAATATGTTCCATCTGAAATACAGACAACTTTCTCTGCAGGTAATTCCTGGTTAACAGGTCCTGAATTCTCACTGGATCACCCAGAGGCTTCAACTACTACAGATGTCTTTAGTCTCCTAGATCCTAAAAGAGACACTGAAATTCATCCCAAAGCTTCAACCCTTGCTACAAAAGCTGACCAAGGACTTGACTTGGGTTGTTAAATACCCTAAATGGACAGGACTGAACCATGCTATATCAATAGCCTATCACATTATTTTACACAGTTGCCAAGGATGGTGCCACAAAGACATTCAATCGGCCCATCACCGAACTTGTGTTTCTTTTGCCATGTGGAGGTTGAACTTTTTATACTCTTTCATCAGCATTTGAAGCACTGATTTTCATGGAGAACTTCCTAAGTACATTGTTTTATTGACATGCCATATTTGTTGCATTGCATGTTTGTTTTTCTTTTTGGCTTTCAGATCTCATGATCTTCAAGCAAAATTGCACTAATGTTAATTTTGCATTTCCATAATTACAATTATGTTTAATTTAATATAATATAGTGGTATCTAAAAATGCCAGACAGGGAGTGTTTTGCCCCAGCAGTTAATTGTTTTAATATGTTTAAAATGCCGCCTCTGTTTATTCATTCCTATGGTATTTTTAAAAGAGTATTTATCAATGATATTTTTGATAAATATGCCTTTAAAAATACCATAGAAATTCTATGGTATTTTTAAAAGAGTATTATATCAATGATATTTTTGATAAATATGCCTTTAAAAATACCATAGAAATGAATGGACAGAGGCTGGATTTTACTTTAGTGAACTTTGGCGATCTCTAACTGGACAGTTTTTTTGTTGGTAATCCTGAAATGCACCCTCACATCTCCCCCCCCCCAACAGGTCAGCGGAAAAATTGTCTTGCCTAAAACTGGTCTGTTGGACTGGTCAGTTGGGGCTACTGACATAGACTTCCAAGGTTTGGAAACAGTTCCAGAATATGAACCACCATACTAAGACAGTGAGACATAATTTAACTATATAATACTATAAAATGCTAACTATACAAAGAGACACAGTACCATTTTCTTAATAAAGTACAAATCCAAACACAGAATAAAAACCTTGCAAAGTCTTTGGATTCTGTTTTAATCTGTATTCCATTTTATACCTCTTGGAAGCATACAGCTACTACACTGTACAAAAAAAAGCAGAAGAGAATAATCTTATTACCATGTTCACATTTCCACAGCTAATCCATATTATTTATACTGGAGAACTTTAAAGTAAATAGTATTATAAATCATATGAAATTATTTATATATTGGCCAATAAAACATGTGTTATTTATAAAACTTATTTCTCATTGTAACCTGTGCTTTTGGTAAAACCCCATATGTTATAGTGACAGGTCATTTTATTTAATACTCTGAATGTTGTAAATTAAAGGTGAATTTTCTGCTTGGGAGGCATTGCAAATTTCAGAAAGTTGTCATGCATCAATTTAGAAATGATTGCTACAGGGATATTGTCTTTTAACATTTGGAAAAAAATATTTTTCTTCTTTCTGGTGAAGTTCAGCTTATACATCATTCCCTAGGTTTATTTTCCATTATGTGACAAGAAATTGTCATGTTAAGGCTAAGAAATAAATGAAAGTGCTTTTTATTGCTGAACAATATATCTGTAAGAAGTTCAAGCTATTAAAAGATAAAAAATCATCCAAATTCAAAATTGTGGGTAGTAAACAGACAATGCCATTCAATAGCAGCAACAGCCAGGTGGATATTAGCCTTTATTAACAAGAGTATAGATTCACAAGTGAATAGGTATACTGTTCACAAAGCATTGGTAGTGCCTCATATACAGTAGAATATACAGTGCACTTTTGGTCTTTCTTACTCAAAGGAGCATTTCTGAAAAAGAAAAAGTCAAAGAAAGTCTAGAGTAGGGCAACTAAAACTGGTAAAAACTATAGAATGGCTTGTGAATTTATGAAAAAAATGCTGCCCAAATTGGGATTGGACAAAATGTTAAAGTAGATAGACCAGTGCATGTTTCAGCCTTGCTTACAATGTAACGTCTTCATTCACTTAAAAAAAGGCTTCTGTATGTTTTAATTTGTCTTGGTGCCATTACTGGCATGCGCAGGGAAGTTGAGCTCGTCAACTTCTTAATATGCCAATTTTTTGCATGGTGAAAAAAATTTCCCAATGTACATTAAGTAATAGTTTTAATGGTTTTAACGTAATTGTAGATATAATAGCTATTAAAACCAGTATCTGACTAGCTGTTTACTATTGATGTGCGGGTAGGCCTGGCCGACCCTGCACCCCCATTTCTTCCTGCTGTCCCCGCCCGCCACCTGGAACTGCCGGCTTCCGACTTCTGGCTTCATTTTTAAAAGACGTGCGCGCCTCCTGCCCCGCCCCTTTTGTGATGTAATTGGCGGGCGGGGCGGGCCTTAAAATGGAAGCTGGAAGTTGGGCTCGGGCGGGAGCGGGTTGACGAAGGGCGGGTTAGGGTTGGGTTTTACCCGACCTGCACATCACTACTGTTTACATCCTCTGCCCTCCTGGCTCTAACTGCAGAAACAATGTAGTAGAAGCCAGCTTATTAACAGTCATAGGGGAGAACTGTTACAAAAACTCACATGTTCTGACTGGGTTACCAATGAGAATTGATGCTGGGGAATAAAGGCAGACAAGTTTGAGAGGTAGCAATTTTATCTCTCCTGTGTTTTGACCTCAAGGAGAAAGATGTATCAGAAATGGCTGCAAGGACTTTTTAACATAATAAATTTGAATTTAATAACCTCTAGCCTAGGTGTGCAAATCATTTTTCTCCCTATTATTTAGTGCAAAGTCTCCACACTGAGCACCCAACAGAGCAATAAAATCGCCAGGGGTGATGTAGTGTACAGACTTTTTCTATTCTTGTGTATTATAATTCATTTTCTGCTGCTTTATCAAAATAGTGTCACTGCCTTAGTTCTCAATAGAGAAAATATTCTTCTAGCAGCTAGTTAGTATATTGCTCAGCAAGTTACTAGATTACACAGCACCCTATCATTTGGCATGTTAGCAATAGGGTTGCCATAGTTTCTAGAAACAATATTCATGCCTTTCCCTCTTATCATATATATATATATATATATATATATATTTTACACACACACACACATTGGCATTAAGTATGATATTTACCACCAAGGCCGGGTTGTGACCATAGTTAGCTATGCAATGTTCATGGTGCATTATAAATACTGATGTTTTTAATTATTACTGTATATACGAAATGATCACTGACTTTATCATTTCATGCTGTGGTCAAATTTGCTTGAAAAAAGAATACAAGAACAAGAATTTACAATTATCAACATGGATCCAAGATGTAGAGATCATAATGTCAATATAAACATGGCTGAAAAAGGTCTGCTACAAAGTCAGCAACACAGTTAGGGCTCTTGGGGCTATAATACCCTGTTTTGATTGCTTTTTAGATTACTATATAAACATTATCTATAGTACAAATCTACAGATTAGGGAAATGGTACACGAGGAGAGCTCAGAATTTTTGCTTAATGCAATGTTATTAGCTCAAAGTGAATGCCACAAATCACCTCTCCATTGGCCCCTGAGTGGGGTAGGGTTCAAAGTGCACCCTTTGCACTTTGCATTTTTTTTGTACTTTGGCCCATTGCTTTGTAAATGAGGGACTTGGTCTTCAGTTCACACCACAAACATGTAAAAGCATGGGTTGGGGGCAGAAATGAAAATACAAAGATTAATAATGATAATGTTATATAAGAAGGAGTAAAGAGGTGTCCCATGCCCCCTTGGGATCAATGGTTGTGTAACACACAAACTGCTGATACATTTCAGTGTAAATACCTGCCACCCAAATTCTGTCCCAACACAAACTTGACAGTTAAGGTTTCCCAGGCCACTGGGCCCCAGCCTCATTTCTACTTTCATGTTCCTTCTTCCTGCCAGGGAAACTGTACCCTTTTGCAGACTTTCAGCAGAGGAGATAGACTTGCTTTTCAGGCACCCTACATGCCCTAGTCTCTCTTTCTCTGATTCCCTAACTGGGTGGGGTACACGGGACACTGGTCCTTCTATCCTTATTGAAGCCTCAGCTACTCTTTGCCCTCTATCCTACCACTAACTCTTACCATCTGCCGAGAGCTCCAACAAATCTTTCCTAATACTATCTCACTTATCTAATACTGCTGGCTACCTCTCTGAGGGAATCCACCTCATGCTCTATGGTATTATCCATTTCTCATTGGCCAAAGAGAAAATGGCTCACTGTACTCTCCCTTATACAAGTTCCCCTGGGGCATTTCTCTGTCGAACAGCTCCACCTGGTTTTTAAACAAAAAAAAAAAACACAGAAATTGAATAAAATACACTTTTCTAATCATAAAGCTGGCCATAGACATGCAGATTTTATTCTTTGTGTGACTAACGCTTGTTTGTTTAAGTCTAACGATCTACCATTAACCATGCAGATTAAAATGTTTAGGAAAAAAAAACAAATCAGATGATGTTCTGGCCAATAATTGACAGAAAGCAATCGTACAAAAATCATGCCTGACAAACAGTAGTGATAATTGCCCTCTGATATCATCAGATATAAATACATGTAGAGATGTAGAAAAATGTCGGAACACTTCACACATGATGCGAACATCTTTGTTTTGCATGACTGTCTATTTGCATCTATGGGTAGCTCTATAAGTACACTCATTTTAGAGGAACCTTGCATTTTCACTATAATTGGCTTATTAAATATCAGACCTGGCTTTTTTTAGAGGGGAGCTCCAATAAAAAAACAAAAGTGTTTATTAATTAATGAAGGTAGCACCAGCACAGATGCAGGATCAATGTCCTTTTTCTCTGGACCCAGCAGTCCTTTAAAATGACCATGATAATAGAAATAAAGGTTTAAGATTAACAATGCACAATGCTTGCAGCTGAACAATTTCACCTGTAACTAAGGAATGATCATTCTATAAGCTGGATTCTGTTGTGTATCATCTCAATTTGACATCTATTCAAATATTTATGTGCCAAGGATCATAACATCTACAGTACATACACTCAGGTATTAGAGTGCTAGCATTATAGACTAGCAGCAGCAAGGTAAAACATTGACACACATGTCAATTTTCCTGTCATTTTCTGAAGTCTCCAAAAAAAAATTAAAAACATTTCTCTAGCAATGGGGGGGGGGTAGCTGTGGTGCAGTCAACAAATACCTGGAATTCAACTCTTGGAGGTTGGTGTATTTTCAGTTTGTGTCTCTTCTAATTAACCAAATCATTTGCAAATTCATTGCAAATTCATTTTGAAAGTCCTGGATAAACATCTTTTTTTCTTGACAAAGCTCCATATTGTCAGTATATTCTAACATGATTCAAAAATGTGGGTATCATTTTGCTGGTGATCTAAATAAGAGTTATCTGGGTTGAATAAAGGCTCCTTATCATGAAATTTATCTAAACAGTTTTTAATGTACCTTTGTGTGTACTGGGTGTGACGGTTGCTTTGATTAATGGTGAAATTGTGACTGACCTTTTCTGAAAATCAAAAGGACTAACTGATTGAATACTAATTTCATTGATTGATAATTCAATGGGAAGGACCGGTTCCACAAAACCAAAGGCTTTGAATTAGGTGTCATTTGTTATGAAGCAGCAGCTAAAAACCTGGTGTATAGGATGTAAATAAGGGCTGTGATTCTTGATCAAAGCCCCCATGGATTCAGTTGGTACCTGTACTATAAATAGAAATACATTGGTTGGTTAATATTATAAGAAAGGAAGCTGATCACACAACAATGTAGATACAAAAAGGACAAGGGAAAGTTGTGCTCACCATTAATTTAAAAAAATATAAAGCAGGGGTACAATGAGGTAGTGACCACAAAATTCACATAGACAAATATAAGAGGTCCTCTGCACTCAACATATTATTAATATATTTAATATATTTGATCCCATTGGTGGCCAATAAAAGGGCAACCAAGTTTGGGAGCTTTACTTTGAAAGTATCAAGTAAGTTGTGGGTAAAAGTTAGTCCCTTTATAAAATGCATAATGAAGCAATTGAATTCTTCATGAATCAGAGGTAAAAAAATTGAGAAATTAAGTTTTTATCATTTCAAAATATTGGCCGCAGCTTTCACAACAAAGGGGGGACAATTACTACATATAGAGTAGGGTGCAAAGTGCAACAGCCAACACAATCTGCCATGCTTGTTTTACTTTGCAGCCAGCCCTGCACTTTTATGGGGAAATGTAATAAAAGTCGAAAGGAGCAAAACAATTTGCACAAATAAGAATAAAAATTTGAATTTCAAACGTGATATTACTTTCACTTTTCAAGCACTACTAAAATGCAACTACTGCCAAAGTCCAAATGGTTGGACTTACAGTTCACTGGTTCTGCTGCACAGAAACTCTAATTGAAGTCTAGTATAAGCTCATAAAGACAGAGAAAGCCAAAATGATGACACTCATGTCTTTGCCAGGGCCCATGGATGGGGTAACATGAAAAAAATAATATACCAATCACTGGGGGGGGGCGCAAGTGAGAAAATGTTGAAGGTTAGGTGTTACCTTGACTTTCAAGATAAAAGATTATATAACCTGTAACTGCTGCCCTTTCATATTTTCTACATGCAGCCCTTTTGCTTGTAATAAAAACGTACCTATTTGTTTTACATTAAATTTCCACCCACTTATCTCCATTAATGCATAATTATATTAATATATCTGTTAATTAAACGTTTGAAACATTCAAACATTTTGATCTTTATGACATTTCTGGACACCTATTGGTATATATTTAATAAATGATTTAATCAATTTGAATTGGGTGAGGCGTTATGCATTGATTGAACTCTTCCTTTGTCATATGCAGTTGCTTTTAGCCAGTCATGTGATTTGCATCTCCAAATAGATGGTAAATGGAAGCACTCTGAACTTATGAGCTGGGAATTGGATTCCCAGTTTCACACAAAACTACTGGGAGATATCTAAGAGATCCCTAGTTTGGACAGTTACTTGGACTTTTCCCCAAAGAGCTAAAAGCTATGTTATGCAGTTGTTTACTGAGCTGCAAGGAAGCTGTGCTGTGGAGTTCCTCCCTAGACTGCAAGCTTTGTGGTGTAGAATTCCATGTAGCATTAAGGGTAGGGGCACACGGCGCGATTTCGCCGCGATTCTGCGCTAAGCGAGTTGTCGCTGCGTTTTTTAAGCCGAAATAGCTTTGCTAACTTTGGCGCTGGCGTCAATGCAAATCGCGGCGAAATCGCTGCGCTAATTCACACGCGGCGATTCGTTTTCTATTGTCGTCCGAAGTTGCCTCGCTGGGCGTTTCCGGGCGACAGTAGAAAAAGAATCGCCGCGTGTGAATTAGCGCAGCGATTTCGCCGCGATTTGCATTGACGCCAGCGCCAAAGTTAGCAAAGCTATTTCGGCTTAAAAAACGCAGCGACAACTCGCCCAGCGCAGAATCGCGGCGAAATCGCGCCGTGTGCCCCTAGCCTAAGGGTCTGTGTTAGTCACTGTAAAAGTGACTAACACAGCAAACTTTTTTTTGCTTTACAAACTATGAACTTAATATTTATAGTCCATAATTAAGAGAATTATTATGTAATTAAACAATAAAGAAAATGGAAAGCTACAAAGCTCTCAGACATGATGCCAGACATGAATCTCAACAGGGGGGCATTTACTTTAGGCTACTAAGTGCATAGAAATTTGTAACAATAAAACATATTAAACAAATGCTAAAAGCTGAAAGATGACTTCAGCCCAAGGTTATCTGTTTGCAAAACATTAACCATACTCTGATTACAAAAGAAGACGTGGATTAATACTGTTGGTTATTAAGGCATTTGGCCATGTACCTGTAAGTGATGAGCACTAATCTTTTGGCACAACAGCCCTGAAGTAATTGACACCGGCCACTGTGAGAACCCTGGAGCTGCTGCCTGGTTCAGAACAGGAGGCAGAAAGGACCAAGAGGCCCCAAGCATGACTATACAAAGTCCATTTAATCAATGGGATTTTGTGCAACTACATGTGTGTATATTTAAGTAACCACAACTGTGCTTGTGGTTAAAACTGCACCCTGTGTCAGACTGGGGTGTCTGGGGCCTACCCGGACTTTCGCCTGGGGGCCCCCTACCCCAATCATGAGCACCACCAACCCCACTAGTAGGAACCAACCCCCCCCCATACCTTACGTGTACTGGGTACATAACCTCTTGCAGATGCAATCGTGCAGGGGGAGCTCTGCATTAGGAGCCTGCAGTTCCCAACTCAAGAAGCGACCTCGGTCAGCAGTGGCCTCAGGACCCACCTGGTTTTTTTTACTGTGTCCTACAATCCTAGTCCAACCCTGATTGGGTTCACCTAAGGGTCCCACAAGTGAAGAAAGTATCAAGCTAAGTGGCTGATATGTAGTAAACTATATGTTTGGACAGATTTAGAATATGTTGTGTTAACCTGTTTTGCATGGACACACACCTGTACACAGTTTACAATACAAATTTCTTTGCTGCTACCATTTCAGGCTTCTATGATTGCTCTAATAACAAATTATTTTTTAATTGTGTTTTTGTAAAAAGCATAGAACTATACTCTGTTTTTGTGAAATGCACAAAACTATACTTTGATTGTTTGATACCAGACAGAGAAATACAGAAATAGATTTTGTGTATAATAATCACCATTGAGTTGAACATAAAGCGATAACAATATGAGGACCCTGATGCCGTTTTAGTATGAATCAGGGTAATCATAGCTTTTGTCAGCTCTTAGCTTGTGTTTATTTATACACATACAATTTATAGGCTTTTCAAATGAACTACAGTGGTGCCAACTTCTCTATGGGGGTTCTAGAGTAGCTAAAATGAGTATAACATAGGTCACATTATTGCCTGTACATGGAAAGAAATTTATGCTACAGGTATGTTAGCTCTATACTGAAATGCATGAAACCTATGGTGTTCCGTTAATGGGTCCTTCCTTAATGCAAAGCATAAAACCTTAAAGTGTATACAAACATTTAAAGATCAGAAAACTGCTAAATGATTAAGTTGGCTGCATATTACTTCTTACAATACATAAGTTTCCATGAGTCATGTAACATCATGTTGATATTACTAAGGGCAGGTTATAAGAGCAAATTTTAAAAAGCAGTTAATAAATGAATTCGTACGAAAGTAGGGTATGGGATCCATTATCTCGAAACCTGTTATCCAGGAAGCTGTGAATTATGGAAAGGCCATTTTCCATATAATCCATTTATCCATATAATCCAAATTTTTAAAAATGATTTCATTTTTCTCTGTATTAATAAAACAGTACATTGTACTTGATCCAAACCAAGATAAAATGTATCCTTTTTGGAGGCAGAGCCAGCCTATTGGGTTTACTTAATACTTCAATGATTTTCTATTAGACTTTTGGCATGAAGAGCCAAATTAAGGAAGGATCCATTATCTGGAAAAGCCCAGTTCCAGAGCATTCTGGGTAACATGTCCCTTACCTATATTATGATACAGAAATAAGTATATGCCTGTTTATATGGGGTAAATAGTAGAGATGCTAATGTGGTATATATCATCCCCAATGAAATAGTAGAACCTGTTTCCAGATGATATTAGCACTGTAGAACTCATGGAATGGCTGTATACAAGTCTCCCCATTGGTGTATAAGTCTGGGGCTGTGTCCCTCTTGTGCATGCTTTGCAGAAAGGAGTATGTAGTCCAATGCATGGGGCAGACACAATGTAATGAGGAGAGATTGAAGTCACTGACCCAGCAAGCAAATACTGGTTGAAGTATATATAATATATATAGATATATACAGTTCCAATGTGCTTGCACTCTGAGCCAGTCTTTAGGAACACTCAGGGTGCTGGGGCAAATATGTGTATATATATTACTCTTCAAAGTGCGGAGTGTGGAGTGCGTGTCCTTTGAAGAGTGATATATATATATATATATATATATATATATATATACTGTATATATATATATATATATATATATATATATATATATATATATATATCTTGTTGTAGTCGACAGCACTCCAAGTCCTTTACCCGGGTGCTCGGTAAGATCAGTATATAAAAATAAAAAAAGACCAGCAACACCAGGATTTTTGTAAGTAGAAAAGTGTTATTGCATATGTAACCAACACATATGCAATAACACTTTTCTACTTACAAAAATCCTGGTGTTGCTGGTCTTTTTTATTTATATATATATATATATATATATATATATATATATATATATATATTATATATATATATATATATATATATTTCCCCTACGTCCCTTACGGCAGCACCATGAGATTTATTTTGCTTTACCTTTCATGTAGGACAAGTGAGAAAAAAAGAATTAATTAACCCCACCCATAAATACCAGCTACTCAAACCCTCTCTAGTGTTTTTTTGTCCTACCTTCGTAGGCAGGTGAGAGCTTTATCCGTGTAAAGGTTGATGCCTATAACATTCTTTCTGTTTTTTTCCAGATATGACGATGCCAGGTCCCTAGGGGACTTGAAGACCGTAGACTGCATTACCCAAGGGGTTTTTTCAGTCGGAGGTTGGGTGACCTCTTAGGTTTTTCCGTCGCCGCAATGGACTGTGCAGCCGAGGGTTGCCCTTAAACAAAATGGCGACGTTAACCTCTGACGCGCAACTTAGAGTTGACGCGATTGGTTACACTGATGATGCGGATCAAGTGCGCGACGAGGTGAGCGCCAGAGAATCCTTTTAAGCAGATCACGCTATATTCAGGCGCCCATTTGGACGCGAAAAGTTTAAGTTGTGATCAGCCTGCTGTTTAACGTTGCTGCCTGGGTTGCAGCCTCCTTGTTTCAGCGCAGAGGTACAAGGTAGTCTGTGGGCTAACTTTTTACCGGGATTTTATATGTTATGTCTAATTATTTTCTGGTGTTTTTTACAGATGTCTACCCTAGATCCACCACCTGCTAAAAAACACAGGAAGTCAAAGCATCAACAATGTAGAGCATGTGAGATGCCTCTTCCAGATTCCTATGGAAAAAGATTCTGTAAGGACTGTCTGTCTTATCTGGCTCATAAGGATGTTGAAGCCATTCCTGAGTCTTCTTCTTCATGGATTAAAGAATTTATTAAATCAACTATGAGTTTCCAACAACAGTTGAAAGGCAGAAGTATAAAGGTTCTTTCAGACAACTCCACTACAGTGGCTTACTTGAACAAACAAGGGGGGACCAGAGTTCCCTTATTGAATCAAGAAGTTTTAAAAATCTTGAATTGGACGGAGAGACACAGTCATCGTCTGATGGCGGTACATATAATAGGAAAGGACAATGTTATAGCGGACCACCTCAGCAGGAAGAGGATTTTTCCGGGGGAATGGTCCCTAGATCAGCAGATGTTTTGGAAGATTACAGAGATAGAATTGGAATGCCAGAGATAGATCTTATGGCCAACAGGAAGAATCGCAAGGTACAGAAGTTTTGCTCCTTAAACAAACTAGATCGCCCGGATTACATAGACGCTATGTCAATCAGGTGGGAATTCCGACTAGTTTACATTTTTCCCCCAATACCAATGATTCCCAAGGTATTGCAGAAGATCCGATTGGAGAGAGTACAGACAATTCTCTTAACTCCATTCTGGCCTCGGAGGAGTTGGTTTTCTCTGCTAATGAGAATGTCCAGGGGACAGTATTGGATTCTCCCTCAATTTCCAAATCTATTGACCCAGGGACCTCTTACAGTTCAGCATCTTTCGAGGTTGAAGATGACAGCCTGGAAACTGACAGGTCCATTTTAGAGTTAGAGGGGCTTTCTACTGAAGTAGTAGATATACTTATTCAATCTAGGAAAGCTTCTACTATCAAGGCTTATTCCAGAGTTTGGAGAAATTTTGGAGACTGGTGCAAGAGGAAACAGATTTCACATGTACAACCTTCTGTGCCAGTGTTGTTAAAGTTTCTTCAAGAAGGTTTTGATAAGGGACTATCTGTTAATACTATCAAAACTCAGATTTCAGCTTTGTCTGCTCTCCAAAATAAATCTTTATCTACTCTACCGCTTTTTAAAAGATTTGTAAGGGCCATTTCAAAGATCCGACCTAGAATCATTCAACCCTCTCCTTCGTGGGACTTACCTCGTGTGTTAAACAAATTATGTGAATCACCTTATGAACCCTTGGAGAATACATCAATTAAGTGTCTATCCTTCAAGACTTTATTTTTAGTAGCCATTACTTCAGCCAGAAGAATTGGTGAAATCCAGGCTTTATCAGTAAAAGAGCCTTATCTGACCTTCCTTCCAGACCGTGTTGTTTTGAGAACCCTTCCAAGCTTTAAACCTAAATTTGTCAATACGTGTAATGTCAATCAAGAGATTGTTCTACCAAATATTCAGGAAGCCCAGGGACACAACTCTCAGCTTACCCTTTTGGATGTAGGCAGAATTCTGAAAACCTACCTAAAGATTACAGAAGAATTTAGAATATCTGAAAATTTATTCATCAGTTTCTGTGGGAAAAACAAGGGGCTCAAGAGCTCGAAACCTTCATTAGCTCGATGGATTAAAGAGACCATTCAGATGGCCTACATTAAGGATGATCTCAGTCCGACATTTGCAGTCAGAGCACACTCTACCAGGAAAATTTCTGCGTCTTAGGCAGAAGCAGCCAACGTGTCTTTAGATCAGATATGTAGAGCCGCAACTTGGAGTAATCCAAATACTTTCATCCAGCATTACAGGGTAGACATCTCGGCTTCACGGGAAGCTTCCTATGGCAGTAAAATACTACAGAAGGCGTTATGAAAATTTGCCCTCCCTTGTTACTCGCTAACTCTCATGGTGCTGCCGTAAGGGACGTAGGGGAAAAAGTAAATTTTTACTTACCGTAATTTACTTTTCCCTTAGTCCCTTAGGCAGCAATAAATTACCCGCCCTAATAAAGTACTTAAGCATTGTCTGGGTGTCGTGTTTTAAAAAAAAAAAAAACACTAGAGAGGGTTTGAGTAGCTGGTATTTATGGGTGGGGTTAATTAACTCTTTTTTCTCACTTGTCCTACATGAAAGGTAAAGCAAAATAAATCTCATGGTGCTGCCTAAGGGGACTAAGGGAAAAGTAAATTACGGTATATATATATATATATATATATATATATATATATATATATATATATATATATATATATATATATATATATATATATACATATATAAAGTTCCATCCCCAGTTCCCACGGCACTGTCAAATAGTCACTTAAACAAAATTATCCCTTAAAATAATAATTGTAAAAAGTCACATTTTTTTTTTGTTAAGTTAGCATAATAAAAAAATGGTACATACTGCCTCAAATAATCCACCTTACACGTTTCGTACCCTCCGGTACTTAGTTATAGGGGTCAAAGACAACTAATTGCATCAACCAAATGTAGCAAATTGTAACAGTTCAGAAAGCTTTAAACTTTAATTTGGGAAAACGGTAAAAAAAAATTGAAAGCAATTGCAAAAAGTCTTTGTTTATGGTGAACAATCTGAAAACAACTGAACTGACAACAACTGAAGGCGATGAACCTTAGGCTACAATTCGTGGTTGTTTCATCCATTTGCACAATCTCCCACTCCCACTAGGATCCTGTTGCACCTAGTCTTTGTACTGCAATAGTGAGACAAGGTGACATGTGACTCTCTCTGCATACAGTCGAACTCCCATTTTTACACACACCAAGAAAAAATATTGTAAAATTCATAAAAATGGGAAATGTTTTCCAGCAACTTATTCTTCAAGTACAAGGATATAAGCACAGGAGTCAGTTTTACTCTGAAGTACAATATTAACTCTGTTAATGATAAGGATTAAGCAGTGCAGCATTATGTTACACTATGGGGGGCAAGTGCAAGAAGAAATAAATGATTGGTGCATGACTGTATGAGTTGCAGACTAATTGGAATTGACTATTTACATATAGATTACAGAACCAAAATATGCACCTGGTTATTAGTTTAAGCCTCAATTCCACTAATAACATTCACAAATGGGGAAAATCAGGTCATCAGACATAATTTTGTTGTAACAACCTGGAAAATGTGATGTAAAATCATGGAAAATGACACAGTGAAATGCATTAAAATTTGGTGGGACAACATCAAAAAATGGTTTAAATTTCAAAAAAACATAAAATAGGGGTATGTTAAATTGAGGTTTTCATTTAAAGCCTTCTTCAGTGAGAACTGGAGCACTTCTTCCTTTCTTATTCCTCATCATCTGAATTTATAATACATTTATAATTTATAATACATATCACCCTAAGCAACTGACCCTAAGCTTATTACATGCCTTCTAACACTTGCATCTTATTGTGTTTTTCTTGAATGCACCCCCCCACTCCACAAAGACACAACCAGTTATGTCTTGACACACCATTAAGGAGGCTGCACTTACATGATTGTTTCCTGTCAATGCTTGATGCTTCATATCATGTCCAATTGTTAATAAGCTTTATGTCCTTTGAGGTTTACTACTGTCCCATGGTAATCTGGGCCACTGGTATTTAGGTACACGTATACAAGCACATACTTACCAACTGTATTATTCACATATCCATTTGATGCGTGTTTTTTTCTTTGAAAAGACTATTTTACATTGAATTACTTAGAATGTTTCTGGTAAATGTCACCATGCTGCTAGGTAAAGAACATCAGGCTAATCTAAGAAATAACAGATGAATCAATAAACACTTGGTGGAAAATAGCACACGCTGTCCTGACCCTACTGAAATCTATACCAATTTCTACATTCTTCATCTCAGTATATAAAAATTTAACTCTTAATCACACTGACTAAAAATAATTTTGGTACCTAAAGTACACAAAATTAATCTGTAATATATTATAGGTATCTTTTACTGACATTATAAAAGTGTGTATTTCTGCATAAAAGCAATGTGTAATGTGTAGTAGTTTCAGAAAAGCAGATGTAATTTTCTAGGCAAAAGATCAGACTGAATCTTAATACTATGGGGGAGGGCAGTCCTTAAGGGTAGGGGCACACGGCGCGATTTCGCCGCGATTCTGCGCTAAGCGAGTTGTCGCTGCGTTTTTTAAGCCGAAATAGCTTTGCTAACTTTGGCGCTGGCGTCAATGCAAATCGCGGCGAAATCGCTGCGCTAATTCACACGCGGCGATTCGTTTTCTATTGTCGTCCGAAAGTTGCCTCGCTGGGCGTTTCCGGGCGACAGTAGAAAAAGAATCGCCGCGTGTGAATTAGCGCAGCGATTTCGCCGCGATTTGCATTGACGCCAGCGCCAAAGTTAGCAAAGCTATTTCGGCTTAAAAAACGCAGCGACAACTCGCCCAGCGCAGAATCGCGGCGAAATCGCGCCGTGTGCCCCTAGCCTAAGGCTTGAAAACTGTTTCAAGTTGGATCGTAAATGGGTTTATTAGCACTTAAAAGGTCAGTATACCTCCTTTTAGACATGAGTGCAATGAATAGTGCCTGTACTGAACATACTTTTTGCCTGTTTTTAATCACTAAAAAAACATGGTGTAAATAAGGCACATGGGCTAACTAAAGCTTCTGTTCTTGCAAGGTAGCTAATTATATTTCCAGTGTCTAAATAAACACAGTCCCTTTATCCAGGGTCATCTTGCAAATGAACAAACTTGGAGTACCTTCCATTTCCCTGTTTAGCACAAGAAATAACAAAACACAGACCTTTTGTGATTAAAACAATTGAAAAAAAAGGTTTAGCACAAGCTTAATTTGTTTAATACATGTTAAAAAGGAGGTATACTGCCGCTTTAAAGATAATGGCATATCCTGTAGAGTGATTTCAAGCATTCTGTTGCCCAAAACAAGTAAAAACTGGAAGTGGGGAGACAAAATGCTCAAATTGCCCCCATTTACCTCTTAGGAATGGGGCACATTAGTTTTTGTTTGAATAAAGGAAAGCCCTGAAGGTATAAACGCAGGGGCTGCATGACAAAGGATCCAAATGACCAGCAGCGAGATTACACTGGTTTATGTTAAGGGTAAGGGCACACCTGGAGATTCAAAGTGCCGCGAGTGCATTGGCGCAGTCGTTTTTTCATTAAAGCAGGTGGAAGACATGGGGAAGCAGTTCAGTGATATTAGTCACCCCAAAGAAGAGGCGTTAAGTCGCCAGGCGAGTAATCTCCCCGAATCTCCAGGTGTGCCCTAACCCTTAAAGACTGTAGCTGTGATTTGGTGAGAAGGAAAGGGGAAAGCAGGGCTGGGGGTGGAGAAAGATAGGGAAGTGATGTCAGGGGAAGAAGTAGAGCACAAAAGAATCACCAGACATTCAACAGCAAGTGAAGCAGGGCGAACCCCTGTGTGTTTAATTCAAGTCTTGTGATGTAATGTTTCGGGGGCGGACCCCTTCGTCAGACATGCAAAATAGCGTGAACACCTCATAAATAGCCTTCACAATTAAGAACAATTACAACGTGTTAACAAAACAAAGTAATTACTTGTGTATTACCGTACTAGTAATTTAATGTTTTAGGCAAGCATGTTGTGCTTTGCATTAGGAAGTACGTTTTGTTAACACGTTGTAATTGTATTTATTATTTATGTTTTGCATATGTATGATATAAAAAGAAAGTTTATACCATAAGGTTAATGGCCAATTTTATTCCATCCTGTGATACAGCATGTGTGATACAAAGCAATGTTTTTTATATTTTGTGAATAATTATTTGTCATTCTTTTTCGATGTTTATTAACTAATAACCAATAGTTATAACGTTAATGTGGGACAAACCCAACGGAAGGTTTTCAGTTGGGTTTTTTGTGGCGGTAGGACCTTGCCAGAGTACTGCACAGGAAATTTTAAAAGAGGGAGAAAGTAGGTTCTCTCCGGTGACTGGGTTGATTGATACTGACAGGATTTTCTAGATTTGACACACTGCAGATTCAGAACAGCCAGCAGAGCTGCTGAACTCATCGTAGGAGATGCAGCCCCTGCTGGTAGCAGCATTTGGGGCCATCCTCTCCGTAGGTAGAGGCAGCCTAATAATCAGTGATGGATATAGTGAATAATGTACCCACTACTGTAATTTATAAAGATACTATTAGTCACCAGGGAGTTATGTGACCATATAAAAGCACGAGGCCGCAGGTCAGGGCTTTTATACAGGTCACATAAGGTTACGACCAGTCTGTTGCAAATGTCTTAGTTCCCAGCAAAGAAAGGTCTGTTAATCAGCTGCCTTGTCTTATATTTTATCAACATTCTGAGCCATCAGGACAGAGAGATCGACAAGGGCCACAAACGGTAGCATGGGCATCTAGGCGCATGTCTGCACCAGGCTGTAGGTCAATGTGCGTTCCAGCACGAATGTCAGCATGCACAACGTCATCATGTCCAAAGTCATTGCAGCTAAGATTCATTATGTCCAGCGTTATTAAGACCAGCGTCAATACATCCAGCATCAATACATCCAGCGCCATTACATTTGGCATCAAAACCTCCCTTTAAATAGACGCTCAAGGTTTCCTCAGTGCTTGGTTATAATCCTAGCTGTGTGAACTTCTTGTGATTTTTTTGATCTACTATTTACAACCTCTGGTTGTTATTACTCTGCTTGAACTCTGTCTGAACCGACCTCGGCCTGTCTGACCACTCTGCTTGAACTCCGCCTGAACTGTCTGACCACTCTGCTTGAACTCCGCCTGAACTGACCTCAACCTGTCTACTCTCTCTGCTTGAATACTGCCTGCCCCAGACCCTGGCTTGTTTTGGTTATGCTCTTCTGCTTCCCCTCACAGTACTCAGCTCTGTTCCACTTCCAGGTGCTGCTGCTGTGGTTGTGGTGTGATGCTCCTCACATCTTGAGCGCCTCCTACCATGTAATCATTACAAAGATATACAAATAACTTTGCATTTGCAATTAATGTATATTGCAAGGTTGCTTTAAATTATGGTTTCTTTTATTAGACAAGAAGTTATTTTTTAGGTTGACATTCCTGTTAAATCTCGAAAGTGTTCTATAGCACCACAGATAAAATGATGGCTACAAGCAAAACAGTTACTTGCTGTCACAGAACAAATATCAGAGGTGATAAAGTAATCAGCTGCATGTACTGTGTATTATACAACTTATTAAAGTTGGGAGGGGGGCTATCTATGCACATTATAGGCTAGCACTAGGGTTTCAAGTTTTAGAGAGTTCTCTAGACAGAATAACAGAGGAAATTAATTCTGTTTTTCAATAAGTGTGAAGGGAGGTGGCCCAAAATGCAGTATTGTTTACTGTTTCAAAAGAATATATAGGAATAATTCTAAAAAATAAACACGTAACAATATTTAGCAGGTGAGGGAAAGCCTTCATAGGCCCTTCTCCAGCAATGACCAATGCATCTTTAGGTATACTTGTACAGTACAAATAGCAATAAAATATAATGACTGGCATTACATAATAAACTAATGTGTTTGATTTATTCTCTTTCTTAATTATCTGAAGCAACTGGGATCTGGATTAGACTGACAGTTTTAGTTTGAATAGCCTTGTATGAATAAAATGACAACAGTGAATGTAAAAACTTTTAAGATTAGACCAAAATGAACTTTCAGCCTACAGAATTCAGATTCTTGCACAGTATATTGGTTTGATATGCCAGTATATCCTGGGTGGACTCTAGAGCATTATCAGTGGGGGAAGCTCAGTTTGAAGGCTTATTTGGTTGGGGTAGTTAGGGTAAGAATTATTTACTGTTACTTTAGATCAGAACAATGGATGAATAGAAACCAATGTTTCCCAATATCTTGAAACCATCAAAACACCTGACAACCACTGCCTTAAAAGAGCACCTGCTAACCCTGCCTATAACCCATTGTGCATCATATAAGACAAGCTTACTAGGACCACCTGCTAAAATAAGGCACACCCGGAGCTATGTACTAAGCACAACTCAAGGCAGGCATTATGTACAGGGTTTCCTTACTGCACCATGGAAGTGCAGGGAAGAGAACACAGAATGCACTATGCTATGGTAGTAGACATGTACTTGATGTATGACACTCTAGGGGGAACACTTTTGTGCCTCAAGTTAATCAGCCCTACAATATGGTAACACAATGAGGCATAACAGAGTGAACAGTTAAAGGAAAACTATACCCTCCAAACAATGTAGGTCTCTATAAAACGATATTGCATAAAACAGCAAATATGTAAAACCCTGCTTTATGTAAATTAACCATTTTCATAATAATATACTTTTTAGTAGTATGTGCCATTGGGTAATTCTACATAGAATATTGCCTTTTTAAAAAATAAGGACAGCCCCCTAGGATCGTAGCAGGCCTGGACTGGCAATCTGTGGGTTCTGGCAAATGCCAGAGGGGCTGCCACAAGATGCCATAGAAAGTCACTATTTAGTGGGCTGATCTGGGGAGCAGATCTGTTGCTTAAGTATTCATTTTGGGGGTATAGTTTTCCTTTAAACATGCTTTAACTACCACACAGCTATTATTACCATTTTGCAAGATCACTGGAAATCTCAGTAGCTGACATTTAAGCAAGTCACAACTCTACTTTCTAAACTCCTTTCTTACTCCTCTACTAATCTACTCCTCGGCACATCAATCATTACCTCTTTGCATCCTTGCATTGAAGACTTTGGTAGGACTGCACCTATACTCTGGAATTCAATACCCTTCCACGTTCTCTTTCGAGAAGCTCAACCATTTTTAGCCTAAAATTAGCTTCACTGAATATTACATGATACTACTTCCTGCTAAATACAATTTACAATCTCACCTTGCTAATTCATCATCTTGCCTATTACTTATTTTAGGGGTCATTTACAATGCAGGATGCAGTGCATAGAAAGGGAGAAAATGGATATAATTTTGTAATTCGTACACTAGTGATGTGCAGGTTAACTTTTTGTCAACCCGCACCAGACCCTAACCCGCCTGCTCTCAACCCATACACATCAGCAAGTCACATGTATTCATAGACTGCTGCCTGCATCGTGAGATGGGCAGGGCACATGATGTCACAAAGGAGGCAGATGTATTGTAAGGAAGCGGGTGGGGTGGGCGTAAGGAAAAGTCCAGTCCAAACTAACTTGTGACCTGCAAAGCATGTGCCTCACCCAACCTGTGGGTTTCGACCCGACCCGCACATCACTATTGCACACTGCATCCTGCAATGTGTAACTGCTATGATTAAGGGAATCTCTTCCCAAACACATAAGGCAATGTGGATCCATCTCTTGTTGGAATAAATACTCCTTATTCATTTACGCCGCCTATTTGTTTCCATATATTACTAAGGCACAGCTGGGGCGCTAGTGGCTGAGCACCCGGTATTGGAGTGCAACCAAGTGGGAGAGGAGGACCCACGAGGGGTGAGTCTGGAGCAGCTATTACTGTAAATGCAGGTCTGTTTGCTCATTTCTGGGGTGCAGAGAGCTGCCAAATGCAGGGGGAAGGAACATATGCCTTAAAGGAGAACTAAACCCCCTTTCTAATAAAAACCCCTACCCTCTTACATTGGTAAACAGTAAACTCCCCATGATTAAACTAACTTATATGGCCAGACAATGCCCCCAAAAATTGGAGGCAATGTGGGCCCATGGCTTGAAGCCTGCCCAGAGGCAGAACCAAATGTGTAAACCTGTAAACTGTAATAGGACTCACTCAAGAACCTAACAGGACAAACCCCCTTGACACTGGACAATCCTCTTTTAACTTTTATCTCTTGCCTTGAACCGCCATTTCATGATGGTCTGTGTGCTGCCTCAGAGATCACCTGACCAGAAATACTACAACTCTAACTGTAACAGGAAGAAGTGTGGAAGCAAAAGACAGAACCCTGTATGGTAATTGGCTCATGTGACCTAACGTATGGTTTTTGTGCACCGTGAATCCTAGGATTCCATGGGGCGCCCATTATTTTTTAAATCGCCAATTTTCTATTTATGATTACCCAAATGGCACATACTACATAAAAAGTATTTTATGAAAATGGTTTATTTACATGAAGCAGGGTTTTATATATGAGATGTTTTATGCACTATATTGTTATAGAGACCTACATTGTTTGGGGGTATAGTTTTCCTTTAAGGCAGTAGGTAAAGACAGGGGTCCTGTGCCTCTTGATGCTGCTCTCATTCTGTGAAGAGACTGGCAATATCCAGAGCGCAACTACCCAGTAAGTGGCATGCTCTTGCACTCTCTATATCAGTTTTATTACATATACAGTCCAACATATACTTTCTTATGTTATCTGAAGCATAGCTAATGACTGGTTGTGGAAATTTGGAGCAAAGACATGTGTAGGGGGGAGGGCACAGTCTGCTTAGGGGTGCGTAAGGCATTAGCAGATACAGAAGTAGCTTGCCACTTTGCCAGGACATAACACTCGTTATAAAACAGATTACTGAGCGTAACATTTAAAATTTTTATACTCATTCTTCCCCATTTATGAATATGACTTTTTAGAACGTTATTCATAGGAGGCATTGTTGTATGAAATAACCTTTCACATTTACATTTTGGAATGGCTCACTCCATTTAAAATTCTTGTGTGAGAGTTAATTTACTGAAAAGGACTTTTAAGACATGCCTGCCAATACAAGTGAATGTTAAGGTGGCCATACACGGAGAGGTCCGCTCGTTTGGCGATTTAAAATTCTTGTGTGAGAGTTAATTTACTGAAAAGGACTTTTAAGAAATGCCTGCCAATACAAGTGAATGTTAAGGTGGTCATACACGGAGAGATCCACTCGTTTGTCGATGTCGCCAAACAAGTGGATCTCTCCCAGATGGTGGGCAATATTGGGCTGATCCGATCGCGGGCCCTATACACGGGCCAATAAGCTGCCGACTCGGTCTGTCGGCAGCTTTTATTGTCCCGTGTGTGGCCACCTTTAAGCTTATAGTCCCCATTTGTTTTTTTTCCTTGAGATACATGTCTTTCTAAAAAAAAATTAAAAATGTTGATTAGTGAAGCTGCCCTGAATACATATGTAAATGTATTAAGAATACTTTTATTTGTATTTTTGTATTGTTTCTAGCAGCTGGTCAACTATAGAATGTGGGTTAGACCAAGCACTGGCTTATAGGTGCTTCAAGCTGCTGGTCAGTGCTATAGCATAGGTTAGATCAATGTTGCCTAATATTGCTTTAAGCTGCCATTCAGTATTTAGTATTTCCTCACAGATAAACCTTTATTGGCTGCAGCTCAAAAGTTTCTTTGCTTCTCTCACTAAAGCTCCTGAGTTAAGGGTAAGTGCAACATGATCTTACTAATCAGTCACACTGTTTGCTGCAAGAGAGAAGTTACCAGTAGGTAAGTATACCAATAGGACAATGGTGTGCCTTGACGTGGCACGTGAGGTATATATTTTGGACACATATTTGGATTTTACATATTTTTGCTCTTTCACAATTTTTTATCTCTCTTATTGCTAGGTTCTCAAGAAACCCACAGCCCAAGAATTACACATGGCAACAACAAAGCATGCTGCATGAAATACCAGTGGTCTATGGTATTTTACTGATCAAACTGTGACTTATTATATTGGCCTGAGCATATAAACAATGTACTTTAAAATTGTTTAATGTGTGTTTTTGGGTCCTTTAATCTGTATTTTGTATATTGTATTTAGTAATATTGTATTGTATATTGTTTTAAGAGTGCTTGTAAAAGAGTTGCACTTGTGACATAAGACATGATACAGTAGTTACCTTTACATTTTCTTTCCAATTATGTCAATCTTAGTATGTCTGTATTCTGTCTTATATATGGAAATATCCCTCGTGAAAAGGGCTTGACCAGTACTTACAGTACTGTATGTATATGATAAAGTACACCATACTGAAATCAATATATATGCAATGAGACATCGCTTAGTGTCATTGTAAGAATTGTTTGTATTGTATTACTGTGCAAGGCGAGCCTAGACCATGGATTATATATGTTTCCAAAAGCAAAGAGCAATTATCTGTCCAGAGATAAAATACTACATTACATGTATTTAGTTAAATATAAAAAGCAAGCTGTTTATAGAATATATAATATCCTTTCAGACAGTTTCACAAAATTAACTAGTAAATGTTCAAGTAGGTTTTACTTTGGGGCATAGTATTGCCTTTATTTTACAAATACTAAAATGTGTCTGCCACTACTCCTTGCAACAGTGGTTGTTTGACTTTTATCTGTTCAAGTCCACCTTGGAAGTACAACCTTTGGTCAGGACCCCCTTAGTTCATTAAACGGTTATTAAACGGGCAAATTCTTAGCAAATTTTCAGTTGGTCTTCATTTTTATTTTTCCTAGTTTCTAAATTATTTGCCTTCTTCTGCCTCTTTTCAGTTCTCAAATGAGGGCCGCTGACTCCAACAGCTGAAAAACGATTGCTCTGTGAGGCTATAATTTTGTTTATTATTGCTACTTTGCAGGGCCGAATTTACATATTGTGCACCCCTAGGCCCACTGCCGTTCGTGACCCTTGTCCCCTCCCCTTTATTCGTGCAAATTTTCATCATCAATGGGGAAATGTAAAAAATGATTGTATCTCCAGCGCATCCCCAGTGTATTTGAACCAATGTGGGTGTGGTTGTGCAGCATGCCGCCCCCCTAAAATCCTGCCACCCTAGACCCGGGCCTAGGTGGCCTTTCCACCAATCCGGGACTTCTACTTTGTATTACTTTTCTTTCTGATTAGTCTTCATTACTATTCATAGTCCAGTCTATCTCAAGCCACTGCCTGGCTATTTTTTATATTTATTAGTCCCATTTAGTCAAATGATAGACTTACCAAAGACTTGCTTTTAGTAGTTTAACATTGATTTCCAAATGAAATGCCAGCTTTGGTTGACTTCTCTCGTGGGAAGTTAAAAATAAATAAAGCCGTTTCTGATAATCAATGACTCATGTCTCTACTGGTGCTGCAAGGACTTAATAAATGTAATTTGTGCATGGTACATCAGCAAATAAAAGTTACTCATACTACATCAGACCCAATTAGAAGTGTTTGAATCATCAAAACACCTTGTTTTATCCTAGTTTTTAGTTACTTAGAAATTTGAAAGAAAAAATTTCTTTCAAAACCAGGTTTTATGTTCCTCGTACCAATCCAGAGGCACTGAGATAAAAGCAGGCAATTTGAGATGTAAGGTTTCATATTACAAAGTGCAAAATATGGGCACTTGTTTTGCACCCTGCTCTCTCTGCACCTTGCACTATGGGAACAATTATTGGGGGTCATCCCATAAATACAGTACTGTAGACATTCTCTGAATGCATGCTCAATTCATTTGAACACTTTATGCACCACCTTATTCTAAATAAGAACACAATTCCACTTTGGATGGGAAACAGGTCACAACTATTATATTTCACAACAGATGCTAACATTAATAAACCATATTAACAATATGCCTGCATATGCTGTCTCCATTCTGGCCCCTATGGGTATGCAGGGGTCTGGGTTACCTAAATCTACCTGAATGTCCAGGCATGAAGATATTATTAGCCTAGGACAATTGAACCCTCAAAACCAAAACAAGACATTTAAACCATTATGGCTGCTTTTATATAAGTTATGATGAGCATACTAGGTGTCTAAAACTATAACTGTATGTCACATATAGTTACATACTGTATAGGGTAGACTTGTAGAACACAGTTGGGGGTTTGGTGTGTAGACATGCTTAAACTGGGTTGTTCTGAATATTTTAACCTCTGGTAGACAGGATATTGTGAGGCAGGGATTTCCATTTGCAGTGTAAAATCATATTCTTTAGTTTATTGTAGTCCACAACCTTGCATTAACTATATTATGTGTTTGCTATAGCGTTGCTTAGCCATTATGGCACCCAAGGGGTTAACCCCTTAATGACAAGATGTCATAGAAATATCACGCAGACTCTTGTTGCAGTGAATTGTTTACACACTGGAAAAATATCAAGCCTTTCTATCTCAAGGCCAAATATGGATTATGTAGCTAAGACCTCAGAACTAAATATCAGAAACAGCAAAGAAACATCCATGCTTAGAATTCTATCAGTCCTTTCATTAATATTAGAAAATATATAATTTTTATAGCAGGTCTATTTCATAATTGCTTGGAAGCTGGTGGATGACTAAAGCCAAGATAATGGCACTTGTGTAGTATAGAAAGATGCTTCAGATAAGCATTGCTATTCAATGATTATTTATATAGAGGGTTTTTTTTTTTTTTTTATCATAAAGCATTTTTGGACCAGATTTGCCAACTGCTTTTTACCCATAAAAGATTATGAAATATATATATATAGATATAAAGATAACTAGGGTCAGGTGAATGCATTCCAGACTTATATTAGATAAGACAGACAAATAGACTACATAAAAATCCTATATGATCATTAGATCTTTTGGAGAGGTAATAGCTGGGAGTAGCAAGAACTAGATGGAACAGATAGCAATTAACATTTGAAAGCTATTTTTGTATTAACAGTTCACAAATGACCTTTTGTATGTCATCTCGTTATTAGTTACATTTACTTACTAACTTGGATGCAGGGCTGGTCATCACAAAGACGAGGTTGTCTTAGCAACCCTGTATTATAAGGATATTTTAAGCATAAATAATATGCTGAAAATATCTATTAGTAGTATGTTATCAGTAAACTACAATAAAACAGATAAAAAGAAACTTAAGTTTCAAGATTTGCCAAAGTTATTAACATTTGAATACACAACAATAGCAAAAGCTAATATAGCAGGTGCAAGGTTAAATTGCTAATAATTGGTGCACATTTTTGCAGGCTATAGAGTGGGGGGGAATATGTAGTTGGTGTATATGTGTTGATTCTCTCCTTTACAGCTACTCTTCATTAAAAACACTGCATTAACCAATGCTCCTTTTTAGACAAAATCACCCCCTCAATCACCTCTGGAAAGACATCACTAAAGACAAATCCACCTTTTAGATATATCAGATATAGCCATTTTTGACATTTGACATTTTTTAGCAAATTATTGCAGAATACTAATCATACAAAATCTAAAATAAGCCTAGTGGAATGATTAGCAGCAGCAAGAAAAACAATTTTACATCAATGCATTTCTGCAAACTCCCCATGTACAGACTTCTTTAAACCATAATTATATCACATTTTCCATGTGGATTGGCTTAAAACAACAAACAAAGAAAAATATATAGCAACATTTCTTACACAATGGTCTGCATACTTCATCTCCCTTGCTCAATTAACAAAATGACAATTTCCTCCTTTCAAAACACCACCTGATATGAATCTGAACTTTTGAGAGATAATTCACTCATTAAAGAGGCACACAAGTATCTACAATGCAATACTATTGTTACAATACAGGGAGACGAATTTCAATGTGACCATATGAACAGGATATTGCTATCTCATAAAACCTGATTGGAAGTTGAGGCATTGGGGCATTTACCCAGATCATCACAAGTAACACGTTTTATATGTGGCCATCTGAATCTTAGTGAAGAAAAGGGCAGATTTCTCACCCACAGTAATGCAGATTTCCTGCAAGTGACAGACCTCCTTGTGTGCCAATGCCCTAAACAAATTTAACTGGAGTGAGTCATTAAGTTTTGTTATTTATTGTATCCTTTATGGCAATATCTTTAACGATCATTTGGACTACATTTCTGAATTTCTTTTTCACTAATCACTGAATATTGATAGTCAGAACCTAATCTGTTACCACTGTGAATATTACTTTAAACCATAGATTACTTTAAAAGAAACAGTTAAAAAAGATAAATATGTACGAAGGCCGGTATTTTTTTTATTTTTTTTAAGAAAAGGTGGCAACCCTAGTTGTTTCTCACTAGTCTGAGATCGTTAGTGCAAGTGTGTGAGTTAATGCAAGTGTGTAAGTAAGAAAAACTACGGTTCCATTCCTAGATTTGTGTCTTTGCCATGAAAATATTTGTAGATATAGTTTGCTTGTGGTGCTTTTAGCTACTTGCCCCACCCTGAAAAATATTCTGTGGACACCCATGTATATTGGTAAAACAGTACAACCTGGGGGCCCTAAAATCAGTTTGCTGTGGTGCCCAGTAAAATCTAGTTATGCCACTGCTGGCTCTGACTATTATTGATACTGCTCTCTTAATCTTATTTTTCTTTTTGGTATGGCACTTGTGAAGTTAAGGTGGCCATAGATGCACAGGGCACCTGACTGCAGTACCCCTGTACCCTTCTGATGACAGCCTTGGGTTCATGCAAAACATAGTAAGGAGGTATACAGTATTTAACAGAGGGCAAAACACCAGAGAGTAATTTACTGCTCTTTTGTTCACTTTTATAAGAATTTTAGTAGGGATGCACCGAATCCACTATTTTGTATTCGGTCAAACCCCCATATCCTTCGCGAAATATTCGGCCAAATTCTAATTTGCATATGCAAATAAGGGGTGGGAAGGGGAAACAATTTTCACTTCCTTGTATTGTGACAAAAAGTTATTCAATTTCCCTCCATGCCCCTAATTCACATATGCAAATTAGGATTTGGTTCGGCCGGGCAGAAGGATTCTCTAATCCTGCTGAAAAAGGCAGAATCCTGAACCGAATCCTAGATTCGGTGCATCCCTAATTTTTAGGAAATACTTAGCAAGTAGATTCTATAGAGCAGGGATACGCAACCAGTAGCTCACGAGCAACATTTTGCTCACCAACCCCTTGGATGTTGCTCCCAGTGTCCTCAAAGCAGGTGCTTATTTTTGAATTCCTGGCTTGGAGGCAAGTTTTAGTTGAAAAAAAAAACTGTTTTACTGCCAAACAGAACCTCCTCTAGGCTACCAGTGCATATAGAGGCTACTAAATAGCCAATCATAGCCCTTATTTGACATCCCCATGGATTTTTTCATGCTTGTGTTGCTCTCCAACTTAAATGTATATAGAGGAAAAGAGAGCAGTGAAATTTTGTCTCAGTGTTGAGTTGTGGGGAAGCTTGTAAGGCGGATGAAAATGGTGTTATACTAAAATGTAGTGAATGGTAATGGAAATGTGAGAAAATGATTGTTATGTGCATGTGTAATTTTGGTGTTGAAAAGTTGAATTGTTAAAAGGTATATTTACAGGGTTTGTCCACTAGATGGCAGTGGGTTCCCATTAGTTATAAAAGGGTTCGATAATGGTTTAATATGTAGTTCCTGCCCCGGCCACTAGAGGGAAGTAGTGAGACAGGGCAGAAAAGGTATAAAAGGCATGGTTCCAACCAGCATGTGGTTAGTCGGATCAGAAGGTTTAGAAAGATAGAACTTTAATGGGGCACTAGGTGCCATAGCCAGTGAGGGCAAAGTTAGAAAGGGTAGCTGACACCCCACCAAGGAGTAAAAGGCTTAGTAGCCGTGGCTCGGCCACAGATAGGGAAAAGAGAGATAGACAGGGCAGAGTGGACAACCCAGGCTTGTGTTGAAAAACCCTACCCGGAAAGGTTAGGGGGCACTGCTGTGGTGGCCCTCTAGCTGAAGGAGGGAAGGTGGCACAACCGAAATTCCTACTGGGGAAAGGTGGAGGGCTCGTAGGACGTATGGCGGACTGCCTGACCAGTAGGTGGTGCAAGAAAGGCCAAGAGGCTGGGTTAGCAAGTCCAATGTCTGTGGGGAAATGAGGAAACACCTGTAAGACTGTAAAGAAAAAAGAAAATTAATATCATACTTACCGGAATTTTCTTTTCCTGGCCATCCCCCGTCAACATGAAAATTCACTAATGGGTCATACCCAAGCAATTAAACCACAAGGGAGGGAAAATAATTATACTTCAATTTATATGGCCCAACAATCTAAAAAATAAGAGAACTAACTGTCCAAACAGGACCTGAGATGAAGACATAACCTCTAATCTGTAGAGTCTAAAAAGAAACGTAGTAGGGGTAACTGCAGATCATTTCGGAAGACACTCCTGCCTCTGATGCCCAGGAGGCTGGCACACCAAGTGTCTAATGTACCTCACTCCCCTAGGCTAATAGTTGCCCTGCTATTTACAAGCCCTTGATATGGTCTTGACTATCCAAGAAGAGTAGACTTGGAGGCAATTTCCCCTTTTCTCCTTCCTGCTTGCACAGCAAAAAGTATTCTAGACCTTCTGAAGTCTTCTCCTCTTCTAAATAAATCTCAAAACATTGTAAGACTATATCTATATTTGAATTCTCGTCCCGAGAGGATGGTGGAGGCTCCAAGGACAGTAATACAATTGGTTAATTAATGTGGAACTTAGAAACAACTTAAGGCAGGATACTGATTAGTCTGATAAATACTTTCTCCTCATGGAACATCCTGTAAGGAGCATCTATCGAAGGGCCTGGCCCTTGAAGGGCTGACGTCAAAAAGATTTGACTTCACAGCTAACTAGTAGTAAGCAACTACAAAGAACTTGATCTAAATGCTCAGTCATGCAGTAGAGAGGGATCTCAGATCAAGAGGAAGACCCCAGGTTGGACAAATAGACCAGTTCGTCGGTGGATGGATTTTGAGTTTTGACTGGTTAAACATATCTACTAATGGATATCTCGACCACCTCTTCTCCATATCGCCAACAATGCAGAGCCTTGGTCTTTCAGAGTGCTGAGACTCAGACCCTTTTGTAGCCCTATGTTAAGAAACTTCAGCATATCCACCACAGATAGTGTTATGGATTAAGATGCATCTCAACAGCCCAGTAAGAGAATATCTGCCATGCTTTATAATATTTACAATTTGTATTGCATTTCCTGGCATTGATAAGGGTTTGACCTGATCAGAACATTCAAACTCTCTTAGGATCCTCCATTTAACCTCCACACCATCAGTTGGTGATTGGGTTTGAATGCTTCCAACTGCCCTGGAGAAGGAGACCTCTGGTTTGTGGAAGTAGTAACAAACACAATTGACAGTCTTCTCATGTCCATCCTTGACAATAAGATCCTTTGCAGGACTCAATATTATCTGTACTGGAGGAAAGATGTAAGCAAACAGACCCAACTCTGGGAGAAGGCATCCACTGCCACCGTCCCACACAAGGGACTCTGAAGAGGAAGATCTGAAGCTTGGAGTTCAGATCTATCGCCATCATATTCAGCTCCGGACAGTCCCAATAGATGCTGGCTGAGATAATCTGCCTCAAGATATTGCACTCCTGGAATTTACAGAGCAGTTAAATCTTGAAGGTGGATCTAAACCTATTCCATGATTAGGACAGTCTCTTTGAGCAAGAAATTGCTCCTTGTTCCCCTTGATTTCTAAAATAAGCTGCAGTCGCTGCATTGTCTGATCTTCACTGCAGACCCTAGGAGAACCACACTGAGCTTCAGGATATTGGTCAGTATCTCAGAAAAGGTCTTTTACCTGTCCCTTAGGCATCTGTGAACACCTCTTTCCAAGCTGGTTTTCTGAGGGGAAACTCCTTGCAGGGATTGCTGGGTATTTTCACCAGGCTAGATGTCTCTTGCACTCTGTGTTGATCTGAATTGCCAGTTTCAAGCTATAGGATCCTACTGCCTGAGAAAATAACTGAATAGAACTCATCCTCCATTAGGTCTATTTCACAAAGTTTATAGTTGAAATCAGAAGGCCCAGAATGATCACGGATTACTTTGCAGATGAATGACCTCTCCCAAAATTGCGTTACCTGAAGGACAATAAAAAATTGTATTTTATTTATTTATTTTTTTAAACAAAATAGTCTCAATTTGAGCTCCAAGGTATGCCATTTTCTGGCATGGTATCATCTAACTTTTGGCTACCCTTATGATCCAGCCAAACTTCTCTAAACCTCCTTTTTATGAGATGGATGGTGATGTGGCTGGATCACTCACCCCAAAAGTAAATCATCCAGGTAATGGTATATCTCTATGTTCTCCTGCCCTTTAGCTTTGCTATTATCACAACAAGAACTTGGGTAAAAGTTCTGGGAGAAGTAGCAACATCAATGCGAAGACATCAAAATTGGTAATGTTGGTCTTAGAGACAAAATTGTAGAAATCTGTGATGTTCTAAAGCAATGGACACATGCAAATAGACATCTTTAATCTAAAAAGGCTAGCCAATCTCTTGGACAAACTACAAACTTTATAGTAGCAAGGGTCTCAGTTAAAGTTTGGCCCTTCGGTAATCTGTTATTCCTCAAGGTCTAATATGGGACGTACAGTAAGTCTCCAGTAGCAAATAGCAGAGAATAGAAAACTCTTCCTTCTTCCTGAGATGGAACCACTGAAATTGATCTCTTAACAACTGCCCTGGAAAAACTGGCAAGAAATGTCCTTTTCCCTACGTCTTGAGGAATTGCAGTAGGAACAAATAATTGAAAGATACATAAGTTTTCACCCATGAATCTTGAACCTTTCTAGCCGAGACTTCCTGAAAGGTGAGCAACCTGGGGTAGGCTGGATGGAGTGACTGTAAATGAGGAAGGTTTGGGAGATCTTGGGACTCCAACTCTGGACCTAAAAGAACCTTGTCCTGATCGCCAAGATGAAAATCTAAATTATTCTCCGGATTGGAAATTTTTGGAGTCCTGCCTTCTTCTGGAAGACCTACAAATGTTCCTGGAATTGTCATGGAACTGCCTTGATTTGGAAAGAAAAGTACTCTTCTCCCTGAAGACTTGGAGACCATGTCATCTAAGACTTTCCCAAATAATCCTTTCCCTTCAAAAGGCATCTTGCAAAGAAATTCCTGGAGCCAGTATCTACAAACCACGTTTTAACCCAAAGGGCTCTGCGCTGCAACTTCAATGACAAAGAGCAAGCTGACAGCTGGACAAGCTCTAGAGAGGCTTATTCTGAAATCATCCAGACCTTTTATTAAATTTTATTTATTTATTTATTTATTTTTTTGGGGAACTTTATCCTCAACGGTTTGTTCCAGATTCTTTGCCCACATAGAAAGGGCCTTTGTAATTGCCACAAAGCTACAGTAGGCTATAGGCCATCCAGATATATAACATTTCTTTAATTCCTGGGATGTTTCAGTGCTGAAATGTCATCTATTGACAAAGCCGCCTTCTTAGCTAATCTAGCCATTGGAGTCTGCCATCAGATCCACTCGTCTCACCTGAAAAAAATGATACAGCTCTTACACTTATCTCTCAACCAGAACTCTTTTGGAGATTTTAAACTACTCTGCCTGAATAAAATCTGGCACTTAAGTATTCATCAAAGGATCACAGCCGGTATTCAAACTCAAAGCTCCACAGCCGTAAACCAGGCGCTGTGCCACAAGGTCTGAGCCCTTGGAAAAAGAAGAGAAGTGGTTAGTTGGTCAAACTCCTCCAGGTTGAGGGTACATTTAACAATGGGGATTAAAAGCTTTTGGTCAAATAGCGAGATCTCCCTCTCAGCCCCCCTTCTTAAGCTGTATAAAAGGTGCATGTTTGATTTTTCTACAAGGCAAATGAGTACAGCTGTAGGCTTTCTTTGATAGCTGACCATGTCACTGAGCTTAGCAGCTGTCCCTTTAATAAAATAAATTTCCTAGATAGAGAAAATCTTGATAAGAGTTTGGGATACTGCTCTCTTAATTAAAGACTCCTGATCTGGCAAGGAGTTGGAAGGAATGGCTGCATCATGTGAAACAATTCACCTTCTTAGAACGATATTGCAGATATTCTTAGAAAGACATTGCAGACTTGTTAAATGCTTCTGAATCTCACTTACCCACTTTTACTGGGCTCTTCAGAAGGAGCAGAGGCACTTAAACCAGTAAGAGAATGCATAATAAGCATAACACTCTGGAGGTTCTTATTTTTTCGAAGTGCAAAGCATGGTACTCACTCTGCAGCTTTTGGAGCAGCTCCTTTAGATGCAGCCAGATCCTCATAGTGCACATGTAGGCAGCAGCAGCAAGGAAAATCCAGATTGGCGCCGAACAGCTTCCTATACAGGGTGTGCAAAGCACCAGCAGGCACTGCAAAGCAGCAGCAATAATACCCCGGCCGCACAGGGTCCCCTTCCTGACAACGCAGTTGTCAATACGGAACAGGGGCTACGGGTGGAGAAAGAACCTCCAGAAACAAAACTGCACCCGGTAATCTACAACTTGCCAAATAAGTGAGTACATTCTTGTCCTGTAAAATAAAGAAAAGAGAGTTAGTTTAAACTGTTAACCCTCTCACACTATGCCCAGGCTGGGACAGAAGAAAAAGACTGATGTGAGCCAGGAGGTGGTGGGCTTTATGGGTTCTTAAAATTAACTATCTTCTGTCCAGGCTGGGAGTAGCAGAAGATATCTGTATGCTGGTTAGTGAGTTGATTTGGCATTTCTTCAAATAAAACTATTTTAAGGTTATTTTAAGAAATTGGTGTAGTGTGCCTTTGATCACCGGAGTGAAGCTTTTCAGCAAGCATGGATTCACAGCAAAATTATACATTTTCCCACAGCTAATGTTTTGGCAAAATTTTGTCATAAAAATTTTCACATCATAAAAAAAAATTAAATCTCTGTGGTAAAAAAAAAACACTTGATTTCAGTGTGTTCAGAAAAAAACATCCATCTGGCATCTGCAATGAATTGTCTTCTTATTTATGGTGAACAATATGAAAACAACTCAACTGAGAAAAATGTTTAGAAGGTGAACAACCCCTTTAATACCTAGCCATCAGCATTTTTTCTTTAAGTTTTCTGAGGCTTCATATTATGTAACATAATTTTTAAAAAATGCAAAGGAAATAGTTAAGCAATCCACTGTAATTTTTCCTACGCTATATAAAGCTGGAAAAGGTACTGGCAACTGCTCAGATTTCATGCACTTATTCTAAAGGAATAATACTGCCATCTTTTGGATAAAAAAATATTAACACTTCTGAAAGATTTTCACATGTATAAAGAATTATTACCCTTTATACAGTAGGTGGCCATACACATGCAGAAATATCTACCATGCCAGATATGCCCAGACCCAAACCCCTGCTCTGCCACCACCAGGGCTGTAATATTATCATATTTATTATTATAAACACATATTAATGAAACAGCAACATATTCCATAATGTGCACTCATAAAAAAAATCTGGGAAGGTTTGCAAATACCAACACTGGCTGCAGATATCTGGCCAAGTCAGCAGTTTATAAAACAATGACTAATCTATGATTAGGGTTCAGTCAGATTTAGATTGTAATGGCCAAAAAAAGTGCAGCAAAGGGGCATTAGTTTGGGATTCTCCAAGTGAGGGGACCATACTAACAACTTTTAAAACAACCAAGGGCAGGGGCATGAGGATAACAGGTAGACTTCTTTCAGTTGCTTTCTATTTTTTTTATAATAATACACCACATACTAACATTCCACAGATGCTGAGAAATGTGTCAGTTAATGTAGCAATTGTACTGAGCTTCCAGGCTATAAACGCCAGGGGTCCACTGAATAGTTTGATGCTAAATATGCATAGGTTTACCTAAGTATGTAGCATATAGGGGCCCCAAAATGAAGACACCCCATACGAGCTATCACTTCTGTAATTCCAGATACTGCAGAAGCCACAAAAAGGAAAGCTCACTGTTTGTTCTCAAATTAAGCAGAGAAATCCCTGCCTGAGGCAGGATTTTTTTGTGTTCATTTGGTGTGTGAATTGTGGGGAGTTTTCAGAAGATTTACTTTACTTAAAATTGACATTTATTTTTAACCAGAAGGTGAGCGATTGCTAGCCCAGTTTCCTTCACTTCCTGTCGCTACAAGATCCCCACCCCCGCACCTGGGTGTTAGTTTCAGTTGCTTTTTATCAATTCAATTTTTTGCATAGATTGTGTGTGTATTTTTAATTTATACTAAGTTTTGTACAGAGAGAAAGCTGATGGGGGAATGATTGAAGAATATAAAATATTTTCGAGGAGCAGTGCAGCTCCCAGGCACCTGGTCACATTAACCCTCTCCCTGCCAAAGCCTCCCGCCTTAGCATTTACTTTTTATTGATTAATAGAATTTTTTTTTTGTGGGTTGTTTTGTAAAGTAATGGGAGGGAATACAAAGCAAAATTATTAAAACAAATACATGCAATAGGTCCGAAAGGAAAAGGAACAGAAAGACCTGGAAGAGCGCATGTCAAAAAGCTCCACTGCTTCCATTTCTACAGCTGCAGCCAATGTGACTCCTGCTAAAACATTTGCGCAGGCAGTAGCAGCCAACAGTAACAAAACACAGGACACTGCTAGGGTAGAGCAGCTGACAAGGAAGCATGGAGTTAGGTGTCTAATGTCTGGAGCTCATGGCATAGAGGTTTAAAATAGGTATAAAAGCTGCAGCTAAAGTGGTGGGCCCCTCTGTAGTAGTGGCGGTTAGTAAAATGTATGGTCAAACCATAATCTTTGCCCGTACACTGACTGCAGTGCATACACTGGTGCAGAGGGTATCACAGTAGGGAGGAGTTATGTCCCTGTAGAACCCCTAGAAGGATTGGGCATCAGGGTAGTCTTATCTAATGTTCTTCCTGCAAGATTACTTATTGCACCCACACCTGCAAGTCCTTGGGTAAATAAAGTCAAATATATGCATAGAATTCCATTGAGATGCAAGGAGAGCAGATTGAGAAATGTCCTCTCCTTTAAAAGGCAGGTGCAACTACCTTTACCTTGGGGTCAAGATACTATTGAGGGGTCATTTGGGGTTCTATTTGAGGGGGTAATGTATAAAAAAAAAAATTTACAGCACAGAATAAATGAGATGCAAGAACCTGGGGCATACTCACCAGAGTTGCCCCTAAGGGCTTATGAAGACCACAGCCCCTGTTCCTGTCCCCAGTACCTCTAATGCAACATCATACCCTGCTAGGACTATTGCAGCAGGTCCCTGAAAGGGAACATGCTCTTCACTAAAGAACCTCAAGGTGGCTGTTAAACAACCCACCTCTGAAACCTCCAAACCTCCTCCTTCTTCACTGAAGTTATCTAAGGCTGCAGTCTGCCTTTCAACTACTGCAAAAGGAAAGGGGGAAGAATTTTTAAAATAAAAGGCAGCAAAACATCCGCTCTTCATGTGGTAACATTGTCTGGTCCAACTGTTGGACGTAGTCAACCAGTGCCAGACCATGCACTCTTGTCTCCAGACCTGGTGAGGAATAATGAGGTTAATGGTCTTTCGAGCCTTGAACAAGGATCTTGAAATATGGGTCTTCGCACAGAGTCAGGGGTGCAGCATCTGCCTTCAACAAATATAAAAGGCTCATCCCTTGGAGTATAAACGGACACCTAATGAGACCCCTGGCAGAGAGGGCAGTCAGTGTTCCTAAGGTGCTGAGCTTTGGGAACTACAACCAGCTTCCATTTTTAAGGGGAGAATATTGAGATAACCCCCATACAGGACCCTGCAGATGAGACTGCAAGGAAGAATGGTGAGCCTGGAGTTATGAATATGTAGGAGGGTAGCCAGACAGACTATGAAAAAATCAGCCCTGTAAGGTCTACTGTTCATGGTAATATCTCTTCTTCCTTATCTTCCACTGACCCCAATGTTACTGCCATTCAGGATGCACAAGAGGCAGTGCAAAGGGCAGAGGGTAACCATTGAGCCTCTAAAGCTCCCACTGTTGTTGAGGGGCTAATTCCATCTATTATCCCTGAGTCAAACATCTCTAAGGGTGTTCCAGGTGAAATCCAAGGAACACCTGAGTCTTTGCAGGGTCTCCTGATGACTGGTGCTTCTGGTGCTACACCTGCAAAATCTTTCAAAAGATTCTCAAAGTTCCAGCGGAGTGGGAAAATTATCAATCCCTTAGCCAGTAAGAGCTATTGATGAGGGGAACAGCAGAATATCTCCGTATTGTTAAGTTCCACAAAAAGTGTTTGTCTCACCAGACCTCACCTATGAGGGCTAAAGCACATACCAACACACAATAATGGCTCTGAGTTTAATACAAACGGCTGTCGGGAGCCTTTCTGAATGTTTCAGGTATTCTACTTTCTTCACCAAGGAGGGTACCCTGTAAGTTTCCATCAAGAGACTGATACCACTCCAGAGCTTGAAGCAGCCTGGCATCTGGAGTGGAAGGGCAGGATCTTTAATCTCCTCACATGGACATCATGTGGGGTGGTAACCCTCTTCTGCCATCCTAGGCGGTCAGAACATACAATCTGATAAACGTTTATGCCCCAACTACTGGACCAGAGTGGGTGTGGAAAGTTTGTTAGCCTATCTGGAGACAATTGACTGAATTGATTGATAAAGCCTTTATTATTGGGGTGATTTCAATTACCCCCTTGAGACTCTGGACCACAATGTTCCCCAGGAAAAGAGCCTCATCAGATTTAGCTTTGCGGAACATGACTATTTCTCCTTGGTTGACATCTGGAGAGAACAACACCCAGAAACCGATGCCTGCATCTATGTTAGGGTAAGGGATGGTCATGTGTCTCAGTCACGGATTGATAGGCTATATATATCGAGCCATCTTATGTCACTGGTCTGATCCAGTGCCATTAGGTTGGCACCGTTCTCAGACCACAATTGTGCATCCCTGATAGTGGCAAATGCACCATCTCTGCCTAAAGCTGCCTATTGGCACTTTAACAACAGATTATTAGAGGATGAAGAGTTCACAAAGGTGGTCCCGAGAGGGCAGTGAAATGCAGAGATTGAGGCACTAAATGGAGAGGTGCTTGATCTTGAGCAAAGGCTGTTAGGCTCTGAAGACAAAGCCCTGCAGTGTGAATATATACTGTAGAAAGGAAAGACACTCTGCATAACATGGAACAACAACAGGCTCGTGGTGCCAATGTGCAAAGCCACATGCAGTTACTCTGCGATATGGATCGTGGCTAGAGATTCTTCTATGTTCTGGAAAAAAAGAAGGGGAACCGAAACCAAATCACATGCCTTCTTGTGGAGGACAGCACCCCCTTGAGGATCTGGAGGCTATCCAGGACAGAGCCCAGTTTTCAATCAGAACCTTTTTTCTCCAGATCCCATCAGATGCCTACAAGGAGCTATGGGATGGGCTTCCAGAGGTCAGTGAGGGGAAGAGAGAGAACCAATCACTCTGGGTGAACTTTCTCAAGCACTCCATTTAATGCCCCATAATAAATCTCTGGGGCTGGATGGACTGACCAGTTCTTTTGGGATACTCTGGGACCTGATTTCCATAGGGTTCTAACTGAAGCCCTCAGACTGGTGAGATGCTATTTTCATGCCGTTGGGTAGTGTTATTATTGCTACATAAAAAAAGGGATCTGTGCCTTATTAAGAATTGGCAACCAGTCTCACTACCCAGCACAGATTATAAGATTATAGCAAAAGCTATCTCACTTCGCACTGACCAGTCCTATACAGTCCCTAGTTGAACAATTTTTGATGATGTCCTTCTGATCCGAGACTTACTACATTTTGCTCTGAGAGCTGGTCTATCTCTCGCTTTTCTCTCCCTAGATCAAGAGAAACATGTGAAAGGGTGGATCACCAATATTTTTTAGGCACTCTGCAAGCCTGTAGCTTTGGCCCACCATTTGTAGGCTACCTGAAAACATTGTACACCTCTGCACAGTGTTTGGTTAAAATAAATTGGTAATTTACTGCACCTCTGGCCTTTAGACAAGGAGTTCGGCAAGGATGCCCCTTATTGGGGCAGCTGTAAGCACTGGCCATTGATCCCTTCATGTGTATCCTAAGGAAAAGGCTCATGGGACTGGTGCTCAGAGAACCCGACACGAGGGTGGTTCATTCATCATATACTGATGATGTAATCCCGTGGCCCAGGACCTAGTTGATCTTGAGAGGGTACTTGAATGTCAAGAGGGCTACGCTGCTGCCTCATCTGCTCAGATCAACTGGTCCAAGAGCTCAGGCCTCCTGGAGGGTCCACTACTGTAGTACTGTAGACTCCCTGCCTCCTGCTTTTCATGACGTGTCGTAAGAGACTAAAGTCATCAAATATTTAGGCATCTACCTGTCAGCTGAGGAGCATCTTACAGCATTTCATTGAACTTGAGGATCATGTCCTTACCCGCCTGGAAAAGTGGAAGGGTCTTGCTAAAGTGCTTTCTATGAGGGGGAGGGCTTTGGTGATCAACCAGCTGGTGGCCGCTCAGCTCTAGTATTGGCTGATATGGCTTAGCCCAACCCAAGAATTAGTTGCTATGATTCAGAGAAGGTTACTGGACTTTCTCTGGATGGGAAAGTACTGGGTGTCTGCAGGTGTTTCAAGGTGATATATGAAGGTCAGGGAGTTATGTGCATATGCACTTTAGTGCACACCTTTTGTTTCCAGCAGATACAGAGATATTTGTATGCAGATTCTTCTCCACAGTGGTGTACACTAGCATCCAGTTTTTATCACCAGGTACAGAACATGGGGTATGACCAGCAATTGTTTGTCATCAAGCCTGAAGGATTCCTAAGAAGTACATACCATTGCCGGCTTACTCTAAAAGATCTGGAGCATGGTCTCCGTGTTAAGGCAAGAAGTAATTCAAGGGGAGGACATTCTAACCGAGCCCCTAATTTAAAATCCATCTTTAAAGACTAGAATTTTTAGAATCCGCCACTGCCTTTGATGGGTTGAGCTTACCAGAGTTGGGGATCTCCTGGATTTTGAGAGGTCAGATTGGGTGGAAGCTCAGGTAGTTATGCAGCACATGGGTTTCCTGACCACTAGCGTTTCACATTGTCTGCTCCAGTAGATCAAGGACACCCTCTCTCCTGACTCTTGCACCTGTATTGATGGGGTTTTACATACTGGGGAGTCACGTCCACCTTGGAACTCTCCACCTCCAATCTGTAGTAAAGTTTTGGAAACACTCACAAACGCAGCTTAATTGAGAAAGGGCCAGGTGCCCGAAACATGTTGTGTGGTAATGGAATAAAAGCCTAATTGCAGTTAAGCTGCGTTTGTGAGTGTTTCCAAAACTTTACTACAGATTGAATCTATAAAGGGATGCCGGAGGCGGAGCACCCAAGGAATCACCACAAGAAATTTTTGAAATAACGCAAATCAGTGTAAAAAGTTGTTTGGAACTCTCCACCTCCAGCCATGATAATATCACCCAAGACATGTCTATCCCCTCAGGCACCTCCTTCCCCCAACTTGAGCCAGTTGGGGAATTTTACCTTGACATTCTTTTATGAAATGACAAGAAAGCTACTGTACTCTCTCATGCTCCCCACTGTACACTTCCTTGCCATTATTCCCTGATATGATACCATGTGGAGGAGGATGTTTAATTTGGGCAAGATGCATTGAGCATAGGAGAGCACTTAGCCATTTTACAGACGCCCCAGTTGCTTGTCCATTCTGTGGCAAAGGGAAGTCAGTGTTTCATGCTTATTTTTCATGTGTCAGATTGCAACCTCTTTTGGTTCTTTTGAGTAAACTCCACCTACAGTTCTGGTTACACTTTTCCCCTCATGTTTTTATTTTTGAATGCCCAGTGTCCCAGGACAATAAAGACCTTCTCTCCAACTTGCTCCTAGCTTTAGCCAAACTAGCCATTCATAAGTCTAGGAAGCAATGTTTAGAAGATGTTAATCCTCTGCCAGCATAGGTCTTGTTCTGGGTGCTGGTGCATTCCTGTCAATGTCCTGTGATTCCTTCCAAGGAAGGTAAAAAGTTGGGTCCTGTGATGATCACATCGCAGGACTGAGATGGCAGCCCCCTGGCTCATTGCCTAGGGGGTTGGAGGCACATCAAACTTGCCTGTACAGTGGCAAAAGCCACCAGTGCAATGAGTGAACCATTTACTGCACAGCACATTTGTACTATGTGCTTGGCAGTCAGACCATTTTCCTGCCAGCACGTATTTCCTACATGCTTGGCAGTTATGGGTTATTGGGCGCCTCCTGGTTACCTATGTACTAGATTACTAGACTAAAAGAAAACAAAAAAAACTCTCCGCAGAGCATCACCACCATAGTCTAGCCTTGTAAATCCAGCGGCAGAGCTGGATGGGCTATAGTATTCATCATGGTACACGACATCACACATAAAAGGAAGTGAGACACACCCACTTGTGATATCACATACACAACTTCGGGGGGTGCAGTGCTTAGGGTGACACCTGACCTAAATATGGCCCTGACTGAAAGACACATCAGTACGCTAACATAGCATGTGGTTAGGGCAAGGGGACACAACAGGACAAGGGCAATTTTTAAAGAAGTAAATAGCACTATGCTAAAAAAAAAGTAAACAGCTGTGGTCATATACTCTACATTAAATGACTGGGGTCTATCTTTCCATGTCTGTTTTTGTTTTTATGCAGTGCCATAGTATACATTGAGACCTTGGTATTCATGCTTTCTATCTCATCTCTGTAACACCTTTGCTACTCTTTATTCCCAGATTGCACTAGAATTATTATTGGAGCATCATGATGTCCCAAAAGAGATTTGCATTAAACTCTTATTTCTATAATTAGAAAGAGGGCTGCAGTTACAAGTCTGGAGCCATTAGCAAACTGTCTGTTGATGCTTTGAAAATATGCCCAGTAGAGCAACGTTGTTTTTTTTTTTATACCATGGACTAGAATGTTAATCATAATAGCCTTGCATCACCTGTTTGGAAGAAAAATATTGTCTCTTATGGGCCTGCAGGTGTATGGGTTAGTCTTCTCTTGAATAATAGGATATGAAGCACACCATCCTCAGGCTTTGCCTTTAAAACATTTTATTCCAGCGGAATTCACACACAAGCTTTCGGGGGAAACCCCCTGAGGAAGGGGTTTTCCCCCGAAAGCTTGTGTGTGAATTCCGCTGGAATAAAATGTTTTAAAGGCAAAGCCTGAGGATGGTGTGCTTCATATCCTATTATTCAAGATAAGGAATTGGGCTGACTTGGAGGCAGCTTGGGAGTGGATTCACCCTGAAACAGTAAGTGGTGTGCTGAAGAAAACATTGTTTGTTGGGTTAGTCTTCTTACACATTTGGTGGAAGGACAAAAGAGTAGTTAATAGTAGTAGAAGAGATCTTCACCTACCAATACTAAATTGGCCTTGACTTACTGGACAGACAGCTTGGGCCTATCAGACGATGATATCCCAATATGTACAAAATACCCATTTTCTGTAGCTGGCCCTCCCGTCAGTGCAGACGTGTGAGGATAACTAAAAGCTCTCTCTCAAGGAGAGTGGGAGAACCACAAAAAACAACTGTTACAGTAGTCTGAGACTACTATGGAAAAGCTGATGGTAGAACTTTTAGCCCAAAAACAGCTGGCATAAAGTACAAAACTGAATTAGACCTATTACCAGGCAGAGGCCTTGCTAATATGTTCAGCTAGGTTTTGCATGGCTGAATGCATGCTCTGTGCTCTTGTAGAATGTGCCCTCATGAAAAAGGGTCTGGCCCTTTGTTTCTGGTTGATTTATTGTGTCAACAAGCCTGTGAGCTACTGTTCTCTTGGATACTGCTATTCAGTTTATGGTGGCAGAGGAGGACACTGAAACATCTGTTGGCTGTAGTTGTTTAAACTAATATTTAGGTACATTGTAAGATTAGGGTAGAAGGAAGAGAGAATAATTTCCTGATTTATATAGAAGCCCGAAACAACTGTTCATAGCACTGTATGGTTAGGTTGTCTGATTAGCTAGTGTCCCTGGCAAGAAAGAGATGCAATCCCACTATCTGACTATATTTTGCAAAGTTATAGGAATTAGAAAGGCTACAGGTTGGCCACTTGAGGTCATAGGATTGAATGGGATCAAATAAGGTCCTGTTTTCTGTCCACCACAACAACCTCCGCTTGTTTCCTCTGTTAAAGGGATCTGCTGGACATGATTCTGGTGGCCTCTTTTCCAAAAAAAATGGCTTTGTGTATCCACAAGCCAATGAAATGTAATTTGCAAAAATGTTTTTCCTTTGTTCACTTTTTATTGGCTATACAGATGCTACACAGCCAATACTCTGTCCGTGTAGGGAAAGTTGTGAATAGCTGTAATTAGCATTTCTCTTGTCACAGGTTATAATGCAAACATCAAATAGTAAGAACTAGGAGCATATTTACTAAAACTCGTATTTTTCTAATTTCTTTATAATAGTGCGACAATTGGAATCGTGCGACTTTTTCAAATTGTCGCCTGGAAAACTCGACTTTGACTATCGGATTATCGAACGAAAACCAGCGTCAAACTGCCTGAAATTATCAAGAATCATGAAGGCAAAAAACATCTTCCAGTTGTTAAAGGGACATCTGCCATTGACTTTTACATGATTTCCACAGGTTTTAGCAGGAAGATTTTTGGATTCTAATTTTTAGCAGCTTTGGATCATAATAAATCTTTTTACAAAATCAAGTTTTTTTCCTCTAAAAATTCAGATTTCTTCCCCTTTAAAACTCAACCAGAAGAATTTGAGGCTTCATAAATAGACCCCTTAGTGTCAATAGTCTGGGAAATCAATATGGAAGAGGGAGATCTTGGTGGTGTGTCCAGTTAGACAGGGAAGATATGGTACTGACAACACTGCCTTTGCAGAAAGAAATGTACCCAGAACAATGAGAACATTGAAATGCAAAGTTTTAATACAGAGATGCAAAAGTAATTGTTTTCTCTCACGATTCTAGTACACACGTCAATTTAGGGAAGGAAAGAGATACTTAAAGGGATATTGACACTAAAAAAAATCTTCAAAATATTAATGTACATTATAAGATGCCTGTAGCTCATGTTGATCGTTTTTCACTAATAGGTCTGATTTTGTAATTGTTACTTGAAGTTCCTAAACCTGACTGTTTTGCCTGACTGTCCCATCTCAACTTGTCAGAGTTTCTTATGCTAACGGACTACTGAAGCTCAAATATGGCAGCCCACTCATAGGGAACATGGGGGATCAGATGGATAATGTAAAAGCATTGGACAAATACATTTATGGCAAAATTATAGATAGCATGCAAAGACAATGTCATGATAGATGTCAATTACGGTTTAATTTCTGGTGTCAGTGTCTCTTTAATATAACCAATAGCAGCTGCGCAGTATGACTTGCCTTGAGGAACACTAACATAAAGCATTATAACAAGCTTCATTATTAAAATGATTGGCAATACTCAGTACATTTGATGGTATGCAATCCTGGGAGTCTTTAGCAAGCCACATTTGCTTAGTCCAAAGACACACATTTTTATAACTCACCACACACACTTCACAATGAAGTTATTAAAGTTAATAAACAAGTGTCATTTATTTGCAGGTTTCTCGTGTACAACATTTTGTACAGAATAGTCTTCAAATAATGACTCTGTTTTAATAACTTCCATATTATTAACAGAATGTGCAATGAGTACAATTTTGTGATGTTACTAGGGTTGCAACCTAACCCCTTTAAAACCGAACACATGTGGAATCCACAGGCTACATGGCTAATTAGCAATTCATTTAGATGTATGCTGCAGACTGAACTGATTTATGTGCAGCCATGCATCATGCATCTAAATTAATTGCTAATTTGCCATGCAGGCTGTGAATTCCATATGTGTTTGGTTTTAAAAGGGTGAGGTGGCAACCCTAGATGTTACAAGCAGCTTCTTCCCTGACCTGACACTTCATTTTATCTTCATCTGCCATTGTCTGCAGTGCAAATGTAGTACTGTAGTTATATTCATTGAGGGGAATGGACCCCCTTCTGCACTACCACACAGAAAATCCTTAACCAGATGTACAAGATCAGGAATTATATTTTTTTGTAGATGCTGTCATCTCAGCAGCTTCTGCAGGAGTGACATGTCCAAGAAATAAGTAACAACTGCACCACACCATGTGACGGCAGTGAACAGAATTAAATCAAAGACATATCTGCATCAAGAAAATCCACTCTGTTTATGGTATTTTTGCTAATTAATTAAATTTACTGGTATTTTGCTTATTAAAAACCCCATTAGCACTATTTGTCCGATGACAGAGTTTCTTGCTGTAATTAGGAAGAACCCAGGTTTTCATCACTTCTCATTGCAATAGCCCTAGGTGATCCTAGATATAGCTAGTGACAAGGTCAAATTTAATTTATATATCTGAGGAATGAAGCTGTACAAGTTTACCATGTGATTATCACAGTTGCTCTATTTTTGCCGGACGTGTTTCTTATGCAATAAAAAAAGCTTCAGTAAACCTTATGTACAAATGCACTTTCAATTATATTCTTCTTCTTTTATAAAAAAACATGTTTGCGCCAATGCGCAGTCAATGTAATAAAACTTCTTACTGAGGCTATTTCTCCTACTGTAACTGAATCATTCTCAGTGGGACTTGGGACACTATTGAGTGTTGTTTTTAGATCTACCAGGGAGCTGTTATCTTGTGTAAAGCTGGCCATAGATGTTGAGATTTTTAAAAGTTCCGATCCTCATCGTGAGACCACGATTTTCTCGGAACGATCGTACAAATTAACCATCAACTAAAAAGACCAATTTGCCAGGAAAACAAAGGGGAGCTGCCTGCTTGGCCCTGCAAACATAGATAGATTGCACTGGGACCAACAAAGATTTTTTGACCTGGCCGATCAATTTCCTGACAGATGTCGGCCGAGAAATCATAAGATGTACGATCATTCAAATCCCACTAACCGCACGATAAGTTCGGAGGATTGTTGGACTTCTCTAAAATTGGTCGTTCGGCAAGAAAAATCGTCGATTCTATAGGGAGCTTTAGGGAGCTGCTATCTGGTTACCTTCCCATTGTTCTTTTGTTAAGATGCTGGGGGGAGGGAGGGATGGGGGTGATCTTACTCCAACTTGCAATACAGGAGTAAAACATAGCTGGGGGCAGCTAAAAAAATCTGTTTGCTCTTTTGAAAAATTGATTTCAGTGCAGAATTTTGCTGGAGCAGCACTATTAAGTGATGCGTTTTGAAAAAAACATATTTTCCCATGACAGTATCCCTTTAAGGAACAATATGACATTGCGAGATTTGGCTTTTTATTCATATTGGTGGGAATTGTTTTGTTCTTTGTGACTTTTATTACATTCCTCCGTAAAAATGTTGTCTCTAGGTCTTGATGATGCAGGTGGAAAGAAAATGGTTTTCATGAAACTCCAATTACTCTAAGGGCAATAAGATGTGGCATTCAGTTGCCCGTCCACACAAAATCACCTCTTGTGCATCAAACAAATGGCACAGAAATGTCTTCTAACTAAAAAAGAATTTGTATTCCAAATCAGTTGAATCACATAATCATGCAAAAATGCCTCCTTATGAATTTTATAACAAAATTAACTCTTCTGAGGTGGCCAATAAGGGGACTAGGCTGACGGCAAAGTGGGGTTTGGTATGAATGCCTATTTGCCCTCCTATTTACTCATTAGTATGGTAAGTATTTGGCAATAGCAAATAGTTAATTTCTCATTCAGTTGAATGCAAAAGATTGAGCACCCCTGGCTGACCTACATTTAAAAAGCTGTTGCAACAATCAGTGCGTTAAAACAACATAGTTGAAAATAATACACATTTACTTTTATTTCACAAATCTTAAAATGGACCTGTCACCTACACATAAAAAGCAGCACAATGAAAGTCCTTTGCAAATAAAACATGAAACACAATTTTTTTTTCTTCATTAAAACATTCATACCCGTTATAAAGGTATTTAAATATTTGAGCTGGCAATCCAATATTATATGCCCCACCTCTATGCCTGAGGCATAGAGGTGGATCAGGCAATTACCTTCACTTTCAATTCTGCAACGCCTACATATCACTGCACTTTTCACATTGCCCCTTCCCTCCTTAGGGCTAGTCCACACGGGCGAGGCATTTTCAGGCGACTGTTGAAAAGCGCATCGCCTCGTGTGGTTAGCACAGGCGTTTTTACATAGGCGCCCATACAAAACTGTCGCCTGCGCCGGTCGCGGCGACTGGCGCGGCGCTTTGTCGCCGCGACCGCAAACGCGTGGCTATCTCCCCGTGTGGAATAGCCCTTAGGCTCTATAATTATGTAGGGCACTGTGTATGGACAGTACTTTCCCCATTCTGGTGCATACACAAGTTTTTGGGGTGATACAAAATGTATCTTAATAACAGTGTCCACAAAATGGCTCCTGCCTTCTTGATGTGATAGTGTAATTCTAAAACTGAAGTAAACAAAATTTAATGATACATATAGTGTAAGTAAAGTTTATTTTGCTCAGCTAACACGATAATAAAGAACTTGGAATTATTTCTTAAGGTGGCTGGTCCCCTTTAAAGCATATCAAAGAAAATAGTTATTGTGGTACAGGTATGGGACCTGTTATCCATAATCCTCAGGAACTTGGGCTTCCTGGATAATGGATCTTTCTGTAATTTGGATCTTCATGTCTTAAGTCTACTATAAAATCAAGTAAATATTGAAGTGCATTGGGTGAGCTCTGATGCGACCCACATTACTTTTCGTTTATCTAAATATAAAATAAACCTAAAAGGTTTATTTTGCTTCCAGTGAGGATTAATTATGTCTTAGTTTGGGTCAAGTACAATGTACTGTTTTATTACAGACAAAAAGGAAATCCTTTTTAGTCTAAGGGAGATGGCCTTTCTGTACTTCACCGGCTTATTAGCCATTAGGAGTTGTCATCTGTTGACTTAATAAAATCTCTAACTCTCCAAATTTTAGGCTATATTCTGGGTCACATGCAAGCCTCCTGTTTCCTGGGCATCCCTGTGGGGTCTACCCCTCTATAGTTATACCACTGGCTGTCACTCGGAGAAACCAGGTAAGCAATCTGAAAAATTTAACTAATTGATGCTTATAAAGCTAGGGAAGCCTAACGAAGACTGCAAAATGCTTCCTGCTCACACTTTATATCTGTAACATCATTAGGAAATGGTTAAAGGGGATTTAAAATCCTAAAAATAAATTGCTGTTAATCTACCCAAAGTACTTCCCTGAGTACTGTTGCAATTTACATTCATTAACAGTTTTTAACAGTTTCAGACCCATGTTATTCTCATATGCAGGCTCCAGCTTAACCCTTCAGTTAACCCTTGGAACAGTTGAGCCGAAAGACTGGTATTGGACGTTGGAAACTGCAAATATCTCAGAAACCTCATAGAGAACTAAAATTGTAATCACTGGTGGGTGCTAAAATGCTAGATACCCCATTGATTATAATCGACCTGATACCCCAGAACGATGCTCCTGTTCGCAAAAAACTGCACCAGTCTAGTGTGTTGCCATGGAAGCTCATTGTCACCATTGTCTCAAGTTTCTTCCATCTTCTCAATGTTCTGGCCAGGGCATGTGCATGGACAGTAGATTGAAAAACCAAATAAGCCTGATACCCCAGGACGATGTTCCTGTAAGCAAAAAACTGCACCAGTCTAGTGTGTTGCCATGGAAGCTCATTGTCACCATTGTCTCAAGTTTCTTCCATCTTCTCAATGTTCTGGCCAGGGCATGTGCATGGACAGTAGATTGAAAAACCAAAAAAGCTAGTGTCCGAAAAGCCATATACGCAAAAAGACAGCTTTTTTACTCTACTGCACGTGCGCCTGACCAAATTTTAGACCTTAAAGGGGAATCATTTTTTTAAAGGAATTGTTCACTTTTGAGTAACTTTTAGTATGATGTAGATGGTATTTTGAGACAATTTGCAATTGGTTTTCATGTTGTTATATTATTTGTGGTTGTTTACTTATTTTGCTTTTCATTCAGCAGCTCTCCAGTTTGCAATTTCAGCAATCTGGTTGCTAGGATCCAAATTACCCTAGTAAACATGCATTGATTTGAATAAGAGACTGGAATACGAATAGGAGAGGACCCAAATAGAAAGATGAGTGGTAAAAAGTTCCAACCATTTGTAGCCTTACAGAGCATTTGTTTTTTAGATGGCGTCAGTGTCCCCTATTTGAAAGAGTCAGAAGAAAAGGCAAATAATTAAAAAATAACGAAGACCAATTGAAAAGTTGTTTAGAACTGACCATTCTATAACATACTAAAAGTTAACTTAAAGGTGAACCACCCATTTAACTTCAAACACACCTGCACAGAACTGTACTCCTCCTGCCATACTTAGCTCATTCCCATCCTAACCAGGAGTATGTGCATTGAAAGTGATTTGGTGCAAGGTTTTAATTTGCCCTCACCCAACCTAATCCACCACACCATCACTACTTTCTACCTGTATATCTGACGTTTCAACTCTACACGTGTGTATTGAAAGATATTTTCCAAGAAAGATCGTCATGATTACATATATGGCCACATGTTTAAAAGCAAACATCTTATTGGTTGCTATTGCTCCTGGACAAATCTAGTGCCCTTTATTACATATGGGGTTTTGGTCTCCACCAAAACTACTTTAAAGACTCTGACACGATGTGACATTACAAAGTATGTCAGTAACCAACAACACTGACAGCTCTGCGCTGGGCCCTTAAAGGAAAACTATACCACCCAAACAATGTAGTTCTCTATTAAAAGATACTGAGTCAAACAGCTCATGTGTAAAACCCTGCTTCATGTAAATGAACCATTATCATAATAATATACTTTTTTAATAGTATGTGCCATTGGGTAATCATAAATAGAAAATTGCCATTTTAAAAAATAAGGGCCGCCCCCTGAGATCGTAAGATTCACTGTGTACACATACAAACCACATGTAAGGTCACATGAGCCAATTAACAGACAGAGTTCTGCCTTTTGCTTCCTCACTTCTTCCTGTTACAGTTAGTGTTGTAGTATTTCTGGACAGGTGATCTCTGAGACAGCACAGGTAGAGTCACGAAATGGTGGTTCAAGGCAAGAGATGTAAAAGGGCAATATTTATGTAAATATATATTCCAGTTTGGTAAGATTCTTTAATATGTCATTCAATTTGATATAAACTATCTGTTGCTTAAGTATTCATTTTGGGGGTATAGTTTTCCTTTAACTGCTGGGGTCCCTTCCTGGAGTATTGGTAATGCAGATGGGGAATGGGTCCTGCAAAGGCACCATGTTGGTTATAAAAGGCTTTAATTCTCCTTTAAGATTTAAAGGGAAAAACCCTAATTTTGTAGGCAATTAAAAGTAATATACTATGGTGCTGCTTTTACATGGTGCTAAAATTATTATCTTTAAAAAATAGCCCCTTAATTGGAGCTCCCTATAGATGTTCTCTGGTCCCTGTCTGTGTTTCAAATGAGGGGTGGGCGTGTCCTAACGGTCCCTGCCAGAAGCACAGTAGGAGGGGGACAGCCAATCACAGCCCTGCAGTCACACAAGTACAGACAGGCTTCAGTTCCCTATCAGCTAGCTGCTTGTTGGTTCATAAGTATATATAATATTGTTATTTAACAGAGTCTATGTAACAAAAGAAAACACATAAAAAGCTTTTGCAAAAATCACCTTCTGATCTAGTTCTCTTATCAAGTAGAGGCCTCTGAAATGTTTCAATAATAATGTATGTACCTTTTGCTATACCTAACAGGTCATGCCTATGGGCATATCTAGTTATATTGACACTAATGCACTGCTGGCTATCCATTGCACACCTAAAACTCAATAGCTGCACTGCTGCAGACTGGATATTTCGGCAGGTATTTATACAGCACTATTTCTTACACAACTCTGTGCAGAACACATTTAAAGCACAAATGGAGGTAATAAACTCTCACACATACAAATAAATTAAATATACATGTTTTATTATCTTTTTAAGTGGCATGTGCCGAGAGATCCTGGAGGGAGGCGGACCCTGACCTGTAGAGTTTACATTCTATGCGAGAAGGGTAGTAGAGGACTCCGATTCTGGACGTTTAGCCAACGACCCCACACACAGTCAATATACATTCCATATTGGTCGATAAAACAAGTGGTCAACAAAATCTAACCTATTACTTAAGATAGTACAATCAAGGTAATAAGCCAATGCAAATACCGCAGCGGCTACAAAATGAGTTAGTAAAATACACTGTATCTTATGCTCAGTCTCTGGCATACAAAGTTATTCAGCAGCATTAGAACCACGTGCCCGTATATAAGACTAGCAAGACGACCCATTTTGCTACAGAAACCATGCAACCAATTAAATAAGTCGCGAGGCACGCACTCCGTGTTAACCACGTGGGATGTGTACGCTTCACCCACCATCTTGGTAGAATTTACCAAAGCACATGGTAAGCTCACTCAAAATGGCTACGAAACCGCACAAGTGAAAGCCGATTGGTTACAGAGATCGCGATCTGGTCCCAGATTGCTTCGCGCGCGCTGAAGGAATAGCAGAGTCAGAAGTTTGCGTTCCAACTTCATTTTTTAGCTCGCGGTTGGTCAGATCCTGGCATATACTGCGATTGGCTGCTGGATAAGGGGTGGACCTCATTCTTTCTTAGAGACGTGTGGATTGGTTGCTCAGTAGCACGTGATAAGAAGTCTTTATTAGCTCCTTCGCCAAAGATTTGCGTTCAGTCGGTTCCTTGTTGCAGGAGCATTGTGTTGTCTGGTTCCATTCTAGAGACACGTGAATAATCAATCTCTCACATCTCACAAATACAACACCGGCCATCATGGTGAAACTAGCTAAGGTAATGATATTTTTCTTAATGCGCTCGCTTTTGTTGCGATTTAATATCTGATCAATCTGTGCCTGAAATCATTCCGCCTATTGTCATTAACGCGCCTAAAATGCGCGGATATTAATGACAGGCATGAGTGCGTTTTTTGTATCTTCGATGATCTCCGCGGAAGCCTTGCACTCGAGTAAGGTTTTATAGGGTACTTGTCGCGGTAAGCAGGGTTAGCCGTAAGTATGGAACCAAAGACAAGAAAGGCGGTGGGTTGCAAAGTAACGCATGCGCATTTGCGAGATTTAAAGCGCGCTTTGGCGATTTTGCTTGACGTTATTACACCACGTGACAGTCGGTAAGCGGTTATGTAGGTGTTATTGCCAGGTTAAAGTAATTGTATGTATCCGTGTCTTGTTTTGTATAGACCATGTGCTTACTATAGTAGTTCTCCCATTCCGTCAACTGTAGTAGTCCATTATAGTTTTCTATTTGCCGTCGTGACGGCGCCATTTTAGTTTAAGTGAAAAGGCGTGAGACGTGGCCTTACTTCCGGGGCACGCACGTGGACAGTTCCCCCAATGGCAGATGCACGTGGTCGTGTAGGATTAGGCTACATCTTTTAAAAGGTTCAAATGCTCTCCTGCACATTAGGCAATTCAGTTGAGTGTTATTCGCTTTACCTTCTGCCATTGTTTTTTTTTGGTTATTCGTTTTTGTGTGCCTTAAACTAAAGTTCCCCAAGGACCCTAAAGGCACGTGCGGGTTATTCTACACGTGGAGTAGTAGCAATGTATTTGTCGGCTCTTCAGGGGGAGTGGCCACTGGTGCTGTATCCAGACATTGATCCCAGTTTATCTGGCAAGTGGTAGAATGCTTGTTTAGCTCTACCAGTCAATAAGTATTATAATAGATATAATGGCTGGGATAAAATTTACCCATTGTTGTGAATGAATTGGTTTTAGTGCAGTGTCCCTTTATATTTTTCTTGATAAGTTTGATTTCATTTATACAAATGCTGTACATAGTGCCTGTGTTCCTGTTGGTGCTGGATACTCTGTGGAGTTTTTTTTTATTACAATTTTTATCTTCCTTACCAGGGTGCAAAAACACAAGCTAAGCCCAAGAAGGCAGCGCCACCACCTCCAAAAGATATGGATGACAGTGATGAAGAGGAGGACTCTGAAGATGAAAGCAGTGAGGAGGAGGTGATGATTGTCTTGTACTTTTGTAGAGAGATGTAATGGTTGTAAAGTAATGAACAGCAAAACAAAGCACAAAGGTTTCGCTATATTATCTTAATTACTTTGTAAGTTTAAACGCTAAATAGGCATCTCATGCAACCTCCTTGAAGGGCTGCTATGTTTTTAAATCATTTAAAAATTAAAAAAACGCTACTGTTCATGATGGGTGTCCAGGCTGTTTACTTTATATAAGGTGCTTGTTTTCAAAATATGAACAGCCATGTTAAAGCAACAGTAACCCTCAACTTTTTTTTTTTTTTTTTAAACTACCCTGCCCCAATACCATCTTAAAAAGTCTATTAAATTTAATTTTTGATCAAAACACACTGTTAAAACTCTTCTGGGTGTCTTCCTAGTGAGGCTTCCAGTTTAAAAGTCTGGCTAGTCCGAAATGTGGAGTGCTGCCCCTTGGATCTTACTTCGTTCATGTCGCCCTTTTGCCTTATTGGAAAGACTTCCAGAAGCTGTTTTATAACTGTATTTTTGTTAAAGCATTGAATATAAGCTTTTATGAAGGCTAGAACTGTTGGTGCAGGCTACAGTTGATTTCTTGCATAAGAAATGTTAAGTTACTGTTCCAGTAACGGGGTTTTCTATAACTTTGTACTGTAACAGAAAAACCTTTAGTCCTATTTAAAAAAAAAATAATAATTTGGCAGTTATCTGCTAATGTATGGAGACTCTCCTATGGGTTTTGCCAATAATTAGGCAGGTGTCGATTGGACAGGTTTGACGTTTCCCAAATTGAGGATCGTAATGTCTTTGTGGTCCTTGCCCCACAGTCCCTTTTCCCGTTTCACCTTAGAGCCACATAATTGGATTAACACTAATGTCTTTGGTGTGTATACAGGGGGAAAGTTTTGTTTTGTTTTTTTGTGACCTCGTCATTTGAGCTTATCTTATAATGTATGGGCACTTTAAGGGTATGTCCACACAGTGCGTTTTGGGGAGATTTGGTCGCCTGGCGACTAATCGCCTCGTTTTTGCGGCGACCAATCTCCCCAAATGCCTTCCTGAATCTGTGCTGGCTACAATTAAAACGCCGACGCTAATCACAGTGATTCATTTTCCGAAGTCGCCCGCAGTTTCCTCGAAAGGCAACTTCAGAAAACGAACTGCCGCGTGTGATTGCGCCGGCTAAAATGAAAAAATGCCTAACCAAACAGGAAAAATTTGTGTTTGGTCCTTGTAAGGTAGTTTACAGGTAATCTCCCTGCTTAATGTATTTCTGATAGCGGTTACTCTAGTTGTATTTTAATCTTTCAAATAAACTTTGAAGTGTTTTTCTAATTGTGGGTGCAATTAGGTACTCCTATGAAACACAGCCATATTAAATACTGAAGTCAGTCTAGCTTACTTTTGCTCTCAACTGAAAGGCATACATACAAGAAATGGGCAGATGTTACTCCCATGCTGCTTCCTGTTACAGACCACATAACCTGTGGATTGCTGCTGCTAAAAGCCTCTCATCCCTCGGCTGCCTCTCGGCTAGGTATCACAGACACTCCAGCCTGCCCATTCAGGAAGCTGACCCTGATCTGGTTCCTGCGCATGCCTCCCCTCCTGCTTCATTTACATTTCACTAATCCTATTGGCTAAATCTTGCCAGCCAATCCCATCAAAGATGTACAAATGAAACGGGAGATGGAGGCATAAATAAAGCCAGGTCAGTGTGGTGGGTTTTTTTTTTTTTTTTGGTAAATCCCCCTACAGAGAGCTCAGAGCACAGATGTGAGTCAGGTCTGTAAATTCTAAACAGAACATTTTAAATACATTTGCAAAAGGTTTTTGGTTTTTTTTTTTTTTTATCACAAGGGCTTTTCAAACCTTTATCTGACACCTTTTCCTTGCTTTGGGTCCACTTGTTTGTTTAGATGGAAGTACCTGTGAAGAAAACGCCAGCCAAAAAAGCAGCCACTCCAGCCAAAGCAACGCCTGGAAAAGCAGCCACTCCAGCTAAAGCTACAGTCACACCAGGAAAGAAGGGGGCCACTCCAGGAGCCAAGAATGGGAAGCAGGCAAAGAAACAAGAGAGTGAAGAAGAGGAAGATGACTCTGGTATGATTCTGTTAAGTTGAGCAAGTGTATAACTATCTGCTAGGACATTTTCAACTAAATGGCATATTTTATTGCAGATGAGGAAGACCAGAAACCTATTAAAAAACCAATTGCTAAGAAAGCTGTAGCAAAGAAAGAGGAGTCTGAGGAAGATGATGAGGATGAGGATGAAGGTAAAGACTTTCATGGCTATTAAAGGGGTGGTTCATGTTAACTTTTAGTAAGTTATAGAATGACCAAATCTAAGCAACTTTTCAATTGATCTTCATTATTTTTTTTTTTATGGATTATTTGCTTTCTTCTGACATTTTAGTTTTCAAAAGGGCGTCGTTGACCTCGTCTAAAAACAAATGCTCTGTAAAGCTACAAATTTATTGTTGTTGCTACATTATATTATCTTTCTGTTCCAACCCTCCCCTATTAATCCATATTGTCATTCAAATCTGGGCATGGTTGCTAGGGTAATTTGAACCCTAGCAACCAGCTGAAACTGCAACTGGAGAGCCGCTAAATAAAAAGCTAAACTACAAATGAAAACCAAATACAAATTGTCTCTCCTCAAGTTCAAGTCCTTGAATGAAACATGATATCAAATTAAAAATAGCTGCTAAGGGATTGCATTTTAAATTAGAAACAGTAGGGGAAGGCAGATAATTTGAAAGCTAAGCAATTGAAACATAAAGTTGAATTGAACATTCTGTAAGTTCCCATATGTACTACACTGAATGCTATGCAAAATTCCCTTGTTTGCAGAGTGAAGCCAATTTTAAAATTTTCAGAATCCAATAAAACCTGATTGCTGATCTTTAATGCTTGGTGTTCTAAAAAAACTACTTTCTTTTAGATGAATCTGAGGAGGAAAAGCCTGTTGCCAAGAGGCCTCTTGCCAAGAACCCTCCAGTTAAGGTTACACCAGCAAAGAAATCTACAGGGAAAAAACAGGAATCTGATGATGAAGAAGGTAGTCTATTCTAAATCATTGGTATTGTAGGACTTCCTGCTCAACTTAAATATTGGTTGAAATGCAAGGATTATGATTCTTAATGGTGTAACGAGCAACTTTTCTTCTAGATGAGTCTGAGGAAGAAAAGCCTGTTGCCAAGAAACCTCCAGCAAAGAAACCTGCAGGAAAAAAACAGGAATCTGAGGATGAAGGTTGGTGGTTCTGTTTTGTTGTGATAAACCTTATGCTCTATCATAAGTAATTTTTCTGGCATATGTGATGAACAATATGGGACTTAATACTGAAAACCTTGATGTCTTTAACTTGCTGATATGCTTTACAGTTTTGAGATTTGTGTTTTGCTCTTGGGACAATACTTCCCATATAATTTAGTGACTTGTGTCATCTGAGGAAATTGTATCCACCTTCTTGCTAGAATCAGATGAGGATGAAGAGGAGCCAATGGAGGTTGCATCAGCTCAAAAGGGGAAGAAAACTGCCCCTGCCAAAGCGGAGGATGATGATGACGATGACGACGATGATGATGACGATGATGATGAAGACGATGAGGAGGATGATGACGATGAACAGCAAGGTGGTTTTCTCTTAATGTTTCACAGTCCATATAGTCCCCCCCCACACCCAGTTAACCTTTCAATAAAACATGGCTTTTTGTTTTCTTAGGCCCTGCAAAACGCAAAAAAGAAATGCCAAAAAATAATGTTCCTGAGGCAAAAAAAACTAAAACTGACACTGCATCAGAAGGTATGTTAAATTTGTTTCAAAGCCAATTTATTTTTTTTGCCAAGTGTCTGTAGCCTGAGTATGATATATATTATACATACACAAGACAATCTAATCTATCCTTGGGGGTAATTACACTTTTTTTTCTTCAGGTTTCTCCATATTTATTGGCAACTTAAACTCCACATTGGATTTTGATGAGCTTAAAGATGCCCTGAGGGAGTTCTTTTCAAAGAAGAACCTAACCATACAGGATGTAAGGATTGGAGGCACAAAGTTAGTATATTTGCATATCTCTCTAAAAGACATTTATACTGGCTGTGAAATGCATATTTGGCATCTCTCTATTGTCTAAAGATCTGCCATATTATCTTAATTTTTTATTACTGCTTTGGGGGAAGCCATGTATCGTTAAAAATACGACTTGGGAAATTCAGTCCTAATATGTAATTTACAGTTTGCTAAACTGTTCTGAATGTTTAGAAAGGTAAAAGTGGTTGAGAGCACTGGGTAAGTTACACCAGTAGCTGTTTTTTTTTTTTTTTTTTTTGTTTTTTTGTTTTTGTTCTTCATGCTTTAATAAAGACTAGGGAAGGGCTTTCCTGGTCGGCAGCTTGAAGTCTGCATGGCACTTCTTCATTTTCTGCTGCACGAGGAGGAAGAGACAGGACATGTAGATAGGTTAAACTGTTGCTCTTGCATTCTGCATTAAAAGTAGTAGAGGGATGGACTTGGCCAGTTAGCATTTAGCAAAGTTTACCAAGTAAGCATCTGTTACATCAAAATGGCAAAGATGTTTGTTTTTGCAAGGCTACTGTGTTAGAATCTTTAAATTAAGCAGTTAAAGGCTGTCTAGTTGTTGTTTTTGTAAAGACCAGATTTGTACAATCCTCAGTTGAGATTATTGGTTTTTGAACAATCATGGCTTCTGTTTATTTATGACGTTACGCACATTTATTAATGTCCCTAGATATCTCCAGAATTAGAAATAGCATATTCAAAGCTTTAAAAGACTTTCCTTTTAATTGAAAAAAAAAAACCCTCTTAACACAGGAAGTTCGGCTATGTGGATTTCTCTTCTGAAGAAGAGGTTGAGAAGGCTCTGAAACTGTCTGGGAAGAAGATACTTGGTTTAGAGGTGAAGATTGAAAAGGCAGTGGCTTTTGACAAAAATAAAAATGCTGAAAATAAAAAAGGTATGTTCTGTTGTCTCATTTATATTGGCTGTAGTTTCATTAATCTTGTGTACTGCTAAACAGACTCCTGATGGCTGTAAGTCCTTAGAGTTACCAAATACTCAATCACAGTCCATAATTGACTCCCACGGGAATTTTTTGTATGTTTATGTTGCTCTCCAACTTGTTTTTACATTTGAGTGCGGCTCACAGTTAAAAAACAAAAACTGAACAGTAGCAATGCATTCTGCAAACTGCTTTTAAAGGAGCATGCTTGTCTAAAACTACCTTTAATTTATTTAATCTGCATTACTAGCGGTTTATGCAATCTTAAACTTTTCCTCTGCAGAGAGGGATTCTCGAACTCTGTTTGTGAAGAACATTCCCTATAGCACAAGTGCTGAAGAGCTGCAGGAGATATTTGAAAATGCTAAAGATATTCGAATTCCTACTGGAAATGATGGATCAAATAAAGGGTAAAATTAATCAATTTCAACTATCCATATATAAAGTGAAAACTTCCATTTTATAAAAAAGTAAACTGCATCACACCTAGTTTTGGAGGATTTGGATTCAGCCTAATCCTTAAAGGAAAGATGGACTGCAGTTTAGCCAAAGCAAGCATGAATGCCTTTTTTTTTTTTTTTTGATTGCAGTTAAGTTGTTTGCTTTAGGTTTGGCAAAGCCTTTGTGGAGGATGTGTTGCAGCCTTAAGTCCTGAATATGTTTCCTTGCTTGATGTGAACACTGATCTCTTGCAGGATTGCATATGTTGAGTTTAGCACTGAAGCTGAGGCAAACAAAGCTCTTGAAGAAAAGCAAGGAGCAGAGATCGAAGGACGCTCTCTCTTTGTTGACTTCACTGGTGAAAAGAGCCAGAATTCTGGAGGCAGAAGAGGGCCTGCAGGTATGTATTTCAGCATGTGATTTTATGCAAGTCTATAATAGAATGTAATTAGTGCTGGGGCTGACTGGCTTCACTTAGTGATGATCATGTGCCGTTTTTAATGAGAAAAATATAAATTTTGATGGCAAAAGCTGCTTTGTTTAATGGTTGGTTTACAAGAGCTGCTTGTTTAATGGTTAGTGTACAAGGTGGTTTTATACTACCGCTATGGACCTACCTTCAGTGTTCTGCAATCTTGCAAAATATGAAAAATGCAGATTGCAATGAAGGGCAATTAGATCTGATCCAGAAAACGTCTATATATGAAACTGCCCTGATTTCATGTTTGCTTGTTGCTGATTTTTTTCTATACCCCTAGCAAGTCATGGTGATTATGCAAGCAAAAAAACAGTAATTTTTTTTTCTCTCCATAGGTGATTCTAAGGTTCTTGTTGTAAACAACTTGTCATATAGTGCTACAGAAGATAGTTTGCGAGAAGTCTTTGAAAAAGCAACATCTATTCGGATACCACAGAACCAGGGACGGGCTAAAGGGTGAGTAATGGAAATATGTTTGTGCCTCTTTGATTTTGCCCAAGATATAAGTATATGAATAATGATACTTTAGACTTAATCCTAAGGTTTATTTTGGCTAATTACTCTCCATATTGGCTAGCCATTTACAGTGAAACCTCAAATTTACATACCCTAAATTTCCCCATCATTTTACTGTTGTATTGTCCTATCATATATTGCACTTCTTGATTTTACACCATTGTGCGGATCCCCTGAAATGTAAACTCTGCTATATATTTTACATGCAGTAATGGGTGTGATGCAATAATTGTGTATCTATCTAGCTTTTGATGCTATTAACTTATTGATACAGCTAGGGAGTTGCTTAATCAAAAAGACATGTTTTCATTTTCTGAAAACTACTCCGACTAAAACTAATTTTTTTTTTTTATTTCCATAAACCCATTGCTGCTTGGAAAATCTTATAGTTAACTGGACATCTGCCATTGACTTTTACATGTTTGAGTTTCAGAATTTCTAACACCATTTGTCTTTAATAAAAGCCAAAAAATACCCCCCCCATGGTATTTTCCCTTTTAAAGACGGACAGAAAAAAACAGTTAATTATATTTTATTCTATGGCTTCACAGCTTTGCCTTTGTTGAGTTTTCCTCTATGGAAGATGCAAAAGAGGCAATGGATTCTTGTAACAACACAGAAGTCGAGGGAAGGTCGATACGGCTGGAGTTTAGCCAAGGAGGTGGACCTCAAGGTGGTGGAAGGGGAGGTAGGTTAAAAGATCAAACTTGATACTTAAGCTTTTGAATTGATCATTTTTCTTTGGAGATGTGACTTTTATTCCAGAAGGAAACAGAAAGCATCTTGTACCTAGCCATGTATTCAGAATTCTGCATGCTAAAAAATTTAGTTTGAAGCTTCTGTTCTGGTAGGAGGATAAGGTGCTGGAAGTGATGAGCTTTTATCTGAGAATTTTTATGATGAAAATCATTTCTCTAGATAGTCAAGTACTGATCCAGCATCTGTACAAGCAACAAATATTGTCTGCCATCAACCTCAAACACTGAACTAAAAATGCTTCAATACATGCTTGCTTACGTTAAAGTTTTAGAAGCTGTGGCCAAGATCTAATTTGTAGCCAAGGAAAGCACTAGTGTTTTATTGCACACTTGATCTGTGCAATATGTGAAAGCTGAAACCAAATTAATCTGCCCTGTCAACATTTTCTAGGTTCAGTACAATCAAAAACACTCTTTGTCAGAGGACTTTCTGAAGACACCACTGAAGAAACTTTAAAGGAAGCATTTGATGGCTCCATTAATGCCAGGATAGTAACAGACCGAGATACTGGAGCATCCAAGGGGTAAGTTAATTAGAATATTCTGTGGAAAGTATAAATACATTAAATGTTCATTGTGCTCTGTCCTGCCAGCAGTTTATGGCAGAAGTTGTATTTGCATTATTATTAATGCACTTTTGTGACTTAATCAATTGCCTGCCTCTAAATACCATGGCACAAAATGTCTTGCTGATTTAGTACATTTTTTGCTTTGTTTTTAGGTTTGGATTTGTAGATTTCTCTTCTGCTGAAGATGCTAAAGCTGCCAGAGAGGCCATGGAGGATGGGGAAATTGATGGTAATAAAGTTACTCTTGACTTCGCAAAACCTAAAGGAGATTCCCAACGTGGAGGACGCGGAGGCTTTGGTGGCGGACGTGGAGGTTTTGGTGGCAGAGGAGGTGGCCGTGGAGGTTTTGGTGGCAGAGGAGGTGGCCGTGGAGGTTTTGGTGGCAGAGGAGGTGGAGGTGGACGTGGAAGAGGAGGATTTGGAGGTAAGTTATCCAGCTTTTTAGGCTGATTAAAAGACTTCTTGCCATGGAAATAATGTGCAAGCTGAAACTTTTATTTGTAAATACAGCTGCTAGGGAAATTCACCATCTGAAATATTGGCATTAGTAATTTTCATATTCTTAAAATGTGCTCAGGTGCCAGCAGTAAAGGGAAACCAGGGAATTGTGTGCTTTTCATATCATTTACCCAGTTTGTCGGTCACCCTTGTGCTTTTTGTATTTATGAGCACTGACTGAGTTTATGTAATCTGCAATTTCAGGGAAAGATTTCCCTACATTACACTTGCAAAATGCCCTGTAACCACTCCCTCAGACTGTGTAGGACATGAGGCTAGGTCTACACTGCTATACATCAGATGGCTAATCTGTCTGTGTTCTAGTGCTTCTTGCAGAGTGATCCTGTCCAATGTAGCCTCGTCACAGCAAAGTAAACTCTTTCCTTTGCAATATGGGAACTCTAAAATTAAGCCACAAATGGTTAAACTGGCATGATCACTAGATCCTTAATGCTGCTATAGCCTTTAAGATGTATACATGTTGTTTGCCCTGACAACTTTCTTAATGCATATGCTTTTGTTTTAACCTCTACTGACTGACTTGTTACATATGTAATACTCTTTAATCTAGGAAGAGGAGGTGGAGGATTCGGAGGTGGAAACCAGGGTCAGGGAAAGAAGATAAGGTTTGATGACTGAGCAGTTTTCATCTCCCCTTTAAATCTCAAGCCATCTCCCTGAAAGGACTCTGGGGGCAGGATTCCCTTCCCCAAACAAATCTAGCCTTGACAGAGCCTCCTGTGTGGACATTCCAATGTGGAAATACATTTTTCCTGTTATCACCTGGATTCCAAGTCATTTCATGGAAGATGGGACTGCTTGACTGTCCTTATACAGACTTTTTTTTTTTTTTTTTTTAAAGTGTGAGCAGAAACCCTGCTGGGACTTGGCAAATTCTTATGTTTTACCCACTGTACAAAAGATTGATTTTTTTTTTTTCTTAATTCCTCTAGTATTTTGCTCAAAAGTGCAGAATGTTAATGGTTTGTGCTTCAGCAGCTTGTCTTGTTCAAATTAAAGAACCTCATCTGGTTACCTGTTTTTAGTATAACTGTTTCCAGATTGTCTGCAGTTGTTGGCTTACTTGTTCTGCTGCAGCTCTGGCGCTCACTCACATCATTGCAGTGGCCACCTTTTTAACTCTGGCTAATGTATAGGAAAAACATTAAACCATTTTAGGTAGTGAAGCAGTGGAAAATCAACTGGAATATAGTTACTAAAACACCTGTGAAGCCTTATTGGATGTTCTGTTTTAGAATTGTATACCATAATTGGTTAAAGGCTTAATTTTTTTTTTTTTAATCTTGGTAAAGGCTTCTTTTGCAGCCTTAATTACCAAAATAATCTATGCAGCAAGCACATAATCATGCAAGAAGTGCTTTCATACTTAAGAATATATGAAGCAGTGGTTACTAAACCCATGTAAATTGCAGTCTTTTTTGTGCTTAAGCCTCACAAACAGAAGTGTGAATTGAACTGGTATATTTACAAACCAAAAACTTTCACATTTGGTTCTTGTGAAGTAGATAATTGGCATAGCAGTGCACAATTCCCACCCTTTTGCAATGGAGTTTTCTGGGTTTTTTGTTTTTAATCAGTAGTGTGGATTTGATTCCTTGACCTATTAACCACTGCTCCCGTCCAATGAAGCCAGTAATCTGCAAAGCTAAATGTGGTAGTAAATGGTCAAATGCAGGTCGTTGCTGCAAAAGTTTGTGCTTTTATTTTGAACAGTTTCAAGCAAGAGCTTTCTCTCAAGCACACTTGTGAAAGAGGTCTTGCTTGAAACATGTTGAGTTCAAATTAAAAGCATCTCCACTTTTGCAGCAACGACCTGCGTTTGACCATTTATTACCACATTTAGCTTTGCTGGTATTCTGATTTTCTGGCACTCAAGAAAATGAAGCTTCTTGTTGCTAGTTTCAATTATAAAACAAGCTGATAAAGCCAAGTACCACTCCACTAAGAAACCCGTGATTAGTTTCTTAAAAGTGGCTGCTGCCTAAAGGGGAACTATTGCAAAAATAATATAAACTTCCTTATACTGAATTAAGAAACTTTCTAAATACAACCAATTAATTTCAGAAATAATGCAGAATTTTTAAGTTTATATACACTTTCTCTCTCAGGATCTTTCTCTTCATTCTGTCTTCATGCAGCAATGGGGTGTCTGATGAAACATACAATATTCCTTAAGGGGGGGGCGCTCCCTTTCCTATCAGATGTATTAGAGCTCACTCAAATAACCAATTCCCATTTCAATAGTGAGCTCTAATGCATCTTCTAGGCAAAAGGAGCCCCACTATTAAGATATATATATTTGATCATTCATCTGACACAACTCCTGAATGAAGACTGGATGAGGAGAAACAGAGGCCGAGAGGAATGTTGAAGATAAACTTATTTCAGAAACCATACAGAATCTTTAATTTGTGTTTTTTCCAGTTTGGTGAAGCTAATTTTAAGTTCCCCTTTAAAGGAGTGGTTTGCTCAAAGGTACATCTGAAGAGCTGAAAAAGTTTCCCTCTTTATAAAGAAAGGGGGGTAAGTTGAATGAACATAGCCCAGTGTTTACGTTAAACAGTGGATGTTTTCCTTCATAATGTCAGAACTTTAAACCCATTTTGTTTCCTATGGTACGATGTTGTGAGACTACACTTTCCTTTAAGATAATATACAGTTTTGTATTAAAGTACTCATTGGCCATTCCTACATAGATTATACTAGCACAGTGAGGATTAATATGCTAATTATCCCTTATCAGTAGGAAGTATACATGCCTGTCGGGTTAATATGTTTATTATTTTGTAATTATATTGGCATGTCTAGGGTCAAAATGCCAGATATTCATTTTACTTATATATTGACACATATGGCTTCAAATATGTTTGTCTATTTGCTTGAGCAGTTGTCCTGGCATGTCTGGTTTATGGCTTGGTAAAAAAAATAGATGCGGTATTTATTTACCAATGGGGCTCTCCCAGGTAGCACAGACAACGGCACAATGACAAGCACTGTATACTATGTTAGTTCTGAGCCGCAAAGTTCCCCTTGCATATATTGGTCTGGTTCCACATCGTCTCAGATCTTTTGTCCTGCCTTGGAGGTTAACGCTGGTTTGCAATTCTCCATATTTTCTCTTTAATGAGTTTAGTTAGTAACTTAAGGCACACATGACATATGGGGCATGCAGAGCTGTATATAGGCATCTTTAATGCAAGGATAACTGAAAGGCCTGTAGCAATACAAGGTTAGCGGAGAGTTCCGAAGGATGCCATTCCAGCCAAATCAGCAGGTGAACATAGCAGCACCTCCAGCTCACTCTGCAAACTGCACCTGATAAACTACCTTACTAGCGTGTGACTGCTCCAGCTGAATCCCATAAATAATGGAGAAGCTGATTCTCTTACTGAGCAGAGATCCAAGCCACAAAAGAGTCAAAGAAACTATTGCTCTGATTGTAAGCCTAATTTTTATAAGACAGATGCACGTGTTATCTCCACAACCCATTATTACCCAAGCTTCTGAGGGCTCAGTTCTCAACACGCCTCCTGGACCAACTCTTCCTTCACCACTACCACAAAGTACCCATGCTCTGAAACCAACCCTCAGCCCAAGTCCTATCAGTTTGGAGAATATTTACAGTGAATCATAAACAGTCTAACACAGCAGACGAGAGTACTACACATACAGAATGAGAAACAAAAGCGTGAAGCTCCTTGGTCGCTAGCCCCGGATTCAGAGGAAGTGGAAGGGCTGGCTTCAGATTCTGAGGAGGAGAGTGTCCCTCGGTGAAGTGCATATTTTGGAAGTATGTGTCTTCAGGTACTGACTCAACACGGCTGGCTCATAAATTGCAGCAAGAGTGCTCTTCAGCCGAGCCATACCATTCAATTTCTGGAGTTCAACTTCCACTCCATAGCCCAGAAAATATTCTTACCACAAGACAAAATGGCTTACTTTTGAATAATTTATGTGAGACTATCTTCATTATATCTGGTATTCTGCAGCTATTTTATACAGTATAGCTGAAATCCAGTGAAGTCTGTCAGAAAGGGAAAGAAAAATCCATCATTTAGGGGCAGATTTATTAAGGGTCAAATAGTAAATTAGATTTATTTTAATGTCAATTAATCCCCCAATTCGAATGTACATTTGGAGGTGCGATTTATCACACCTCGACCATGAAAATGGTTCTAATTAAGAATATTCACCGCCTAAAACCTTAACCAATTTTAAAGATTAGTTTTTTAAAGCCACCTACAAGTAGAACATTGAATGCAGCAATTTGATTGGTTGCCATGGGTTACTGCCCATGGACATATTTGCCCAGTATTGATAAATGACCCCCACTGTCTGGTAAAATCCAGCTAAATGCCATCAAATTGATTGGGAGGCGTTTCATAATGACCAAAAACATACAGCCAAAGCAACCCAGGAGTTTTTAAAAGCAAAGAAGTGGAATATTCTTTAATGACCAGGTCAGTCACCTGATCTGAACCCAATTAAGCTGCATTTCACTTGTTGAAGATTAAACTTCTGACAGAAAGGCCCACAAACAAACAGCAACTGAAAGCCGCTGCACTAAAGTCCTGGCAGAGCATTAAAAAGGAGGAAACCCAGAATCTGGTGATGTCCATGAGTTCAAGACTTCAGGCTGTCATTGCCAGCAAAGGGGTTTCAACCAAGTATTAGAAATGAACATTTTATTTTCAGTTTTTTAATTTGTCCAACTACTTTTAAACCCCTGAAATGAAGTGATTGTGTTAAAAAAAGGCTTTAGTTCCTCACATTTTTGTGCAATTTACAGAAATAGCACTAAGCAGTTAGGATGAAGAAACAGAGAAATACAGTATGCATGGAAACATAAGGCCGGTCAAGCCTCATATATAGATTCCACCATGAACTAGTTTGGATTATGATAGTAGTTAGAGATGAGTGCATATTTTCGCCTGATTTCCACTCGCTTGAAACTTGCTAGGAGAGTCTTATCCAACAACCTTAGAAGTTTTTGCCATCTAGTGACCAAACTGCAAATTACATTCAAACCCTAACATAATATAACCTAAAGCAATGTGAAAGCATTTTGGACCTAGAGAATAATTGTGTTAGGCTGATCTTTGTGTTCTCTTCAGAATTGTTGCATGTCAATTTATGGGTATGTGATTGTACTAAGGCAAGTAAATCTAGGTACTGATACCTTTTAAAGCTTGCGCATGCCAGACTTTTATGTGTGGGGAGCCACATAAGGGGAGGGTTGTGGGCTGCTATTTGGACAGGTCTATTTTATAAAAGTGGAATATTTTCCTACAATGCTAAAAAATATTTTAAATTTGATACCTAACAGTACATAAATAATTCCTTTAAAATTGTTTGGCAATAGGCAGATAGGCACATATGCTCTGAACATTTATTCATGCAGAGTGGCTTTCTTTTGTCTGGTGCAGAATTATTATTTAATGTTTTACATTTTTACCCTTTGATATTCTGTACAGAGGGCTGTTTAAGGTTTTATTCAAGTGTTCCATCCAATGTATTTTTCCAGCTGCAAATTGACTTCCCTCTTACTTTTTACAGGGGCAGCTGATATGCGTTGCTTCTTTCCATAAATAAGTTTATTTTGTGTACATTCCCTTGTTCTCCCTTACTAGCTGCCTCTTCTGCCTGTACAGCAAGATTGTAGACTGCCAGGCATTATTCAGTGTAAATCTTAGTCAGATTTAAGTAGTCTTCCATTTTCTATTGTGATTTGCACCTTGATTCGCTTATTCCTGTTTTTATCACATTCCATGCTGATATTGGTATTGGTATTTGCAGTTACTACTCTGTGCCAACTTATATTGATGCCATTAATTTGATATGGGGTTGTCTCAAGAATAGAGTCCTTTCATTTTCCAACAATGAAGCCTCAGTGTTCTAATTTTCTGTTCAGTTTTCCTCAGTTTTAGTTTCACACGTGTAGATACAAGGGATGACTGTCGTCCTGGGCCTAGGGGATTTTGGGTTTTATTGGGGGGCCTGGCCGTGCTGCAAAAGAAGCAGTGGAAAAGAACGAGGAAGACTGCTCCGGAAAAGAATGAAGAAGCTGCGATGGAAAAGAATGAAAAGCCACTCTGGATAATAATGAAGAAGCCATGACAGAAAAGAATGAAGAAGACCACTTGCCAAAATTTAAAGGTAAATTCCACTGAACCCAAATGTTCTTTGGTGACCAAACTGTTCTTTTCAGTAGGTATGGCCACCAATGGTTTTTTCTCTAGTCGGCCCTCCTGTCAGTGCAGACGTATGGGTTATGTCCAGGTTCACCTCTGGAGGCAGGACAGAAGAATTGGTCTCTTGGCCCCTCCCTCAGGATATATAGGCTGGCTCCACCTCTGTTCCTCAGTTCTTTTGTCCTGCCTTGGAGGTGAAGGATAGAAATCTCACTACTACTTTTTTTTATTTTTATTTCTTTTACAGATGGAGGCATGCAGTGCTGTCTCCCAACATTTGTCTATTCCCTCCTTGCTGGCATATTGCAGCAAGTGGAATATTGACCACACATCCTAAGGATATATTCAGGCAATATATCAACTCTATACCTGTTCCCTCCTTGTTAGCATATTGCAGCAAGTGGAATCAGAGGGCCACAAGCCATCGGGTTTGTTTGGCTATTCCTCACTGGTATGCCTATCTATCTTTGCTGGCAGTTTGCAGCAAGTAAAATCAGGAGACCACATTCTCTGATTGTCGCCTCCTTCGTTTGCCTATCCCTCCTTGCTGTCATTCCAGCAAGTGGAGTGGTGCTGCTTCACTCAGCGCCCTGGCCAGGTATGAGTTGTGGCTATCAGCCCTGCTCATGTCTCACTTGGCAGATCGCATGGTGTCTTTTTTCCCTAAGGGCGCGCCCTCCACAGCGACCCAGGCCATTCTGGGATTCCCTGGCGTGGTGAGCGCGCCATTCGCTGATGACGCGATCATAGTGCGCCTTTGGTTGGCGCGCCTAGGTCGCGCACATGCGCCTATCCATATATGGCGCGGCGCGATGACGTCATCGCCGCCATTTTGTTTTACCACGAGCGCATAGCTGCAGGGCGCGCAGTATCCTCTACCTATTTTGGCGTGTTTCCAGCTACACAGTTAAGCTGCGCACGCTAGGAGCAGCATCTGGCAGTGTCTCAGCAGCAGCCACCAGCTTCAACAGCACACGGAGTCTGGTAAAGGCATCATATTTCTATAATATGGAGAGGTCAGATTCTTTGAAAGAACTCAGGGAGGATATACAGACTGCTAAATCTGTTAAGAGACCAGCTAAAAAGCCTGTTAAAGGGGCCAAGTGCAAGAAATGTAAGCATACACTTCGTAAGTCAGAATCCATATATTGTACTGACTGCAGCCCCATGGAGCCGCCCATCCTGTCTCCTCAGCAGCTCACAAATAACAATTCACCCTTGTTGGAGCACAGTAATGATAATTCTTTGCCTCATACACCAACCACAGGCAGCGCAGCACCACAAGTTCCTCCACAACTAGGGGACTTCTTAGAATGGGTAAAGACTGCTCTTCAGCCACCCTCTTTCCAACACACTAAGCGCAAGGCGCTGGACTCCACACCTGATGCTTCAGATTCTGAGGCAGGTCCTTCCTCCCGCATAGATGCCATGTCCTGTTTGGACTCAGTTGCACCAGAGTCAGGGGAGTTGAGCTCAGACTCACAGAGTGATTCAGACACTGAACAGCCTACTTTTGCTAAACCTGATATTTCAAAGAAACTCCTGAGGGAGATGATGGCTACTTTAGAAATAAAAGATGAAACTGTGACAGTCTCAAAAGCAGATAAGGTGCTGGGGGTCCATCAAAAGAAAGCCCGTGCATTTCCTATTTTTACGTCCATCACTAAAACTATTGATACAGAATGGTCACAACCTGACCGCCGTTTTACCTTGTCAAAACGTTTTTATGACACCTACCCTGTTCCTGAGGAACAGCGCAAAGTATGGGATAAGCCTCCTAGGGTAGATTCGGCCATTTCTAGACTCTCCAAACAAACTACATTACCAACTGAAGAGTCCGCATTTAAAGACCCCATGGATAGAAAATTAGAGTCTTCCCTCAAACGAGCATATTCTCAATCGGCAGCAATCCTCAGACCAGCCACAGCGGCTGCAGGCCTTGCTCGCACAGCTAGACACTGGGCGCAAGAAATTGCCCAGAACCCTCCTACTTCAGCCCAGGAGTTAACAGGGGACATGAGTAGACTGAACACGGCCCTTTCCTTTTTAGCCGATGCAGCGTTAGAAATTATTCGACTAGCAGCACGGTCTTCCGCAAATTCGGTGATGGCCAGACGAGCTCTCTGGCTTCGTCACTGGTCAGGGGATACCGCCTCTAAGAATAAGCTATTGAAACTGTGCTATACTGGTGAGTCCTTGTTCGGCCCTGACCTCAAGCAAATCATTACGGAAGTCACCGGTGGGAAGAGTACTTTCCTTCCACCAGGAAAAAGAGGGCGCATGGATCAACCCAACAGATCCACCAATAGGCGGACATGGTCCACTCCTAACCGCAATTTTCGTTCCTTTCGCTCGCCTAACTTTCGTAACACCGGCTCAGACCAAGGTGCAAGACGTAACAAGACGCAGTGGCAACAACCGGGTAGGCACCGGAAGCCTACCACCACTAAACCCACCTCTACTTGACTGCCCCCACCTCGACCCAGCATCCAAAGTAGGAGGTCGATTGTCAAACTTCCTGTCATGCTGGGAAACTCACGTCCTAGACAATTGGGTTCTGCAAATTATCCAGAATGGCTACAGAATTCATTTTACCAAATTGCCCCCAAGAAAATTTGTTCCATCCGTAGTACCTCCACACAAACGACAAGCCTTACAACAAGCCGTCCTGGACCTACAACAATCTCAAGTTATTGTCCCTGTGCCACACCTTCAAAAATTCAAGGGATTCTATTCCAATCTCTTCCTGGTTTCAAAAAAAGAGGGATCCTTCCGACCAGTACTGAACCTCAAGAGGTTAAATCAATTCATTCACAACCACAAATTCAAAATGGAGTCGATCAGGTCGGCCATAGCCTTCATGGAACCCGGCTGTTTCCTGACGTCGATCGACCTCCAGGATGCGTACCTCCATGTTCCCATCCACCCCAGTTCTCAACCCTTTCTCCGTTTTGCAGTCAACGACCAACACTTCCAGTTTGTGGCTCTCCCATTCGGACTTTGTACAGCTCCAAGAGTGTTTACCAAGGTGCTTGCACCGTTGATCGCTCACTTGAGAACAATGGGGATTCATGTGTTACCATATCTGGACGATCTCCTGCTCAAAGCTACGTCTCAGGAGCAATCTGTCAGGGACACAGAGATCACTCTGCAAACCCTGTCACAACACGGTTGGCTAATAAATCACCGCAAAAGCTCCCTCCTTCCTTCCCAGAGCATAATTTTTTTGGGCCTACAATTCAACTCCCAACACCAGATAGTACAGCTTCCCGAGGACAAGATCAACAATCTTGTCAACAATACCACCAAACTTCTACAGCAAACCACTGTGACGGCCGGCGATTGCCTTCAGCTCTTAGGGTTCATGGTATCTGCTCTCGAAGCAGTTCCGTTTGCAAGATTTCATCTGCGTCCTCTACAACGCAATTTTTTACAATGCTGGAACAAAGATCATCAGGATCTTCAGCAACCCATTCCCATCTCTCCTCACACCAGGAGCAGCCTTTCTTGGTGGACCAACCGCTTGCACCTACAATCGGGAAAAAGTTGGGCTCCAGTCAAGTGGGAAGTGGTGACGACCGATGCCAGCCTGTTCGGCTGGGGAGCTGTTTACCGCGAACACACTCTGCAAGGTCGCTGGGACCCCCAAGAATCCCATCTACAAATCAATGTACTGGAACTTCGAGCAATTGTGTTGGCTCTTCAGGGCTGGACCAGCCTCCTCCGGGCGCACCCGGTCAGGATTAAGTCAGACAATGCCACGGCAGTAGCCTACATCAACAAGCAAGGGGGAACTCGCAGCAAACAGGCGATGCTGGAGGCTGCCAAGATCCTGACCTGGGCCGAACTCCATGTTCCGGCCATCTCAGCGGTGTTTATCCCAGGAGTCCTCAATTGGGAAGCCGACTTCCTCAGCAGACAAACACTAGACCAGGGGGAATGGAGTTTACATCCCGAGGTGTTCTCCCAAATCACCAACAAGTGGGGGTACCAGACATCGACATTCTGGCATCCCGACACAATTTCAAAGTTCCATGTTATTGCTCCAGAACCAAAGATCCCGGAGCAGCGTTCACAGACGCGTTAGTGATTCCCTGGAACTTTCACAAGGTATATGCTTTCCCACCGCTTCCGATTCTACCCAGAATCATTGCCAAAATCAAGCAGGAAGGGTCGACCACTATCCTCATTGCTCCGGACTGGGCCAACATACTGTGGTACTCAGATCTGATCAGCATGTCCATTTCCAGACCCTGGAGACTGCCCATGCGGTCCGACCTTCTCCTGCAGGGACCAGCACGTCACCCCAATCTACCTCTGTTGCGTTTGACGGCCTGGCACTTGAAACCAAGTTGTGGTCCAAACGGGGGTTTTCCCCGGCGGCTATAGATATTCTGCTGCAAGCTCGTAAAAAGAATACAGCCAAAGCTTACTACAAAGTGTGGAGGACGTTCATTGCCTGGTGCTCCAGCCATCAACAATCATGGGAAAGTAGCACGTCACAGATTATTACTGACTTCCTGGCTGCAGGTTTTGCAAAGGGTTTGGCACCTAGCACTCTTAAGGCTCACATCTCTGCCCTTTCTGTTCTATTCCAAGTGAAGTGGGCGGATCATCCGGATATTCAGCAGTTTTTCCAAGGGGCATTGAGGGCCCGGCCTCCATTTAGGAACCCCGCGCCTCCTTGGGATCTGACATTAGTTTTATCTGTTTTACAAAAGGAGCCGTTTGAACCTCTTCACAGCTGTGACCTCAGATGGTTGACTCTTAAAGGAGAAGGAAAGCTATGGAGGCATTTTATTGCCAATAGATTAGCTGCAATAGTGCAAGCTAGAATGCTATATTTATTCTGTAGAATGTTTTACCATACCTGAGTAAAAAGCTCTAAAAACACTCTGTTTGTTTTGGATAGGAGCTGCAGTATTAACATGGTGTGACATCACTTCCTGCCTGAGTCTCTCCCTGCTCTGGGCTCAGATTACAGTAGAAAAGGGAGGGGAGTGGGGAAGAGGAGCAAACTGAGCATGCTCTTGCCCAGGGCAATGAGGTTTAAGCTGAAGGCAGGAAGTCTGATACAGAAGCCCATGAGTACACAATAGAAGGAAAGAAATGCTGTGTTTCTTTTGACAGGGGACTCAGAGCAGCACTACTTTGGGGGTTTACTGGTATATTTAGATGGACCTTTCTGATAAGGCTTACTTAGTTTTAACCTTTCCTTCTCCTTTAAGGTTGCCTTTCTCATTGCGATCACTTCCGCCAAGAGGGTGTCTGAGATAGCGGCATTGTCGCATAAAGAGCCTTGGCTGGTTATTCACAACGACAAGGTTGTACTTCGCACTGTTCCTGGTTTCCTCCCTAAAGTCGTCTCGGCTTTTCATATTAATCAGGACATTGTTCTTCCTTCATTCTGCCCGAATCCGCATAATGACAAGGAGAGTCATTTCACAAGTTGGACGTTGTGAGGGCAATTCGGATTTACAAACAGCGAACGGCTGGTTTTCGCCGATCGGATTCTCTTTTGGTTTCCTACTCGCCTACACACAAAGGCCTAGCGGTGTCCAAACGCACTATTGCTAGGTGGCTCGTGGAGACTGTCAACCAAGCCTACCTGCTCAGCCACAAACAGCAACCGTTCAGAGTGGTGGCTCACTCTACTAGAGCACAGAGCACCTCATGGGCTCTCCAGAATTCAGCTACTCCAGAACAAATCTGCAAGGCTGCTACATGGGCTTCGCCCAACACTTTTATCAAGTTTTACCAGTTACACGTTTTTGCTTCTACGTCGGCCGTGTTTGGCCGTAAAGTTTTGCACACTGCAGTTACTGGTAGACAGGTCTGAAATTCATTTGGCTTAAATCAGCTATACCCACCCAAATTATTGAGGGACAGCTTTGGAACGTCCCATACGTCTGCACTGACAGGAGGGCCGACTAGAGAAAAAGGGATTTATACTTACGATAAATATTTTTCTAGTAGGCCCGAACTGTCAGTGCAGTAAGTCCCACCCAGGCTGATTTTAGTATGGGTCTGTGGACTCTATTCTCTTGTCTCTCTATCTCTCTATGATCCTACTTTTTTCTCTTGACCTTCCTTCATATCTGCTGTCTCTTCAACCACCTCACTGAGCTTTATAACAGAACTGAGGAACAGAGGTGGAGCCAGCCTATATATCCTGAGGGAGGGGCCAAGAGACCAATTCTTCTGTCCTGCCTCCAGAGGTGAACCTGGACATAACCCATACGTCTGCACTGACAGTTCGGGCCTACTAGAAAAATATTTATCGTAAGTATAAATCCCTTTTTCAACATGTGGGGCGAGGGGGACACGCCACCATTTTTTTTTTATCTTGTAGGGAGTCTGGCCACCAATGTTTTTTAAATTGAAGGGGGGCTTGGCTAGGCCCGGACTGGGTTCTGGCAAATGCCTGAGGGGCTGCTGTAAGAATCCATAGACTATCACTATTTAGTGGGCCGGGCAGGCTGTTTGGGCCTCTGTGGACCTGTAATGACAGGGCCTGTTTTGATTCTCAGTCCAGACTTGGCCTCGGCGACCAATGTTTTTTTTAAACTTGTGCAAGGGTGCCCCTTTTACAAGGGGTTGGCCACCAATGTTATTTTGAATGTGTTGGGGGCCCTGGTGCCTTTTTTTAAACATGTAGGGGCACTGGCCACCAATGTTTTTAACTTGTGAGGGGCCCTGAACACTACTGTTTTTTTTTAACATGTATGGGGGCCCTGGCCACCAATGTTTTTTCTAACTTTTACAGGGGGCTCTGGCCATCAGTGGGTTTGGGGAGGATAGGCCCAGGAGGCTCAGAAAAGGTTCCCCTACGGTGCCCTGCGATTTCTTATGGTTACCTTTTCTTGCATGTTTCCAGGTAATGTAAATCATTAAGCGGTCAGTCTGGTTTCTATCTCTCCTGGGAACATGGTACCTCCTATGGCAAAACTGATCATGGTGCAAAATGCAGTAAGCCTCTCTCTGTTTCCATTCATGGTACCACCTCCATGTTTCCCCATGGCTTTATCATAAAAGATGTCCTACATTTGCATCCTTATTGTCTCCAATAACTACTGTCATGACACTAAATGCATCTTTTTCTTATTCTTTGCTGTAATTTTTTGGTGCACAACACTGATTTAGGGATATGTTGAGCATGGTTAATCCCCCAGAACACTTGCCTAGTACATATGCAGAGCAAACATGGGGGTTATCTACTAAAATCCCAAAATTTCTCATTATTTTAGTAAAACCACTTTGACCAAACTCCCATTCGCATTTTTACCTCATTTATCAATAAATTAACTCGAAGAAAATCTGGTGAAGAGATTCAATAAAATAGTGAAAATATCTGAATCGTGCATATTGACGCCCAAAAACTCTGATTTTTTCAGATAATCGCCCGAAAACCATAATTTTATTTTCAGATTCTCATATGAAACCCAGCGCAGATCATAATGTCTTCCTCTTGTAAAATCTGCCATTGACTTCCACGTGACCTCGGCAGGTTTCAGATGAGTACTTTTTTTATAGAGACTTTATGCAGCCTCTGGGTTTAATAAATTTTGAAGAAAAAACACATTTTATACGAAAATTGTTGTTTTCTCCTTTAAAACCCCAGAAAAATTCGGACTTTAGTAAATAACCCCCTCTATATTATGCTCCAGAACACATACCTAGAACCTGTGCATGTTTAATGCACCAGGACATACAATATAACCAGTAAATGCAATGCAAAAGCTGTTTAAATAATTCACTAGAGCAACTGATTGGTACACGTTGTCAAGCAAGGCAAAGAATCTGCTTGGGGCACAATAAGCAGGACTAGCAGCCACTGACAGCTGCCTTAGGAAACTGGAGCAGATACCCTCAGGTCACAAAGGGGCTACAGGGTCAGAGTCCATAAACTTTAGTCCATACTGTAGTCTTTGGAGTCCAATAACAGCTAACGTGTGGCAATGGACTAACCTAAACACAAACTGTTGTAATACCACAATGTAATGATATATATGATTTCTAAATAAACCAATCTCTGGGCATTTGGCACCTCTAAAATTTGATTCAGAGAAATTAGTCTCACAGCTAAGATTATGAAATAACAGGAAAACTTGGGAATCAGAAAGGCTGTTTCAATTTCAATTGCCACTGTGTGAGTCTAGGTACAAACACATTTGCATCAATATGCAAACTAACATGTTCAATGCTAAAATCCTCTCTGTGTGTCTACGCCCAGGCTGACACGGTTACTCCAGGTGCAGACAGAAAACTGTAAAGCAAAGGGGCTGTTTCTTGGCCTGTGCTTATACACAGGCTGAGAAACTGCCCCATGTGCGGTATCGGACCGGGGTACCAAGGCTTCTGCCTCAGGTGCCACCACATCGCTAGGGTCCCAAGAAGCACACAGGAAGAGTACAAGGCTGTCCTCCCCAAAGTGCCTTGTACTTTTCCTGTGGCCGTGATCGGGGCCAGGGGGGGGATCAGAAGGCAGCACAGAGAGGTCCTAAGTGGGGAGTAGGTCTGGGTGGGTAACCAGGGCCTAGTTTTTCCTAGTGTCCTGCTGGTCTAGTCCAGTGCCATTTGGCTTTAAAGTATTAAAGTTTCCCTTGTGGATCAATTGCCAAGTATAGAATTGTATGGAGCTCAACAACTCAGGGGTGTCATTTAAAGGCTTTTAGCCCTGTGTCATAAGTCTCCCTATTAAAGGAGAACTTAAGCTTAACTAAAAAAGTAAACTAGAAATGTTGTACATTTAGCCCTGTCATAAGTCTCCCTATTAAAGGAGAACTAAAGCTTAACTGAAAAAGTAGACTAGAAATGTTGTACATTTAGCCCTGTGTCATAAGTCTCCCTATTAAAGGAGAACTTAAGCTTAACTAAAAAAAGTAGACTAGAAATGTTGTACGTTATGTTTTGGCATTCTGTACCAGCTTAATGCAACCACAACCCTTTAGCAGGGAAGATCCATGCCTCCAAGAATGCTCCAGTAGCTACCTCATCTTTTCTGCTGATTCACTGCACATACTCTGTGCTGCTGTCACTTATTGAGCTTAGTGACTGACTTAAAATATACAGTACTCGTAGAATAAAAATGTCACAATATACGGCTGATTAGTAATTAATACAGATAATTACTACATGGCCGCATAGAAACCAGTGCAACTAGAATCAGAATTTAATAATCAGCCCTGTAGCATCAGCTTATATTACAGACAAAGCTAATTTTTTGCTAGATAATTTGCGATGACCACTGAGTTTAGCTTCTCAATAGCAGCTCAGACCCCACTGATCATGTGAGCGTCTCAGACACTTTCCAAGATGGTGACCCCTTGTGACAAGTTTGAAGTCCTGGATCATTGCTGCTATTGACAAGCTGAAACTTTAATCTGGTGCAATAAGTTCAGTGTATAAAATATGGCATTTTTAGTCACATTCATTTGTAGGATTTAGTTCTCCTTTAACAGCCTATTAAATGCCAAGATTATCATTTGGAAATGCAGCGCCGGTCACAGAAGAATTAGTGAAAGCAATTTCTTTTGTAATAGCGATGTGTAAAAAGTTGTTTTATATTGTTATTGTTGTATTTTATTGTATATTGATCTTTGGCAACCATCTTAAAATAATATTAGCCATACAGAAAAGAACAATGCATAAATCTTTAACCGTGTTACATACAGCCAATTTTATAAATAGCAGATAATCGTAATACATCTTTAGGTGCTTTCATATTGTATTTACTAGAAGTTGTTTCACAATAGCCATACCTTTTTATGGGACATCTGTAGCAAAACCACAGCTATGGATATTTTATTTAAGGATTATGCAAATGGCTATAAACTCCTATGCACTCCTATGGAATTCGGTGAACATCCCACATGTCATGATAAATTTCAGTCAATACCTGGGGGGATAGCATTAGATAAATTAGTGGTCTAGTACTTCTCTTCGCTCCCCGTCCCTTCCTGTACGTGTGCACACATGTGCAAGTCCTTTCTCATCAGGTCTGGGGCACTGGGGATTGGTTTGTGGGACATCTAACAAATAAAACAGCTAAAAAGCTAACACATTTCCTGCATGTCTCCAGGGCTTGGAACCCATTCAGATGCATGCCACCCCTAAAATTCTTCTGTCCTAAGCCCAGGCCTGTGAGTGGTTACTATAGTTCCTAAGAGTGCAGAGAACTTATATAGGTGCTGCCTCAATATATACTATATATGTGTGCGATGCAGATCAGCAATTCTGGAAATTATGCCAACTGGAGTAAGACATTTTTCAAGCACATCTTCCCCTGGTGATCCATAGGATTCAATGGTGCTGAAATTCTGGAAAAAAACACTTTGTGGTGAAACTGCAGTTTGCTCGCTCCCTTTTTGTTAATGGCTAATTTATGATGAGGTGTAAAAAATAGCTGGCTGCAAGGTAATATAAAAAGCAAATCTATTCACAGTCATAACATGCTTGTGTTTGACAGTAATATTTAATTTTACAAACTACAAATAAAAAAAAAAATAATGCCATTCCAGACATGTTATTTCATGTGATTTCTTGATATTAAATGGATTCAGAGCACAGCATTAACTCCAGTCTTAGATCAATGTATAAAATGTGCAATGCATTAATCCCAGTCATGCTGATAAAATAACTGAATCAGTGTCGGACTGGCCCACCGGGATACAAGGAAAACTCCCGGTGGGCCCAGGTGTCAGTGGGCCCTCCTGCTTCTGAATATTTGGCTTATTTCATGGCCATTCCCTATTTCTAGGCTAAATTTAAAAGAAAAGGCTAAAAAGATGGAATAATAGATTATAGTATGTAAAGAAAAGAGACTAGGGGAATAGAAGTTGAGCGAAGAAAGGAAGAAAAATAATACTGGGAGTGGGCCCTTGGTCTAAGGTTTTTGGGTGGGCCCTTGGTGTCCCAGTCCAACGCTGAACTGAATTAAATTGTTTCATAGAATTGTATTAACCCCAGTCATGTCAGTAAGAAATCTGTATCAAATGGATTCAGAGCATTACATAGATGGTAATAAGATCATTGTACATAATAGAGCGACTGCACCGATGGTAGTAAGATTACCGAACAAATGCAACACCTCACCTTTTGATTTTCTGACATGTGCCTTCCACCTCATGTACCTCATGCATTCTCCTAGTTCTTTTTAATGGTATATTCCCAGTGAGTCCTGACCCACCTGCCCAAAACTGCCCAGTGAAACATGGAGGCCAGGCAGTGCGGGCATCATTTGAATTGAACACTCTTTCTCCCTGTGCAATTGCTTGTTCCACTATACAAAGGATATTTTGTTATATTATTATAATAAAAGAATAAAGAATACAAAATACAGAAATAAAGTCTAATTTCTAAATTCTTGGAATAATACCATCGGTACTGTGCTAACAGATTTTTACATTGTAAGTACTTTGCTGGGAGTCATTTTTATATGATCCAAAAGGAGGGGCACTACTATACACATTCATAGCTCTGAAAGCAGTCGGTCTTTAGGTACATAACATTCAACAAATTGTAACATATAGACAACATTATTTTGCAGCTGACTCCTTTCCCCGTATTGTTATTATTATTGTTATTCTTTTTTAAACCATGGAGATTATTTTGCTTTTGAGCCAGGACAATGCATTTAAGTAAAGCTCAGGAATTTCCAAGCGATTCTTGTTTGTGGGCCATTGCATTTGTTGGTATAGTAATTTTTTTACTGACAATGCCTTCATGTTATTGTTTTTATGATCTGATCGCAGTCTTACTGTATGTGCTGCCTAGACACCAAAGCTGCTTTATGTAGCAACTACATGTTCTGCATAAATACAAAACACAGAAACTAAAAACACATGTACAGAACAAGTCACTCTTAGAAAAACATGGTACAGTGACATTATTAAACAGCACAATGATCCATAGCATAAATATTACAATAACACTCCGCAGTAGACAGTACAATGAACTACATCTCTGACTGCGAGTTTTGTCAATGACCCCTCAGCATAACACTTCCTTGTACATGTATACAAATACAGGGGCTGATTTATGAACAAAAGTGATAAATGACACAAGTGCAGTTGCCAGTAGCAATCAATCAGTCTACAGTCAAAGTTAGAAAATAAAAGAAAGACTTTTGGCAACTGCACAGCAGTTTAGTTCATAGTCGAGCCCCAGGTTTTAGCCCTTCTACTAGTCTTTCAACAGATTCTGGCTGAATCTCTCCACAGCTGATGTGCCTCTGTTTCTCAATGCAGGGGTATGTGGTGCGTCTCCCACAAAATGGGAGGGTGGATGTCAATCCAAGTGGGGGAAGCTTGTCTTGGGAGGCCCTCCCTGTTATCCCACCACTTGTAGTGTGAGATTAGTGTCAATCAATTAAATTAGGGATGCACATAGCAAACATATTCTTGTGGGCCACTGCATGCACAGTAGAGTGAAAAGGTCAGCTTCTTTGTTAAACTTCATCTTTTTATTTTACTGCACAGGCACACCCACTAGAAGAATGAAGGAACAGTATTGCTCTCTGGTGTTGGCACAGAAGTACCTTGGGCCGGTATAGGTTTCTGCTAACAGGAGCTCTGGCCGGAGGTATCAGGTAAGTAATTACAATCAGTAGGAGCTGTCTAACTGCTGGCACTCCACACTGATTGAAGCTTTCCCTTTAAGGGTAATGTCACATCGGTTTCCGAAGTCGCACAAAGTTATCTTGTGAGGCAACTTCGGAAAACAAAGAGCCGCGAGTGCCATGCCGCAAGACAGGGGGAAGCAGTTTGGGGAGTTGTTTAGAGGCGATTAGTCGTTGGGCGACTAAATCTCCCTGAATTACCAGGTGTGGCCTTACCCTAAGAGAGACATGTGGCGTTCAGAGCAATGAGGATTCACTCCCCCGACACCCGAGATTTTCTTCTCAAGCTGATTAAAGGTTCCCAGGTACAGACACAAAGGGTGTTATTTATCAAAGTCCGACTTTTCTGCTGCAAACTTCGATCAATTCCACTCAGTTTTTTATGCTTATTTATTATTACATTTTCCCAAAAATGTGGTTTGTGGGAAAAAAAATCGAATTTTCAAGATTTTTTTCGGATTTTTCACCCGAAAACTCTGATTTCTTATGTTTTTTTGCCCGAAAACTTTGGGGTATTGCACGAAACCCAGCGCACATCAAAAAATCATTGGGACTTCTCCCATTGACTTATATGCAACATCGACAGGTCTGAGATGCTGGATTTTCTGATTCTGACTTTTCCATCCTTGGGGTTTAATAAATTTAGAAAAATTGTTGATTTTTTAAAAGTCATATTTTATTAAACAAAAATCACAAATTATTCGGGATTTTAGTTCGGAGTTTAATAAATAACCCCCAAAATGTATAAACATATGAAGAATTACTGATTCTCCTGAACACTGGGTGAAAAGATTATATCTAGGTGGGCTAAATAAGGCGCTCACTATATTATTGCCCCTGTTAGGATGTATTTTGGGTAGGTTCAAAAAGGTAAACTGGTCCACTGAAAACAATGCTATGAATTTTGCTAAATATATTTTGGTTGAGAGGTTTGTTAGATCTTGACATTTATTGAGATAAACATTCAGTCAACTGTAGTGGATGCTTAATTCCTTTAACAGATCGATTTTATTATTCCTTAAAGTTTTTAGCATATAGTTTAGTTTATGTACTTCTTCAACCTACTATTCTTCCTACTTCAAACAACTCAAGCATGCTGCAATGCATTGCAAATTGCTGACACATCCTGGAATCAGCCAGATGGAGCAAATGAAATCTGTTGGCGGTTTACAGTATGAGTGTTGTTTGCCATCAATAAAATCATTGTAGGTTTAGCATTTCACTAAATAAATTGCGAAAAAGAAGAATAATAAAACTGATTTATGAAACAGATTCATTTTGCCATTACTCCAGATTTATCCAAATCTTATCAATTGATAAAATGGATACTTCTGAATTGTTGCTGCCTTGCTGATTTTGTTTAATTTGCACAAACTGCTTTGCTGAACATAAGGGTGCTCTGTTTTGAATTTTGAACTTTATGTTGATTAGGGTGCAAACAGTGATGGACTGGGGATTCCGTGGTATGCAAGGCTATATTAAGGGTCCCCACCCTATGTCCCACAGGTCCCCCTTCTAATGTCTAAACATCCCTCCCATGTGATGCATCTCCTGGCCACCCCCCGGCAACATCTTTTCATTCTCCGTCACTGTGATTGGAGGAGAGGAGGCAGAGTAATGTAAGCGAAGCCCGCTTACATTACTCTGCCTCCTTTCCTCCAATCACAGTGGGTTGACGGGGCCCATGAGGTCCAGGGCCCACCAGGTTTTTTCCTGATGTCCCCATGTAGATGTTAGTATCTCTACTACATATGTTGTTAAAATAACATTATTTTCCATTATAGAGAGATAGATGATAGATAGATGATAGATAGATAGACTATACAAAATGCCCCCTGGCCATAAATTATTTATTGGGAACTGTGTGCTGTGTGCTACTGCCATCACCAATATATTGATAGTAGATATATGAGACATTAAGACATAATAGCTGAATCATCAATTTTATTGAAAAATTAACTTTAACTCCTCTCTGCATCTCTGCACTTATGGCATATTTTGGATATATAAAATGAAGTGTTTAGTTGCTTTAGTAATAATTAAGGTTTAAGATTTTTTTTTTTTTATCAACAAATTTTTCAGTACAGTGATCATATTGCCAATAACATATAAGACAATCAAGATAAAGGCAGTCCAGCAGAACGCACATTATACAATATCACAATATGATATGATAATAGCACCCAATCTAGATCATCGATTCCAATTGTACTTATGATTATAAACCAAGAAAGAAACAAAACAAAAATAAAACATATACACACAAAACAAAAAAAAAAGGGGGGTGGGGGCATCTTCCTCTACATTACCATCAGCTCATAGCCAGTCATCAATAAGTATTAATATACAATGATTGAACCATTCAATGTTCCTCCAGTTGGGAATACACCTGCCAAGGATGCCATATATAAAAAAATTGTTTGTACCTCCCTAAGGATTGAGCCGTTCATTTCTCATAAAGATATACTCTCATCAACCATTCTTTAACTTTGCTAATTCATAAGTATGGAGACTTCCAAGCTGCTGCATTCGTTTAAGGTTTAAGATTTTATAGGAAAATATGACGGGTAGGATGGTGAGTGCAAGTAATTAATATACTTTATGGACAGGCTATATGAATACAGTGTTGGACCGAGCCTTGTAGGACCTATTAGAGAACCGGACGTCAGGGGGCCCACTCTCATAATAACTAGACGTAGTCATTGCTAATTGTTATGGCTGTCACAGAGACCCCAGGTGGAAATAAGGGCTATTGGAAACTGTCTTGGGCTGGAAAGTCGTTTTCATCCTGGCAGGCTAAGCCAACATTTTAAGGATAATAGGTATATTTTGTTTGGCTGTAAATTTATTTATCACCTTTTGGGCTCTTTGTTTTTTTTATAAGTCCACATTTTTTGTTAAGATTGTTGTGACATCTGTTCCTGTCACTTTCCCGTACATTCACTTTAATATTGTCATTCTTACAAGCTACACACCTTAATCGTCATGGCATATGCAAGTGGAGGCAGCCTAAACAAACTCCTTATTGATAAAGGCTATGTAGATATAACTAGTAGTGTAAATGGCATACAACATGTGACATAGGAATAGAGATTAACAGAGAGAATGAGAATTTACAGAGAATACTGTAAGGATGCACCAAATCCACTATTTTGGTATTTAGTTGAATCTCGAATCTTTCATGAAGGTATTGGCCGAATCCCAAACTGAATTCAAATCCTAATTTGCAAATTATTAATTAAAAAAAGCAATTTCCTTTTTCACATGACAAAACGTAATGTAATTTTAAGGATTCTGATTCTGTTTGCCCAGGCACTTGAATATGGCCAAATGCTCCTGAAAAAGGCCAAATCCCATCCAATTCCCGAACCGAATCCTGCATTTGGTGCAACCCTAGAATAATGTACAGAGTTTAATGTAGACACATAATGTCACACAATTGAAAAAAGCATAAGCAATGTACCCACTGATATTTTTAACGGCATTTGTGGGACAGAACTTTCCTTTATGCAGCAGTTGCACCTTAAATGTGCAGGAAACGACAAATACGGATAAACTTTGGGCAGATTGCAGTTGCTAAATAAAAAGCTAAATAATGCAAAAACCACATATAATAAAAAAAAATACCAATAGCAAATTGCCAGAATATCACTCTACATCATACTAAAAATGAATTTAAAATGAATTTAAAAGTTAACAACCGCTTTATTAAAAGAGTGCATAGCACAGTCAACCCAATTTGCACAATACATTATTCATTTAGAGAATGATACTGCCATAAACATTTTACAGCTCATTTGCTTCTGTGTTGTGTGGCTATTGAGCCACATGTTGTGATGTCCCTGTTGTGGATGTTTCAAAGTGCACAGAAGGATTAAATAAACTTCTTCCATAAGAATGCACTGTACAGTAGTCAGAAAATCTACCAGTAGGTGGCGCTGTTATTCTTTGCCTTTGAATAGGTGCACACTGGTAAAATGGCAATCACTGACTAATGTGTTTGTTCTTTTTGCTCAAGCCCCTACTAATCTTATTGTCTGTGTTCTGCTATACCAAATTAGGCTAGTGCCACACTGGGCACATCTTTGGAATACACACTGAGCACAAATATTTGCAAATAACTCACAAATGAGAAAGGTGTTCACGTGAGCATGGCTAACGTACAGGATCGTTGTGCACAAATTTAGCGTTGACAGTAATTTTGTGAATATAATTTAAATAAAAGTTGTAGTGTAACCCAAACATAAATGTGCACATACATATTTGCAATTTGTGATTATGCCATATTTAAAAAGTTCGTAAGGACAATCCTAGCATGAATAAATGTTTGCACATTAAAAACACCAATCTTGTCCAGCTTTATCAATATAAACATGAGCTGGGCACATATTTTCACTGCCCCAGGAAGCAGATTTTGACACATAAATGCAGGGCTGGAACTAGGGGTAGGCAGAGTAGGCACGTGCCTAGGGCTCAAAACTGGGGGGCGCCAGACACGTACTTTCTCTGCCTCCAGCACGTTCGTTTGTGCATGCGCAAGTGCGCTTATTGAGCGCTGTGACTGGCCAGGTTGCCAAGTGCACCAAGACCACTAGCTTTAGGGTGAAGACACATGGTGATACTAAGGGTAAGGTCACACCTGGAGATTCGGGGAGATTTAGTCGCCCCGGCGACTAATCGGCTCTTCTGTGGGGCGATTAATCTCCCCCGAACTGCTTCCCCCTGTATTCCGGCTGCTACAATGAAAAAATGCCTGCGGCATGACACTCGCGACACTTAGTTTTCTGAAGACATTCAAAATTGCCTCACGAGGAAACTTCGCCAACTTCGGAAAACGAAGTGCCGCGAGTGCCATGCCATAGGCGTTTTCTCATTGTAGCAGCCAGAAGACAGAGGGAAGCAGTTTGGGGAGATCAGTCACCCTAAAGAAGAGGTGATTAGTCGCCAGGCGACCAGGCCCCGGATTTGTGGAGAGGCCACCAAGGCTCGGGCCTAGGGCGGCAGGATTTTAGGGGCGGCATGCTGCCCAACCACACCCACATTGGTTCAAAAACACTGGGGAGGTGCAGGAGATATAATAGTTTTTAAAATCTCCTGCACGCCAATTCCCCATTGCTCTGGTCCCAATGATGGAAATTTGATTGAATAAAAGGGAGGGGACGGGGTGACGAACGACAGTTGGCCTAGGGGCGCCTGCTATGTAAATCCGGCCCTGCGGGCAACTAAATCTCTCTGAATCTCACAGTGTGCAATTACCCTAGTAGCAGCTTCTTGTTGTAGCTACAAAATGCTAAAAATACCCTGCCATAGACAGTACTGAGAATTGCCTCTTCTAAAACACATGTAGTGTAAAGCCAGTTATCACTATTGTCTATTTTGTAGCTGTGACAAGTAGCTGCTACTAGTAGCTCTGTGTGTACATTCTTTCTTTTCTGGCTCATCCAGTGACTAGCTCCATGCTTTATTTACACTCACCGAGCAGCAGAATTCTTCTCTGACTGGTCCTTATCTATCCAGTCACTCAGTTTTCCAGTCAATAATGTTTTAGAAAATTGACACATTTATAGAAGCTCATACATGTGTCAGTTTGTCAGAATGTGTAGACTGCTTTTTTACCATTCTGTTTTGTAATCAGCAAGTAGTTACAGCAACAAAAGCTAGATAATAACAGTAATAGGGCTACGGCCAGATGATCCTTACAAAAGAAGATTCTCTGTGAGCGGAAAATCCGCTGCCATGCCGCTCCGCTTGTCTTCCTGACTGCGGACGGATTTTGCTGCATAATGCATAATGACGCATTTCAGCAGTAATCTGCCAGTTCTGTCTGCACCCGAGCAGAAACAATGCTTCCGGGTACAGGCAGAGCAGAAGAGCAGCAAAGCAGCGGATTCCCAATTTGTGTTTCTCCACAAGGCGAGATCTGACATCGTCTGACCCTAGCCTAAAGGTCAAAGTTTAGACAATTTGGTGCAGCTGGGCACAAAACACATAGGGCCTCCGACAAAGAGGGGTCATGCCACTGAGAAGCGGATCTGGGCCGGCGGGGCCCACAAGATCATGGGGCCCACCAGGTTTTTTCCCACTGTCCCGCCGGCCCAGTCTGACACTGTCTGTGGCCCTGTGCATAAGAAGTTAGCAATTTAAGGGGGTGAGAGAGAAGTGGCAGGGGGCTTACTTAGCATCACGCCTTGAGTGCCAGTACAACTTAGCCTGCCAATGAGTTTATTTTCTGCGAGAACAAGAATGTGCGCTACATTATAGTAATGATTGAAATGAAAGTTTAAGTATTATCTCCCCATGTTATCCCTTATTGATCTAATTTCAACCAGAAAATTAATGATTATCCTTTATTTTTTTATAGCTGATATGTTTACGCACCACTTTAGAGGGATTTACATTTCCTTTTCGGCAGCATCAAAGAGGGTGTGAGATATTTTGGGAAGGTAATTAAAGCACTGTAAATAATAATTAAAATACATTCACCCCACATCCCTCTATGTGCTATAGCCCTTAACGATATGGCAGAATGTGAATCATTGTGGGTAAAACCCACTTCTTGGATAATTGCATGAGAATGCTCCCTTCTGCGTTTTTGCGCCACTGAGAAGCGGATCCGACACTGTCTGTGGCCCTGTGCATTTCCTAGAGTGCCTAGAGGCCCCCTTTTGTTTGCATAGCTGACAGCACCTTGTCCTTGTGAGTTTATTCACATCAGTTATTTGTAGTACATTTTCTTTTTTTGCTGAAAATTCAGGAGCATAGGGCTACCAATAAATCGTTTGGTACAACTTTATCAGCATGTGTATGGCCAGCTTATTATACCATGACTACCATGGATCATTATTGAGAAGGCTCTGCTCTGGTACATTGTATTGCCTGGCTTGTAGGGCAGATGGAGTGCACAGCATGGTATAGAGTACAGAGAAATTGAAAGGTGTGTTGCTTTTTGTTTTCTCCACTAGCATATCTAGTGCAAGGCTTGCAAAGTCAAACATACTAGCGCTACCTAACTTATTAAACACTGAGCAATTGAAGCAACATGTTGACACAAGGGGTGATTCTGTTATGATGCAAAGTCAGAACCTTGCCTCAGGTGACATTTGACCAGGGCAGCACTTGTGGTAATAGAAAGAAAAAAAAACAGGGTTCCCAGGCATGAACCAGATATTCAGGTTTATTAAGTGTCTGAAAGCTCAAAAAGACTCTGTACATTTACAATCCCATCACTATTAACTGTTTTTTCTACCAGAAGTTCTGGTCTTTTAGTGATTGAAATGAAAGTTTAAGTATTATCTCCCCATGTTATCCCTTATTGATCTAATTCCAACCTGAAAATGAATGATTATACTTTATTTTTTATAGCTGATATGTTTACGCACCACTTTAGAGGGATTTACATTTCCTCTTCGGCACAATCAAAGAGGGAGTGAGATATTTGTGTTATGGGAAGGTAATTAAAGCACTGTAAATAATAATTAAAATACATTCACCCCACATCCCTCTATGTGCTATAGCCCTTAAAGCAGTGGTCCCCAACCAGTAGCTCGTGAGCAACATGTTGCTCTCCAACCTCTTGGATGTTGCTCCCAGTGGCCTCAAAGCAGGAGCTTATTTTTGAATTCCAGGCTTGGAGGCAAGTTTTGGTTGTATAAAAACCAGGTATACTGCCAAACAGAGCCTCAATGTAGGTTGATAATCCACATAGGGGCTACTAAATAGCCAATCACAGCACTTATTTGGCACCCCATGAACATTTTTCATGTTTGTGTTGCTCCCCAACTCCTTTTTCTTCTGAATGTTGCTCACGGGTTCAAAAGGTTGGGGATCCCTGCCTTAAAGGATAAGGAAAGGCAAAAAAATAAAATCCCATTTTTACTTTCTTTAATGAAAAAGAAACCTATCTCCAATATACTTTTATTAAAAAATGTGTACCGTTTTTATAAGAAACCTGATTGTATGCAGTGAAATTCTCCCTTCATTTACTGCTGTGGATAGGAATTGTCAGATGGTCCCTAACTGCTGAGCAGGGAAACAATCATACTTATGAACAGCAGGGGGAGCCCCCGCCTTATTTACCAGCCATGCAGAATTCAAGCAGCTTTGTTTATGACGATCCCTAAGCAGCCCAGACCACACTGAGCATGTGCAGGGCCAGGGTCAGGCAAAGATGTTTAACAAAGTTACAAGATGAAAGCCCCCTGTGGCCAACTTTGAAAGTATAAATCATTTGTTTGATTAGGCTTTGTGGTGCACTAAGTTCATGTTTATATTTAGTATACAAAATACAGCATTTCTGGCCCTATTCTATTTTAGACTTTCCTTGTCCTTTAAGGATATGGCAGAATGTGAATCATTGTGAGTAAAACCCACTTCTTGGATCATTGCATGATCTGCGTTTTTGCATAATAGAGTGAGAAGTATTTTTTGCCCAGACCCATTCACAGAGATTCATAAAAACACACGTATTTTTGTTTACAACAAACAATCATTAGCAAAATATATATGTTTTTCTGTGTTTAGCATGCGTAGGGGCTGATTTAAGCCATTGGGTATGACAACCATGTGATAGTTCCTAAACTCTTACATAGGGGCAAATTCAGTACCCGGCGAAAATTAGCCATTCCATTACGTCCTACAGGCAGCACATCAAGGGTTAATATCCCATGCCTCCTGGTAGGACAGGTAGTAAATAGTTGAACACAGACTTTAAACCCCACAGAAAGCCCCTCCCACTCATGTTTTTTCCTGTCCTACCTGGGATAGGTAGCGAAGAGGATCAAGAACCAGGTCCTGAGGGACTTGAAGGCCGTTCCGAAGCTACCTGAGGGTAAGCGGAGGGGGGGGGTTACCCCTTGGCAAAAGCTGTGGGTCCTTCTACATCAGATAATAACGATGATCTTATAATTTTGGATCAAGTTTCAGGGGATTCAGAATCTGGCGAATTATCAACTTCATCTTCTTCTTTTTCATCTGGAAAAAAGGAGAAAAGGGAAGGTGTATATCTCTTTCCGACAGACAAAACCCAAAAGCTGATTAGAGCTGTAAATAAAGTAGTGGAAGATCAAGACAAAAAGAAAGAACAAGGTACAGGTACTTCTAAAGATTCACTGCTGTTTTTCTCTAAACAAAGAGCCGATACATTTCCTGTCAATCCAGTTATTAAGGAGATGATGGAAGCGGAATGGAAGGATCCTACCAGGAGGCCAGAACTGTCCAGAAGATTTAAACAAATGTTTCTATTACATAAGCAAGATATAGTATCTTGGGAAGAGCCTCCTAAAGTGGATATTTCTATTGCTAGATTATCAAAAAGAACAACAATCCCAGTGGAAGACATAGCAGGGCTGAAAGATCCAATGGACAGAAGAACAGATACATCGCTCAGAAGGGCGCATATAACAGCAGCAGCAGTGGCAAAACCTGCAATTGCTTCAGTGTCAGTCTCAAGAACACTGAAGTGCTGGATTAACAATATAGAGGAAGATATTGATTCCGGTGTATCAAGAGATGAAATATTAGACTCGTTTAAATATATTAAGTTGGCCACAGATTTTCTCTGTGATTCTGCTGTAGAAATGGTAAAATTATCAGCAAGACTCATGGCATTGTCAGCAGTGGGCCGCAGGGCTCTGTGGGTGAAAGCTTGGAAGGCAGACGTAACATCAAAGAACAGTTTGTGTTCACTTCCCTTTGAAGCCGGAAGGTTGTTTGGAACCAAGTTGGATTCATTGATCGAGAGACTCCAAGGTGAGAAAGCAAAAACTTTACCACAAGACAGACCAAAAGGTTTTAAAAGACCATTTTTTCGTCACAAGTCCAGAAGTCGTTCACCCAGAGCAAAACAACCAAGATATGCAGCAAGAAATAGAGATTTCTTCAGAAGACCTAGACAGTATAAAGTCAATGAATATGATCGAAATAATAAAAGACAATCCAAAGCCAAAGATGGCAAGAACAGAAAGCTGGGTTTCTGACGCCAGGCCTTTTTGCAAAGAAGTAGGGGGCAGACTCTCTCTCTTTTAAGACCAATGGGAGAGATCGACAACAGACGAATGGGTATTGAATATAATAAGAGAAGGATATCAGATAAAATTTTGTCATCGTCCAATAAGCAGATTCTTACAGTCAGTGCAAAAAGAAGAAAATTTGCAGAGATCTGTGGAAGAATTTATAGAGATGAAGGTGTTAGAAGACGTTCCAGCACACGAATGGAAGCAAGGAATCTATTCAAGAATGTTTCTTGTTCCAAAACAAGGGGGGGAAAATGAGATTAGTAATAGATCTCAGATATTTGAACAAATATATCCAAAAGGAAAAGTTCAGGACGGAATCAATCAAGTCAGTGTACAGTATTTTCAACAAGGGGGATTTGATGACCACAATAGACATGAAAGATGCTTATTTGCATGTTCCGATTCATCACAGCAGCAGAAAATTCCTCAGAGTAGCAGTGAGGATCAGAGGCGAGTTAAGACATCTGCAGTTCAGAGCTCTGCCATTTGGAATAACCTCGGCACCAAAATAGTTGTGGTCCTAGCAGCAGCTCTCAGAAAAAGAGGAATATATATTGTTCCTTATTTAGACGACTGGTTTCTAAAGGCGTCAAGTCTAGAAGAAATAAAAGACCATCTGGAACAGACTATATATTTTCTGGAAAAACATGGATGGATTATAAACAAACAAAAGTCAAATCTTCAACCATCCACTTGTGTAAAATTTCTGGGTTTAATCGTAGATTCAGTCAGAAGAAAAATAAGTCTTCCACAGGAAAAGATACAAAAGTTGATTCAAGAAACTCAACAATTGCTTCAGGCCAAAGTAAGTCCGATTCGTCAGGCAATGAGAGTCCTGAGACACATGATGGCGGCAATAGAGGCAGTTCCATGGGCATGGGGATGAGATATTTTCAAAACGAAATACTGATGGCATGGAATCGGAAGAATTCAGGCTTGGACAGATTGATGAAAGTGTCAGTCAGCCTAAAGAAGTCTTTGAGATGGTGGACAAAGATTTGCAACCTCAACAAAGGCTTATCGTTTCATCTTCCCCCTCCAGTGGTGTTAACCACGGATGCATCCTTACGAGGATGGGGAATCTTTCGGCTCAAGGTCTATGGTCTCCACACGAGAGGAAAACATCCTCGAATTACAGAGAATTGAAAGCAGTGTGGAGAGCTCTGAAAGAGTTTCAGAAAGAGATCTGCAACAACAATGTCCTGATTCAATCGGACAATATTGCTGTAGTTTCCTATATAAATCACCAAGGTGGTACCAGATCGAGGAAATTGATCAAACTATGTGTGAAAATAATGCAGTGGGCCCAAATGAAACTGATTCATATACTGTATCAGCTTTACACATCAGAGGAGTGAACAACAAATGGGCAGACAGGCTCAGCCAACAGACAATCATGCCGGCCGAGTGGTCCCTGAATCAGGAGACTTTCTGTCAAATAGTGAAGAGATGGGGTTATCCGCAGATAGATCTGATGGCAACCAGACAGAATACCAAATACAAGAAGTTCTGTTCGATTTACAGAAAAGACAGACCGATGCATTTGGATGCGTTCTCAATAAACTGGGATCACCGACTAGCATACATATTCCCTCCAGTTCCAATGATACAGAGGGTACTAAAGAAAGTGAAAAGGGACCAAGCAAAGGTAATAGCCATATTACCTGGGTGGCCCAGGAGAGCTTGGTTTCCGGAGCTACTGTATCTTTCAAAGGGGAACTATTGGATACTACCATTGAAGCCAGATCTGATTGCACAGAAGGGGATATATTTCCCAGATCTCAGCAAACTCAAATTAACGGCTTGGTTACTGAACGCATGACATTGCTAGAGCAAGGACTGTCGCATGAGGTGGTGGAGATAATGTTGTTAGCCAGGAAGAAGTCTACATCCAGTATCTTTGGAAAAGATACAATTCCTGGTGTGTTCAAAAATAATTAATTCCATTACAGACGACAATACCTCAAATACTTCAGTTTTTACAAGAAGGGTTTGAAAAAGGTCTACAGCCCAGTACGCTGAAGGTGCAAGTCTCTGCTTTGTCAGTGTATTTAAGTTTAAGACTGTCGGCAAATACCTTGATAATGAGGTTTTTGAAAGCAGTGTCTCGGTTGAGACCTCGTGCAAAATCATATATTCCTCCCTGGGACCTAAATCTTGTATTGAATAAATTGTGTGGAATACCATTTGAACCATTAGATCAAGTGGAGTTGAAAATATTGACTCTTAAGGCGGTGTTTTTGACAGCAATAACTTCGGCTAGAAGAGTTGGTGAGATACAGGCTTTGGGAGCAACAGAACCATATATCAGATTCTGCCAAGATAAAGTATGTCTGAGGACCTTACCATATTTTGTACCTAAAGTGCCCACATCTTGGTGTGTTAATGCAGAGATAAATCGACCTACTTTTTGTGCAGAACCCGAAAATGAGATGCAAGAAAATTTACATAGGCTGGACTTCATCTTTTTATCCTGTTCAGTGGAAAGAACAGGGGGAAAAAAGCTTTGAAAGCAACAATTGCAAGATGGATTAAACAAGCAATTCTGTTGTGCTATGAGCTAGATGATAAAAGTCCACCAGAAATCTTAAAAGCTCATTCAACAAGAGGAATGGCAACGTCATGGGCAGAGAGAGCTTATGCTTCACCACAAGAGATATGTAATGCGGCTACTTGGTCCAACCTTCATACGTTTGCAAAACACTACAAACTTGACATCCTTTCCATGCAAGATACAGTCTTTGGTAGCAAAGTACTCCAAGCGGTGCAGGAAAGAAATTAATAATGTCCCTCCCAAATTAGGGAAGCTGGAATGGGAAAATTGGTATACTTACCATCGATATTTTCCTTTCTATTAGTCCGTAAGGCAGCACAAATATACCCTACCAGAATAAATATATTTAAGCATTGAGTGCGTGTGTTTATTATAAGCAAGGAGCTAGGAAAATAATATGAGTGGGAGGGGCTTTCTGTGGGGTTTAAAGGTTGTGTTTAACTATTTATTACCTGTCCTACCAGGAGGCATGGGATATTAACCCTTGATGTGTTGCCTTACGGACTAATGGAAAGGAAAATTTCGAAGGTAAGTATACCAATTTTCCCAGTGCTGGCTTTGCGCACATCGCAACACTTAGCCAGGCGTAAATTCACCTGGCGTTAGAGTGCGAAGTTGCGCCAGAGTCTATCTCCTTGGCGAAATTACGCCAGCAAATTTACGCCAGCTACCATTAGTAAATCGGGAAAAAAATACACAGTAATAAAGGATATCAAAGGTTTCGGTAGTCCGCTCCCTCTGCCGGTTCCCAAAAGGGTCTGTTCTCCCTCAGACTTGTATAGAAATCCAATCCAGAATTACGGAAAGAAACCAGCGCTCATCCAGCACGAGGTATAGAAGCCCTTGAGGAAGTCAGAAGACGAAACGCGTCGGGCAGTGACGTCATCCACGAGCGCACTGGGATACACGAGGCGGTCGAGACGCCGGCTAAACCATCTACACTGACTGCCTGGTGATTCCAACAGACGGCGAAGTGGTGACTTTCTTTTAATGCGAAAATTTTAACATTGTGAGTGTGATTTTAATGTTATTTTGGGATTAAAAAAGTGATGATTTTACACTATGTCAGCGCATTGTTTTAAAGCCACAGAGTCTGGAGAGAATTGGGAAGATGATCGTTAAACTATCTTTCTAAACGCCTAAACTCCGTTTAAACGTTCGTGAGTACCCTCACATAAGATTCACTTCACTGTGTGGATTTTAATAAGTGACACGGCAAATAGTATAATTTGAAAAGGGCACTTTTTTAGAAGTACTCTAATTTCACAAAGTGGTGTACTAAATTCATGTAAAAATACTACACTATATGGGAATCATTTTCTTGCCCCTTTGTTTGTCTATACCTCGTGCTGGATGAGCGCTGGTTTCTTTCCGTAATTCTGGATTGGATTACCATTAGTAAATCGGCAAAGTGCCACTCTGGTGAATTTTCGCCAGCGTTAGCCACTTCGCCCTTTAGTAAATTTCAAATACCTCGGCTTCCTGACGAATGGGTTTTTTTCCCCTAAAAAGCTTGGCGCCAGGGTCGATCCTGGTCCCTCTGCGCCAGAGTCGATCCTGGTCCCTCTGAGGCAGCTTGTGTTTGCCACCTGCCCTTCTCCCCACTGCGCTCATAGCTTGCTGTGCCTAAAACCTGCCAAGATTTTTATTTTTTTGTTTGGGGAAAAACCCGATCAGGAGGAATCTCAGATATTTAAATAAAGAAACCACACAAGAATTTAGGAACTCTTGCATGCTTTTAGTACCCAAAGGCTCGAGCATTCTTAAATCAGCCATGTGGTGTATAGCATTTCAAGAGACGTCTTTTCAAACACTCATATATGAATTATTAGACCTTTGATACTGGGGTAGAAATTGAAATGCAACTGATACTCCAGAAACTGTGTTTCACCCTCCTGACCCGAGCAAATCCACAATCTGTATTCCCTGTAACCAGGGCCGCCATCAGAAATCACAGGGCCCCGTACAGCAACATTTTCTGAGCCCCGGCCCCCAAGCCCCATCCCAGATCCCGCCCCCACACCACCGTAAAATGTCCACACAGACATCAGTGCTAAAAGCGGTAACCCCTCCACACTCACAAGTTATAAAAAGCCATTGGTGGTCAGGGCCCCCTACAAGTTAAAAAAATCATTGGTGGTCATAGAATATTTTTTATAAAAACATTGGTGGCCAGGGGTTTAATAAAATTAAAAAAAAAACTTATTAGTGTTCAGTGGAACTTACTTAGGTTCTTCTATAGATTCTTCAGCTCCATTCTTGGCTTCGGGTCTTTTTGTGGCTTTGGTTCTTCAACTTCGGCTACTTTCCTGGCATAGAGTCTTTTCGTGGCTTCAGGACTTCAACTTCTGGTCTTTTCGTGGCTTCAGGATTTCAACTTCATGTCTTTTCGTGGCTCCGTTCGTGGCTTCAGAATGTTGGCTCTTCAGCAATTTGGGACTTCGGCAATTTGACTCTTTGGGACTTTTGCTCTTCCGACTTTGGCTCTTCAGGACTTTGGCAATTCGGGACTTAGGTAATTCGGGATATTAGGCTCTTTCGGGGGCACATCACTTCCTTGCTGGTAAGGGGCCCGGCTTATTCAAAAAGTGCAGCACAGCCGGGCCCCCCTTGAGGCTCGGGTCCGGTGCAGTTGTACCCCCCTGATTCCTTACTGAAATTATTTTAGTACATACCAGGCAGGACCTAGAAAAAAAGGAACAATAATGATTAAATGCTAAAAGTCAGGTAACTATTTCTACACATTCTCCACTTAAAAAGGTTTTGTCACCCAGACATAACTAGCTGTACAATAAGGGGGTTATTTACTAAAACGTGACTTTTTTTCAATCTCTTTTTTAAAAAATCTCCTTAATTTACCATTCTTTTTTTTTTTTAAAAAAAATCAATGGGAAAAAATGTTGTAACAAAATCGAGTGTCAATTTGAATCATGAATTTATTTCAAATTGATGCTTTGAAAACTCAACTTTTTCTAGTTGTTGGTCGAAAAACTCAAATAATTCATATTATCGAACGAATACCAGCGCAAACAGCCTAAAACTATTATTTATGTAATCATTTGAATCTAAAAACAAATAAAACCATGTAAAACATTCTCAAATGAATCTAATATGTATTCTACTATTCATTTTCGATGGGTCTACCACCTCTCCAAAAAATTAGGAAATTTCTAAAATATCTCAAATTTTAAAAAATTCAATACAATTTGAATAGGACTCTTCCCACTGACTTGTATATAAACTTGCAAGCTTTTTGAATCCACAGTTTTACATTCTACAACATGGGTCTACAACCTCTCCAAAAAATGGAAGTCTCTAAAAACTATTATAAATAATATTATAAATAAAACCATGTCCAAAATCCTCAAATGAATCGAATTTTGATTCTACTATTCATTTTCGATGGGTCTACTACCTCTTCAAAAAATTAGGAAATTTCTAAAATATATTTTAAAAAATCGATAACATTTTGCCTAGGACTCCTCCCATTGATTTGTATATGAATTTGCAAACTTTTAGAATCCACAGTTTTGAATTCAAGTTTATCCAGGTTTTTTTGCATTTAACTAACGCTGAACATTCAAGTTTTTGTAATTATAATTTAAATTTGTGAGTCTTAGCAAAAAAACAAACAAAAACATTTCTAACTGTGGCAAAAATTCGGATTTGAACATCTATAAATCAGCCCCTTAGTCTTGCTCTTGTTATGCACTCACCTAGAGCTTTGCATTATTTAGTAGCCTTGTCACATGGTGTGATGAAAATGATGACATTAAGACTATATTTATTGTTCTAAAATAACGTACATGTCTCAGAAATTGTTTTATACAATTGTTTTATAATAAATATATTTTAATGTTACCAAGGGCAATCCTGGGGAAGCAGCTGAGGCGGCCCTAAATGTCATAAGTGGAGACTTGTAGCTCACAACAAACAGGATTTATTGTTTCATGCTGGGGATTTTTATCATATAGGCACAGGGAGTTTTATTATAGTGCACTAGCACAAAAATAAAGAAATCGCTGGCCTGATCAAGCTTTGCAGAAGTAATTACGTTTTACTACAGTTATGTTCTTGCTGCCAGCTTGGTGTTCTTTGCCAAGATGCCTTCATTTCACATTGTAACTTTTGTGAACACCAGAATGTTTACCACAGATCAAGCTTTTCTGGTATTGGATTGCTAATATTTTGCTTTTAAAAAAAAAATGGGTTAAGTAGAGCATAGAGGGTAGGATTGCTGCATTTTGGTAACTCTTAAACCTGTAAGTCGCAGGAACCTCAGCAGCAATGGTATAACATTTAAATTACGATTTATTATAGTCATTTACTATTTATTAAAAGTAACCCAAGCTGTTTTTAAACAGATATAAGCACTTCTACTGCAGTTTACAAGCTTTCAATTTACGTAATAGGTAATCAAACAATTATAATAAACACAATGATTCCACTGATATATTTATTCACTTCATGTTTTGTTTTTTTTTTTGCATTGCATGCGCACGCATACAGTATGAATTAATGGCAAAACATAACTGATCCAAACTCACATATGTAACGAGTAGTGATGAGTGAATCTGTCCCCTTTAGCTTCGCCAAAATGCATTGAAGTCTATGGGTGTCAAAATGTTTTTAAATGCGACAATTTTTTATGCGGCCAACAATTTTTTCTAACTCCAAATGCATTAACGTCAATGGGACGTTTTTTCTTATTTGAGTTTTTGTGTCTCAGCGACAATTTTGTCTTGCCGACTATTTTGTCCAAATGCATTAAAGTCAATGGGCATTTTTCTAATGGCGACTTTTTTGTCTCTGCAACAATTTTGCCAGCTTGGTGCCTTTTTGAATTGGTAGCTTATTGGCCTGTGTATGGGACTTACCTCATGGCCTGCCTGATCAATATTCTGTATATCCTAAAATTGGGCAGATGCAGTATCAATTGAGCATGTTAGAAAATGTTGTTGGATGAGCACATCTTGGCCCAGGGGCCCCAGATGATCCTGATTTGGCCCAGAACATTTATGACCAAATTGGGTAAAGATCCACTTGTTTGTTGAGGGGAACACCTGTGTATGCCTTCCGTTAGTCTATGTGTGCATAAACCTTCCATGAACACTTTTTATAAGTCGTGTCTTTTCAACAATTGCAGCTAAAATAACTTGAAGTGGTGCATTGTGTGCCAGTTATCTTCAGGAATCTGCCTAGTTCCATGCCTTATGGGAGCATATAGTTAGGAATATGCCAGGGTGCCTATTACAATTGGCTTAAAATGAATGAAATTTCTAGGCAAACACAAATACTCATACTGTGAATCTGTGCAGATTCACTGCTCGCTAGGCTTTATCAGGGACGTATGGATGGACAGGAGTAAAACTTGTAAGGATGTGGGAGATTAACCTTTTAATCTGACCAAGACAAGAACAAGTGTTCCTAAAGCATTTGTCCCACAGTATCACAGATACAGTAACAGCAGATATTGTGCCAGGCAATCTGTGTGTAATTATCCTGCACACGCTGGAGCCTGAAGGAGATTAATGTCATTGATGCCCCACTGCACAGAGATAAGAGCCCTACTAACACAGAACAACCTTCAGTTGCACAGGGGAGGTGTCTGGATCACTAACTCGTGAGTCAGGGACAAAACTCTTCTGTTCTCTAATGATTTTCTCAAACTCTCTGGCACCTGGCACAGTGAAACAGATTCCCTCAGTCTACGCAGCAAGAGAGTAAGTTCAATAGGAACCTTCAGCAAATGCGAATGATGCAAGCACTGAGCAGCAGGCCATGAAAGGAAACTCATCTTAGCCATAGGGATATTTATAGGAGTAATAATTGATATGCTAATTAATAGGCACAGACTGCAAATTATTATAATGTTTACTTAGGAACAGCAAGCACCGCCTGAACTATAGTGCCACAGAGTATACTACCTCTCCTGCAGATAACATAAAGCATTTTGTTATATACACCCATTAAACCTTACCGTTCTGGACTGAACATGTGTGGCGTATTAGAAAGAAAGACACACAATGAACATGAGCATTAAAACTGATATTCTGCAAACCAGATGGCACATCACTATGCCTCTCTTAAAAGGCCACTCTAATGCAATTGTTCTCATCTCTGGAGAACGTTTTTGCAATTTTGGAATTATATCAGCATTAGTCTTTGTGCTTGGAGAATAAAGTTGTCATTTATTAGGTGCTGGGCAGGGTGCAAAATGCAAAGAACAAGTGCGAGCCACCATGTGTTTTGCACTTTGCATCCTGCCCTGCACATAGAAGAATTGCCACAGGTATCCGCTCTCCCCAATGAGAAACACTGTATTCATCAGGAGCAGGGGAAGCACCACTTAAATGCACAAGAAAGCAGTGGTGAGTGGATGTCTCAATGTATTCCTGTACTTACTGCCGGACCTGCTTTGCACCTGACAATGCTGAGGAAACTACAGCTAGTCCCCAGGTCAGAGGTGTTTTTTGAATAAGCACTTTGCACTTAGTGCTCTTGCACTTCTGTCCAGGGTCTATGTAAATGTACATTTCTGGAAAAGAGTGAAGAAGACTGCTTCTGTATTAAATAAGAGAACCTTGCATTTGGGCAGCGCTTACATTGAATTTATTTAACATGAAATTTGACTCTTTTAATGTAGGGAAAAAAAAGCAAAATGGCATATGTGATTCCACCCTTGTCCAACAGATCAGGTACTAGGAAGAAGAGGCTAATAGGATGATGTATGATTAGAAGGAGTTTTTTGCATAAAGATTGACAAGCAGAGGGGTGGAGAGGGTGGCTTACCTTTGGATCCATAGCAACTTGGTCCAGCTCTACTGTCAAGCTAAGGAAAAGTAAACATGGGTGGGTAAGGGGTGAGGGTTTGTGTCTGGCAGGAGGGCCAGAAGAGCACCTGATTATGCAATAGCATGGTATAAATAGAAGGTAGCAGTTGCTGCTTTTCTGGTTTGAATACAGCCATGCTCAGTGGTAGAATTACCGGGGGAGTGGGGGGTGCAATTGGGGCTCTTGCGAATCCGCAGCAATCGCATCAGGAGGGGGTTCTGGTTGCACGGCCTGCATGCGGGCCTGGAGATGGGTAGTTCTGTGGCCAAGCTAGGAATCCAAGCCAGGAATCTTGATAACTATTGATTTGTATGCGTCAAATGGCTTTAGACTAATATGTCAGTAATACTCTTTATTCCTCAGTGAACTTTATCTGTGATGGGGGCCCCTCCTAAAACTTGTACTGCCTTATGTTTTAAGGGGTTAAGGTTTTTTAATCATGCCGGCAGCGAATAATGTGAGAATAAAAATTGCTTTTTATTTTTATACTGTGCGCTTATTTATTAACAATTATTAAGGAGTGTTTTTTATCAGTGAGAAATGTCATGCATGCCATCCACTCTTTACCAGATGCATCTTGTCTTATGTGATGTACTAGAGGGATGGAACAATGCGAGAGAGAGAGAGAGAGAGAGAGAGAGAGAGAGAGAGAGAGAGAGAGAGAGAGAAAGCGGAAGAGAGATGCTTTACGATACTTTTGTTGGGTTAGTGGTTTGACATTTACCTGATATTATCATAAAGGTTTCATGTAAATCTGCATTTTATATGAGGGTTTGGTGATAAAATAATTTGCTCCTACTGTCGGCATGTGCACTCAGATATCGAATCCAATGAGTTCTGTTGAAGTTAAACGCAAGTTTGCATTCAGGTTCTGCATTCAGGTTTACTCTAGATTTTCCATGCACCAGGGAAGTGAATGTTTTTCACTAGCAGCAGACTATACCCTCATAATTTTATATTTATGGGGTTGTGCGTTGAAGAAGCTGTTTAACATGTTGACCTGTTTTACCAAAATTTCCAACAGCATTTAAGGGTTCACTAAAGGACATCTCTTTTGTGTCTATCATGTCAGTGAATGAGTTAAATACTTTTCTTCCTAAAATTATAGTGTGAGTGGTATTTCTGGAGGTAAAGTGTCAGCTTTTCTGGTCCGTGTGCTCAATCTGCTAGGTAAATAGTCAAAGCAAATAGTGAGCAATGGCCATATTCCTTTTCTCTTTAATGCACCCACATGTGCAGCTATGAAGTGTACAGCATGTTGGCAATTTGGTATGAAGTATTTATCCAGTTCGATAGCAGTTTGTGGATACAAATACAGGAGTGTGTACATTGAAAGGGGAAGGCTGCTCTGGTAGCTCAAGCAGAGAATAATTATTTGCTTTATACAAAATTATATACAGTAACTCTGCATTCTTTCCAGCTTTTACTCCAAGTGTATGATTGGTAATGCCTACCATAGGTAGATGGGAAGTATAGGGCTCACCAATATATTTGCCCCACAGATCTTTCTATCTCGCACTCCATTCAGACCAGTACAAGACAAGTACCTCCCACACATATCCCCTCTAGATGCTGTGGTTGCACAGCAGTATAAGGAAAGCCCTTTCTGTTAGTCCAGAGCAGTAGTCCCCAACCAGTGGCTTGCAAACAACATGTCCCTCACAAATCCCACAGTGGCTTCAAAGTAGGTGCTTATTTTTTCATTCATAGCCTGAAGGCAAGCTTAGTTGCAGATAAACCATATGTAATGCCAACTAGAGCCTCCTGTAGGCTGCAAGTCCATATAGGAAGGGCCAGATTCTGTCTACGGGCATCCAAAGCCTGGCATTATCCTTCGCCCACACATGCAAGCCTGTCTGCACCTGCGTTCCTGCCACCCTCAAGATCACACCCATGCACGAGGATGGGGTACAGGTATCCTCTATCATCACCCTATGCCCCCAGGATCGTGCACAAGCGAGATCAGTTGCAGAGGGGTCAGGAAGAGCAGAGACCTGTACTTCTAGACCCCAGAGTTCCCCACATGCGGCTTGGTGGCATGCTGCTCCTTTATCTGTGCCACCCAAGGCCTGGGCCTTTGTGGACTTGCACAAATCCGGCCCTACAAATAGGTGCTGCCACTATCCAGCATATTTGTCACCCCCATGAACTTTTTGCATGCTTGTGTTGCTCTCCAACTTTTTTCTATATTTGAATGTGTCTCCCAGGGAAAAAAGTTTGGGGACCCCTGGTCCAGAGGAAGGGTTTTACAGCTTTTCTCGTTCAATGACTTGTACACCACCCAGTTACTATAGGTAACAGACGTGCTATAAAGCTTGCTGCCCAGCTGATGTTAATGCCCTAGTTGTTTTAAAACTGTACCAGCAAGGTAACCACTATTGTTACAACCCTGACCTCACTAGTAATGCTCCAATCTAATGAGTTACTGCCACCTCCACATCCAGCTTTCCCCAATATGCTAAACTTGGTCACCACCAACAGGGTGTTAAACCCATGTAGTATAGATTTTAACTTGTTATATAATATATAATAAATTAAATAACAAAAAGAGTTTCTAGTTACAGTATAATGAAGCACATACAGACACAGTATAGAAGACTCTACAAGGTGAACTCCGAGAAATTCCACCCTTTTTACATATTTAAATTCCTACACTGATGTAATACATGTCCATGGTAGTTTGTACAGAGGGGTCACTAGTCGTTTCCAGGCGTAGCCTAGGAGGTGTGGTGCCCATCCAGTGCATAGCTACAGTTTTTTGGCGTTTCCGCGGGATTATGTCATCCAGAACACCCAGGAGGCTTGTTGCTGGAGCAACCACTCTGGGAAAGGCTAAGTTGTTTGCCAGGTGTTCTATCACTTTGGACCAAAATCTGTAGGTTTGGGGCAGGACCAAATCATGTGAAAAAAGCCGGCTGAGGCCGTGCCACATCTAGGGCAGGAATCAGTAGGTTTTACATACAAGTGATGGAAGGTTTTTTATTTAATAACCATGTCTCTTATCAAGGCCAAGTTATTATAAATATTGTCTGTCGCTTCTTCCCAGTCATCAGAAGTGAGTTCAGGAATGTGGATGGACCACCATTCCTCTGCTGTTCTGAACAGTTTTGGGCCTGATCACAACAAGTTTTGGTGAATGTTGGAAGTTAGTTTAACCGGGGTAGGGGAGTGGAGGATTTCCTCTATAGTAATGGAGGTTAATTGCAGGGGCAGAAAATCAAATTAAGATTCCAATGCATGTCTCAGCTTGAAGTATTTATAAAAGGGGGGCTGTGTTTCTTGGATCTTTTCTTGGATTTGGCGGTAAGTTGGAAAAGCTGTGTGTTCCAGGAGGTCACTGAGATATTTAATATGATGCGGGAGATGTGAATTTGTTTTTTAGATTGTGAAATAACTACATTTTAGAATGTGAAATATCTAAAAAAAAACTGGCTAGTGAGATGTGATAGCAGCCATTCATTGGTGATTTAGTGCAAAGGAACAGTACAAACGGATTTGTTATTGGGGGCCTGGGGAAAAGGCTGCAATGGAAAGGCTCCTAGATATCACTGCACTTCTTACATTCCCCCTCTATCTCCAATATTTAATTGTGTAGCCAGTGCACAGGCATGGGCATCAGGTGAACCAATATGGTGTATACACAAGATTTTGACATGATTTGGCAAGATTTTAGCTTGCCTTAATAATAGTATCCACAAAATGGCTGCTGCTTGTTTGATGTGATTGTGATTTACAAGACTATAAGAAATAAAATTGAAATCATGTATATGGTATAAGTGAAGTTTATTTTGCTTGAAAAACATCATAAAACAGAATTTGGAATTATTTTTTAGGGTGACAGGTCCCCTTTAAGTGATCTTGGATGCTGAAATGCTTTAAAATGCTGTGTAAATGTACTATGATTTACAGATATGTGTCATGCATTCTGTTCTTCTGCTTCACTGTCATGTCACTCCAACGCCTTAGTCATTGAGCATGGACAGGTTTCCAGGCCTTAGGACTATACATGCCCATGGATAAGGTAATGTTTACACTAGTGATAATATGGCAGGTCACATTCTGAATGATATGGATACACCTCATGTGGGTATCCAGGAGTCATACAATAGAAAGAGGAATGATTTAACCATTAAACATCTAGTAATTCCTGACAGGTGTAATTGACTCAAATATAGAATTTGAACTTGGATTCCAGTGGCATAATTATATTATATATATATATATATATATATATATTATATATGAGGCAGGTGCAAAATGTGCCCCATTTGACCCTCTGATCCCACTATATACTGTAGTTATTGTATAGTTATAACTATATCTCACAATACTACTGTTAGACTTTACACAATGTTTGTTACTGAAAGCAAAATAGAGTTCTCAACACAAACAAAAGCAACTTCAAACTTTTGTACATTGTTCCAGCAAATGACAGATCATTCTCAAAGTCAATAGAAGAGGTACACAGAAAGCGATTTAATGTCAAACTTTACAAAAATCTTTCATTTATGAAACTGGAGCGCGACTTTGGGCACAATGACATTCTTTTAAACACAAATACCTCTATATAATCTACCATACCTCAATTTTACTTTATTCTTCCATTGTGAATAATTTGTGTTATTAATAATTACTCAGCAAGTCCAGTTGTTTTATAATTACTTATATTAGATATACCATGGCCTGGATGAATAAAAATCTTCATAGTCATTTAGTGTTATTAAGCACTACCATTTAGTTTAGTTTATATGTATTATTAGTAATTAGCCATATAAACCAAATGACCGTTGTCAGTGCTTTTAATGTCCATTCCGTTCACTGGCACAATCACATTCAGTTTTTATATTAAAGTTGCACTCACTCGGGCGTGTAATTGAGAAACACGTTTGGGTCAGGCTGCTCTGGGGTGGTGGTGAAGGGATGAATATATCTTGAGCAAATAGGAGTGTACAGGTTGTTCTTGCTTCCAGTTTCCATAGCTGCTAATGTAAAAAGCTTACATTGTGTTGCAATGCGTTATGATAACAAGATCTTTTTAGTAGAGGGGAAAATTGTTTCCCTTGTGTATATGTTGACGTTCTAGACAGATACTGTTTATAAAAGTATATACAACAGTAATAAGAATTTTTTTTTTTTTTTTTACTTTGCTGACCTGTCAGTACCCATGGTCATGTATGTGTCTAAAGGCAAATTTGAGGCAATGAGTAAAGTGCTTAGTCAATATGCAGTTAAACTAGTAGTGCAACCCTGAGAAAAGAGTGGATCTTCCTCTCTATTGGCCACTGCCTGGTTGGATATGTGAAGAGGCAACTCAAAACCTTCTTGTCTAATCAGGGTTTGTATAAGCCCAGAGGAACAGAAAGCACAATTGTTAAGTCAAAAATAAGCTAAATACATGCAAAATCAGAATCAGGGAAAACTAGCCCATGCACCAGTCCACTCTTTATCAATTTTACCCATCCCCATTGGGGTAATTGAAATCAGGATATAGCCTTCAAAACTTATATTAAGTATGATTCAGTATGTCGCTGAAGGTCTCCAAATAGATACGTATGATTGGCGGGCCGTGTGTGGAGTGTCCCGTAATTTTTCATGAGATGGCGATCGGTCGTTCAGTTGATTGGACAGGTTACAAAATTTCTCGCGGCTACCGATAATATCTCTGCATGTATTGCTGCTCTGCCGATATCAGTGGGAGACGGTCACCAGCTTATGTCGGACATCACTTTTGCACGATTGCTGTCATGGGCAGAACATCGGCTGATCTGTTATTTTACTACTTTAATTGATCTGAATGGTTAGTGGCAGGTCAGGAGATGGCACCGAACGATCGTTTGTCCGATATGAAGGTAAATCTGCACACTATATGGCCACCTTAACAGTGGAAATGGTATGGGATTACCAACACACTGCAAGCAGAGGGCAATAGCCGGAGGAAGTCTTGTTCTGGGTAGCCCAGATGTCTCTGTAATGGTATGGAAGCAGTATCTCCTGCCTATGGTGACTTTAGGCTAGGGCCACATGGGCTGAAATCAACCTGCTGAAATCCGCAAGCCGATTTCAGCCCCCACCACCGACAATAGCCTCCGTACTGTTTCACGCATTGAGCCATTGTGTTCGCTCTGGCACTAACACACTCTGTGGATTTTGGCAAAGAAATGTGAAACTCTGCATTTTGTGACAAATTCTGCCTGATTTCAGCCCTGTGTGGCCCTTGCCTTATAGTGTTTCCAAATCTTTCTTTGTTATTGACACACAAGTGATGTTCTGTAAGTGGGGGTCAGTTGGACAGCACTGTTCTAGATAACACTGTATTACCTTTTTTTTACAGTTCAATACAGTTCTTATCTCATTTCACTTTTCCCTATTCTTTCTCTCTCCCCCTGACACCCATTCCCCTACTTTTACCCGTTCCTTTGTTCTTCCACTCTTTCTCTTTTCCTCTGGAAGCAGGAGCACCTATACAACATTTTCTGCTAAGTTGCAATGTAAAGATATTACCTCTCAAACAGGAAGCTAACCTTGTACTCTGTGATTCATGTTAAACAATTTTCAAGAATGCTGTTGACAAGGGGATAAGAATTATTGACAAAGCATTTACTAAAGTAAGATACAATAAATACAGTAATACAAAGTTCATGACAGATGTACAGTATTTAACAAGTTTTATATGTATATTTTACTTTATACACTTTTACAATGCATGACTCATGCCTACTACAAAGAAACTGTACAGCATTAACATTTATAGATGTTTGACAATGACTGCACTGCCAATCCCCTGTTATCTAAGATCAAGTGGGCACAGGGTCGGACTGGGAGGCCCCACTCCGGCCTCCCTTGCTGAGCCTGTGCGCCGGTGCACATGTGCGCTGTGTCGATTGTGTGAGTACACTGTGACTGCCCGACAAAAGGGAGGTTGCGGCACAAACTTGTTTCTTGGTGCGGATCTGGGCCGCCAGGGCTCACAAGAGCCGGGGGCCCACCAGGTTTTTTCCCGGTGTCCTGCCGGCCCAGTCTGATCCTGAGTGGCCACAACTGGCCTAATGTTCCTATAACTTGTGCAGTGTCGGACTGGGATGCCAGGGGCCCACCAGAAAACCTTAGACACTGGCCCACTTTCCAAACTATTATTCCTCCTCTCCTCACTCAAACTCTTTATTCTCCAAGTCTTTTATATCTACTTACTATATCCTTCATTATTACAAATGTTTTCCCCATAAAGAAAAAGGGAATTGCCATGAAATATAAATCACAAATTCACATAAATCCCAGAGATCCTCTCAATAGATTGTTACACAGATAGGAAATACTCTTTGTAAATCTCCTCCCCAGTAGTAGTACTGCCTGTTTTGGTGATCCTTTCCCCAGCAGAGGTATCCTCACTGTGGTATCTTTCTCTCTGGCTCTCTGGTCCTTGTGCCCACTCTCTGGTGATATCTTGCTTCCGTGGCAGACCTCCTACACCTGAGCTCACCCACTCACCCGTGATGTCTTGCTTTCTGGCAAATCTCTTTCCCTGAGCTCACCCACTCGTGACTTGTGTCCCTGTGCTGGCAGCCGATCACCGCAAGGGTACTAACCCCACTGTCCTTCTCGTTGGGGCCTTGAGCTGCCTGGCTAAACAACCTGGCACCTGCCTTTTGCTCCTAAAGGGACTATGCCAATGTTAACTATGCTGAACTTTAACTAACAGGCCTGGGAACTGCCCAGACACAATCCTGTACCCACCTCCCTGCAAGATGGGATCCAAGAAGAGCCCTGAACACATGTGCTCTCCTTTTATCCAAAATTATCTTATCTTAAAAATTATATTTGCCCTGCTGGGCAAACCTTAAACTGCAATAGACCCAGGAAAAAGGACATAGCTGCCTGGGTAGGGTTGCCACCTGGCCGGTAAACATTATGGCTTATCCCAATGTTATTAATATGGAAAAAAGATAAATAAATAGGAAGGCCAGTATTTTATTAAAGTAAAACCACACTTAAATCTCAGGGTCTCTACAACTATTCCATAAAAATGTCTTTAAAGAGAACAGCTACTGATAAACTTTCAAATCCATAACTTGTATGCCATACCTCAAGAATTGTAAAATCCACATACTTAATTAATTAATTTCTGCTGTGAACCAACTAGTCAGCTGTGTCTCACTTACACTTTTGCTGTGTTACAAATAAAACACTTTAATTCACCTTTACTAGAGTGGGCTGATCCCTGCATCGATTGTATCATTCCAATTGATCGTGCACCTTGCCTGCGACAAATCAGAGTGCGGACACCCAAGCATCTTTATATATATATATATATATATATATATATATATATATATATATATATATATATATATATATATATATATATAGATTTGCTCATAAGGATCCGCACACCAAAATTCTTTCATCAAAATTCAGTGCTTTATTCAGTACATAGATCCGACGTTTCGGCCCACATTAGGGCCTTTTTCAAGGATTATCCTTGAAAAAGGCCCTAATGTGGGCCGAAACGTCGGATCTATGTACTGAATAAAGCACTGAATTTTGATGAAAGAATTTTGGTGTGCGGATCCTTATGAGCAAATCTATATATGAATTTTTGGACCCTGCACCCACAGGAATTACACTAAGTCCGGTCTACAGAGTGCGGTCGTTTCACACAGACTATATATATATATATATATATATATATATAGTCGGTAGGGTGGCACACCGCTTCCTGATTCTCTACCTGGGTGCCCGGTAAGGGATTTTATGTAGACCAAAAAATGACCAGCAACACCAGGATTTCAGTGAAAAAGAAATGTATTCATATGTGCATATTTAGCCAACGTGACGTTTCGGTCCTCTCAGGGACCTTTCTCAAGGCAACTATGCCTCCCATTACAACAAGTTTATATAGCCAATAGTGAACAAACAATTAAGGAAGTGACATCACCCTATTAAAGTGATCAGTGCAGTTTTAAGAACATTAAAAGCTTATGATCTGATATACAAAAATTCCCACATATCATTAATAAGGGTGATTAAGATACAGTTATAATATTATATAAAATGTTAGAATACATAAAAAGCTCTAAATAACAGTTATTTGTTGTGAGTCCTGTGTATATAAAGTGCAGAGTGCAAGGTGCAAAAAGAATTTAAAATATTATAAATATTATAAACATCTGTATCTAGTCTGTCATGGCTCGAGACCCCTCAGTGAATTATGTTCATATTAATTTGATTTAGTTTACTTTACTTTTATATTTTTATATTTTTATATTTTTATATTTCACTATATGTCTCCAATCCAACTGATCCATAATATATGATTATATGAACATGTCCACGGAGTATATAAGCCATACTGATCAATTACTATAGTCTATCTACTTATCCTGTGGCTACAAAACAATTTAACTGCAATGCCGTATTTAGGCCCCTTGGAGCCACGCAGTCCAGTTCATATGTCCAGAATGCCTCCCTCTGGAGCAACATACGGTCTGTGTTCCCTCCTCTTGGGGTATCCTGGATACAGTCGATAGGCATACATTTAAAAGAAGAGGCAGGATGTTTAGCTTGTAGCCAGTGTTGGGCTACTGGTTGTTTAGATATATCCTGTTTGACATTTTTCTTTGGTTTAGGTTCCAATGCTGCCCGGATTGTTGAACGATGCATACTAATCCTTTCACGTAATTGTCTATTAGTCTTCCCGCAGTATATAAGACCGCAGGGGCATTTAATTATATAAATCACATTTCGGGATGTGCAGGTAAGTCTGTGCTTTATATCATATGGCTTCCCAGTGTGTGGGTGGAAAAATGTTTTCCCCAGAATCAGTGTATTACACATTACGCAGTTACCACATTGAAATGAGCCCATTTTTTGTACACCCCTCTGATTGTTATCATATTTATTTACCGGATCTGCGGATGACAGTAGCTCCTTAAGGTTCTTGTTTCTCCTATGGCCAAACCGAATCCTTTTTGAGTTTACCGCAGTCAATTCTCTGTCCGTTTTCACTATAGGCCAAAGCTGTAAAACAGAGTTTTTCATTATTGGGGTACGGGCATCATAGGTTGTGGTATAATATAGCACATTGTCTTTATTTTCCTTCCTTTTCTGATACATTTCACCCTTTAAGACCTCCCTTCTGTCAAGGGTCATAGCCCATAGCTTGGCCTCATTTACCACTGCCTCGGGGTAACCCCTCTCCAGGAACTGTGCGGCCATTACGTTCAAAGCGGATAGTTTTTCTTGTTCCTTACTGGTAATACGTATGACCCGTAACATTTGTGACCTTGGGAGAGAATGTAAAAGATGTTTTGGGTGACTGCTTTTATAGTGGAGCAATGTATTTCTGTCTGTGGGCTTCTGATAGACCTTAGTCTGCAAGCAATACAATTCCCGATCCTTATAAATCATCACATCTAGGAATTGAATGGACTCCACATCATAGTGTAAAGTAAACCGTATAGTTGTGGGTAACTTATTGAGATCCTCCACAAAACTATGCAGGTCTTCCTCCGGCCCAAACCACAGAAAGAACAGATCGTCTATATAACGTCTGTAATAGCCCCCATATTTGCGAAAAAGACCATGGTTCAGTATATGTTGTATCTCATATTGATTCATGAAGGCATTAGCATAAGAGGGGGCTACATTTGAACCCATGGCGGTCCCCAAAAGTTGGAGGTAAAACTGGGTCTCAAACTTAAAGTAGTTATTCCTGAGTATGAACCCCAATAATTCCAAGACGAATTCCACTGGAGGTCCCTTGTATAGTGCATTCCCACACATTAATTCCCTGGTGGCCTCTATGCCTGCATCGTGTGGTATACACGTGTAGAGGCTATTGACATCCATTGTCACCAGGATAAAAGATAAATCATTTAGGTCAATACTCTCTACCACATGGAGAAAGTCAGTGGTGTCTTGTACATAGGAACCAATGTCCTGTATCAGAGGCTGCAATAAAGAATCCACATATCTAGCTACTTTTTCAGTTAATGAGCCCACTGCTGCTATTATAGGTCTCCCTGGCGGATGTGTGAGGTTTTTGTGGATTTTTGGTAAAGAGTACATGACAGGTCTTACCGGATATTCCACGTACATCGCATCCCTCATTTTCTCGGATATCCAACCACCAGTGCAGCCTTCCTCCAAAATTTTCTTCAAATGCGTTTGGAATCTACAAGTAGGATCAAAGGTTAAACGTTGGTAACATTTAGGGTCTGATAGTTGCGTCAATAATTCACTCCTATAGTATGAGTAATCCAATACTACTACGGCACCACCCTTATCAGCAGGTTTTATTATAATATCTGTCCTTTCCCGTAAAGATTTCAGAGTTGCCCGTTCGTCCTTTGTCAAATTACCCCTATGTTCAGTGAGTTTAGGAAGTTGACATACAGTTTCATTCAGCATCCTAGAAAACGTACGCAGGGATGTATTGGCCGTGCCAGGGTCAAAGTCACTTCTCGTATTAAGAGCAGGGCAAGATTCCCCCATTGTTGTGGGTCCGGGCCTAGCTTTAAAATACTCTTTTAATCTGAGAGTACGGGTAAATTTATAATTGTCTACCACATTCCAAAATCTATGTTTTGTGGCTGACGGTACAAAGGATAACCCTCGAGCCAGGATATTCATCTCACCTGCTGAAAGTTGGTGGCTTGATATATTCACTACTTGCACTTTATATACACAGGACTCACAACAAATAACTGTTATTTAGAGCTTTTTATGTATTCTAACATTTTATATAATATTATAACTGTATCTTAATCACCCTTATTAATGATATGTGGGAATTTTTGTATATCAGATCATAAGCTTTTAATGTTCTTAAAACTGCACTGATCACTTTAATAGGGTGATGTCACTTCCTTAATTGTTTGTTCACTATTGGCTATATAAACTTGTTGTAATGGGAGGCATAGTTGCCTTGAGAAAGGTCCCTGAGAGGACCGAAACGTCACGTTGGCTAAATATGCACATATGAATACATTTCTTTTTCACTGAAATCCTGGTGTTGCTGGTCATTTTTTGGTCTATATATATATATATATATATATATATATATATATATATATATATATATATAGTTGCCCTTTTACCCTGCTCAAAACGTGCAAACACAGCTGGACGCATATGGAATGCAAGTCGTATTGCTCCTGTTAGATATGACTTTGGAGAAGCTCCAATTGATGAAGAACATTTTGCTACTCCTGATGTCAACTGCAATAGGCCTGAAGAAAGTGAACCTATAAGGCGCACTAAGAGAATCAGAAAACTACCTGCATGGACCACGGACTATGTGATGTGAATAATGTATAATATTGCTTTAAGATACATACTTATTAATTGTTGCTGTTTATTATATTTGTTCAAATGCTTTCCTACTATAGAGGGAATATGTGGTGTTTATACAAATGGCCTATAGATGTCACTGTGCACATGAGTTATACTGTGTATACATAGTACTTTCTATACTGCTTAAGTGTGATAGAGTTGGAAGTTGCTGTTGTGTAATGGCTGCATGACTCTGCTAATAAAGCACCGTTATACTCTACTCATCCTCGGCTACCAAAACATAACACTGTGTGATTCCTTTGACAAAGTTTGAGTAAAATGTGTGTTGGGTGCACATATTTTAGCCAGCCAGACATTGTGAACTTGCAATAACTAATGGAATTGTTGTATTACAATAAACCACACAGCAATTTACTTTCCAATGGTTTAAAGGGGACCCGTCACCCAGACATAAAAAGCTGTACAATAATTTCAAATTAAACATGAACCCAAAATATATAAATACAAAGGAAGTGCTACTGATCTGACCAAATTAACTACAAGCATACAAAAAAAGAGGGGGGGGAGGTTGATCAATGCACATCCATTCCCTGGTCCCCTGTCTCATAAGTATTTTTTACATTTTGGTATTGTAGCAAAGTTATTCTGCTGGGAATTTACAAACTATTGGCGGTGGAATGGATAAAAAAGAAGTACAAGGTAGTATTTTGCAATAAGGAGGCACATTTTTATATATCAAACTGGAGAACTCACAGGAAACAAAAAAAAAAGAATGTGATGCAAGTTAGTGGGAGGTTCTGTCTCAAAAAGCTCTTTTCTGTGTTGCAACTATTCATTTATACTTGGTAAATAACAACTAACAACAACTTTGAGCAATAATTATTTTTTTTACGAAACAATGATCCCAAGCATATTAAATTTCTATTGAGAATATTCTTGAGAAGAGCTTTAAACTCCCCACTGAACCTCTGCCTAAACCTACCTGTGAGCTAAGTTGTAAATAAAATAAACTCACCATTCTTTATCACTATTTATTAAATTGAATGTTAAACTGTTTATGGATATAATTTAGAATCAAATTCCTACTAACAATTTACCCAGACATAGTAAATGCATGCAAATTTCAATTGTGTTTTTTTTTATAAATGTTTTTGAAAATAATTGCTGTTTTGTTTTGTAGGGCTTTTAGGGGAAGGTGTCGAATATGCACCACTGCACACAACAGACTAGGAAGGGTTTTGTTTAGTTTACAGAAAAAAAGTTGGTTAAAAGCGATACAGCAGATAGCAAACACACCATGCTAAAATCTGGATTTCTGCTGTTCTTGTTCAGGATACAAACAATTGATAAGCCAATATAAATTATTAATTTTAATATGTTGTATTAGCCCTACTTTATGCATCCAAGTAGTGTTAGTGTTAATTGGCAACTTTGCTTTCTTAAACTGATTCTTTTTTTTTCTAACCTGAAAGTTGCCTGACACTTGGCATGACACTTTTTGCCTGACACTTTGCATTTAGGGTGATGGCAGATGGGGAGATTAGATCGCCCAGCGACAAATCTTATCTACTGCCAGCGGGATGGCATACATATCGCTTTGGAAGTCCAAAGTCGCCCAAAGTTTTCTCATGAGGCAACTTTGGAAAACGAACCGATACGTATGCCATCCCGCTGGTAATTTGCATTCTTGCCGGTGGGAAGTCATTTGCTGAGATTAGTTGCCCGCAGTAAATAAGATTTGTAGCTGGGCGACTAATCATGGTTTTATGCGTAATAGATCTTGCCAGACTAACTTAATTTCTTTTTATGAGAAGGTAAGTAGAGACCTCGATTCTGGGATGGCAGTGGATGTGATTTACTTAGACTTTGCTAAAGCATTTGATACAGTGCCACACAAAAGGTTACTATTTAAATTAAGGAATGTTGGCCTGGAACATAGTATTTGTACCTGGATAGAGAACTGGCTAAAAGTTAGACTACAAAGAGTGGTGGTAAATGGAACATTTTCTAATTGGACCAGTGTTGTTAGTGGAGTACCGCAGGGCTCTGTACTAGGTCCTTTGCTTTTCAACTTGTTTATTAATGACCTGGAGGTGGGCATTAAAAGTACTGTTTCTATTTTTGCAGATGATACTAAATTGTGCAGAACTATAGGTTCCATGCAGGATGCTGCCACTTTGCACAGTGATTTGTCTAAATTGGGCAGCAAACTGGAAAATGAGGTTCAATGTTGATAAATGCAAGGTTATGCACTTTGGCAAAAATAGTATAAATGCAAGTTATACACTAAATGGCAGTGTGTTGGGAGTTTCCTTAAATGAGAAGGATCTAGGGGTCTTTGTAGATAACACGTTGTCTAATTCTGGGCAGTGTCATTCTGTGGCTACTAAAGCAAATAAAGTTCTGTCTTGCATAAAAAAGGGCATTAACTCAAGGGATGAAAACATAATTATGCCTCTTTATAGGTCCCTGGTGAGGCCTCATCTGGAGTATGCAGTGCAGTTTTGGACTCCAGTCCTTAAGAGGGATATAAATGAGCTGGAGAGAGTGCAGAGATGTGCAACTAAATTGGTTAGAGGGATGGAAGACTTAAATTATGAGGGTAGACTGTCAAGGTTGGGGTTGTTTTCTCTGGAAAAAAGGCGCTTGCGAGGGGACATGATTACACTTTACAAGTACATTAGAGGACATTATAGACAAATAGCAGGGGACCTTTTTACCCATAAAGTGGATCACCGTACCAGAGGCCACCTCTTTAGACTAGAAGAAGGGGGTTCTTCACAGTCAGGACAGTGAGGTTGTGGAATGCACTGCCGGGTGATGTTGTGATGGCTGATTCAGTTAATGCCTTTAAGAATGGCTTGGATGATTTTTTGGACAGACATAATATCAAAGGCTATTGTGATACTAAGCTCTATAGTTAGTATAGATATGGGTATATAGAATTTGATTAAAAGTAGGGAGGGGTGTGTGTATAGATGCTGGGTTTTCATTTGGAGGGGTTGAACTTGATGGACTTTGTCTTTTTTCAACCCAATTTAACTATGTAACTATGTAACTAACTATGTAATCTCCCTCGCCACCACCCTTATGCATCAAGAAAAGAATCAAACGAACAAAAATGTAAGCATGTACACAAACACTACAATAGGCTTGTAAAACAAATGGAATGATTTGTGGACTTTTGAATTGCATGAATGGTTGCAACATGAAATAGACAAGATGGGAGTATGGCTGCAAAAGAACATAGAGTCAGTGTTGTTGCAGAAATCCAAAATGGGTTTTTCAGAAATAGGGGCTGAAATACCTACTTTATTTTTATTGATGACCTACAGAGACAATGAATTGAGTTTTCTTTCTTATGGTGGTTCTCGTTGTCTTTCTTGAAAATCCTCTGGCATTTAGCATAATATTTAGGATAATATCTATATTATATCTTCATTTAGGCACAGGGCAAGGAAAAAGATAATTCAGACATGTATGCAAGTACGATAGAAGAAATGTCAGAATTTGTGGACTATTATATTGCACAAAGTGCAGCGTTTGAGCAGTAAAAATAATTTGTAGTTGGGAAGATTTTTATTTGTAGCAAAACAATGAACTGAAGCATTTAAAATATTTGTTGAAAACATTCATTTCTTACTCATGGAAATAAGATTTAGAGCCCATCTTTTTTCTGACTTAATTGAAAGTAAGTAAGTGACATAATAAATAATTTTACTTATATTTACTGGCCGGTAGAAGATTGCCTTCATTTGAGTGCCTGCTCTACAACTTTCTGGTTTAAACCGCTCCTCTTGCTGAAGGCTCAGGGTAGTGCACCTGGGCCTCTTCCATTACTTGGTGAGTTACTATTTTATGTTTGACTACCAAATATAGTATATTAGATGAAAATAAGGATAGGCCAGATGATGTCCACCGCTTCTGCCTGCATCCTTGCGGAAACAATGCTTCCAGATGCAGGAGTGGAAGAGCAGCGGGGCAGCGGATTCCACTGCTCTTCTGCTCCTGCTGCGATCGGGTGCAGGCAGAAGTGGTGTATTCAGGTTCCAAAATACAACATTTTCTATTTCGTGCCAAAATCCACCTTCAGTTGAAAAGGCAAGGGGAGCAGCAGGATAGTGGATTCTCAGCCTGGGGAGAATCTGCAATGTAATACTGTATGTAGTCTGGCCCTAGCCTTAAAAATGGGTGATTTTTTATTCAAACGGATATCCCCAAGATATCATTAGCTGTGGTTGTTAATACACAAGGTGGGCAACCAGTATGGGTAGTTCATTATTTTAACATCGTGCTTCAGGGATTTCATTTGCAAGCAGAATTAATGCATTGACACTGTGGACAGATAATATGCCACTCGATACACAGCAGATTATACACTATAATTGTGATGACAGCTTATGGCATCATTAATGCTAGTTAGACACAGGTAACCACTCCGCCTTGAACCTACCAGCTGTCATAAAGACAAAGTTGTTATCTGCTGCCAAAATTAGGTTTATATTCTTTGTGTTTTGCTGTGTGTAGAATTTCTGTTTAAAAGCAGTATCCAGTGGGATCTAAAACGACTCCCATATGCATGCCCTTTATCAGTGACCTTTGCCTGCTGCATCCCCATAATGTTTACAGTTGGCCACCATGATTCCCCTGAATACAGTAACATCTTGCATTTAATATGGAACCTGCTTTCCAGAGCAATTCAGCACAACCATACTCATACATGCCCTAAGGTTTTAGTTGAAGAGTATGTTATATTGTGATGTAATATTTCCTGATGCAAGGATCCATATCTTTATAGAACTTCGGTATATTAAACAGAACAGCAGAAACATAACTTGTACTCAATAAACCCTAATAAACTTGCTTCATCCAGTAAGATGAAAAGCAGTAGAAACAGCCAAGGCCATCAGATAGATACCTTTACTCATACGGTAGATGCAAAAATCTTTACAACATGTTAGATTAGATAATAGTCATTACATATATTTCACAATTTACAAACAAATTGCTGTAGGAGCATAAAAGAAAAAGAATGTAATAAAGCGTGCCACATCAATGTTAGAGAGTTATTCTTTAGACTAATTTGTCTGCCACTCTGTACGTGTGTAGATTTTTTCTCTAAAAAATGCACACAAGGAATTGGGGGTGCAGTGACAGACAGATGCCCTTGATGTAAATGGAAAAAGGCACAGCATTTTCTCTATTGGCAGATATTAATTATATCTTATTTGGCTTACCTTAGGAAGTTTTTCATGCTTGTGTTCAATGTGCCTCATGGGTAGGGTTGCCACCTTTTCTGGAAAAAAATACCGGCCTTCCTATATATTTAGGTTTTTTTCCCTATTAATAACATCGGGATCAACCATCATTTTTACCGGCAAGGCTGGTAAAATACCAGCCAGGTGGCAACCCTACTCATTGGTAAAAAAGTTTGGGGACCCCTACTTTAAGGTGATGTCACTTGACCTTTTCTCCAAAAAAGTATCTGTTGCAAAATATAAGGAACTGTAGTGTTTTTTTCTCCCATGGTGAACAGCAGAATTTGATAGTTTTATATAGTAAATGTTATGGTTCTGTGCTTTGTTTCTGCAGCTTTATTTTAATGAACACCACAAGAGATATTGACACACAGGAAGAGTTAAAAAAAATGCTACTGCAGGCAACAAATCTCCCTGAAAATACCTTGCCCATTGCATTGTAATCAACGCAATTAATTACATAACTCGCAGTGATTCAGCTTCATTATGGAGAAATGCAAAAGCAGACATTACACTGCAACTGACCTTGAATCGTAATGTGTGTCATTGCCTTTATTATAAGGTGATACTTTCAATGAATCTTTACTTTAACACATAAAAACACACAATCCCTTGGGATCAGGTGCCATGCAATATGTTACCCAACCTGCGGTGGGTCAGGAAAATGATATACACAGATGATTGCTGCACACTGACAAAGTGAATCAATTTTTAGCTGTGTCATTTTTATTGGCTTAAACGAAGTAGACAAAGAAAGGTACATTTTCAATTAATCTCATTCCTATGCAATGTGTCACTGAAGTATCCAAGAGATACCAAGTCCATTCATCTTGTTCAAATAAGTGTCCATTGTTGATGAGATGTCTACAATGATCATCCCAGTTTGATACAAAGTGTCAATATTTGTATTATGTATATAAGGGTTTAGTCCCACATTATAATAAAACTATAATCAATTGTTCCTCCTTTATTTGATTATTTCGGTACATGCGGATTATTGTTTGTTATAATAATATAATACACAAAAGCCATGAATATCCTGTAAATTATATCCTTATAAATGGTGAGTAGTGATGTCATCAGTTATAAACGGTGAGTAGTGATGTCATTTCTGTCACATGACTTACTAAAATTTGTGTATTATAATAAATAAAGTACCCCCAGTTGTAAAATATGAGGATATTAGAAGTTACCTCGGAGTTCCATGACCTGTATAAAAACACTTGGCCTTCGGCCTCGTGTTTTTATATGGTCATGAAACTCCTCGGTAACTAATAATATCCTTATATTTTACAAGAGGGGGTACTTTATTCACTATATCATTTGTTGTGTGTGCTGTGCCCAAATTTGTGTGTGTGCCTTCGTTGCCTCACAAGATAACTTTGAGCGAGTTCGGGGAGATTGTCACCCAGAAGAAGAGGCTATTAGTCGCCAGACGACTAAATCTCCCCGAAGACTTCTGTTTGGGGCCCATTATCACTATTGTAATAAAAATAAAAGTTCATGTTTAAGCATGCTGCTTTACTTTATGATTAAATTATTATTTATTAACAGATCTGCGCACAATTTACTCATTCAGCATTCAACATTTATCTTTACCTAGTAGTATCCAGGGCCATATTTACTACATAAGCACTCGAGGACCCATGCCCAGGTAGGGTGACAGCTTTAGTCCTTAAGTGCCTATATGGAGAAAAAAAAAAGCTCAGAAGAAAATTCTCATCAGGTTTTCCAGATAAGGGGTCATTCCATAATTTGGATCTCCATAACTTAAATAAATAAAAAGTAATATAAACGTGAATAACACCCTTTTTGCCTCCATTAAGGATTAATTATATCAATCAAGGTACTGTTTTATTATTACAATTAAAAAGGAAATATTTTTACAAAATTTGAAGACCCAGTCCAGACCCAGTCAGCTTTATTAGAATCAAGATGGCGTCTGTCTGACCTTTTTCTGGACAATACTCTCTAATCAGCTAAAAGGACCAGTGTTTGAAGGCCTGGATTTGTGGCAGGGCCACATAGGCCTGGGCCTGAGGCAGCACATTTGTAGGAGCAGCAAGCCGCCCAGCCGCATCTATATATCCGGATTCCTACAGGACACCCGGAGCAGAGTTACAGTGGGAGCAGCGGACCGATTGGTGAGTTTTCAATGCGAGCTGGGGGTAGATGTCATGCGCACATGTGTGTCGATGGTATCATGTGCTTGCACGTAGGGGGCACAAGAGGCACCCGCCTAGGGTGCCTTCTCTACAATTCCGGCACTGGGTTTTTGGTCTGTTTAATTATAGGGAAGGGGGAGGTATAGTACAGCTTATATTCCTTCTGTTTATACTCTTGTAATACAGTTAAAGGTTGAGCTGGATAAAGGTTTGTCTTTTTTTAAATCTCATCTACTATGTGATTATACTGTATGTCCATTATGTTAACCTTTTTATTACTAGACTGGAGTAGATACGGCAACTGTTTTTTTTTAGAACAATGCACCATAGAAAACAAGATTGACCTCATTACATGAGAACCTACTTGACCAGTAATGGCATCGCCATTCTATCCACCTCCCAAGTCCACCATCCTTGAATCATTCATGGCTCCACTATTTCTCTTTCCACACCATTTACCCTGTTCTCTTCCAGCCTTTCCTTTCACTTCATTGTCTCCTTGCCAGTCAATAGTGAGTACTGCTGTCCAGAACCTTGATTCCTTTCGGTTTTCTACATTTGCTATTCTAAATTGCAATCCAGAGCATATTTACATAAACTCCACAGCCTTCTAGAGTACATATACACTGTGATCACTTGTCTGCAAACCTTAGATGGGCTCTCTGCATTCTCTTTCCATTGACTCCTTCAAGGGGAACTATCACAAAAATGACAATTCAATATAAGCCTCCTCATACTGAAGTAAGAAACTTTCTAAATACAATCAATTAAATTTTCTTCATTGTTTCTGAAATAATCAAGTTAATAAAATTAAATAGAGGTCTTATATTTCCCTGCACATGTGCCCACTGCATAGTTTAGGTGCCAAATGTAAGGGGGGAAAATTTACGATCTTTTTCAGCCTATCACCCAGTAACCAGTAAAAAACGCCAGTGTTTTTTGGGACTTAGAAAAATTTTCAACTATTTTTAGAGAAACTCCTATCTACTCTATTGCACTTCTGCCTGGTCTGAGCTGGCGAAGTAAAGTCTGGCGCAAGAGAAAGCGTTCAATAAAATCCGCAACTTAGTGAATTAGTGTAGTTACGTCCCTTCGCCAGAGTGCAACTTCGCCTGCTGTTAGGGTGCGAAGTATCGCTAGAGTATGTCTACTTCACTAGCGAATTTACGCCAGCACCCGTTAGTAAATTGGCGAAGTGCCAAAATTACGTCACGTATTTCGCTAGCGTTAGCCACTTCGTCTTTTAGTAAATGTCCCCCTTAGGGGGTTATTTATCAAAATCCTACATTTTCTCACTATTTTCAGAAAACCACTCCAACCAAATCCGTACGGACCTTTTCCCCCTATTTATCATTGCCAGATTATCACCTGAAAACCACAAAATCTTTGGATTATTGAAAGAAACCCAGTGCGGATCAGTACATCTTCCAGCTGCAAACAGGACAACTGCCATTGACTTCTACATGATCTCTGCAGGTCTAAGTTGGAGTACTTTTTTTTTATTTAGACATTTAACATCAATGGGGTTTAATAAATCATGAAAAATTTTAGGTTTTTTTTCTACAAAAAAATACTATTTTCTCCTTTAAAAGTCTGACCAGAAACAAATCGTAGTTTAATAAATAACCCCATAATGTATTGATTCAAGGATAGTGATGGCTAGGACTCATCCAGAGTTGCCCTTATGCAAGCCTGGGAGACTGCACTCCTCTAACCCCAACTGCCAAGTGTTCCCTTTGGTTGTAATGCAGGAACAGGTAATCTTCCTAAAATGGTTTTGCTTTTGGGCACAGAAACTGCTTTTCATTCTACTGCTTAGGGCCAGGGCACAAGAAGCATTTGTTCTGCTGCTCTCAGCCTACGTCTTTTTAATCTATACCTATTTCAGCAGCACACTTGTTATGTCCGAGTGAAGCTACATGATCTTTCTGCAAAGCTGAAAATGTGGACAAGATGTATTAAAAATAAACAGCTACTTACCTTGTCATAATCTAAGTTTTATTTTAGGATTACACCATTTTGCTTATCTGATCTGCAGCACTGTAATATATCAACAGATACAGATATAGCAGATTAATTATTAATTTTAATCATTGACAAACAATGATAAGTATTATGATAAATGTGTTCTTCTTTAAAAGACTAACCTTTTACCTACTAATCGTTAATTAGTAAGTAAAGTGTTTTGATTTTTTTAGTTCTTTGTATTAGAATTATTCACTTGGCACTTCCTCAAAGCAGTTGTGCTTGACAGTCATGCAGAGAGTATATATTTTTCTTTTTTTAACATTCTGGTCAAAAAAAGCATATGCAAAAACTATTTTGGGTTAATGTAATAAATGGGCTTAAATGTACTACTTGTCTAGTAACCCATACTAACTAATAAGCATGTAGAACTAACTGGTCACCTACTGTATATTAAAATAAACATCAGATGTGGGAAGGCCTGTTTATCAAAATTCTAAATTGTGTAATGTTTTTTCTGTTTTGCTACTTCGAATAAACTCTAAATTTTAAAATGTTTTAATGTTTATTTATTAAAAAATCCAAATATGAAAAATTTGATTGAATACAATTGTGAAAAATAACTATTATATCTATAATTTGTATCATTTTCAATGGGTGATAGAAGAGTAGGAATTCACCGGCACACAAGACGTGCTTTAGCAGGGCAAGCCCCTGCAGTTTATTACTGCAATGTGCATTGCTTGACAAAGGGGAGTGTCCCCAAAATGTTGCACATTGCATTAATTAAACAAGGTAGAGTCCTGCGCGGGTCCATTTTTTGGGACCTGAACCCGACCCGTACCCGCAACCTGCAATCCGCAACACGCACCCGCAACCCGCATTCTTACCCGCTTGGACCCGCAACCCGACCCGACCCGCAAGTACCTTCTCTGCAACCCGGACCCGCGACCCGCTGACCATCAAGAATCAGGAAGTGCTGTCATTATAAACCGGAAGTGACATCATCGGAAGTAGATATGATCAGAAAAAAGGGAGTAAAACCGGAAGTGCTGTCATTGTGTACCGGAAATGACATCATCGGAAGTGGACGTGACCAGAAAAAAGGAGCAAATATTGATATTGAGAAGACCCGCAGCCCGACCGGCAACCCGCAAACCCGCAGAACCGCCGACCCGCGGGTATACCCGCACCTTGAACTTCAATGAAAAACCCGCATGGTACTGCAGGTTTTTGCGGGTAACCCGCGGGTACCTGACCTGCTGTAGGACTCTACTGCAAGGGCTTGCCCTGCTAAAGCTCGTCTTGTGTGCCGGTGAATTCCTTCATATCCTGTAAGTGAGGTGGTCGATTCCTCTACCACTGAGCACCAAGAGAAGAAATTTAGGGTATGTAAGGTGTGCGGTGATCTACAACCTTGTTTTGAAGAGTAGTCAAGCAGATCCGCAGATCGAAAGTTGCTAAATCACCCCCTAAGTGTTACTAGATTTGGGAAAAGCTATGTTTTATTTCATCACGCTGTCTTTAGCATAATGTTGAACACATTAAGGAAGTAAATATGCCTCTTAAATATGTCTTGTGAAAAAAAAATATTAGCATACACTGAAAGGTATACTTATGTATTGGTAAACTACAACCTCCACCTCAGTGCTATGAGAATACTGTAAATGCACACAAAACATGTTTTCCATGTATTGGGGGAACTGAGTTACTGATGTGTCCATTTTCAATACCTACTTCTTCCTTGGTTCCCCTCACACCATGTACTATTGTCTTCCTGTGTCCTTTTAATTTCATTACATATAAAATAAGCCACATAAATTGGTCCTTTCCATTTCTACCCTTTCTAATGTAATTTAATAGGACAACCATTTTTGTTCTGTGTTTTATCCAAGAAAGTCTTTTAGTAGAAATAATGATCCAGAAATAATCCAGAAAAGAATAATGATAAATGTGCTCTTATCCACAAGGATAACCACCTACCTACTAATCCTTTAAATGTTTTGCATTTTTTGTCCTTTTTCTTAGAACTATTTAGTAAGCATTTCATCAAAGCAGTTCTGACTGCTTTGAGAAAGTTCTGACCATCTTCACGTGGACAAGATGTTCTGCTACCAACCCCTGCCCCCCTGTGCTACTACACACCGCAGTAGTAAATCAACTTTGGCTCCCGCACACCCTCTGATAGAGCAGCCACCAGAACAAGAAGCCCTATCCAGGAAAGGGGACAGGAAAAGGTGGCAACCCTAATACTAATGTCAACACAAGACATGATCACGCATTAGCTTGAAGGTTTATTTGTTATCCACAGAATGTATTATTTTAATTGCAGTAGAATGTCAGTTAAAACTCAGAAATGTTTCTGTTGGAGGCAGCATTCTCCCGCACGACGGCCCAATTATTAGGCCACTGGTAGCCTCACTACAGATACTGTATATGCACATCAAATTTGTTTTTAGGAATAGAGGAAGAAATATCTGTGTGCGACCTCGAGTGGATGTGGTTGAAGGTGAGTGGTTTGAATGGGCATGGCATAAGATAATGTTTTGTTTCTGCTACATGTAACCATGGGTTTATTTTGAAAATCTTATCACCTAAATTTAAATGTAAATAAGGACTGTCAGAAGGTTGGATCTGAAGGTCTCTGCTTTTTGCTTATTCTTCCTGAACTTTATGTAGCTTTCGATAATGTAGATTGGAACTCTCTATTTACTGTATTAAACTTTCAGCATAATTCCTTTTTATCCTAGCAAGATCTTTTTCAATAAAGCTAATGTCACATGTGGCATTTCTCCACAAATCTGCTGCTGTTTCATTCATACACACTCCCTAGGTTGATTTATTAGATTATTTGGGTTTTTATGCCAGCAATACACAGATAACATGAAGCAAATATTTGTTTTTTTCCTTTTCCTGCAACACTACAATTCAGGCCAGTACTCATGCCAGCTGGACTCCTGTAATATCTGACTCTTTCCTGACATTAATGTTTCCATAAATTATTGAAAAAAAGAAAAATTAAAAAAAAAAATCCTTTGTGAATTTTTGTAGAAGCAGTGTTTAATTAAAGTGCTGCTTGGTCAGCCAACTCCTCACCACTGGGTCCGCACACCAATCCCACCTCCATTCATTTATCAACCCCCCCAACAGCTCTTCCACTACCTTGCCTACACCCAGACATTGTGACTGAGGCATACGCCTCAATTGCCAACCCATAGTTATGACCCTGATTGCGCTAGTCACAATCACTGACGATATTACCAGATCAACACAAAATGGGGGTGTTTCTAAAAAGAGATGAACTACCCTGATTAAAAATAGATTGATTGTATTCAGTTTGAGAGTTGAGACATTACATTTACGTACGTCTGATTTTTCAGATGATTTAGCACATGTTATGGAACATAAAAACCTACAAATGCATTTAAATAACTGTAAAACAAAGATTCGTTACTAGCAAACATCAGACACCCAAACCTTTTATTGTTGGAAACAAGACTGAACTCAACTGAACTTGATAAATAAGTATACCATATCACATTGTTGCTGTTAGTGTTACTATAATTGGTTAATATAATATTTGTATACCTTCTGGGGCAGGGTTATACTCCAGCATACACAGCTTGCCTCCCTGTTTGCTATAAGGCAAACTGAAGAACTGTAAGTAGTACTGATAAGAGAGTCTGGTAAATGCAGTCCTTATTTTCTCCTTGCTTCTAATTAACCCTTTCCCTGCCAGACGTTTTGTCCTAGATGCGAACATCTACTGCCAAGCAGTTTTTAGATATTTTGCACTCTTTCACTTTAAGGGCCTTTCCTGGGGTGGTCTTTTAGTTTACCCAGGAAAACAATATATTGTTTTTTTCAGGACAACCTGAACTTTCACAATATGCAAGAATTCTGGTGTAATTCTACTTCTGTTAAAAAATATAGGCTTATAAGTGTCTAATAAAATGAAAAAAATCATGTTTCACGAAGAACAATCACATAAATTAGAAACATCATTTATTTTATATACGAGAACACATCCGATTTAGAAAGGTCTATGTCTCCTGAACGCGGCAATACCAAATATATATAGTTTTATGGAGATTTCTCACTTGTTTAGCTCAAATCTACAAGCAGTACACAACCAAATTTCCAAAGCAACGTTCCCCAAACGGCATACTTTTGATTTCAAGGCTAAACATTCCGCTAACAGTAGGTTTACCCTACAAAACTACCCATTACTAGAAAGAGCAGATTCTGGCGAACCAAAATGGGTAAAAATATCTTTGTACTCCAAACTACCAAGTTGCAATTGTTTCCTAAAGTTATAATGTTTTATAGAAATTGGTGAATTTTTTGAAAAATGACCTCAAAGCTTCGACTCTACAGCAACATATCTCCCACACATCATTAGGTATCAATGTAAAACACCCCAAATATGAAATCCTGGGGTCCACTGAACAGTTTGATGCCCAATATGTATAGGTGTACCCAAGCACGTTGCATAGGGGGCCCCAAAAGGAAGACCCCCCGTTTGTTCTGTCATTTCAGAAAAAAGTACGTTCACCCCAGAAAACCATATATTTTCGGAAAGTACACATTGCCACGAATCTAAATTGGGTATGCATGTCTTTGTACTACAAAGTACCAAGCCGCAAACCATTTCTAAATTTGGTGGTTTTGGTGACATTTCCAAAAGTCACCTCAAAATTTCTACCCTGCAGGATCGTATTACCCACATACTTTTAGGTATCAAGAGAAATCACCCCAAATATAAAAGCCTAGGGTCCTCTGAACAGTTTGATGCCCAATATGTATAGATGTACCTAAGCACGTGGCATACAGGGGCCCCAAAAAGAAAACCCCCATATGGTCTGTCATTTTAGGTACTGCAAAATCAACACATTTACATAGTTTTGGGGGGCGGCAAAGGTAGAAAAAAATACGTTCACCCCAGAAAACCATATATTTTTGGAAAGTACACATTCCCACGAATCCAAATATGAAAGCCTAGGGTCCTCTGAACAGTTTGATGCCCAATATGTATTAGTGTACCCAAGCACGCGGCAAATACGGGCCCCAAAAAGAAGACCCCCATTTGTTCTGTCATTTCAGATACTGCAAAATCAACACATGTATTACCCACATACTTTTAGGTATCAAGACAAATCACCCCAAATATGAAAGCCTGGGGTCCTCTGAAAAGTTTTATGCCAAATATGTATAGGTGTACCCAAGCACGTGGCATATATCGGCCCTAAAATGAAGACCCCCCCCCTTGTATGGTCTGTCATTTCAGGTACTGCAAAATCAACACATTTACATCGTTTTGGGGGGGCAAAGGTAGAAAAAAGTAAGTTCGCCCCAGAAAACCATATATTTTCAGAAAGTACACATTCCCACGAATCTAAATTGGGTATGCATGTCTTTGTACTCCAAAGTACCAAGCCGCAAACCATTCCTAAATTTGGTGATTTTGGTGACATTTCCAAAAATGACTTCAAAATTTCTACCCTGCAGCATCGTATTACCCACATACTTTTAGGTATCAAGAGAAATCACCCCAAATATGAAAGCCTAGGGTCCTCTGAACAGTTTGATGCCCAATATGTATAGGTGTACCCAAGCACGTGGCATATAGGGGCAGGGCCGGATTTACCCTCCTTGCCCCCCTAGGCCCAGCTACTGTGCCGACCCCCCCCCCGCGCGTATTTTCTGGATGTGAATCTTTTTCCAATCAGGACATTTATGCAAAAGTGGATCAGATGGATCAACTAGCAGTTAGGCTTGTTTGAGATATATCTATATATATTCTCTATATATAGACACCTTTTTATACATAGATGCAGAGAGAGATGTGTCCCTTGTTTTGATAAGTTTGTCAATTGTGCTCCAGTGGGCAGCCGCAGCATCAGTTAAATATTTAATATAAAATAAAAAAGTCAAATCTTGCCAGCAGCATAATCTTTGTAGTTCCTATTTCTCAGCAGACATTATCCCTTATAATACATGAGTGATACTCAGATTTCCCTGTATAACTCAGCCTGCAGCCTTGTGTCTTTATATGGTCACAGAACAACCCCTCAGTGACTTCTAATATCCTTATCATTTACAGTAGGGGGTACATTATCCCTTATAATACATGAGTGATACTCAGAGTTCCCTGTATAACTCAGCCTGCAGCCTTGTGTCTTCATATGGTCACAGAACAACCCCGTCAGTAACTTCTAATATCCTTATCATTTACAGTAGGGGGTACATTATCCATTATAATACATGAATGATACTCAGAGTTCCCTGTATAACTCAGCCTGCAGCCTTGTGCCTTTATATGGTCACAGAACAACCCCTCAGTGACTTCTAATATCCTTATCATTTACAGTAGGGGGTACATTATCCCTTATAATACATGAGTGATACTCAGAGTTCCCTATATAACTCAGCCTGCAGCCTTGTGTCTTTATATGGCCATAGAACCCCTCAGTGACTTCTAATATCCTTATCATTTACAGTAGGGGTACATGATCTCTTATTATACATGAGTAATTCTCTGTGTACCCTGTTTCCAGTTGAAAACATAATTTACAAATAGAACAAACTGTGTCTGATGTTGCACTTGGTACTGCAGCGCAGCTGATCTTATAGCTGATCTTATAAGAAGCAGTTTCTGCCCGTATCTGCTGCTGCACAAGTCGGTATGTCAGATAACAGAAAACCATTATGTTCTGCTGAACCCTGCAGCTAAGATGCAAGTCAATCACATTTTGTAAACAAGGGAAAAGTGTAAGGAAGGAAACCTAATTCTGTAATAGGTTGAAACGAAAAAGGTCCCTTATGTCGCACTCTTGTAAATTTCTTCTTAATGAAATATAATAATCATTAATTAATTAAATGGAGTAAATGGATTTAAATTAATTGAGGTTTTTAATTTCATCACACAATATATATAAAATCATGTACAAAATGCATTTATCAAATTTCATATGTAGCCATTAATTTATAGCATTAAATTCATATTATTAGTTTGTATATAAATATTTATTTCATCTTGATTATCGTAGCAGTAACTTAAAGCATAAAAGGTTCTATATTAAAAATAGACTAATTGTCTAATAGAACTGAAATGGTTTTCATTTTGTAGGAAGCAGGAAAGGGCCATAAAAACATCTATAACAGGTTTAGAACACTTGTGATTCTGCACCTCCAGCAAATCTGCAAGTTGACTATGACATATTTCTCTACATGGCCGATATACAGCAGATCTGCAGGGGAAATATTAAATGTACATACCAGCTAAGGAACAGATCAGCTTGCTGGGACACACGCAGCACAGCAGAGGCAGCAGCAGCACGAGCACAGAGAGGAGTGGGAGGGGGCGGAGCCACAGCGGGAGATAGACTGGAGGAGCGGTCCTAAAGCCAGCTGGATCTATCAGGAGCAGTCGACTTACACAAGATGTTAGGGGGCGCCTTCTTGCCGCCCCTAACATCTTGCCGCCCTAGGCCCGGGCCTAGGGGGCCTTTCCCTAAATCCGGGCCTGTATAGGGGCCCCAAAAGGAAGACCCCCATATGGTCTGTCATTTCAGGTACTGCAAAATCAACACATATACATAGTTTTGGGGGGGAGCAAAGGTAGAAAAAAGTACATTCACCCCAGAAAACCATATATTTACGGAAAGTACACATTCCCGCAAATCCAAATTGGGTATGCATGTCTTTGTACTCCAAAGTACCAAGTCGCAAGCCTTTCTTAAATTTGGCGTTAAAAGCAACATTTTTTACATTTTTGAAATTGCCTAAAAATATTGCAGTTAGCCGCATTTATCTCACCCAATTTCTTGCATACAATTGTAAAACACCATAAATATTGATGCCAAGGGTCTACTGAACAGTTTGATGCCCAATATGCATTGATATACCAAGGCAGCTGGCATGTGCAGACCCCAAATGAAAATAGTGCATATGATTTTTCTCCGCTGCCGATTCGCCTTCTGTGAACATAGACCCTTGACTTCATATTATGTGCCTCAAGACCCTCCTAACAGCAAAGACCCCCCCAAAACCATATATTTTTGGAAAGTACACATTCTGACGAATCCAAAAAAGATAAAGACGTCTTTCTACACCAAAGTACCAAACTGCAAAGCTTTTCTAAACGTAGAGGTTTTTACAACATTTCCTAAAATTGTTGCAGTTTGCCGCATTTATCACACACAATGTTTTACGTATAAAGAAAAATCACCCTAAATATGGACGTCAGAGGTCTGCTGAATAGTTTGATGCCCAATATGCAAAGATTTACCAAAGTATTTGGCGTGTACGTACCCCAAATGAAAAACATGCATATGAATTTTCACGCTAGCCAACTAAGCTGCAGAAAAGAGAGCCCCAACTGTGCGTTATGTGCCGTAAGACCCCAAAACTGTAAAAAGACCCCCCAGAAAACGATATATTTTTGGAAAGCATATATTCTGGCGAATCAAACTAAGTAAAATCTATCTTTCTATACCAAAGCACCAAACAGCAAAACTATACTAAAGATACATAAGGAACAATAATGCAGGGATAAAATTGCAATAAAACCACAAAAATAGGGTAAATCAATGAAATAACAAAATAATTGATTCGACAGAATAATTAGTGGCCGAAATAGATTATCCAATAGTCACGCTGTCAAAATAACATGTTTTTAGGCAAAACAAACGGTACAATGAATAAGTAAAAAAAACAAAAAACACCAGTTTGTGAGTTTTTGTGTATACATATTTGTGCACTTCTAAAAGTTGTCTGAGTGTGCAAATACATGTAATTAAGTGTAAATAAGTGTACAAAAGGGACCCAGTGTGCTAAAGTAAAAAAAAAAATAAGTAAAAAATTCCAATCTTTACTAAAATGTTTGTGTAAGTGTATAAATGTACTGTAGGTATGTGTAAGTGCAGGTAAGTGTGTAAAAAAATGTGCACTTACTGTTTTTGTAGCAGGAGGATCGCTGGAACTGAAGGAGGACTCCTGGCAGCGTGTTAGCAGAGTTACTGCGCAGCAGGAAGTGAGTGGGCGGATGGTGCGACGTGGAGCAGGTAAGGAAGTAGCAGCAGCACTTCCATTGCGCTTCTGCTACTTCAAAAGTCGGATCTGCGACAATCGCGTCGCAGATCCGACTTGACAGCCCCCCAGCCACGTTGCCCAGGGTGCTGTCTACCCTCCTGACTCTCTGCAGAGGCGGCAAAAGCCGCCAAAGCAGAGAGAAGGGCTCAGCTGCAGGAGAACGTTCTTGGCAGCCTGAGCCCTGAACCGCCAGCACGTACACTCTACGTGCTTGGCGGTTAAAGAGTTAATGGGTTCCAAGGGATAAACCTTTTTGTATGTTAAAGCAAATTTGGCCAGATTGGTCGCACATATACCATTATACTTTTGTTTTTGCTTAGCCTTGAAGTGCTTCCACAACCCCTTTGTATTACAAAGTTAAATTGGGTTGAGAAGAGACCAAAGTCCATCAAGTTCAACCCCTTATAATGAAACCCTGCGCACATATTCACATTGACCCCTCCATATACTCACATAAACTATACTGTATATACCAATAACTATATGAATTGTAGATTTTAGTATCGCTATAGCCTTGGATATTATGTTTGTCCAAGAAATCATCCAAGCCCCTAAAACGATAACAGAATCAGCCATCACATCACATCTAGCAGGACATTTCACAACCTCACTGTCCTCACTATGAAGAACCACCTATGTTGCCTCTGGTGTAATGATTAATTTTATGGCTGTCTATAATGTCCTCTAATATACTTATAAAGAGTATGATGTCCCCCTCGTAAGCATCTTTTTTTACAGAGAGAACAATCCCAACCGTGACATTCTCCCCTCATAATTTAAGTCTTTCATCCCTCCAAGCAGTTTAGTTGCACGTCTCTGCACTCTCTCCAGCTCATTTATATCCCTCTTAAGGACTGGAGTCCAAAACTCCAAAACAAACAAAAATAGAAACAGTACTTTCAATGCCCACCTCCAGATCATGTATAACCAAGTAAAAAGTAAAGGACCAAGGACAGAGTCCTTGGAATCTCTATCAGAAGAGAAGTACTAATAAAGATACAATTGAAATAGTAAACTTTAAATAAGAAAATTACATTCAGAACAATATCATACAAGATGATATATGTGGTCAATATAACTAGGAAACTAGTTAAAGAAACTATAGAGGTGATTGACCCCGTGACTTCAAAGGGACCTGGGGGAGCAGGGGACATGTGAGGTGGGGTTGCAGTCAACCTAAACATCACTCTGTGTATGGTGATATGTAGGGTTGCCTTTTCTGCAAAGAGGTTGCTACAGGTGACTAGACCTATAGAAAACTGGGCAGGCAGTGCCTCCATTGGCTTAAATAAGGATAGCCTTGATGGAAATCAAAAGAGACATAGGTTGTACTTTCTTCTTGTTTGTTCTCTGTTAGTCCAGCCAACACTGCAAATTAGTGACTAAGTACAATTTTGCTATTCATGTGGTCTAAAGAAATAGAGTAAAATGACTTATCAGTACATACACCCTCGTAACCCAAAGCAATAAACTTAAATGTAATGCAGTTATTGTTGCAAATATTGATGTTATAGCAGTTTCCCCATCTCCTAAAAGCGTAATGTAATGAAAGTTTACTACTGGTCTAGTTAATCATAGAAATCAGTCAGCAGGTGCATTTACTGATCATCTGGATGCTTGATATAGATTACTAGACCTGGGCAAACATTGTAACTGTTATTAGGCACTCCTTTAGTACACACTGTACCATGCAAATGTACAATACAGTAAGGGGTAACAGTCTGACAAAACAGAACAACAAGTACTAGTTTTCAAATTGTTATCTGACTGGCAGTCAGTGCTTCCGGTTGAGTTGGAGTATGTCAGTGTAAAACTCTGTTGTCATAACCATAGCTTGTCCAAAACATGCAACTGCCAATATTAGATTGATAAACGTGATTTGCCTGAAGCCTTTATAAATGCTTTACTGCACAGCTTATTTGCAAAACCACAATGCTGTACTTTGCTTTTTGTGTAGCTTGGAACATAATTACTAATTGCTTAATATATTGATTTACCAAATTGCCAACCTGTGATGGCATGATTTTATTAAATTTTGACTAGTATACTTGATAAAAAGTGTAGCAAACGTTGCACCTTATATTACATAACCCTCAATTAAGTTCTTATCGATATGATGACTGCTGGTATATGTCATGCATCCCAGGTCCTTATCAAGTCGTGGCAACAACAAGACAAACATGAACACAATATATTGTCATGGACCTGTGACTCAGGAAGTGCTGATTCTGTCACCTATGTCCGTGGAAGGAAGAGGCCCAGGGATCTAGTTACTATTTCATGCTACATCCTAGCATAAAATGGATCTGTCAGAGGTTGTATAATGTTAGTATCAAAGGATCCTCAGAAACTGCTGTGAGTCAATGTATAGATAGCTTTTTAAAACTGTCGTTGGGAGTAGCCACCTCCAAAATAGATATCATAAAACAGAATAAATCCATTAGAGTGTTGTGTCTGTGCAGTTAAGTTTACATTTATTTAGAAATGCACCTAGGGACGCACCAGGTTCAAATCTGGCACTGTAATTGCGCACCAACGTAAGTGTACACAAAATGCAGACCTGAACTCTCAGTTATATGTGGTGCACTACAAGGGTTAATGAATGGTTAATAACTGTAATAACCGTGGCACCTATTCACACAGTAGTGCCGAGCGGCACCTTCACGCAGGCGGTGTGCAGCACCGATTCACACAGGCGCGCTCAGCACATCATAGTAGGGGGACAGGGGGTCAGAGGGGGGCCCTGGACACTAGTCAAGGTGGGCCCTGGGCCCCACCAGTCTGACCCTGTGTGTTAGTAAAACAGAGACTTCTGCATTCACTCTCATTAAATATACAGCAAGCTTTACTTTGTACCAGGTTGTTATAGGAACCCATTCCTTGCCAGGCTACCTAGAATAGATAATGTGGTACAAATATGTATCCACTAGCATCCCTCACTTTATGCTGCAACATTTGCTCAGGCCCCGATTGGCCACGACTGCAATAGTCGACAAACAATCCATAATTAGTAATTCTTAAAAGTTCATAATATTCTAATAAATTCCATATTTAAACCCATATTTTATACAGGGTAAAATAATATAGGCTTGTGTACGTAATAATCACCCTAAGTTAAAATGCTTATTCCATACAATGCCTATCTAGTTGGTTTTTTTTGGTGTTTTTGATACAGCTGTGCTGTTCATTTAGCCTAATGCCAACACTACTGCTGGTTTTTGCAGCATGACCCTATCCATAAGGCCAGGGGCGATCCTGCCCAATTTGCCGCCCGAGGCGGCCTTAGTTTTTGCCGCCCCCCAGCCTCCCCATGGCACTCACTTTCAGCACCGGTCGGGGGGTCCACGTCACTAGTGCAGAAAGAGCAATTGCGCTTTCTGCACTAGGAGATCTGAATTTCCGGGTTGAAAACCAGAAATTCCGCTCTTAGTTACCAGGAGTGGCATTTTTGCCACCCCTGGCAACCAGAGGGCGCTGCCGCCTGAGGCGAGTGCCTCAACTCGCCTCATTGGTGGAGCGTCCCTGCATAAGGCTAGAACTCCACGACGCGCCTGTAGCCAACATGTCGCTATGAGATAAAATGCATGCGATGTGTCGGATGTTGTAAGAAACAGGAAGTGAAGGAGAAATCGCAGGTTAGAACTACATTCATCCGACTGTTGGATGAAAACGCAGCGTTTTCACCCGACAGTCGGATAAATGTAGTTCTTACCTGTGTTTTGTTGCATAGCGACGTGTCGGCTCCAGACGCGTCGTGGAGTTTTAGCTTAAGGACTTTTTAAGCAAATTAACCACATTATTAGTGGCGCCAGTAAAAGATTGTTACAATGTTATGGAATAACTTTTAGAGATAGGTGTGATGGAAAATGGAATTATTCTATTACAATTCTGATGTTGGCAATATAGAAATTTCAGGTTCACCTAACATCTCGTCTTGTGGGTCTTATGTCAGAACTGGTAAACATATTGACAACATTTCTTCTCCTGTTGTAAGCTTATACTGTATGGTGTATACACCAGTACACTCACAGTAGACTCACACTTATCTAAAATGGGTCAGTACTTGCAGATATTCTGTTTTACAGGTTTAAATGTGCATTAAAGGTCATAAGCTCTTTCTTTTTTAATCTGTGGAAACTGTTAGCCTTCATATATTGACTTTTAGGGAGAGCCTGATGTGTTCCTGGCAGATAGAATACATTAAAGAGCAAAATGTTTTCAGATCCAAAAAACATTTACCTTTTGTTCGTCATATGTTAGACAGTACTTTATTGTTCTGAGAACGTTATTTATATGTGACTTGAACAGGTTTTTCTAATGGCTCTTCCAAAAAACAATCTAATTCACAAACATATAATAATGGGAAACATAGCTGTATAACATAATAGATTTGAAGAAGAATTGTTCCTTGTTGTGCCCACTTCAGATTCCCACGTAGTTTCACCTGCACCAAGTGATTGCCAGGTAAAGGTTTTTATAATATCGGGCATGCCAGGTTATAGTATTTACCATGGAATGAGAGGAGCCTGCAAACCCTAGTCAAAACGAATGAAGAAAAAAATGAAAATCAAGTTATTTAATAAGAAATATGTTATTAAAAATGCACTTGATAAATTGAAAGAGATTGAACTACCCTATAAGTGCTCCAAGTTTGTACATTAATGCGTGTAGAACAGAAGATCGATCCTATCGAGGTACCCATGACATTTTTTGGAGGGTTTATGTTTTTTGCAGCCTGGATGAATCATATCATGATCAGGTGTGAACACAAGGTTTATTCCAAAGGACTCAGCTGAAATCTTACACTTAAAGGAACAGTAACACCAAAAAATTAAAGTGTTTGAAAGTAATTAACATATAATATACTGTTATCATGCACTGGTAAAAGCTGTGCGTTTGCTTCAGAAAGACTACTATAGTTTATATAAATAAGCTGCTGTGTAACGATGGGGGCAGCAATTGGAGCTGAAAAAAAAAGGAGAAAACGCACAGGTTATATAGCAGGTGACAGATAAGCCCTGTAGAATACAATGGTGTTTTATCTGTTATCTTCTATGTAACCTGTGCTTTTTTCCAGCCTGAATAGCTGCCCCCATGGTAACACAACAGCTTGTTTATATAAACTATAGTGGTCTTTTTAAAGCAAACACGCCAGTTTTACCAGAGCAAAGTGTCAATAAATGATATTATAATTATATAGTTATGGAGTGCTCCGCTTTGCTTCCAAGAAGGCAGTCCCCAGCGCTGCACACTGATGGCAATGCGCCATGTGTGTTGTGCCATTGTGCCGAAATTTGCAATAAAAGGACACCAAATATGACCAAGGTCAGGAGTTCAATGGCTGATGATAGGTCACTATTACTTGTGTTCCTGGGTGTTGCTTAATTCTTTATTAATTGATTCCTGGCAGATTCCATGGCCAGTTGTAACGCCCCACAGGCACGTGCGAATACGCGGAAAACATGCATGCGTGAAAAAAAGAAGCAACCCGAAAGGTACATTGCACATGTGCGAAAATGACCTCACGCGCTAACCGGAGCAGGGACCAAACTAGGGGGTAGGAGAGGCAGAGAAGGTGCGTGCCTGGCGCCCCCAGCTTTGCGCCCTAGGCACCTGCCTACTCTGCCTATCCCTAGTTCCGGCCATTTTTACATTGGTTTGCCACCTGCCTTGAACCTATGGCCTGATATTTGACTATGCTTATTCTTAACTCCTTCGGCTACCATGAACTGGTGTTGCACTGTGTGCTTCCTCCTTGGTCCGGACCTCTCCACCATTTGGCTGTGAGGCCTTGACATTTGATGCACTTCCAGTTTTTGATGTTACTGTTCCTTTAAAGGTATTGGTAGCCAAACCTTTTTTTTAAGCCAGACTAAAGAAATTCAGCAGCATGAATAGCTGAGCTAAAAGGGGGATCAATTGGGGGGGTGTAATATTGGTCGCTAATGCAAAAATCATTAGCAATTCGTTTGCAAAGTGAACAATTCTGAATTTGCAAACACTTTGCCCCTCATATGACAGTAGAATAGCGATTATCGTTTGTGATAGTGGGCAGTGTATGTAATAAAACTTCTTGAAAGTTGTTACATTTGCTCCAAAACGTTTACACCACCTTCAAGCACGTGTCAAAGTATTTTTTCGGGTACTTCGACCATCGAATAGGCTACTACGACCTTCGACTTAGATTCGAACGTTTAAACCAACCGAGATTCAATGTTAGCCTATCCCCAGCACTTTTCTAAGTTTTTTTTAAATAAAAATCGCTCGATTCGAAGGATTTTATAGTTCGATTTTTATTCGATCGAAGTATTTGCGCTAAAATCCTTCGAATTCGAAGAATTTTACTTCAAGGGTCGAATTCGAGGGTTAATTAACCCTCGAAATTCGACCCTTGATAAATCGGCCCACCAGTAGCCTGTGTAAAGCTAATTGCTTACGGGATACAACTGGCAACTACAGGCCCAGCTACTATCAGTATCCAGCAATAAGGAGGGTGAACTGTCTAATATGCAAAATTAATATAGTACAATACAGATACAAGCAAACTTAGAGAAGCAAGCAAACTTCTGCTATTTAAATCTGGAGGAAATGGTAGTAAAGAAATAAAGGATACATACGGTAAGTTTCTATATTAAGTTCATATGTAGTAGTCAGTAGTAGATGAAGTAATCAAAACATTTAAACTACATTATAATTCTTTCCAAATTGGTAATATTGTTGGAAGTAATGTTTGTTGTCCTTACTGCCTCTCTGCCTTAAAGGGTGCAAAAAAAAGGGGAGGTATTGATCAAATATCTATGCAAGTGCATTAAAAAGCATGGGATTTTAGTTACAAAGTTATGATCATAAAATTGGTAAGCCACCATACCACGTCAAGGTAAACCCCAGCAGAGTCTCCCCCAAGCCACTGAAATGGCCTGACACAATCTACAGTCATATGAAAAAGTTTGGAAACCCCTCTTAATTCTTTGGAGTTTTGTTTATCATTGGCTGAGCTTTCAAAGTAGCAACTTCCTTTTAATATATAACATGCCTTATGGAAACAGTAGTATTTCAGCAGTGACATAAAGTTTATTGGATTAACAGAAAATATGCAATATGCATCATAACAAAATTAGACAGGTTCATAAATTTGGGCACCCCAACAGAGATATTACATCAGTACTTAGTTGAGCCTCCTTTTGCAAATATAACAGCCTCTAGACGCCTCCTATAGCCTTTGATGAGTGTCTGGATTCTGGATGGCGGTATTTTTTACCATTCGTCCATACAAAATCTCTCCAGTTCAGTTAAATTTGATGGCTGCTGAGCATGGACAGCCTGCTTCAAATCATCCCATAGATTTTCGATGATATTCAAGTCGGGGGACTGTGACGGCCATTCCAGAATATTGTTCTTCTCCCTCTGCATAAATGCCTTTGTAGATTTCAAGTGTGTTTAGGGTCATTGTCTTGTTGGAATATCCAACCCCTGTGTAACTTCAACTTTGTGACTGATGCTTCAACATTATCCTGAAGAATATGTTGATATTGGGTTGAATTCATCCAACCCTCCACTATAACAAGGGGTCCAGTCCCTGAACTAGCCACACAGCCCCACAGCATGATGGAACCTCCACCACATTTGACAGTAGGTAGCAGGTGTTTTCCTTGGAATGAGGTGTTCTTCTTCCGCCATGCAAAGTGCTTTTTGTTATGACTTAATAACTCAATTTTTGTTTCATCAGTCCAAAGCACTTTGTTCCAAAATAACTGTGATGACTTGTCTAAATGAGCTTTTGCATACAACAAGCAACTCTGTTTGTGGCATGAGTGCAGAAATGGCTTCTTTCTTATCACCCTGCCCTACAGATGTTCTTTGTGCAAATTGCGCTGAATTGTAGAACGATGTACAGATACACCATCTGCAGCAAGATGTTCTTGAAGGTCTTTGGAGGTGATCTTTGGGTTGTCTGTTACCATTCTTACAATCCTCCGCATATGCTGCTCCTGTATTTTTCTTGGCCTGCCAGACCTGGGTTTTACAGCAACTGTGCCTGTGGACTTCCATTTCCTGATTACATTCCTTACAGTTGAAACTGACAGTTTAAACGTCTGAGATAGCTTTTTGTAGTTGTAGTTGTTCAGAAAACACCCCGGTACTCAGATGTTCCTGGGAAATAAAGGACATACCACTGTTATCTTTTTTGTTGAAAGTGGAGTAAATTATTATGCCGGCTGAGAGGGATTTCCAAGCTTTTTTATATATATATATATATATATATAGATAGAGAGAGAGAGAGAGAGAGAGAGAGAGAGAGAGAGAGAGAGAGAGAGAGAGAGAGAGAGAGAGAGAGAGAGAGAGAGAGAGAGAGAGAGAGAGAGAGAGAGAGAGAAGAGAGAGAGAGAGAGAGAGAGAGAGAGAGAGAGAGAGAGAGAGAGAGAGAGAGAGAGAGAGAGAGAGAGAGAGAGAGAGAGAGAGAGAGAGATATCTGCACACACAGGACTTGAGTGAAGAAAAATTTTTTTTTGTATATTCAACGTTTCGGCCCAGTCACATGAGCCGTCTTCAGTCTTCCTGAAGACGGCTCATGTGACTGGGCCGAAACGTTGAATAAACAAAAAATTTTTTTCTTCACTCAAGTCCTGTGTGTGCGGACTTTTCTTGTTACCTCTATACTATGTTTAATTGCTCCAGCACCTAGGCATCCATTTTGTGTTCTGTGTGCACCGACCGCTTGGTTGTTATATATATATATATATATATATATATATATATATATATATATATATATATATATATATAGTAATAGAATGCTGATGCACACCAGGATTTTCTTTTCAAAGTTACTTTATTTAATCGACGTTTCGGTCCACGTCTGGGACCTAAAGGTGGACGTGGACCGAAACGTCGATTAAATAAAGTAACTTTGAAAAGAAAATCCTGGTGTGCATCAGCATTCTATTACTATATAAGTCATTCTGTCTTTGCACCCAGGTGAAGTTTTTTCTAAGTGTGTGCTCAAGCCTTTATATATATATATATATATATATATATATATATATATACTGTCGGTTCAGTGAACGCACTCCTTCCGGATTTGTTTCAAACGATGGTGGTGCGTTGGTCAAAGTGTAATACAATCCAGTAAGTAGGACCGGCACTAGTTCATATTCAGTGAAATCAAAGTGTCTTTATTCACAGGTTCATTTTTTATGAACCTGTGAATAAAGACATTTTGATTTCACTGAATATGAATGAGTGCGGGTCCTACTTACTGGATTATATATATATATATATATATATATATATATATATATATATATATATATATATATATATATTATATATATATATATTATATATATATATATATATATATATATTATAGGGTTTCAAAACTCATTCTCAATATGCAGGCAGCACTGCCAAATAACTTGTATCTACATTAAACATGCTATAAATCCTGATGCCAGAAGTCCTTTGGTTTGAGGATACCTGTCTTAGCTCACAAGATAAAGCTGGTATTTTAGCCTCTTTCTTTGGAAATATCCCCACTGCTTATTTCTCTGTGAAATCCTGTTGTTGATCTGGAACATGTATTTTGCATTTGCTTCAGATATATAAAAAGCATGTATTTACCACATTTCGGTAGGGAAGGGGGGATGGTGTTGCTGTGCATTCCAGGCCCCTCCAAAGATATTTTTGGGCCCAGCGATGGCTAGTTATACTGCTGATTGGGGCCCTGAGTCCCAGATAGGGCACCAATTGCAAGGACTTTGCAGGGTTTCCTGATCATTTTAAAACATACATTCCCATTGGTTCTATTGAAAAACAGAAAAGAGAATTGGGTAGGAATATATATTAAAGATAAGTGTTTTCTTATTTTGCACACTAAAAAATATTATACATAGAATGAAACATCCATCTATCTAGTTTCCTTTAAAATCAATTCAGAAGTAATGTCTCCTACGCACAGCTGGACAAGGCCAGGCAGACGCCCTAGGCAACCAGGCCGGCAACATCGATCCGCTCCGGCGCATGCACAGACACATTATGACAGTGGAGCAGGGAGATCGGTGAGTAGACAGGACCAAGTGAATTGAGTGCCAGGACTAGGGGTATGTGTCAAGACTTGCTGGGTTTCAAACTCTGGACTCTGTGCTGAGTTACTTGTGCACTTACCTGTTGTGCCACTGGAGGTCCTTAGTCTTGTCTTGTTTATTATTCTTGTTGTTCCTGGTATACTCCTGTCTTCTGCTTGATTTCTCTGCCCATCTCGTTATCTTCATCTGCTTCTCGTTATTCAATCCTGACCGTTTATAAGCCTGACCTTTGCTCAGTGCTTGGTCATTTAGCTGTCACCCCATGATCTTGCCTCTGGTTCCTGTGTTTTCTGATCCTGTTCCAAGTTCCTGTTCCTAGTTCTATGTTCTTGTGACCCTTATGGTTCCTTGTTCCTGATTCCAAGTTCCAGTTCCTGCCTTGTTCCTGTACCCTATAATCCCTCTCTGCTTTTGGATTACCTGGTTCAGACTCCTGGCCTGTCCCTCGACTTTGTTTGTTTGCCACCTGCCTTGACTTTTTGGCCAGATTCTGGACTGTGTCGCTGCCTGCTGCTTTTTACTATTTCAAGTTTGTACATTCATTGTGAGCACCATTACTTGTAATCACTTCCTTGAGCTTATTAAAGTATTCTTTCACCATTATCATAGATTACAACCTCAGTACTGTTGTGTATGGTTACACCCAGGGTTAACCAGTCTTTAGGCTCTCAACTTCCTGGTACTCCACAACGTCTTCCCAGGGAAGATGTGATAGTATGCAGACAAGAGGTACACCCTAGTGCCCCTCCAGCGTTGCACTCTAGGCAAGTACTTCTTCTGTCTACCGCTAGTTCTGGCCATGCTCCCACTCTGAGGTCTGGAAATACTCTGTCTACCTGTAACTGTTAAATAGGACAATGATCTATTGGAACATTAAAAACAACTAGCTATAACTTGAAATTTGAAATTAATCTAAATTCTATTTGGATACCACACTATCTATTGAAATTGACACCATGACTACTACCATTTTTTGCAAAGATTGCTCTGCTAACACTGTATTAAATGCTAAATCCTGTCACCCTAAACACTTAATAGGTAATATACGTTTTAGGTTTAGATTTTTGCATTTTAAGACGCATTTGTCCTAAGATGTTTCTATGCCGTTTATATGTTTTAACTCATCATAAAACCTGTTTGACCATAGGCAAAATCTTCTTAAGACTTTAGTAATTAATGTAAAATATGAAATCCTGTTGTCTGTTTAGTGCATGAACTTTGCGTGAGACATAAAACATATCTGTAGTTTGCAGGTACATGCACCATTTGCTGTAAGCTCCTGAAAATGTGGTTTTTCAAAAAAATAAGGTGAACCTGTAAGATAGGGCTGCTAGTTCCAGAGCATGAAGGTTCTGTACTTATGTGCACATGCACAGCATAAAGGGAACACTATTTTATATGCATACTGGGTGAGGTCTGTGTTGCTTCTCTTATTATAAATCTAGTAAACTACAATTCTACTGAAAGGTCATATTGAGGAAACAATGAAGCACTATGTAAGAACAATAAAGAATCCATGCTGCCGCACAACTTCTGCCAATTAACAAGACGTGTAATTCACCATGTTTGGCGGATTTGTTCAGATAGCATTTGATTCAAAATAATGTCCCAAGACCGTTTATTGTTCAGTTAAATACAAAAAGCAATGGGTTCTTAATTTTATTTCTTATCCCACAGATAAGACTCCAACTGAGGGATGAGTGGGGAACATGAAGCTCTTCTCAAGATTATTCTCTCTCAACACATATTTCATATGCTCTGGGCAGTTTTTTTTTTAGTTACTATTGCCACAGACAGATTTTTTTTATTGTTGAAATTCTGCATAGTTGCACAACTTAAAAGTGCACAATGGATTATGTTTCCAACAGTAAGGTTTCTACGAAAAAATCAAAATGATTGATTTACATTGGCTCATCAATTGTTAATATCCTGAACAGTTAAATTGTGTTTTTAAAGCTTAATGGGGAACGTAATATGTTTTGTTAGCACAAGAACACCTTTGCAAACGTTAGAGACCAACATTTTCATAACAAAGTATTGTATGTGTTTAGTCCTGCAAAAGTGCAAAACACCTGTGTAAAACCCTAACAGTTCAATGTGATGTTAGAGCTCAGAATGGCAGCCCAATGCATTCGAATGAATTAAAACCAAAACATTTAATGGGTGTCAATTAATTAAACACTTTCCTGACTGACAGGAATATTTTTCTAACTTAAATTTAACAAAAACTGCTGGAAATCTTTTGTAGATGCTCCAGTTTTAAGATATAGCAAATGTGCTATACTATAAAATAGTATCATGTTCCTTGACTATCAGCAGATCACTAACCAAATAGGGATCAACAGTATTAGAATATAAATACAAAAATATAATTGTATATAAGATTAACCTGTATTAATTGACAGAGTTTATTATTTATATATGGTTCTCAGATGTGAAGCAGCAACAGAACAGGCTATACCCAGCCATGACCACATTCACCTTAGAACTGGCTGTTTTGTTTTTGTTTTTTGCTGTAAAGAAACAAAAACATTTAATGGATGTCAATTGATTAAACACTTTCCTGACTGACAGGAATATTTTTCTAACTTAAATTTAACAAAAACTGCTGGAAATCTTTTGTAGATGCTCCAGTTTAAGATATAGCAAATGTGCTCGTTCCTTGGGGGTCATTGCCATCCCCAAAACTACCAGCAGATCACTAACTGCACCAACAATTCTCAATTCACACATTCTCAATTCAAGGATCACCAATGCTCATTCCCAATATGCTGCCAGCACTACAAAATAAGGTATATCTGCTTTAAACACTACACAAATGCCAGAAGTTCACTGATTTGGAAATATGTGCCTTCTGTCACGTATGCTGGCTCTTTTTCTTGGGGTTCATGTGACTTCTTTTATTTTTTTAAATTATTTTTTTTTATTGTTTTTCACAACATAAAACAAACATAAAACAAATCATGCCATTACAATACTACGGTATTAGGTATAATTTCCATGGCAAGTACTTATATTTTATCAAATTACTTTTGTGAGCCTCTAGCTAGCAAGGTAAGCTTAATGAGTGGCAGATTTTGATTTACTAGTGTAATCCAGGTCTGCATTGTAGGGGGTTTAGGGCCCATCCACGTCATAGCAATTATTTTCCTGGCATAATATAAAAGGGTTCTATATCTAGTTCTGGCATGATTGGTAGTTATGATGTCATCTATAATTCCCAATATACACACCTGTGGTGTAAGTATCCTTGGGAAATCTAATTTGTCATCTAGGAGTTTGAGAACCTCAGTCCAGAATTTGGCCACTGGGGGACAGCTACAGGCCATATGTAGAAAGTCTGCCCCCTCTGTACCGGATGATTTAGATTTGTAGTATTGGGGAGACACATGGCTAAATGTAGCCACTATTGAGTTGGCGCACCTGTGTGTACATGCAGTATCAACCAATATTGCATTAACATATGGCATGTTAACATAGACATACCAGAAACATAACATTATCCACAAACCCTCCCTACCCGCCCTCCAAACTTGAGCAGGTCTTGTACCCTGTAACATATTCTGCAAAAGCAGGTTAAATTGGGGGAACATGCAACCAAATCATTATTTATGTGTGCATTATACTAACCATTATAATATGATTTGTGCTACCTGATTTTTAAGCAACATTAAACTTAATTAGTCCTAGATTGATAGAGGGTTATTCCTTAAATGCCCAACAAAGGGCTCCTCCTCAAGCTGTAGGGGCTCACAAATAAGAGCCTATGAAGATAATTTTAGTAGAATGTATAGGTAACTAAGTTCCTCTGTTTCAGAGTCCCTTTGCAGGTTGGAGAGTCATAAAGTGTTGAGTCTGGGTTAATATAAGATAGCCTATAAGGATTTGGAATTAAGGTATTGTGATGTGTGATTTGTAAAGTTACCTTAATTGTAATCATTGTAGGCTATTTGCCGATCAGTGGGTTCCTGATCAAGTTTAACTGTGACCGTTGTAGGTTGTTTACTGATCTCTGGGGAATCGTCCTCATCTCTGCAACAATGTTGTCTCCTATTGGGGACTATTCGGAGGGGTTCTCCTGTCTCTTGGTGGGGAATGTCTTATCCCTTTGCGTGTCAGGCAGTCCTCTGCTTCTACTGGTGTATTGAGGAATAGCATCCGATCTCCATCCTGGATTCGTAGCTTTGCTGGGTAGAGCATGCCATATGGAATTTTGGCATCTCTCAGACGCCTCTTTACTGTTGTAAAGGTGGCTCTCTGCTTTTGAATTGTAGGTGAAAAATCACGGTAGAGAGACACTGTTGCTCCACTGTAGAGTATGGGCCCTTTTACTCTGGCTGCTTTCAGTGCAGCATCTCTGTCTATATAGTGTAGTAGCTTTAAAAGAAATGGCCGTGGTGGGGCAGCTGGCGGGAGAGCTCTAGTAGGGATCCAATGCGCTCTCTCTATTGCAAAGAGTGGGGTAAAGGTATCTGTACCCAGAGTGGCCATTTCTCAATGAAAGCTTCTGGATGTTGCCCTTCTACCCGTTCTGGAAGGCCAATAATACGGACATTATTTCTTCGTAGTCTGTTTTCAAGATCATCAGTCTTGTCTAGTGCTTGCTTGAGCTGAGTTTTAATATCCCGGATATCTTGTTGCATAGGCGGGATTAAGTCTTCCACATCTGATACTCTAGTCTCTACTGCTGTTGTGCGTTCATGAATATTTTGTTGTGACACTTTAATTGCCTCCAGTTGCGCGGTCGTGGTGGTACGACTTTCCACTGTTGCCCCCAGGAGCTCGCTCATGGTTGGCTCTGGGGCCTCCCGAGTCAACTGTGTAGGAGGAGGGGATGGTGGTGGAGAGGGATTTGGTTCTTCCTCTGGGTGAGGTGGCTGAGGCTGAGAGTGGGCAAACCGCTGTAGGCGGGCTGCTGCCTCTGTCTTGGTTTTTTGGGAGTGTTTCCCCATATTGAGTTCTGTATAATACTGCTGTTTTAATATTCTGTTCGTTGCGATTTGTAGTTTCAGAGGATGGACAGGCAGCAATGTGCTGGTTAAAGTATTGGTTGGCACACACAACCTTCCAGTGTATAAATAACATATGTATTATTTATGCACCGTCTTATATATTCAGGAGTTTAACATAGAGTACCAGCTGTAGCAGGTTGTGCTTCTATCTTTTATTAGAGTTGTTTTGATGGTGTGACTTTTTTCACTTACACAAATGCTCTGTGTGGCTTTTCATGTGAGCCAACACGATAAAGCTGGAGTATGAGGCTCTTTTTTTAAAAAATGTATATTTCTTTATTTTTTTTCAAGTAAATTAAAACAAATAAAGTAATAGACCAAATAGGGATCAACAGTATTAGAATATAAATACAAAAGTATAATTGTATAAAAGATTAACCTGTGTTAAGTGACGAGGAGGTCCTTCCCCACAGAATTTATTATTTTATATATGGTTCACAGATGTGAAGCAGCAACAGCACAGTCTATTCCCAGCCATGACCACATTCACCTTAGAACTGGCTGTTTTTTGTTTTTATTTGCTGTAAACTATAAATCATTCTACTTCTTTTTTAACTTTCTAGTAATAGTCATACAGTATATGTATCTAGATTCTAGATTTTTTTTGTAGTCTTTTCCTGGTATATCAATGGAAAAAGTGTTTTTATTTTTATGCTCAGTGCCAGAAAACTGTCTGATCAACACTTACTGGAATGATTATAATAGGGTTTTTAAAGGAACACAAACGTTTAATTGATTTATTCATATTGGCTTAACAATTTGTATCCTGAATATTTAAAATGTGTTTTTGAAGTAGTTATCCAGATTTTAGTGTGGCATGTCTCCTCTGCTGCTTTACTCATCTTTTATCGGTAAACTAAACAGTCTTACCTTGCCTGTTGTGTTCCGTGGTTCTTATGTAGAGAACTAAAGTTGGCCATATGGGGGCTGATAGAAGCTGCTGACAGAGCAAGTTAGAAGCTTATCGGCCCATGTATGAAGACCTCATCAGGCCTATCTGACCGACATAGGCGGAGGGTGAATTTTTTGTTTGGGGAGGCTAAAGAGGGGCCTAAAGCTAATCTCAGACATTGATCTGCTGCCTAAAAATGATTGTCGCCCCCCCCCCCCAAACCACAGTGTCTACTAACTTTCAGGAAAACTGTGCAGAAGTGCAGGTGGTAGTGCTTTTCTAAAATGCTCAGGATGTAAAAGTACTAACGCGAGCACTTCCATGAGATTCCAACAGAGGTCACAGAAGAGGGGTTATCCATCTGTCTATGTTTACAGTTATTCCCCTTAATTCTAATAAAGGGGACATCGTTTTGTGAAGTGTTAAGTGGGAGCTTTATTATTCACTTTTTTAAATTGAAAATGTGCTGTAGACTGAAATCTGGTTTGTTTATATGGGTTCGTAGCCTAAATCAAACACTGCAACAATTACTAAATTTTTTAACCCTAAGGGCTATAAAAAAGTATAAACTGTTGGAACATTAAAGCATTGTGTCCTAGGTAAGTTAGCTTAAATGTATATTTGTTTTACAGACAGGAAGATAGTGGGTACTGACACCCCAGGTACATAATATGCAGTGAGATGCAGTGGACAGTGACAACCCATACATTATATGCAGTGAGATGCAATGGACAGTGACACCCCATACATTTATATGCAGTGAGATGCATACAGTGAAAACCAGTAGGTAGGCACCCAGACATTTTATATACAGTGGGTACTGATGCCTGACATTCAGACCCCCCCCCCCACACACACACATTGTCGCGCTACACTGAAACATAGGGTTATATCCCACCCATGCAGTTTCATGAGAACTCTGCTTTAACTAACCAAAAATTCAAGTGCAAAAACAAAAAAACCCCAAAAAACGATGTATTTTTTTTCAGGGGAAAAAAGTTAACTTAGGACTACTGCAAGGGTGATATAGTGAATAAAGTACCCCCTCTTGTAAAATTAAGGATAATATAAATTAACGAGGAGTTTCATGACCATATAAAAACACGAAGGCCGAGTGTTTTTATACAGGTCATGGAACTCCAAGGTAACTTCTAATATCCTCATATTTTACAACTGGGGGTACTTTATTTATTATAATACACAAATTTCAGTGAGTCATGTGACAGAAATGACAACAGAACTCACCGTTTATAACTCATGACATCAGAACTCACCGTTTATAAGGATATTCATGGCTTTTGTGTATTATAGGAATATTACTGATGCTAGGTGACAAAATGTTAAATCCAGCAAGTGAGGCAGCTTTTAGAAGGTAAACAGTATAGTACCTTAGAACCTGTGAGAGTGGGATGAAATCTGCTGCACATCAGTTAGTGAGGTGCTTTGGCAAAGGTTACAGCATACACATCGTTTCTCATTCCCTTCAATAAGATCTCCCCAGCCCCACCTACATCTGTAGCCTTAATTGGTACATTTTACTGTCTGGCAAGAGAGCTGTGCTCTGATTGGAGGAGTGACGCGGAGAATGATCCAATCAGAGCACAGTTGGTTGCAGCAGAACCCGGGAAGGACCACAGTAAGCTTTCCACTCCTTTTAAAATAGCAGTGCAGGTCAGTAAGGTAGCAATTTTTTTTTTAATTTTATTAGGGTACCAGGCAGGTTTGGGGAGGCTTAGCCTCACCAAGCCTTATTGAAAATCCGCCTATGCTGACCGATATCTTGGCAGGTTTGAAAATCCCATCAGGACAACGACGGCATTGGCTCATTGATCGGTCCTTGCCCTGACAGCCTGTATCCCAATCACTGTGGTCTGATCAACCCGATATTGCCCACCTTAAAGTGCCAAATAAGCAGATATTTTAGTGTATTTTGTGTATTCAGATATTTTAAGTTTGAACATTTTGAAGCAGACTGCAATGGAACAAAATCTGGGTGCAGCTCTGAGCTTTATGCAATAGGTCACCGAGTGACATAACTGACCTGCGCAGACGAGATACAGTTTCTATTTAGTTCATCAAGTTCACTAGGAACGTGACTCTCGGGTGTCAGTGGGAAGAAACTGCCACTTCTGAAGTGACTCTTTCATTCATTTGTTTGACAGAAAAGGGAAGAATAGCATAATAGAAATGGAACATGGAGGGCGTGTTAGCACAGAATTTCCAGGTCTAAAAAGGCACGAAACGCCTAAGGTTATGTATTAATTTACTTTGTGGCCTGAAATAAAGTTCTCAGTTCTTTTACAAGCCTGTCTGTGGGATATTAGTGCCTGCCATTTTCTGTTTGGACAGAATTTCCAGGGACCACAATGTAATGGTGGGTCTGGGAATGTGATTGTAAACATTTTCAAAAAGCCTAGGATATAAAATGTTAACCTAGCAGTGGTTACTATCCATTGAAACATTTGACACTCACAAAGTTTAACAATTCATTTGCAGAATTCTTTTGCCTATTGATCATCCTCACTCAAATCTTTTCCACCCTAAATTTAAGTAAAAGCTATGAAACAGATCAACAATCATATACAAACTCACTGATAAAATATCCAAAACATACCAATTTACCCACAGAGACCTATGGTCTGATTTATGCTAACATCTAGACAGTGGTTTGAATGAGAGATCGGAAGATGAATAGGAAAGGGCGAGAATAGGTAGAGAATTAATACAAAGTAACAATAGCAATAAAATGGTAACCTCACAGAACAATATTTTAGTGACTGTTGGTGGTCAGTGATCCCCATTTGAAAGCTAGAAAGAGGCAGAAGAAAGCTAAATAAACTCCAATTGAATAATTACTAAAAGCAAATAATTCAAAACCTATATAAAAAAAAAAAGTCCCAATTGAATAGTTGCTAAAAATTCATAATGTGAAGTATTCGTTAAAGACTTAACAGGACAGTGCACCTTAAAATACCTTTGCTAAAAATGAACAATAAATAGCATGTGTCCTAGGACTTTAGTTTTAAAAAAATAATCCATATTTTCCTTTTTTGGCGAAGCACTACTTTGAAAGCCTTACCACCCTTACACCAAAAAAATTAAAGTGTTTAAATGAATGAGAATATAATGTAATGTGCTGCACTGGTGTGTGTGTTTCAGAAACTCTACTACTATACAAGCTGCTGTGTAGCCATGGGGGCAGCCATTCAAGGATGAAAAGGGAGAAAAGGCACTGGATACACAGTAGATAACAGATAAGCTTTGTAGTATACAATGGGATTCTTCAGAACGTATCTGCCATCTATTGTATATCATTGTGCTTGAAGGCTGCCGCCATGGCTACACAGCAGCTTGTTTATATAAACTATAGTAGAGTTTCTGATATTTGCCAGTGCAGGACAACATTACAAGATATTGTCATTCCTTGAAAAACTTTTGGGGTTACTTTTCCTTTAACAAGGCAATTTGTTTAGAGCACATTATCTACCTTTGAACAAACACAACTCTCCTTCTAAAGGCAGCAGCCTTTGAGCAGCTCATTATCAGGGCTTGTCTGTGAACTTGTAATTAGTTTTATCAGCCATGTTGAAGTTCTTCAGGATAAGGAAGTGTCAGGAAGTATTAAAGTGAAACTAGCTTCATATCTTTGTTTAGTGCCAGAAATAACAGAAACCAAAGATGTTTCCTAATTAAAACAACAGGCAAAAAGTTCATTCAGCACATGTCCTATTCATTCAGCTTATGTTGAAAAAGGGTGCAGCTGTGTGGGCACACCATGCAAACTGGACACTTTAAGCATAGACAATCAATGGCTGGAGTAAAGTGGTGCTACACACTATATTCGCACTTCGCTCTAGGCCCACTAATAGTAAATGTTTGTGGCAGCATTATTACTTTGTTAATAAGGAAGGAAGGAGACTTTTGAAAACACTTCCCAATACAAGCAACATAATATTGTAGGGACCTTAAGGGGTTAAGGGCCCCTCCCCTGCCTCATGGCCTGAGATACATGTGAGTCTGCCTGGAATGGTAGAGAAAGAGGATCTAGGATGTTTCTGTGTGTGCTCGACTGGAAGATGTCTGGAGCCTTCATCAGCTCTGTGTGAGACTACCGTCTGTGTGACTCCCTTGGGCGAGTGTTACCATTGGGAAGGGTAGGAAAGGATAAGGATCCAGCGATCTCCTGTTTATGGAAAAAAGGCTGTTTGTGAGCCTGCCACATGGGAGCAACACTTTCCTGTAGGAAAACATGTGGGCAGGAAGCGCTACCTAGAATTGTACTCTTTTGTGGAAAAGGGATGGAACTCTTGGGCTGCCAAAAGGAGTAGTGCGGGGAATCACCATGGACTGGACTACAACATGTTCTAGGGTAGTGGGACATGCTTTAAATGCATTTGTGTGTGAAACGTTACCTTTTACTTCCCCTTTAAAATTACACTTATTTTATATAAAGTTATATTGTTATATAATAAAGTGTGTGAGTGATTTGTTTCCTAATGGGAATATCCTCAGGAGTATTCCAGGACCCCATTAGGGGGAGGCACTGCCAGGGAAGAGTTTCCCCAGTACCTTTCACCTTGCAAAGGGAACTCAGGACCCAAGTTGGTAAGCTGGTACAACCTTGGCACCAGGGGGGGGTCGCCATGAGGGTGTTCAAGTATCAACAAAAGCTACCCTAGTGATGTTAAGGCCTATTGCACACGGAATTTCAACTGCTGCGGTCTTGGTACTTTCACCCCCCTTGATAGATAAGCCATGTAGTCTTTTCAGCAAATCTTTTTGCAAAGAGGCTAAGAATGACATCATGTAGAGTATATTGGATGATACCCCTGCATGTATAGTACCCAGCAGTCTTTTACCGAACTCTATTTTGCTCCCACTTTCCCCTTCTGCTCCCCTATTATGTTTTATCTCTGCTTTGCCACTGTTGTTCTTTTCTCTGCTTGCCTTTCTTCTATCTTTCTTTAATGTTTTGTTCATCTATATTTCTCTAGTTAACACATTCTTCTCTTGTTTACTTCTTTCCCCCTGTCCCATTTTCCCTCAATTTAACTCTGCAATCTTTTCCACATTGCTTTTTACACTCTCCACTTTCTTCTACACTTTCTCTTTTGCTGACCACTTTAGTTTTTCATCTCCACCCTTCCCTTCAGTCCTGCCTTTCTGTTCTGTTTTCACCTTCTTCCCTGTATATTCTTGGTTCCACACCTTTTATTACATAACCGCTTTCAAGTTTTGTAGCAGGGCTTTTTTTTTTTAGTTCGAAGGAGGAAAAAAAAATGTATCAAAACACTCCCTATTATGGTTAAAGTAAATCATTGGGCTTATTATGGGTCAAGGTTATACCACTGGCAGCTAGTTATATGTAAAGTACCCCCAGTCAGGCAGTTAACCTTGTGGCCTGGGCTCAAGCACATCTATAAGATCTTCTATAAGACTTGGCTTGGGTACATTCTTGGGTGCAGTGCCACCATGTTTGATTCTTTTCCCAATTATCTCTTTGTCTTTCCTAGGCAGGCCCTTTCACAGTACAGTACTTTCAGCAAGCTTTCTATATTGTACATGCACCAGAGTGGGCTAGGTGATACTTGTGTCAACTACTGTGATGCAAAGAAGCTCGTAGCTTTCTTATCTCTTACATTCTCAGAGCTAAACAGTCTCAGATCACTTAGAGCAGTGATCCCCAACCAGTAGCTCGCAAGCAACATGTTGCTCCCCAACCCCTTGGATGTTGCTCCCAGTGGCCTCAAAGCCGTAGCTGATTTTTGAATTCCAGGCTTGGAGGCAAGTTTTGGTTGTATAAAAACCAGCTGTACTGCCAAACAGAACCTCAAGTAGGCTGCCAGTCCACATAGGGGCTACCGATAGCCAATCACAGCCCTTATTTGGCAGTGCACCCCCAGGAACTTATGCTTGTGTTGCTCCCCAATTATTTTTACATCTGAATGTTGCTCACGGGTGAAAAAGGTTGGGGACCCCTGACTTAGAGTGATGTAAGGATTGTTCTGTTGAGCGTGCAGTATTTATTTGGCCATATGCAGAAAACATTTCAAGTACAGGACCCTCCCAGATGCTGCTGTTTGTTCCACTAGCAGTTGGATTACATGGCTTCAGATTCCATAGAGACATGCATGGCAGTACACTGAGTGGTGCAGTACCATCACCTTACAATGAAAAGGACAATATATTTTGCAGTATGACAATCTGATTATATGGAAATAAAATCCTTCCATCAATATTACTTTCATGTTTATGGCTAGAATAGAAGTATGAATTTCTTCTATTCTACTGAACACTGAATTGCAGTTTATTTATTGTAACTTAGTAAAATTAATTGAATTCTATAAATTGAAGACTTTTTTTGTTTTTACAATTTATTCGATGACAAAAAAATTAAAGCTGCACAGAATTTAACCTGGCGTGTTCCCCATTAAATCAAACACCATATTCATGTTTTACCGGTTAATGTAAATCTTAATTTTTTCATAAATTAATACAATTCTATGAGCAATGCTTCAAAATAAACCGAGGCTAAAGTCATATAATCAAATAAAACTTTCACTGGTTTGACTTTGGTTTTGAGGTCTTGAATTATTGTAAACGTATTGGTTTTAAGTCACGGTCATCTTCTGTGTGGCCTAAATCAAAACCAAGAGTCTACAGATTCCTGCGTTTTTTTCTGCTCCAAGCGCCTTTGGTTTGCTGCATAGTTCCAAAGCGGAGATTCATCCAGTGTGGAGCTTGCTTTTGACATGACAAGGCACCAAGTATCTCTGTTCATATTACATGGGGCTTTCAGCAAAGGTGGTCCCAAATATATTATGAAGAGCTATACTTACAAAATCCCTGCAAACCTGAAACACCATGTTAAAGCAAGGTCTCTTTTACAGTCACATAGTTGTTTTAATCATTCATCTCGTACCTCAGACAGTGTCCTTAGGAATTCCTGGACATAAGAGATCATGGATCCCATTAAATAGATTATAAAATAAAATTAAGAACAAATATTCCCCCTAAACCTGCCAGGGAGGAAACATTACAGTATATTATAATTTTGTCCACTTTGGTATACCAGTGCATCAATACTAAAGGATGTTGATCTTCCGTGTACAAGTTAAGTTACTGTGAACAAGTTCCCACATGTGCAACAACTCATCTGGAAGTAGTTTATGTACAACCAGCATGTGTTTATAAAAGCAAGGGTCTTTGTTCATTTTGCTGTTTTTGTTCCTGACAATACCAAAAGTCTTAAATCCTTCATGAATTACCGGGCTGACCTTAATAACTTCCAAGCACATCCCTAAGAAGACATCATCAATGGGATACAGCTCCAGTGTTTCAGAGGCTCTGTGCAGTTTCTTAATCAAAGAACCAGCCATGAGGAAACCTCCACCACCTGCATATGGAGGGTATAATGTTTTATTATACAGAGCTGTGGGGATATAATATTTGTTGTCCTTTCTACGTATAGGACGAGCATTTTTCAAGATATCTCCTACAAAGAGATCAGGTTGGTCCTTGCCATCAAGATACTCTATGATGTTATCCGGTTTAACAAAAACATCATCATCCCCCTTGAAGATGTATTTCACATTCTTGCAGTAGATGTCCATCCACTTTAGAAAATGTACCTCTTTAAGGGTCAGATTAAAGAAGGAGTCTAAAAAGTCCCACTGCAGAATGTCACCATATATTATATTCTCAAATTCTAGGAGTTTTTGGTAATTTGCTCTTTCCTCTTCTCTCATGGCGGTACCCAGTAGAAATAGTGTTCTCACCTTTTTACCATCTATCTCTCTTTCTTTACCCCAGGTTTTACGGATCACTTCTCTGCGGTCGTGCTGAGTAATAATGGACTTCACTACTATTAGCAGCTCGATATCACCACTGCATTTCTGTTGGTTGTTAATAATCAGAGGAAAGTAGCGGCAGTGTCGATAGAGAACGAACTGTTGGAAATGTGGCTCCATTGATCGGTACCATTCCGTTTTGCTAAGATTCCAGTTGGCTGAACAGTTAGTAGAGTGTATATCCCACTCTGTTGGTTGCAATTCTGCTGTAGGAGTTGCTTCTGTAGGATCATGTTTCAATTTGGTTTCCCAGAACCCATCTGGCACACGATAAGAGTCCCTTTTTTGAGTACTTAACATTTGGGACCTAGAAACCTTCTGCTGGCCCTGAGTAAACAGTCCAGGAGATGTCCCATTCTGAAGAAATGTAAATGTGATCGCCAGGCAGAAAAAGAGTCCCACACTTTTCAAGATTTTTTTCTTCCTTATAAGAGAAAAATAGATAACATTTAATTTTAGTTTTAGTGTTATGTATAAGTAAACTTTTTTTTACGGTTTCCCGTAAATGAACAAGTCACATTTTATGGATTTTTTTTTTCAGATTGTGAACTTATACAGAAATATGTTTGTTTGTTCTCTGCAGGAACTGTACTTATTTTCGTACTAAATGTTTGAACACTGCTGTATAAGTCAGATTCAAGAGTAAGCTTTTTCTATTTTTCTTCTTTTCAATCAAAATAGCTTCACAAAATTAACAGGTCATCCCTCCCAGTAACGAATAGGCATGTCGACATTTGCATTACAGCAAATATTCCAGGTTTTGAAGGGAGGTTTTGAATAACTTTTTTAACATGAAAAAGTAAGATGATTCTAGTAAATGTAAAGACCTAACAGCACTTCAGTATAATCTTTTTCTGTGTACTGAATACATAAACAGATTGCTGTTATGATGGATTGCATATGATGGATAATCTTTTATAGTTAGTATACTAGCACCCTGCAGGATTCAGTAAAGGTTAAGAGGATGGCTGCAATCATAATACCTTTTGTCCGGTATTTTGGTATGCAGGACTAAAGAGGTGAAGGTTTCTTATTTTGAACACCTTAAGGACGCCCCTATACACCCTGAACAGCAAGTTAACATTACAGAGAAGCCTCTTCAGTTTCCAGGCAATTAAATGGGGCTTTGCAATGAAAGGCGTCTTTCTCCTCAGTGAGCAGTAAAATGCTGGCTTATGGGAGGGAAAGGGACACAGGAATCAGACTCTGCTTTGTATGGACGTTCTGGCATCACATACATATGTACGTGTGTGTAGGCATTCAAAATGAAGTGCATACCCACGTGTATTTTCTAAAGTAAAACGTTTCAAAGACAGTGTCACTATAGAAGAAATTCATTTTAGTATTTCTCGATTGTTAAAAATCCACATAAAGTGTCTCCGTGTTTATTTAAACGAATCACTTTATTTGGGACTCACGCATACAAGCCACTTAAAAAATAAGCTAATTTGTAAATGCAACTATTTAGATGGAATATAATCACACAGACAAAGGTAAATGCATTACCAGCCGACAAATGGGACGTTTTTCTCCAAGCAGACAAAGCAAACCTAACAGCTCCACTCATTTCATGGCAACTCACATTTATGGTTTTGTGCATAAAGGTTTTATGATTAGAGATATCAGAAGTTTTACAGCAGCTTTTAAACAATAAAATATCTAAGGACGACAGACTGCAAAGAACGTTTCCTTTTCTCCTGTCCTTAGTTTGGGTATATGTGTGTCTATAACATACTGTACGTGGAGTCCTAAACATTTTAGCAAAGATTGATTAAGTTGAATTTAAAGATTTCACATTTTATAACTTCTACTGGGTCCAAATTGTTCCATTGCTATGGATTAATTCTACGCTATCACTTTCTATTGTCAGGGATTTAATTTAGTACTTTTTCTCTGTTTAAATTCTCTACATTTCCGGATCTGACTCCTGAAACAACGTAGCAGAAGATACCTGATTTTTCCCTGGAGAACTAACTTCTATTATGTTACAAGCGTCAGAACCAAAGAGCAGAAAGAAATAAACAAACAGTGCTTTTAATTGCATTTACAAATAACATTGAACATGCTTAGACACTGTTTATGAACTTTGCTCAGAAATACAACTTCTTTCATTATGCAAAATGCGCGAGTGGGCATCATGCAAACTGCCATAGCCAAAAGCAGGGCACACTAGTACAGGAAAAATATCCACAATATTTCAGTAGTTAAAACCTAGGACACCAGACATCTGTGTTCATTTCCTTTCAGCCCCCCCCCCCCCAGCACATTCCTAACACATTCCCTGAATAGAAATGAAAGAAAGATTCAGAGTTGTAGAAAGGACTGTAACATTCATCAGGATACACTGTTTTTATGCAGAGTTCCAACATGTTGGCCACCTGCAAGGCTATCACCAAAACTCCCTTTGTCACTGAAGTGAAACATTGTGGGACCCTTCTTTCACACAACAAAAAAAGTACCCATACCATACTCTCTGATGTTCTAAAATATTCTATTTAAAAATAGATAAATGTAATATTTGTCCATATTGGGGGTCTTTTTCGTCACTTGATACAAACAGGTTTCCTAGCTATGGTAAAACATAGAATTCCAAGGACTATGGATTCCAGTAATTGCAGCCAGGTCAAACTTTTCCCCAACATACACATACTGTCTGAGCAGTAATATGGGTCTTAAGCTTTCCAGCCTCTGCATTCTCCCATAGAGGTAGAGCAAGCTGCAATAAAAAGAATGTATATTGAATCTGGTTAGAACCATTAGTCCTTGTTAACTTTCATTTCATTTAATTATTAGATTGTAACTCTACTGGTATTGTATTCTGTGGATCTTGGGACTGTGTAAGGTGAAGCTGTACAAAAGAATCGGAAAAACAATGTACAGGTTTGGGATCCATTTTCCGAAAAACCATTATCCAGACTGCTCCAAATTACGAAGGTCAGCTCCAATAGACTCCATTATAATAAAATAATTAGAATTTTAAAAAATTATTTCCTTTTTCTCCGTAATAATAAAACAGTACCATGTACTTGATCCCAACTGAGATAAAATGAATCCATATTGGAAAAAGAACCAGCTTATTGGGTTTATTTAATGTTTACATGATTTTCTAGTAGAATGTATGGAGATCCAAATTATGGAAAGATCAGTTTTACGGAAAACCCCACGTCCCGAGCATTCTGGATAACAGGTCCCATACCTGTACCTTAATATACAGCATGTAGATTGGAAATGTATAACTGCACAAACAAATTATGTTTCAAATGCAGATAAATTAGAAATCACTCATTACTTTGGCAATAATTCACAGCAACAACTCTGCACTCTGAATGAAACTGGTGGAAAAATAATGAAAGCAAAGAGCTGATTAGTTGCCATGTGTTACTGCACTAGTACAAACTGCCCATCACCAGAAAATGATTCTCACTTAGTCTCTGATATACAATTAAAGGACTAGTCTGTTACTAAACTCATCTCTAGTCATGTTGGAGTTGATATTTTATCATACTGTGGGTACATTAAAAAAGATATTTATTATGATATAGGCAACAGGCAAACGTTCAGTCAGTATTTTCAAGTCATCCATATATAAAGTGAAATGTAAATTGAGAAAAATAACATTCATGTAATATCCAATCACTCTGATTTGATATTTACCCTAAAATTGAGTTTCCACCATAAAGACAGAGTAGGAAACATGTAATTGCAATTACAAGCTGTTTAAGATCATATACTTTGCACATACGCTGAGCACCTAGATATACATAACATACACAAAGATATTATCTTATACGTAATCTTATATACACTGAAACAATATGTCTACATTTAATTAAAAGGAAAAAAAACCCACACATTTGGATAAATCTTTTGTACAAATCCTGCGTAAGTGGACACCCTGTCACTGCAGAGTCTTTGCGTCAGTCCTAAGTGAAACTATTGTGTTATCCATTGTATATTTGTAAAGGAGAGGTGGCTGTTATCCAAGTTAATGTTAGCTCTCCCAACTGCCACTCCTTTAGGGCTAGTAATGTCACAAAGTTCATTTTTTTACATTTTCAATTTTTATCTGTTCACAAAAAAACTATTTCTTTTCAACAAATGTCCCATTTTTTATGGGAAAGAGTTTAATTCTATAGTTCTGTAGAGAGCCATTAAAGGGGTTGTTCACCTTCATCTTAACTGTTACAATTTGCTACATTTAGTGGATACATTTCTCAGCAGTATCTGTGGAATATTAGCAACTATTGTATCAATTCTAACAGCTGCCTTTAATGAAACTCTGGGATTCTGCTCAGCAGGGCCAAAAATAACAAATGTATTAATTAAATGTATCAATTTAGAACAGTTAAAGATTCTGTGACCCCCCCCCCCAGGAGCTGCTTTAGAAGGTAAAAAATAAAAAACTTTACACTTCAATAATAGAAAAATGGTCACAAGTAGAAAATAGAAAGTGATTGGAAAGAGTCTTTATTTCCAGTGAACTATCTGAAACCAACTGAACGGAAAAAAGTGTTTGAAGTTGAACAACCTTTAAGGGTAAGGCCAGACAAGGAGATTCGGGGAGATTTTGTCGCCTGGCGACTTATCGCCACGTCTTTTGCGCGACTATCTCCCCGAACTGCCTCAGCGTTTTTTCCCCATAGGCTACAGCGCAAAATCGCCTGCGCTAATGCACATGCGGCGATGCGTTTTCAATAGTCGCCCAAAGTTGCCTCACTGAGGCAACTTTGGGCGACTATTGAAAACGCATCGCCGCATTCGGGGAGATAGTTGCGCAAAAGACGTGGCGATAAGTCGCCAGGCGACAAAACCTCCCCGAATCTCCTCGTCTGGCCTTACCCTTAATGACATTTCACCCCTGTTTCTATTTCTGTGTAAGAATTAACCCCATTGTATTCTACACAGTTTATCAGTTATCTTCTATCTAAACAGGTGCCCATTAGCCCTGCTCAGCTTGAATGTCTGGCTCCATGGATACAAAAGCAGCTAATTTATACAATGGCAACAACAGATAACTTTATTGCCCGAGTGAAATTATGCTCCCCCACAAGTGACAAAACGAACTGAGAAGACCGACAAAACATGTTGAGCTTACTTGGTATAACAAAATGCACCATTTTAAAAAATATTCCCGCTAAAGGGGTTGTTCACCTTTAAATTAACTTTTAGTATGATGTAGAGACTGATATTCTTGAGACAACCTAATTTATGGTTTTTGAGTTATTTAGCTTTTTATTCAGTAGCTCTCCACTTTGCAATGTCAGCAATCTGGCTGCTAGGGTCCAAATTACCCTAGCAACACTGCATTGATTGAAATATGAATAGGAGAGGCCTGAATAGAAAGATGAATAATAAAAAGTAGCAACTACATTTGTAGCCTCACAGAGCATTTATTTTTGATTTGGGGTCAGTGACCCCATTTGAAATTTGGAAAGAGTCAGACGAAGGCAGCAAATAATTTAAAAACTATGAAAATGAAGGCCAATTGAAAAGTTGCTTAGAATTAGCGATTCTAAAACATACTAAAAGTTAACGTAAAGGTGAACCACACCTTTAAAATATATGTACCTGTAATATAACTGCTGCAATAACATAAGTGACAATGCCTATTAGAATTTAGCTTAATTCAAAGATATGTGTTTAAAGGAAAACTATACCCCCCAAACAATGTAGGTCTCTATTAAAAGAAACTGAGTAAAACAGCTCATGTGTAAAACCCTGCTTCATGTAAATGAACCATTATCATAATAATATACTTTTCTAGTAGTATGTGCCATTGGGTAATCATAAATAGAAAATTGCCATTTTAAAAAATAAGGGCCGCCCCCTGAGATCGTAAGATTCACTGTACTCACATACAAACCACATGTAAGGTCACATGAGCCAATTAACAGACAGAGTTCTGCCTTTTGCTTCCTCACTTCTTCCTGTTACAGTTAGTGTTGTAGTATTTCTGGTCAGGTGATCTCTGAGGCAGCACAGATAGAGTCACGAAATGGTGGTTCAAGGTAAGAGATGTAAAAGGGCAATATTTATGTAAATATATATTCCAGTTTGGTAAGATTCTTTAATATGTCATTCAATTTGATATAATCTATCTGTTGCTTAAGTATTCATTTTGGGGGTATAGTTTTCCTTTAAAACACTTTTTAACAAAAGGGCATACAACACCTTTACTAGCTTCCTTGGAAATGACCATGCCTAATAAAGAGAGAGGTGGGTATGGTCTTTCGCCAAAGATACCACAGCTTTTTCATTTAGCTAGGAATGACATAAGGACACTACCTTGACAAGGCATCAGCTCACACAAGTTTAGTGCATATGATTCAACAAACTAAATGGCGACTTTCCCCCCCCTTCAATGTATGTGAAATGAGCATGTTGTTTTCCTTTAAAGAGAGTGGAGTACTGAGGTAATCTATATAACATATAAGATAGTACAGTAATACTAAAAATAAAGTACTTCATTTTTGCAAGAAAAAGCACAACCAACGTACGCATATGTAAGCTCAGTACAAGCATGAGCTCTCCTTGAACAAATTACCAGTGCAAACAATACAGCATAAGGAGATATTACATTACATAGAATATCTATTATATTGTAACTGCTATGTTAGCTATGGGAAGGATCAATAAGGACCATCCAAAACTACTTGAGATAACAGACCCGACATGTATTCCTTCCACATCCAAGCAAGCTTCATGTCTCCTTTGACAATGTGGCATAGACCTGCTAAACAGTTCTTCCCATATCATATTCCTTAACAAAATCTCAGTTGGCCCCTTTTGTGAAAGCCAACCCATGACTATTTAAAGGTTTGTACACACTGTATTTTGCTTTTTGCAATGCTGGATAGGGAACAATAGATGAATATTGAGTGTTTACTAAATGTGTAACTACAGCTAAATTGATAAAGAGCTTTGTGTAACATTCAGTGAGCTCACAAAGTTTTTCTTTTGTCTGCTGGCCTGAAGACTTTCTGTAACTTAGCATCACATGGCAGATGAACAAACACTCAGATCTGTAAATGAGTTTATAGATTCCCATAACCTGCTGCTCTTTTTTGTTAACCTAATTGTTTACCTACTAAGAACCAACCATTTAGCAGCTTCTATTTGCCTACTGTAAATAAAGCTCAATAAAAAAAACATCTTTTATTATTAAAACAATAGTAAAAAAGTATGTTCAGCACAACCCTATTTCATACCTCCCGACACTTGAAAAACAGAAAGATGAAGAAAAACATATATAGCACATAGAGCGTTGAAAATCTTTTGGACCACGCCCATTTTATGGCCACACCCCCTAAATACCACATCCTTTTTTCAAAATTTGGCAGGTTATGGAAATTTTTAACACAGTTCTGGGGGTTTTAGGGTTCAGGTTTTATGTGTTATTACAGTTGTGCTAATGAAGGTGAATTGCCCTTTAAGTTGCAAGTCTCAGTTTCTCCAAGAGACTTGCTTATCTAAAATAGTTACAATTGTTTCTTTGCTTATCTTAAATTGTTACAAATGTTTCTAAGTGCACCTGCCATTCTGGGCTCTCTGCCAAAAGCCTCCGTTTTAGAGACATTGTATCTTTTTCTGGCTGTTCAGTGCTGGAGATCAAAGAGAAAGTCGGGACATTTCAGTAAGAAACCTGACTGTGGGTTGAGCTGTCAAAATCGGGACTGTCCCATGAAAAACAGGACAGTTGGGAGATATACAATTTATTAAACAAGGGGATACATTGCTACTTTGATTTCATATAAGGGAAACTTGCCATAAAGCAAGTAAGGATTTCATTTATCTGTCAGAACGGAAAAGGAAACAGGTAAAGGGTCACCAACCTGTAGATTTTATGCTCCAGGTATGTCTTGGTCACACCCAGTTACTTTAGGTGTAACTGGGGTGTTCCTTTGGTTAATCAGAAGGGGAATCAGGGTGACTCATGAAGGATGCATTAAAGATGACATATTGGCAGGTACATAGCAGTATTCCTTGAATAACTATGACAGTGCACAAAGAGTGGTTATCACCTCTGATACCAGAAAAGAGTACTGGATGTGTATATGATCACCAAGACTCCGGTACCGTAACTACTTTTATGCAGCAGTAACCCCACATTTACCATTAGGTATAGGTCTCCACTATCCTGCTGGTACAGGCTGTGCAGATGTTACACCACATATCTGAACATGCCTTTAGAATAAGGCACGATCAACTTGCCCTTTCTGGCCTATATTGTGTTCCTATCTAATGTCAGTGTCTGTGTACTTCCTGCTTCTCACTTCCTGTTTGTTGTCAGATTCATTTATGATCTTGATATACATATAATTATATGTTTAAAATAACTAAATCATATGTCCTACTTTACTTGCTAGCTCATCAGTGAGTTGATGAAGGAACCTGACACGGTCCTTTCAGAGGAAAAACTTTCGCTTTAAAGCAAATGTATCATACCCTCATAGTGAGGATCTTTCATTTTAAGGAGCACCAGGCAACGGAAGGGGGTATGTACGAAAGACAATGATCAGGAGACAGACATATCCATCTACCTCCTGAGAAACAAACCTCGTGCACAATATCTAGGCAACTATTCTAGAATCTGTGTAAATTGGCTGACAGGGCAAACTGATGGCATGATGGAGTGGAGTTTGATGGTCAAGTCTATAATTTATTGTGCAATGTAATTACCCCAGGAGTTAGATTAACCTTATCAGCACACCATGAGAGTCACCGAGTAAAGTGTGTCACCAGAAATCAATTCCTTTAAACATAGGTGTCAAATTCCCAAGCTTTGTGTAATAAAGCACACACAGATCTCTTCCAGGCTCATAAATATCAAGCATTATGAATAGTCTCTCTGGGCAAAATGTCAACTGCACAGAAATGTAAAATGATAAGGATGACAAAAGCATAAAAAATTCCCTGAGTTTGATTCAAAGCTGGACACTATGGGGCAGATTTATCGAAGTGTGACAGAGAACCACGACTTTATTAATTTCTATGGGATTTTTAGAGGTGTATTTATAAATGGGTGAAAGAGTTTTACTGTGGTGAGCTCTAATTTCACATATGAAATCTGCAGGGAGTTTTATGTTCTTTCTGTGTTTACTCCATAAACATTAACCATACTCAATAAAAATAAAAGCTGGTTAATTGGCTCCTGAATAAACTGTGTGATTGAGACCTTGAAGCTTTACTAGGGTAGGGACTCATTTGAATGATGCACTTCCTCTGTATAAGTGCTGCATTAAAATGTTTTAATTGTGCTGGGAACCATAGCAGCGAGAGCTGACACTATAGGGGCTCATTTATCAACACTGGGCAAATTTGCCCATGGTCAGTTACCTATAGCAACCAATCAGTGATTAGCTTTTTAAATCCAGCTGTAAGTAGAACAATGAATGCAGCATTTTGATTGGTTGCCATGGGCTACTGCCTAAGGGCAAATTTGCCCAGCATTGATAAATTACCTCCTATAAGTCTATTTAAACCTTACCACTGACTGTGCTTTCAACTGTTACTGAATATAACTGCATTTGTGTGAGCAGTATAGAGAAGCCGTCTGTACAAGGTAGTTCACTTGCATTAGGGCAGTGGCACACTGTCTTCAAATAGACAAAAAGGAAAATCTCCAGCAGCAAAACATATGAAGCTACTTTAAATCACGTCATCCCAAAACGCACAGAGACCCTTTTATGAGAGATTTCACTGAAGGTTAAACTTGTGTGGATCTGTTGGTTAGCAGTCTGTACAATACACACACACACACACACAATACACAAACACAAACATTCTCGAAATTGCACTGCATATAGGAGGGACCTGATCATAGTTCTTTTAATTTTTAAAATTCTTACTGTGGTGTAAACTCATAGTGAGTTGGGGTCCCATGCACACTAACGTTTTTCCCGTGCAGTGGCTTTGTAGCGCATTACACCACACAGAATGTAGGCTTTAACAGACTCAACTTTTCTGTAAGGGAACTATACTCATGATATAGCAATGAAATGCTGAACCCAGGTAAACTGATGCATGTCTATTTTTCTCATGGAGAAGGCTGGGGTCAGTTAAATCACACATTCCCATGTGGCTGAAAAAAAAAAAAAGCCACCGCTTAGGGACACCCCTACAATCACTCTTGTGTAAGGACCCATAAAGTGTTGCTCTGATCCATATCAGTAGCACTAAAAATTAAATATAGAGCTGTAAACTAAGATGTTTGGCACACACTGAGATTCTGGTTAAAAACTTGAGCATTGCAGCAATGCTTTGTGGGGTATTTATTCTTTCACAACTGTTAAGAGCAAATAAAACCGTATTAGCACATGGGGCACTTTGTCACCAGTAAATATTTGAACTCCTTGTGAGCCCAAAAATACTGCACAGGTATCACTAATCCAAACAACACGAATTGCATTTTTGTTAGACCAAAGGATCAAACTTGTTAGACACAAAGTCACTGAATTCTTATCCAGGAATACATTAGAAAAACGGAACCAACAACAACAAAAATAACTTTACAAGTATATTTTCTCAGAAACATGACGTTTTTCAAACATATTGAATATATTATTGTGGGATAATAAAATCACATATATTTATATATAAATATATTTTTCTCAGTTTAAATGGGGTGACTTTTCAGTGCACAGATGCAATGATGTAAGTGAAATGTCAGCCTGTTTCACCTGCAAATAGATCAGACGGCACTTCGGATAAAATAACAGATATTTATTGAAACAAGCAGGTTACAGCATTGCCTTATGTGTTTCGCAATGACTCCCTTAGGACTCTTACACACGAGTGGTTTTACCTGCGATCCCCTGCGTTCTGCTTTCATCTGTTCAGCCGCAGGGGAGCGCAGGAGTAGACGCACTGAATTATTGTCAATGGGGCTGTACTCACACAGACACATGTAAGTGACAAACGCAGGTTGAGACGCAGCATGTTGCATTTTACCTGTGTTCGGCACATACAAGCATCTGTGTGAGTACAGCCCCATTGACAATAATTCAGTGCGTCTACTCCTGCGCTCCCCTGCGGCTGAATGGAAAAAAGCCCAACGCAGGTAAAACCGCTCGTGTGTAAGAGCCATTAATCATAGGCGTACATTTTGTACAATCACTAGATTAAGTTGCTTTGGACTCGGCCACTCCAGGCACCTTAGTTCATTACCCAAAGGATCAAAGTTGTTAGATGCAAAGACGCTGAATTCTTATCCAGGAATACATTAGAAAAACAGTACCAACAAAGATAACTTTTTCAAACATATTGCATATCATTGTGTGATATTAAACTCAAATATATTTATAGGATTAAGACAACTTTTCTCAGAAACTGCTTAAATGGGGTGACAGTTCAGCGCACAAATGCAATGATGTAACTGAAAATGTCAGTCTGTTTCACCTGCCCCCCATCACCTTTGGTGCCACAAATGTTCATTATGACACTGGCATTTCTTTCATTGAATAAACAGGGAGCAGCACAGATATTGAACTGCCGACATATAACCCTTTCTGCTAACAGCAGCCGCCCCATACGGTTTACCAAAATGTAGACAAAAATCTGCTATTCCTGTTTTTCTTCTTAGCCTATGGCTTGGCAGCCAACATAATGTCCCTGGGCTGTTTATAGAGGGGTCTCCATGACACCATTTAATAAAGTGACACTCAAAGTGTTTTGGGTCAGAAGCTGATTTCCACATTCAACGTGTGTGGGGGGGGGGGGCGCTGGTGAAATCCTTAAAAAAAGTCTGCTATAAACCAATTCCAACCTGAGCCCCACATTCTACTGGTACATCAAACTGTGACAATACAGACAAGTCCTAAAGATTTAAGAAAAGTATTTCTTATTCGGGAAAGAGCAACACTAGCATCAACACAGCGCAACTGCCACACAAATGCGCCCAGAGTAATTGAGCGCCTAGAGACACTGCCTGCCTGGCATATATGGAGCAAACCATAAAAGTATAGCGGAGGGGGGGTTGTTAGTAAGAGCAAATGTCAATTCAATGCTACCACCCGAGGACTTACCACTGCAACATGCTGACCACTGAGAGTGTGAGTTGGTGGCTTGCCGGAATGCATGTAACAGGGAGAGCCAGGGCAGCGGATTCAAGTAAGCGGGGAGGAGAGGTGAGAGGCCACACCCCCTGCACCTTGTTCCATGATGGAGCTTTTCATATAGCCGCAGGTATTTGACTTAAGGTGGGGATTACTCCAGTCTTTTCGTGAAGCATTCCTACTACAGATAAAGCTTCCCCCGCCTCCTAATTTGCATCTTCCACTGCCGCTCCGCTCGGATAGCAGAGTACGGCTCTCTAAGCGCAGCGCGCAACTATCTGGTCAGTGGGATCGTTACTTGCGCTTTTCGCAGCGATACGGCGCGGTCAATACATTCTGGCCATGGTATGCTATTTAATGTTGTTACGTTGGTTGCGTATGGAATCTGGCACACTAGGTACGTTCAATGACACAAACTCATCAACGTGTATATAGAAAGTGAACGCCCGGGTGCGAGTCACTGCTAATTGCGGGGAGACGCGCACACGTGTGAGGGTCACTGGCCAATCAGGTGAAATCCCCTTTCCAGCAGCCAATATCCTGAACGTCATTCCTTCCCGGCCGTGACGTTTTATCTCAATTCATTTTTGACCTCCACATAATAAGCATCCCTGTCTGGCTAGTAGTGTAGTAGTAGTAGTAGAAATAGTGATATGTTTCTTTCCTATAAAAGCCAGCAGCGCCCCCTACAGATTCCTACAGGCAAGTGCAGGCTGCTGACACTGCAGTGTGTTTCTATCACTTGGAAGTCTGTGTTTAGCCAATTTGAGTTTATTGTTACAGAGAAAAAGGGAAATAATTTTTAAAATTAAACTTGTGAATTCGAATTGACTCGACGGGCCTGCCTATAATTAGCAGCTTTCTGCATAACGGATCCTATATCTGTGTAATAATGGTTTATACAAAAGTGCATGGCTGACATTTCATCACTCATTTGGGAAATCCACTCTCCCACAAGCAATTGAGCACCTGACAATACCTGTCTCCAGGAATGTTCCAGGGTACTTGCCGCCCTGAGGTGGCCTTTCTGATGCTGCCCCCCCCCCCCGCGGCTGCCACATCAAGGGCTTGCAATCCCCCCAATGGCCCCCGCGTGTACCTTTTTTCACACCGATTAGCAATGTGGTGGGGCAGGGGAAGGCCAGGAAGCAAGTTAAGGTGGCCATAGACTAAAAGAGCCGATCTTTCCCCGATATGCCACTAACGGGCATGTCTAAATCTGGGGTAATCTGAACGATCGAATTATGATGAGAGCGCAATGGGCTCCGGCGGGATCGGTCGGGACAAACTCAAACCTGTCCGATCGACCAAACGACTGATCTCCGCCGGACGAAAAATGTCGGGACTCTCCACACACGGTCCGAAAATCGTACGAATCCTCGATTCATACGATATGATCTTTGCGTCTATGGCCAGTTTAACTCTGCCAGCCATGCGATAGCAGATCAGGGCCGACCCTGTGAAATGCTGAAGCAGGCCATGGGCGCAATTGCTTTAAGAGAATTTCAGCCCTTAAAGTTACCAAGAGAGGCTTTTTCCACTCCTGGTAATTTGCAGACTGCTGCTGCCTGAGGCTAGTTTATCAACTCAACGAATGGCGCCAGTGCCTGTCCATTCATAATAGTTTGAATCATTACTAATGTGGTGATCCTTGGCAGGGCCGGCCTTAGGCCGATTGGACCCCATGCCTGTGGGGGCCCCACACCATAAGCTTCGGAAACCTTTCGAGTGACATGTTCCCAGCTGATGCTGTATCAGTAGTCAGCAATAAAAGAATGATCACAGCATTTACTATGCTCTGTGAATGCTCTCCTCAATTTCCTTAAAGGTCATTGGTTAGATATGACGCGTGTAGGACACACCTTCTATACTATTCTTCAGACAAATTTTCAGTATGCCTCTCTCCTTTTGGTATCTCATTTAAAGGGGTTGTTCACTTTCAAACACTTTTTCACTTCAGTTGGTTTTAGATTATTCACCAGAAATAAAGACTTTTTCCAGTTACTTTCTATTTGTGACCGTTTTTCTAATATTGAAATGTAAAGTTTCATTTTTCACCTTCTAAAGCAGCTCTGGGAGGGGGGTCGCCGACTCTTTAACTGTTCTGAATTCCTACATTTAGTTGATCCATTTCTTTTCCTTGTCCCTGCTGAGCAGAATCACTATGTTGCATTAAAGGCAGCTGTTAAAATTGATACAATAGTTGCTAATATTCCACAAATACTGCTGAGAAATGTATCAACTAATTGAATCAACTAAATGTAGCAAATTGTAACAGTTCAGATGCACCTGGATTACTGAGCTGCCAGATTGAAACACTACAGAAAGGAACATTAAATATAGTGGTTTGTATGTTCCATATAAAGATGTATTCATGAGTGGCTTCATTGCATTCACAATGCACTGTATTGACATCATTTTATCTGATTTTACTAAAGGCTACGTTTTTTTTTTTTTATATAATTCCTATTTAAAGAGTTCATATTTTTCACATTATTTTATTCTGCGTGAGTGACTCATTAATTACTCTTTGCTTTAAAATGTTAATGCTTATATGTTTAGCAGTTGCAATGGCATTTATAGCTCAAAAATCCAATATTACTGTGTAGCCTTGATAACAGTCTCAATGTAGACTTAGAAATGTATTTTTTCAGATGTCTATTAGGATATATATTTAGGTCACTTGTTACTAGGCCTCAATGACAAATGAACTGTAATGTCCGGGTCTAGATGCTATCATAATTTTGACACCATTGATAGTTCTGCAGATTCAGACACATTCACTACTTCACAGGTTATGGATAATCATATTTTAGTTGTCAAATCAAAAAGACAAAACAAATACCCTATTCTACACAATTTGGCTAAGGCAGAAACTGCCTATTTTATAAAAAGGGTTGTTGTACCATTTACTATTCACAGTTATTTACCTTCCCAACTGGATGTGACTCACTTTCATAAACAGCTCAGACATTGGGAGTATTTTTGCTATATGCTAATCTGACAAAATTCCTTGCATCTATGAACTATTTTCAGAATCCAACAAAACTCTAATCTCCATAAACAAGAAAAACATGCTACTCACATATTGTGCAACAAAGGAAATGGCTAGGGTGCAGACATATGATTAGGGAGGTTTGTGTCTCTAGTACAGGGGTTCCAAACCTTTTTTTTACCCCTGAGCCACATTCAAATGTAAAAAGAGTTGGGGAGCAACACAGGCATGAAAAAGTCCTTGTGGTGCCAAATAAGGGCTGTGATTGGCTATTTGGTAGCCCCTATGTGGACCTGCAGCCTACGGGAGGCTCTACTTGGCACTATACTTAGTTTTTATGCAATTAAAACTCGCTTCCAAGCCTGGAATTCAAAAATAAGAACCTGCTTTGAGGACACTGAGAGCAACATCCAAGGGTTTGGAGAGCAACATGTTGCTCATGAGCTACTGGTTGGGGATCCCTGCTCTAATACAAAACTGAAAAAGATCTCTCAACAGATAGCAAAGGAAAACTGGTTCCTTTTCAAACAAATAACGCCATATCATCCAATGGCACAGTACTGCTTTCAGGAGGGGACTTTATAACTGTTACTTCATAAGGAATGACTGGTTAATCAGATTTTTTAAAAATGTAGCTTGTATTCACAGGGCTGAGCTGAACTGCTGTATAAAAGTGAGACGCAACATGCAGGTACAAATGTGACATTTACCACTATTTAACCTGCACTTTGTATATTGTTTTTACATGGCTTAATGCCATAAATTACATACCTCCCTCATTAAGGGAAAGGATTAGGGGTTTAGGAGAGCTCCTGATACAGGTGAATTGGACCCACCCATTCTGCACTTTGTTCTACATCAGCACAAACTGACCAAGTCTTGTTAGAAAACAAAAGTAATCCAGATGGATACGGGACCAGTGTTGGACTGGCCCACAGGGATACCAAGAAAACTCTTGTAGAGATAAAAGACTAGGAGTAAAAGAGGTTGATTGAGGAGAGGAGAAATAATAGCTTGGAAAGTGGGCCCATGGTCTAAGGTTCTAATGGGCCCCTGGCATCACAGTCCGACACTGCATAGGAACTTCATTAACAGTAGTAACCTTTAGATGTTTCAATTATGATTTAAATTCAAATTTTAATTTCATGGTTTTGCAGACTTCAGTAAACAATATACTAAGCAATTCTTTTTTTACCCCTTATCCGTTCCCCTTATTTTTGTTGTACTCCACAATCTCTTAAAAGTGTCTCTTTTGACCATCACTTTCCCAATGACCCCCTGTGCATAATTTTCTTTCCAGTCTTGAGGCTGTATCTATCCAGTTCAGATGTAAATGCTCTATACTGCATTGTGTGCTATATACCTAGCTCACAGAATGCTAAATAGATTTTTTTTTGTCATGGTTGTTTCTCTCCAAATTGGACATTAGGTTAAGTTTTAGGTTAGGTTCTACCGGCAATTGTTTGTTAACATCAAAACTCACACGTGACAGCACAGGGTTTAGGTGACAACTGTTAAATCTCCTGGATTGAGGAATAAAAAGAAGGATCAGAAGTAGTATTAAAAATAAAGGGGGTTAGGCAAAAGGGAAAAGAAAATATTAAACACAAGGTTATAGAATTGTGTATGCACATTTGAAAATGCCTGTGACCTACTGTATTAAATCACACAGAGAGAGTAAAGTAAAATGTATAGTTGTGATACTAAAATCTATAGTTAGTAAAGATATGGGTATATATATAGTTTATGTGAGTATATGGAGGGATTGGTGTGTGTATGTATGGATGCTGGGTTTCATTTGGAGGGGTTGAGCTTGATGGACTTTGTTTTTTTGTTTTTTTAGCCCGATTTAACTATGTAACTATGTAAAGCAACCAGAGGGAAAATTTCAAACTGGAGAATAAAAAGCTAAATAACTCAAAACGCAAGTAATGAAAATGAAAAACAATTGCAAATTGTCTCAGAATATTACTCTCTACATCATACTGAAAGTTAATTTAAAGGTGAACAAAATGAACCCTATCAAAAGAGACAGCTGAGGGATAAAGCTCTAACGAGACTGGTTCCAGTAGAGGGGACCTTGTATATGGAGAGAAGGAACACAGAGACAGAGCCTTGAGGGCAGCAGCAGATGACTGGCACGGCACACTGGCACATCGTTTTTCCGCTGAGGAAAGACAGGTCGTTAGTCAGAGGTCATCTTACAAGAGCTGGATTTTATCTTTGGTGGAGGAAGCAGAACCAGTTATTGTGTGCCATGTTTCTCTCAGCACATAGCCCCTGTAGGAGGTGTGTCAGGAAGAGCCAGTGTATCTCAGGTTTTCCATCAGCATATTCTGCATTACCATGCTGCTCACCTGCCTAATTCTGAATGAAAAACTTGTTGTAATTGCACACCAGAGACAACAAGAGCTCAGACTGCTCTATACTGAGACTGGGGTCAAACACCAATACTCAAAAGGTTTATTGTAGCATAATTCAGCTTGTCTGTAGCAGACAAGCAACTTCAGGGAGGTTGTTGGTGGCATTATTTGACCCAAACACAACTGTCACTTCTGCAGCATCAAAGGGTTACACAAAGCAACTTTCTATTTACCCTTTAAGTTCAAGTTAAGAGAATGTACTGTACAATGCCCACCATAGTCAGGGGTGCTTCACCAATAAGGCGAGTTGAGGCTGTCGCCTCAGGGGCAGCGCCCCATTAGGTACCAGGGGCAGCAAAAATGCTGCTCCTGGTACTTTAAGAGCGAATTTCTGGGGGAGGGGGGGCAGCAGCAGGCGGCGGATGGGCCAGGATCGCCCCTGACCATAGTGCTGGGTCCATTGATTATATTACTTGTAGACTGTACCAACGTTTGCATGGAACTCACAGCATAAACAAGTGACCATCAGCTCTAAAAGGGTTAACATGGCATAAAATAATGACATTTCTTGACTGGAGCAAAACAGTAAAACCTGGAAAGGAAGCACAATTTTGCTTCAAATTTCTCTGTTTTCATCGGATACTGTATTGGCTGATGCTCATCCACTGGGTTTTAAAGCAGAGTCAGGGCAGCTGCTGATCAGAACCCAACTAGACACTGGTTTTTGCCCTTGCAGAACATCGGTAATGCAGAAAATTTTTACCAGCATATACTGTACCAGATTAATGGTTCCAGAAGAACACCACATTTCACCTGACAAATGTCTTTTCTGGTGTTTTCTGTGAAAGTCTCATGTGCAACATATTCTTCAGCTGAAACTAAACTGAGTCCGCTGCTGCAGGGACCCAAGGAATCTCTGGAGTTACCCTATGATCTAGAGCAGGGATTCCAAACTTTTTTTTTTAATGATGAGCCACATTCACATGTGTTGGGGAGCATCACAAGCATGATAAAAAGCTCATATGGATTGCCAAATAAAGGCTGTGATTGGCTATTTGGTAGCACCATGTGGACTGACCAGGGCCGGGCCAGGCCAGCCGGACACCCTAGGCAATCCAGCTGGCCAGCTCCCCCCCGTGGTGTGTGTATGCCCACCAAGATGAAGGGGAGAGCGACGGAGGGGAGGGAGGGGTGAGCAACAAAGAGGAGGGAGGTGAGAGTGATGGAGGGTAGGGTGACAGGAAGGAGGGCAGAGCAATGGAGGGGAGGGTGACAGGAGGGAAAGGAGAGTGATGGAGGGGAGAGTGACTGGAGGGAGGGGAGAGCGATGGAGGGTGACAGGAGGGAGGGGAGAGCGACGGAAGTCAGGGTGACAGGAGGGAGGGGAGAGCGCAGACGGGAGGGTGACAGAAGGGAGGGGAGACTGACAGAAGGGAGTATGACAGAGGGGAGGGTGACAGGAGGGAGGGGAGAGCGACAGGAGGGAGGGGAGAGTGACAGAGGGGAGGGTGACAGGAGGGAGGGGAGGTTAACAGGAGGGAGTGGAGAACGATGGAAGGGAGGGTGAACAGAAGGAGGGGAGAGCGACAGAGGGGAGGGTGACAGGATGGAGGGGAGAATTATGGAGGGGAGGGTGACAGGAGGGTGGAAAAATGATGTAGGGGAGGGTGACAGGAGGGAGGGGAGAACAACGGAGGGGAGGGTGACGGGAGGGAGGGATGAATGACAAAGGGATGAGTGACAAAAGGAAGGAATGGGAGGTTTGCTACATAGACAAGGTTTGCAAACATGGACTAGGGGTAGGCAGAAGACAATTTTAGAGGTACCTGCCCAGCACCCCATAACTTTGTGCCCTAGGCAGCTGCCTCTTCTGCCTACCCCTAGTTCGGGCTCTGGGACTGACAGCCAGCAGAAGGCTCTGTTTGGCAATGCATATGTTTTTTGTGCCTTAAAAACTTGCCCCCCAAGTCAGGAATTCAAAAATGGGCACCTGCTTAGAGGCCCCTGAGAGCAACATCAGATTGGTTGGTAAGCAACATGTTACTCACAAGCCACTGTCTGGGGATCACTGGTCTAGAGAAACGTTTTCTACATGTTGTTGTATTATCCAACTGCCTTTTAGCAAACTCCAAATGGGAGTTCATATGTGGATTTTTACCACTCTAGTAAAAAGTCCAGTGGCTTCGTCCTAGTTATAGTTGTCCAATGAACAGTGTCTAGTTTTAAATAATAGATCTAACCATACTCTCAAAGCTTGGAATATTTATTTTCTATAACTCAACCTGATTTGCTTTTCTCCAGAACTTACTTGTAATTTACTTACTTCGTATCTTTAAGCTGGCCATAGACGTGCAGATATACCTGCAATATCGGACAAACAATATTATTAATAGACAGCTAGCAGGAACAATTGTTTGGTTCAGGGATGGACACTTCTCTCCAGAGGGTGATAAAGCACCTGCACATACCTGTCCCTCCGCATTTGTAAAAAAATATAATACCTTGTGTGCCATCAGCCTCAGACCTTAGATACTTGAGGCCTTTATGATCTTCTAAGACTTCATGAGATTGATAGCAGAGGTCAGTGCTTTTCATGTAATTTCAATGCACAGAGTGTAAGAACATCTTTGGTTATGTTGCCCTCGATATGGAAAACTGTTGAACTGACACTAGTGCCACAACTGGCATAAATAACCTATCATAAGATCACAGGGTCAGAACCCATTCTCATTTTCTGTACGACTGGGCACCTGGGGAAAGAAAATGTGAGAAATAAATTATGACTTTATATAGAAAACCCCTAACTGTATTTCTTACATGATCACTAAGTAGACATATTAAACATTATCCAATATAACGAATATATCAACTTTTATTCTAATATAAACATATGATTATTATATTATCTCATACCTCCATCTTTGCTTGAGCTGTTATAACAGAGAAGAACACATCTTGCAATCTACTGTAATGAAATGGCTGCTAAGCCCTACCTTAAAATTGTTAAAAACTGTAGTCAAGATAAACAAATAAGCATTTTGTATTTATCTTTACCAAAAATAAGATTGTGTTCTTCCAGACAGAAGAGCCTCATTTGGATTACCAAATGGAACCATGGGGTTCTTCAGAAGATGTAACAGCTCAAACAGAGGCATCCATTCCCTGGACACTATAGTAGTGAGTAAAGCATGATTTGAATCCTGGACTTATTTTGAGGGTATTTGAATGACAAAATTTGACACGTTCATTTAAGCCAATAGATGTGTCAGCTTGTCTCAGTGAGCTTGACGCTGAGCCATCAACTTCTTCCATTTTGTAAGGGTGCCAGTGCATCGGTCTGTGCCAACTTCTATCCAAATTGTTTCTCCCCAAATGGAATATTCGTTTTTTACATTAATATGTTCCTCTGTAGCCGTGGGTACTAATGAGCAGTGCACTTTGTGACTTTAGGGCCCAATATTTAACATGTTTAATGCTTTTATAGTGATCTCTATCAATTATCTTTTATCCTGCTGCAAAGAGACTTCTGCTGTAATTAATAGACAGCTAGCAGGGATAATTGTTTGGTTCAGGGATGGACACTTCTCTCCAGAGGGTGATAAAGCACCTGCCAATACCTGTCCCTCCGCATTTGTTTGAATTGCTGCATGTACAACACTATACATAAGACAAAATTCAAATTCAATTCAAATTAATGTGGAGGGCAGGTACTATACTTAGGACAATTTATCTCCCACAGGAGAGATATTTTGAGAGAGATAATGCGACCCTTGTCTGTCATTGCTGTTGGGGATGTGAACAGGCTGGATGATCAGCTTCTATAACTGCAGTGTGTTTTCTTTCAATGACTCCTATTGTTACAGTCCCAGTGCTAAACAGATGCTTTTTATGGTGATTGCACACAGGGTGATTATAAACATTTTGTAGCTCCATGGGAGGGGAACAAAATGCTCTCAATTGCTCACAATTTACTGCTGACCACCTACAATTGCCTGAGGTGGTGACCACCACTTGACAGATTTATCAAGGGTCTAATAGGAAATTTGAATTTCCGCATTTTTTTTTTTTGTCAAAACTCCCAAATTCGAATTGATAATAATCCAAACTGGATTTGAATTCGTAATTCAAGTATAACAAACCTTTACCCTGGGAATAATTTGAATTTGACTATTCGTCGGCCAAAACCTGCCAAGTTCATGTATAAGTCAATGGGAGAGGTCCAGTGACCCATTTGAAGATGTTAATAGCCTTCCTGACATTCGAGTTTTTTTCATAGAAAATTTGATTATAGTCTAATTCGAATCAAATTTGATTCGAGTTTTTGAGTCAGTAAAATTTGTTTGAGTTTTAGATGTTAGAATTTTTTCTTAAATAGCCTCCCAGTCAAATTTCAAGTATATTTGAATTTGTTTGTAAAGATTCTCATTCATCCAGGTCATGGTATATATACTATAGAAAAAGTTAAATCAACTGGACTTGCTGTGTTTTTTCCTTGAAGATGTGTCACCAGTCATCCAACTGGCTTTCTTAATTCAGCGTATGGTGCAGGACAGAAGAGCCACCTCCTCTGGTCAGAACTCAGCCGCGTACCTACATCTAAAAGAAAAAGGACCTACGTTTGAAGATTGCCAAATTCAGATTCTAGACTGGGAGAGCGACTGGTTCAAAAGAGGTGTTAAAGAAGCCATTTATGTATAAACTCAAAAACCAAGTTTGAATAGAGGCGGGGGTGCAACATCTATTGTCTGACACATACAATGCTGTTTTGGCACCTCTCCCTGGAAGGTTTAATAACATATCAAAGCTCCAATCTTGCTAATACAATCAACACCTAATTTAATGACTTCATTGTGTATTATGATAAACAGATTATGCTGATTGGAGCAACATTCCAGAGGATATATATTCTCGAAGGAAGATTTACAAGTTATTCTGAATTGAGAAAGCCAGTTGAATGACTGGTGAAACGTCTTCAAGGAAAAAAACACAGCAAGTTCAGTTGATTTGATTTATTTATATAGATATATATTCAAATTTATTTGAGTAAAAAAAAATTCACATGAATTCGAAGTTCGACCTTTGATGAATGTGCCTCTAACAGGGGAATGTAATAAAAGTCGCAAAGAGCAAGACAATTCGCACCAATAAGACTAAAAATCCACATCTCGCAATGTAATATTGTTCCTTAAACTGTTATTGCATTGCGAATTTTAATTGCGCATTGCGAATTTTAATTGCGCACTCATAAGAAGTGCTTGAAGGTGTCGTAATCTTTTGGAGCAAACATAACGACTTTTTCAGTAAGAAGTTTTATTACATTGACTGCGCATTGGCGCAAACTATAAAATTCACAAACGGTCTTTCACTGTCGGAAGTGGTCGCTAAACAATTTCCGGGCTCGCAAAAGCTATATGAAATTCGCACAAAGCAAAATTTGTTCGAGCAAAGGCATAACTTTTCGCATTGCGAATAGTTTTTCCATTAGCGATTTTTATTACATTCCCCCATAAGTGTTCTATTTGTTATAACAGGATGCATTGAATGCAGTGTAGGGCCATACTGTATATATCTTACAATATGAGCAGGGGCAGCTGCTGAGAGACCTTGTCCACGTAATCTCTAACTTTCCCTCCTTCCTCAAGCTCAAAGATTCAAGTTTTTCCAACTATAACATTGCTTTAATTTTGTGCCAAACCACACACAGGACAGACAGCACATGCTCCAAGGATATTAGTTAAAGGAAGCACATGGTTGGACTTGTGTCCTGAGTTAGAAAAGGAAAGCAGTGACAATAATACACAACATATGTAAAAAACAAAAAGTAACAGTACGAGGACAGAGTAAGGGCTGACTTTGAGCACAGATAGTCATATATGCTTTATGGCACCAGTGGGCAAAAATCTAATTTGTGGGGCCACCACAGGCAACTCAAGCAATTTTTAGCAGGCAGGGAAAATATAAGGCACGCAATTTAAAAATGGTTTGTGATTACCGAAAAAGATATGGGGTACAGATTAGCCACTTTAGACTTATTGCCATGGGAGTGGATGAACTATAATCATAGTTGTTAGTGCATGGACCCCTCTGGTGCTGAAAAGTGAGAGCTTCTGGGAGAGGAGGGCAGCAGCAGAAAACCTGTCTCAGGGTGGCAGAGAGGTCAGGAACACCCCTGGCCATCCCCTATGGTATTCCAAACTAATCCCACACAAAGGGCCATACTTATTAGCTATTGTTCCATTTTTTAGGGTTAACCTGACCACTCTAACAATCTCAGCAGTAACTGAAGATCTTTATTCCCTTTCAGCCAAACTACATCAACATTGTTAGCAGGTGCAGCCTGTTTGTATTAATTTATGGCTATTACTACAACGCTTCTAATTGCCCTTTTGGCCATGTATTGCTCAGCAGCAATAGTCGGAAAAAAAAAAAGTAACACGTCTTGCTTATGAAGCTAGCCTGTAGCCATCAATAGAACAGCCACTAGAGGTTTTCATACAAAAGCGGTTAAAAGAATTTCTTCACTTGTAATATTCTTACTTTGCTTCTAGTAGAAGATCCAGCAAAACTGGAATACCTGGTCTGCTGTGGGTCTGACTGAGAGAATTGGGGTGCAATAGTAGGAGCTCTGGCAATACGGGATGTGGCACTTTGTACCTCAGGGCTATGTGGGAGCCAGGCTTTATTGTTCCAAAGTAAAAATAAATAATTAAAAAAGAAGCAATGGTTAGTTTGGGAGATTAAGGAACACATTGTAAATTGGCAGCAAGTAATATAGAGTGTAATATACTGTATACTGATAATATGTATAATGTAATAATCATTGTATACTTATTTACTGGCTACTTATGTGCTCTGCATTGTTTAATGCACTGCAGTCGTCATGGAAACCTAAGCATTCTGTTATTGGTAGCGATGAGCAAAGTTTTTCATCAGGTTTCGCCATGAAAAAAGATGCCCATAGACTCCAATTGATGAAAAAAAGATTTGCACATAAAAAAGAAATTGCCAGCCATAGACTTCAATGCATTTTCGAATTGTTCGCCATTTTGGCAGTGAAACAGATCAGATTAGCCAATCACTAGTTATTGAGTTACAAAAAATTATAAACTATGACTTCTAGGCCTCACCTGTTGGTCTGCCCATTTTTCCATTCCAGGTCCATAATACGGGGCGATGGTGGTGACATAGCCCTACTCTAGTCTGCCTGACTGCTTGGAGAGAAAAGTCAAGATGCCTCAGAGTCTATGGCTATAAAAAGAGCAAGCAAATCAATAATAAGGTAGAGCAGAAACATTTATTCAATACTATCTCTAAAAGCCTCCTTTTACAAACAATGAAATCTTAGAAGTCATTAAAAAGAAAAATATAAGATACCAAATGCAATTCATGTTTTTGTCCAAGACTTTTTTTTAAAGGTAAACAGGCCAATACAATGCATTATTCACATGACCATATTACCATACAATAAAAACACATGCACATATAGCACAATAACAATAATTCATTATGAAGAGAGTGCAAATGGAAAACCTAGTACAACAACTTTCCAATCATGTGTTTAAGTAAAAGTCCAGTTGGTTTATTTATTTATTTTTTTGAATCTCCACCCCATTTGGCAAAAATAATTTTTCTATCTTCTTGTGTTTAATATTATTAAAATCTGCCACATCTAGCATTTAGCTATGGGTGATTGTTGTCTTTTTTTTATATCCATGTTGCAGGGGAACAGATGTCTGTGTGTGTTCCCTGGTTCTTTATTTGTAAAGCTTAAGTTCTGGTCACAAACACAAGCAACAAGGTATAGAACTTTCCTTGTAGCTGCAAGATAATTTATTTTGCAACATCAATAAATGACACTAACACATTTAGAGCAACAATTTTAATAAGGGAACTATCCTTTACTTTGGACCAAATAAATCATGGGATCTATTCAAATGTTGTGCTTGCCTAGCAAGAAACTTTGTTTTATATTTATATGTTTTCTCAATAAAGCATCTTGTGCTAGAAAATCAAATATGTTCTAAGATTTTTGTTTCATCTAATTAATCTGTTTACTACATGAAGTGTTTTTTTCAATGTGTCCATCCCTTATTACCATAGCTCTCTGGGATACAACAACAAACTTCTTTTAAAACAGCATAAAGGTTTTTTTCCACAATGAGGGTAGTGAATTTGTGGAATAGCTCCCAGGGGATGTTGTGATGAATGCCTTTAGGAGTGGCTTAGATGATTTCTTGAACAAGCATAGTATCCAATGCTATATTGATATTACAATCTTGAGTGTATAGATAGATTGGTATATGTATATATGTGCACTGGGTTTTCATTGGGGGGTTGAACTGGATGGACTTTGGTCTTTTGCAACCCAACTTAATTATGTAATGAACAATTTAAATATGTTACTGAGATATCCATTATGAAAAGCCAAAGAAAAGCCCTTATGTACCAGTTTCTACCATAATGCTAATGTCTGGCACTGGAAGGCATCCCAAGCCTATTTGTAAGGATTCCTTACCCTGGTGGTCTAGTGGTGGTGCGGCGGGGACGCCCGCCACACCGTCCTCCCTCTCTGCCAGCTTCCGGTTTATATAGGCGCATGCGCGCTGGCGTGATGAAGTCAGCGCGCAATGGCGCGAAATTCAAATGGATTTAAAGAGACATTTTCTTTTATGCATTGCCCATGATAGGATTTGTTCCTGGTGCTATTAGCTGTTGCTATTCTGTTTGAATCTGATCCTGATTATCTGTTTTGACCTTTGCCTGCCTGTTTGACTACTCTGATCTCTGGAACCTGACCCTTGCCTGAAACCGACCTTGACTCTGCTTAACCCTCCTGTTTGACGTTCTGGCTTGACCTCTGCCTGTTATTTGACTCCGATTCTGCCTCAGCCCATCTGATTGATTACCCGGTTTGACCCCTGCCTGCCTGACAACTCTAGCTATCTGCCTGCCTCGACCCGGCCTGTCTGACCACGAATCTGTCTTACGTTATTGTACCACGACCTTCGGCCTAACTGACTTTAACAACAGTTGTGCCCCTTTGCTTGCCAGAACTCCTCGCCTTGCTCCTCTCGAAAAGTCCAGGTGGCGTTTGAGTACGCTGAGGGCTCCTCCCGAAGCCAAAGGCGGTCACACTACTGGTGAAGCCGAGCCGAGACCAGGGAGCTTGGCATTAGTTCTGGTTCAGGGTGCCGACTGTGACACTCTTAATTTTGAAGAACAGTTCCACTGGGTGTCCATACAGTAGTAGCCTAGCACGCTTAGAAGGATCCCTTTAAACCATAGGTTTCCAAATAGTGCACCTAGCAAAAAAATATTGAACCTGCAAATTCGGGTCAGCCTACATGGCTGTTAGTACAAGAACTGGGGTAATTGGTTATATGCTGTTTACATATAGTTGTAGAATCATGAAAATTTAGGGGGCCACAGCCATCCCAATAATAGAACAACTGCTACATGTTTATACAGTATATACGGTATAATTCTACATTACATACAACTGATATTTGACATTCTCAGTTCTACAAATTTACTGGCATGTTTCTTGCTCAAGAAATACAGGGTTTCACATTAAATTAACTTGTTAACAAACTGAAGATTGCTCTGCAACAGGTTAGGTTTGTTCAAACATCAGAAGTAGACAGAATGACTGTAAAGTCAAGTTCATTGCATGAGATAATTTATACGTAGCAATGTTTGTGAGTACCAGCCCAGAGAGAAAAGCATTTATTGAACAGGTCATTGAACTCAAAGAGTATGAAAACTGCTGATTTAAATGCAGAGAAAATCCTCATACAGTCAGTTTCCTGTGATAGATACAGGAAAGGACTAAGGATTTCCTGCTTGATTTCAGGCAAAATTTGGTCAAAGGAAATTCCTGTGAATATTGAGAGGTGACAGATGGGTCATTAAACTTATGATGGACAGTGTAAATGTGTTTTTTAGTCAGTAACCAGCAATAACAAATACAATAGGAACATTTTCCACCTCCCTCTGCTTAGGTTCTCAATAGGAATCTGCTGTCTGTTTAGCAGTAGCTGCACCCCACAAAGTAGTAGTTTCAATAGCATATGCCCAGTTGCAGGTGTTTGGAACCCTGGACCACAATGGCATGATAAGAATTAATATGTATGAGGTTTATGTAGGTTGTAAGAGCTGCATGGTTCCAAACCTTCCGTGCTTATACCATAGGCAGGCACATGGGAACTGGCAGTGAGACACGCTGAGCTCTGTAGGTAAAGGGTGCCACAGAAGACAGGTTGCGTTGATCAACCTCAGTGAAATTACACCATAGTTAAAGGGGTAACTAGATGTTTTCCGATAGATCACCAGAAATAACAGCTTTTTCCAATTACTTTCTATTTTCTATGTGTCATAGGTTTCATTACAGGCAGCTGTTATAATTGATACAATAGTTGCTAATACTCCAGAGATGCTGCTGAGAAATGTTTCAACTAAACTTGTAACAGTTTAGAGTCTTCACCTGAATAACTGAGCTGCTAGACTCAAACACCACAGACAGGAACATTCAACTTTAAACTTAGATTTTGGAAAAACAGTAAAAAATAAATAATGGAAAGTAACAGTAAAAAATAAATAATGGAAAGTAATTGAAAAAAGTCTTTATTTCTGGGGAACAATCTGAAACTGGACTGAAAAAAGGTGTTTGGAAGGTGAACAACCCCTTTAAACTGAATGTTGAATATCTGCAAACTGTTAAATATCTAAAACTGTTGAACTCCGCAATATTGGTTGAATTGAGTGGATTACACAGTGTGGAAACCTAAGCACTTGGCACTTTAATTAAACCATATAGCAGTGAATTAATTACTACACAGTTGTGGAATATAAGCAATTAGCACTAAAATTTCTTAATTAAAATCCATAAAGCATAAGAATGATGGCACAGATGTGAAACAGCAGCACATTGCACTTTATTTCTCAATTAATTATAAGTGGAATTGATTGGGTGATGACAATATAATTTGAGAACACAATTAGCATATGAAGTCACAACGATAAAAAGAGGTGTAAGTGTATTTTTAACTCCTTGAGTGTTTGAAGAGCAAGGAGATCATTTTAATTACGAAGAGTTAATCCCTCCTTTCCCCTTAATAAATATCTAAAACTGGGCGTGTCAGTAATGCATTTAGGGTGGGTGCCAGTGGGATGTGCACTGCTGCTAAAACTAAAAAATTGCTGGAGTGGCTTTAAGTCCCCTTTAAATAACCTTTTAAGGAATATGTCACTCACAATGCTATTATTGCCTGAATCATTAAGCGAAAACTAGCAAAATAATGCAAATGTGAGTGGCATTCCTTTGACATGTGAATTGTCTATGCAGGGGACACAACTATAATTTAATAAGAATGCAACCCATTCCTATGACAAGCCATAGAAACGTGTCAGTATTACTAAGAGCACAAAAATCTGGATAGGCAAACTCATGAAGGGGACCGCGAGCTGTGGAAGCCACACTGTGTTCCTTGTGTCCCGCTGGGTGAATAGACTAATAAGCTAATTAAAAATGAAAAGTACTGCGTCCTATGAAAGGATTGAGCCTCCTGTAGCCCAGTATGACTGGCAGGGGATTCTTTTGCTGTGCTGAAGTGTTTTTCTTGTAAGTAACACTGGTCTGGGGGTGGCTTTGGGGAGCTTTTAGCTTGCTACTCTTTAGTTATACAGACACATTTCTATGGATTGTCATAAGAACATGTCAATCTATCTTTAATACTGAAAGAGGCAGCAATAGGTGCCCCCAAAGCCAAGGAAAATAAAAAGAGTAATGACAATAGAGACTACATGGGCAATGTCCTTCACAACTAACACAGTAAGCCATGGTCAATGGGGGGGTTCTATTGATCATACTGTGTAAAAAATTAACATCAGTAAAAGTGTGTAAAAAGCTTTGTCAATAAATGGCGAATTTATAATGTGTTTTTTATTTTATGCCACCGAACACTAAAATTTTACACCACTTCAGACCTCACTTAACCCATTTAAGTCCAATTTAAAACTAAAGCAGCAAGTAAATTCCGGCCGAAAAAAACGTGATCAGTGAAGGCCATATTACCCCATAGTATTATCAAATGGTTGCTTCCATTTACACCAGATTTTTAAAAAGAGGTAAACGTTCACTGAAATCCATGTACCATTTGATAAATACAGTTTTTTTATGGCGGGGTGATTCACTATTCCATGATTGTGATCCTACATAAATTGTATTTTGGCTGGACCCCTCCCCACTAATGGATGCATAACCCTCATGTAGTCAGGGATTCAGTATCAGGGATTTAGGTGCCATTAATGCAGTTGGGCATGGCAGTATCTGCAGGGTTGAGTGCAGAGGAATCTTGTATTTGCTTCTATGAATGAATATAGAGAGATTTTTGTACTCACTGTTAAATCTTTTTCTCTTGTCCTTTATTGGGGGACACAGGCACCATGGGGATGAACATCCTGCAGCTGGAGACTGGACACTAAATTGTTAAACTTGACTCCTCCTCCTGCTCTGGGCTTAATCCCCTGCCTCCTCCTACAATCTCCAGTTTCGACCGAAGAAAGGGCATAACAAAACAGAAGAGGAGTACCACAACCCCCTCAGAACTCTTTTTAGAAAAAACTGAACATGACTCCCAACATATAGTAAGCTAAACACAACCTATTGTAAAATCAGTGTTGATACAGGGAGGGAAGGCCTGTGTCCCCCAATATAGGACAAGAGAAAAAGATTTAACGGTAAGTACAAAATCTCTCTTTCTCTTGCCTAATTGGGGAACACAGGCACCGTGGGCAGGGCCGCTCCGGCCATGAGGCAAGGTGAGAATCTTGCCTCAGGCGGCATGGAGCGGCCAGTTACCAGGGGCGGCAAAAAGCCGCCTCTGGTAACTTTAAGAGCCGAATTTCCGTTTTTTAAAACGGAAATTCGGCTCTTCTAGCGCAGCGAGCGCAATAGCGCTCCCTGCACTAGCGATGCGGCCCCTCCTCCACCCACTCCGACGCTGGTAGTTAGAAGAGCGGAGCAGGAGGAGGGGCGGCATTGGGGCTGTTGCCTCAGGCGGCAGCAGCCCCTGAAACGTGCCTGACCGTGGGGATGTCCCAAAGCAACCCATGAGGGTGGGACACTGAGCCCCCAGTTGGTGTTTAACTGATTACAGCCTGTAACACCTTCCTCCCGAAGCTGGCTTCAGCTGAAGCCTGTGTGTGTAGCCTGTAGAAGCATGTGAAAGTGTGAAGTGTCACCCAGGTGGCCACTCGGCAAACTTGTTCTGCCGATGCTTGATGCCGAACTGCCCATGACGTGCTGAGTGAGCGAGTAGAGTGAGCTGTCACTTTAAGTGGTAGCGGTTTCCCTTTCACTGCATAGGCTCTAATGATAGTGGCACAAATCCACTTGGCTAAGAGTTTTAGCCTCTGTCACTGCTGTTTCAATTTGGCTAGCAACTGTAATAGCCTTTGCAAGGGTTAAATCCTGCTCTAGGAGCAGTCTCTCTCTAATGCGAGGTGAGTTTGTTTTTTCCACTACTTGGTCTCTTAGCATTTCATCTGTTAGATTCCCAAACTCACAGGTAACAACCAGCTCTCTCAAAGCTGCTACAAATTGTTCTGTGGATTCGCCATTACGTTATCCACGTTGGTGGAATTTATATCTTTCAGCAACCACATTTACTCTTGGCACGAAAAAGTTCTTTATAGCAGTAAGAGCAGTTTCATAAGTCTCATCAGGTAATGGTAATGTATAGAATATACGCTGTCCCTCTTCTCCCAGGCAGTGAATAAGTAAAGCACGCTTTCTAGCAGCAGAAATCTCCCCTTGGTAAGCAGCAATAATGTAATTTTCAAATATACGGATCCAAGCAGTAAAAGGTATGGTAGGCTCACCAGGGTTTGGAAGAAAAGGTGCAGCTGCTGCAGAGGTAGAAGAGCCATCTCGTCGTCAATTTGTTTTGTTTTGGGTAGCCGAGGATGAGTAGCAGACTCATGCAGCCATTACACCACTGTAACTTTCAATTTTACTTTTAAGCTGTCCAGGAAGCATGCACAGTGACATCTACAGGCCATCTGCACATACACCACACCTAGCAGGGCACAGCAGGTAGAAGACCTGGCTGTGTGAGGAACTTCCAGAGGAGCTGGGAGTGCTGCCTGCAGCTGCACGAAGGGAGCCCATGACGGTGACTGTGTAATTGTGACTCTGACCATGAGTCTGGTTGGGAAAGTGAGGGAAGCCAGAAGGATGAACACTTTCTGGAAAAGGAGTACTGTGAAATACAGGAGTGAGCCAAACTTATTTTGTTTTTGCTAGTTGTCAAAAAAGGGGCCCAGTCTAGCAAGGGACTTCTTCAAATGTCTGAATGTAGCACCCAGTGCACAGTTTATTTTTATGATGTATGTTTTTTATGCTGAAATGGTCACCCCTGGGCTAGAAGATACTGCCTAACTGTGAAAAGCCAAATGTCTGATGAGGCATGCTAAAACTGTTATGTTGGAAAATTTGGGAAAATAAATGTAATTTTAATTAATCAGTGTGATGTACAGTTTCAGCATCCTGTGCAGTACCCAGGCATATAAAACCTATAAGATATAGTGTGGTGATAGATTTACATACCACTTGAGAAAGGCTTCAGTAGTGGAAGCCGAAACGTCGTAAATAATAAACAGAATTTTTTGCACCTGTATAAAGTCCTGTGAGTGCGGTTTTTGTACAGCATTTTTGGTTTATATATATATATATATATATATATATATATATATATATATATATATATATATATATATATATATATATATATAATACACAAAAGCTATGAATATCTTGTAAATGATATCCTTATAAACTGTGATTTTATTTTACAAAGACAACACATGACAGGGTATAAAAGCTGCATGATAGGCACACTTCCAGTATATTTTTATTAGAAGAGTAAAAGTTTTGAATGTTGTAAAATGTTGTATAATGGCACACAGAAACGCCCAGTATTGTGGAATTAAAAAGAAAAAAATCTGGATCAAATTGTCACTTTTTATGGACAGGTTTAATCAACAGTTTGAAATGTTCTTCAATAACAATTATTAAAATATAATCAATTTACAATCTCAAGTTATGTTTCTGTTGCTTGACTGAGGGCTTTACTTTTGCTCCTTTCATTTAAATCAAATTCTCTTTTAGCAGCCAATGGAGATTGATTCACAAAGGGCGAGCCATTATGAAACTGCAGCAAAGACTTGCACTGTATTTGTAATTATATATACAAATTGAGGACCTAACATTTGGGTAAATTAAATAGTAACATAGTGTCCTTTTGGTTTGGCAGTATGCCCAATAGACAGATGTATCCATTAGGAAGCGCAGCAGTACTGGCAAAAGATTGCGCATGCGCAATGCTGTCTTTCACGCAACTAAGGGCAACAATAGCTGACGTAACGAACCGGAAAGTCTGCAGTCACACCATGGCGCGACCGGAAGTGACGCACATTTGGAGCGCCTGCATTCCAAAACGCTAACGGAAGATGATTTAAGGCCAGCAGAGACATGCTTTCAGCACCTATGCCCCTGAGGAAGCAGTTGTTACTGCGAAACGCGTAGGGCTGCATAGGTGGACGGTGGGGAACAAGTCCCCATCCGTTCCCAACGTAGACAGATAGAATTTGCTACTGGAGAATTGGGAATGGAAGGGTGGGGCAATTACGAATTGGTACAGCCTCATTAGGGGCTGTGTGACTACTATATTATTCGCATTGGATAGCGGGTACAAACTTACCCCACCAACACCTTATGCTTATCTTTTTAATATATGTTTTAAGGTTAAAGTCCTGCACTGCTGACACTTGTTTTTGGGCAGTGTGTCTTCATTACTGTTGTTTGGTGTGCTGTGTGGGCAGTTGCCCAGTGTCCTGTGTGGCATTTTTAAAGTTAACTATTAAAGGTTTAATTTTTAATGATCCTAATGTCTTGATATAGCCCAAAGGTTGTTTACCTGAACTGGTTTGCTGGAGGTGGGGGAAATGGGGTCTATTCTTGTATGGGGCTACAACCTACACACCTCGGTTTTCTGTGGTTATATTAGTTGCTTGACTTGTACAAAATGTTTTTATTTTTGTGGTTTGTATGTGCAGAAAACTACTGCCTAAAACCTAGTAAAGCAAAAACTCTGCTAGTCTCATGGTACCAGAAATCATACAAATTAAAATGCCCCACACTTCTTGTGGTAACTTCTCTAGAATGAGCAACAAATTCATTCAACTGAACAGAGGTTTGAACGTTAAGTACAAATAGATCTTGCTTCAACATCACATGTGCAATGGTAAGTGCTAGCCAAGATCAGGCACTTGAATTCCGCCAAATCCGAATTCTGCTGAAAAAGGCAGAATCCAGAATCCTGATTTGGTGCATCCCTAATTAATAATGCTTGTGCTGAACATACTTTTTGCCTATTATTTTAATCACGAAGAATTGTGATTGTTACAATTGTTGTAATTATTTACCTTGCAAGGACTAAACACAGAGTAGCTTCAAATTATTAAAGTTAATGGGAACACAAAGGCTCAACAGCAGGAAATCTATACTTGATAAACAGGCCTTGCCCTAAACATGTTGTGTGAAATGGCACAATAAACTCACATTTTCAAAGAATGGATTCCTGCTGTTGAGCCTTTTTATTCCTATGAACTTTAATCATTTGCAGTTCATTACCCTGGTAGTAGGGGAGTAAGGAACGGAGACCATAAGGCTCATAAGGTATAACTATTTTATCTGTTGAACAGAGAAGCTTCAATTTATCATATATTTTACATATTGCTTAATTTAGCAATATCCAAAATGTATGTTTGGCACACACCCAATTTATTGAATTTAGGTTGAACAAGCAGGTAAACTTTAAGGATGTGCAACTCACCGTGGATCTGGCTTCATCTCCTATAGATTGAACCTACAAAGTCAAATTACGTGGTATATTTTATTTTTCTGTAAGTGGAAAAATAAGGAAACAAAACTAGAAGGCATCCAATCCTATGTACCTTTGCAATAACATGGAAATAAACTTCTACAGAGTTCTGTGGACAAACCAGACTGGAAATATAAGTGCAAGCTTTGAGGAACCTGGCCTTTCTGTTATCCACGGACTGTGGCAGCAGGATCCAAAGTGAACTATATGTGAGAAGTGCGTACTGGAGCTCCACCAGCGTGAGCGTTATAAGCAGCACAGCAAAACAGTTTATAAGGAGCACCCCGGAAAAACTACTCACAGTGTGCTGCACATGAAAGCTGCTCCGGATAGCATCGGTCAAAGTTCATCTACAAAGCATGGAGCACTACGTGAAGTATTTTATGTAAAATCCAGTATTTATTTAATTCATTTAAAAATCAATACAAAAGAACGCCATGTGTATATAGAACCATCACACTTGACGCGTTTCGTAGCCCACCGGCTACTTTTTCAAAAGCTTGTTATAAGCAGAACTCCAGGATGTGGTAAAGTATGAGAGAGAATATTACAATGGAGGATTGAGCAGCACCTATGCCGGACTCTTTATACTGGTAACAAGACGCTATCCAATATCACATCGCCTTCGTTCCCCACACACTTACCACACATCTAATTATTGGATCTTCTAATGGAACTGTTGCAAGACACTTGGGGTCATTTATCAACACTGGGCAAATTTGCCCATGGGCAGTAACCCATGGCAACCAATCAGATTGCTGCATACATTGTTCTACTTGCAGCTGGCTTTAAAAAGCTAATCACTGGTTGGATGCTATAGGCAACTGCCCATGGGCAAATATGCCCAGTGTTGCTTAATGAGCCCCACTGTCTTTGTCTTTTAAAAGCAGGCAGCCTCTGGCTATACATGCGGGAGTGCTAGATACAAGGCTATACAAAGTTGGAACAGTGTTCCATTTCTGTCCCAAATTGCTACAAATGTCTAGAATGGCTGTTCTATAAAATATAGCGGATCCAAACTTGGCCAGACAATTCTTCAAAAACTTTTTAACAGTATCAAAGTGGTTAATGAATTCTCTTGTGATGCCACACAACGGATATATTTAACCAAAGAATTGCTAATGAACTTGAATGATTTTTCTTACTTATTCAACCCCACATGAATTGAAAATTAATTTGTTCTATAGGCTGATGAATGAATGAACTGTGATGAGAATGCGAAATTTTGCACTTTATAACTTATCTATTTATTGATCAGCTGATTAAGTATGTTAAGTTGATTGATGCATTTTTTGTTAACACATATTAATTCATAATTAACTAATGAACTAGAATAATCTCAAATGAAATAAATTAAATTATTCAAATGAAGTAAAATGACCGTGTGCAGATTGAGAGATAATTGGTGTAATTGGTGTAACTAATACTGCACCTGCTTCCTTTGTTTCCATTTTATCTCTAATTTGCATTGAGGATTCATTGTTTGGATTACTGGAAATGAGCTGAGGAGATCATTATAACTGGTTTGGTGACTTAAGTTATTTACACATTGTGGTCTATTAACATATATATTATTCTAATAGTTGAATCACTCAAAACTAATTGACCCCAGGAGCAACGTGTACAATAGCATAGACTATACATTTCGCAAAACAAAAGATACAGAAATATTTTTTGTGCTTAAATACCTTCAATGTGTTAACAACTTTAAGCAATATTACTGCAACCTACCAAACCTTGCATGTATGTAAAGTGTTTAAGTGTACTCTAATACTTGATTTGGGTATTAGGGAACAGCACACAGAGCTGGTCAGAGCAGCTATTCTAGGTATAAAAGCCTATGTCTGCTTTTGCAAATGCAAATAGAGACATGTAAAGTACACCTTTTAACACATCTTTATTGAAATTCCCTATAACATTAAACACACACTTTTCTATTCTGTAAGTCTACTTTATTCATCTGTTCAGTGTTCACTTAATATCTCCTGTCCCACAGCTATAAACTCAGTGGTCTTCAGTATAGCTTTCAACCCATTATTATCTATTACTATACAGGCACATATACAGTAATTTCCCTCCTATACATACGCTACACTGGCCTTTTAAATTATGTTCATGTACAGCCTTCCATTGATAAACTGTGCATTGGTTCCTTGCATACAAATAACAATCTTCATACAAATGGAAAAAGTACCTGTCCCTAAGTTAGAGTCTGAAACATTGGATAAGGCATCTTCTAGATTAACATGTAAGACTGAATGGTCTGAAAACACCTTCATTGTATCTCGCTCCTCACAATCAAAATAAAGTTGGCAATAAACTGCCCATTAGGACAGAGCCGGTAGTTTATCAGCCTGTGTATGGGCCCTTCCTGAATGCCATCTTCAATAAATATTGCCAGGAAATCATCCAGAAATCTATTAGGCAGGTTTATAAATCCTGCTGAGCTAGAAATGTATATATGAGTTGATGTGGTCCTCTCTCTTGACTAGAAAGCCAAAGGTTTTGATCAGCTCAATCTGACCAAAATGTAGATTGGAAGGCAGCAAACTTTATGTTCATGGCCAGCCGAGCAGAGCACCCACCTGCTGAGTCGGTTTTACCCACATGCATGAGTACATTCTGTCACATACCTGCACTACGGAGGCAAAAGGTTCATGAACAAAGCTATGGTATACTGCAGTGCAAAATCTGACAAATGGTCTGTATCTTCCAGCTCCTGCACCAGCCAGAAAACAAGGTCATCCTTGATCATGGCTGACTGCATGCTGTGTCTGGAAAAAAATAACTTTTACTTACCAAGTGCTAAGAATTTTGCATAATTACATCATAAGGGACCTTACTGAGCCACACAACTAATACATATCCTAACAGTAATCAGTCACTGATACTAGGGCCGTGGAGCCAGTACGTAAATCCTCAGTCTTTTCAGTTTATGGTACTTCCTACTCTGTCTCCTCTGTTTTTAAAAGAACAGTAACACCAAAAATTGATTGTACCAAAGTAATTTAAAAAATAATGTACTGTTGCTCTGCACTGGTAAAACTGGTGTGTTTGCTTCAGAAAAACTACTATAGTTTATATAAACAAGCTGCTATGTAGCCATGGAGGCAGCCAGTCCAGCTGGAAAAAAGGAGAAAAAGCACAGGTTACATAACAGATAAAACACCATTATATTGGACAGAGCTTATGTGTTATGTGCTATGTAACCTGTGCCTTTTCTCCTTTTTCCACCAGCCTGAATGACTGCCCCCATAGCTACAAAGCAGCTTATTTATGAAAACTATAGTAGTCCTTTAAAGCAAACACACAGTTTTATGTTAATTACTTTAAAACACTTTAATTTTTAGGTGTTACTATTCCTTTAATATACTAATGTATTTTCCATATTGATTGAAAGTTAAAACCACACCCTTGGTACTTCTAAACCAAAATCAAATTTAAACTACACAAACCAAAAACAACTGGAAAACCTAAAACAACTAGTAAACAGAATTGCTTCTGCCATAGTCTCCTTCATAGAAGCTCTTAAATCTGATTTGATTATTTTCAGTTATTTGCAGTTGGAGTCAGAGTTGGTACAATTTTGGTCACTCCAACTCCTAATCCAGATACCAACTCCCCAACTCCAATAATACAGTGATCCCCAACCAGTAGCTTGTGAACAACATGTTGCTGACCAACCCCTTGGATTTTGCTCCCAGTGCCCTCAAACAGGTGCTTAGTTTTGAATCACTTGTTTAGATGCAAGTTTTGGTTGTATATATTCAGGTGTGCTGCCAAACAGAGCTTCCTGTAGGCTAATAATGCACTTGAATGAAATAAAAGTCGGTAATGGAAAAACTATACGCAATGCGAAAAGTTATGCCTTTGCGCAAACAAATTTTGCTTTGAGCAAATTTAATATAGCTTTTGCAAACCCAGAAACTGTTTGACCATGTGCGAACTTTATAGTTTGCGCCAATGCGCAGTAAATGTAATAAAACTTATTACTGAAAAAGTCATTACGTTTGCTCCAAAAGATTACGACACTTTCAAGCACTTCTTAAGAGTGTGCAATTAAAATTCATAATGCGCAATCAAAATACGCAATGCAATAACAGTTTATGGAACAATATTACATTGCGAGATGTGGATTTTTATTCTTATTGGTGCAAATTGTTTTTCTCTTTGCAACTTTAATTACATTCCCATCATAGGCTCTACCAAATGGCCAACAACATTTATTTTGCACCACCCAGAAACATTTTTCATGCTTGAGTTGCTCTCCAAGTCTTTTAACATCTGAATGTTGCTCACAAGTAAAGAAGGTTGGTGACCCCTGCATTAATATATATTTGCTGCAACTTATGCAATTGCTATTTAATTCTAACAAGAATAAGGCACAGTACATTTAACCAATCTGAGTTTGTTAATATATACTGCACCTTGCTGATGTAAGACAAATTTCAGCTATTTCATTCAGGACATCACACATTAAACTGCTGATTATTCATACAAATGTCCAAAATAGACTGCGCTTACATGTCTTATTATTTAAATAGACCAACAACAGAAGGGGCATAAAAGCATAGGCAGCTACACCAGACAACACCACAGGAGTATAGAGGATCTGACTGATATGAGATTTGAATAAACAGAAGACCCACAAATATTCAATATCCCTAGACTGACAATTCTGGTTATTTTGGTTCAAATACAAATAAAGTTTAAATATGCCCGTTCTAAAACAAAGGCATTGGAATTTCTGCCTCTGCCATCCTGCTAATGATGGCAGCATCAAACATCTCATGAACTAGGATTTTACAAGAGAATTTTCTTTGCATTGCTGCCCTGAATTCTGCAAGTGTTTTTTTTTAGATGTTTCATGATTAAATTATATACAGTACTGTATATATTATTGTCTCAGGTATGTATTGTTGGCTACCTTCCTGATTCATGAAATTATTCTGTAATGCATATTCTCCAGAAAAATACTCATTTCCATAGTGAGTTGCAAGCACAAATTCCTTTCATACCTTTAGTAGTATCATGTTGATTCACCAATGATTAATATATTGCACAACGCTTTAGGGTTATTGCCTTAGTATTGGCTTGCTAGGTTTCTGTTGCAAAACAAATTTGAAGCTTATGACAGAAACTAGTCGATAGTAACAATACTTTTGAACAACGTTTATAAACTTTGCTTCTAGTTAACTATATATGGTAGAATGGTAGAATATGGTAGAAGATTTCTTCTTCTCAGAAGAAACTTTGCTTTTAGTTAACTATATATGGTAGAATGCTGAGGAGATACAGTCTCAGAAGAAATCATTTTGGATCCTATGGTTAAGGGAGAAGCTTTGGAAGAAGGGCTCTCAATGCAGACTTTTTGTTCATCCTATAATAGGTAGAGACCATTAGTGAAGGTGGGGGGAGTGCCAGTATGCTGTTCAATGCACAATTTGCATACAAGGAAGGAGATCAATGATACCAACTATATCTAGAATACAGAAAAGTTTTTATTTGATAACCAGTAGGGAGATGCAGTGTGCAGTTGTTTAGGCTACCTGGTGCTTTGTAATACTGTTGTCTAATCTTTATGGATTAAGGCACTTTTTAGGATGAGTGAAATATTTGCATTCAGATTGAAATACAATTTAGGCCATGGGCCCATTGTGCATTTTCTCAGCTTGAGAAGCACAAGCACAATTTATATCTACATATAGGACAATGTAAGGACACTTACACACTGGTGCTTACTCTTGCATTCCTGTGCACTGTTGTGTTCAAAAACACAGGAATGCACTCACTAACAGGGCCCACTTTGTTACCAGTTTTTATTGCATGGCACTAAACTGCTAAATGCAGCCTTTGTGGAGTGCATTTTTGTATGTAAATCTACAGAACCTTCCAATTTAAAGTTATTAAACATTTTTTGTGGTTTTAAAGTTATTTGTAAAGGTAATGACTAACAATTTTATATGCAAATAACAAACAGTTACTTAATTAAAATGACATTTTTTAAAGAAAAAAACATGGAAACTTGCACAAGGAAATCCTCTTTAAGAGGATTGTGTTTGTCATAGACCAGGCCTATTTTCCATACACCTGTAGGGAAGCAGTGACTACTGGGGCTTTTTGACAACCACTGTTTTCATCCTGAAAAAAGCAGCGTTCAAACGACCTCATGTAGCATCAGCAAACTTTCCAACAATCCCTAATTGTGAACCCCAAAAAGGACAAAACTAACAAGATGGGGATTGGGCTTCAGGTGGATCAGGATGTGCAGTAAATAGTCCCACTTTTTAATATTGATGTTTTGGGAGATGTGTGTCAGCCTTCCATATTATTATGTCATACAGAGGACTTGGTTGTTTGTTACCACTTTGAGGCAGAAACAAACATGCTAAATACAAAAGATGAATATGACTTTTAACTTTTGTGTAACAAAAATGCATTGAGCAAATATATGGAACAGAGGTGTATTTAGAATAGATATGAAACAACAATGTATATGACCGGTATGCTTAGAGCCCTAAACTGAAGGGAAGGTGGGGGGAAAAAAGAGGTTATGCAGTAAAACAGAGAAAATTATTCTAGTCCAGTAATCCACAGGAACCAATAGTTACTCTTTACTAACTAGTGCAGTAGTGAGGAAAAGCAGCTGGCAGGTTGCTTAAGGTTACCGTACAGAGAATGTTTTGCCTATTTTCAATATAATCCCCAGAAAAAAACACAAATAGGGTCACAATAAACACATGTAATATAAACCATTTTTAATGTGGAAAGCAGATGAATTAGGGAAAGTACGGTTTCATGGATAAATCCAGCCCTAAGCATTAGGCAGTAATCAGATGTGCCTAGCACGTGAGAGGCAGTCAGGGAGTAGGGTACAGATGTGTGTGAATGAAAAGGAGAGACAACTTTTTCCCTCACCCAACGCAAGGCTTGCAGGATAAATGCTTTCAAGTGATCATTCCCAAAAACCAGATCCTTTTTCAGTTTCTCATAATCCAGGGAAGGAAACAATGGTACTTCTTGTTGTTTCCTGCATCACAGATTAAAAACAAGCAAGAGATGAATGCACTTCTACAAGTTAATATATTCTCATGGTCCCTGACCCAAGCTGGTTATTGTACCTGCTGTGGCGTAAACACCTGCAGCTCAATCTGAACTAGATATAGAGAATGTTGCATTTCCACATAAGAGGCAATTCTACATTACAGAACAGCATGTTAAGAAACAACCTTTTATATTATTGGGAGTCAGTGGGTCTCATTTACCAAAACTAGACAAATCTGACCCATGCACCCAATCAGCAAGTAGCTTTGATCAGTCTACTGCAAATAGAATAAAAAAACAAGCTGCTGATTGGTTACAAAAGTAAAGGATGTGTCAGTTGACCTTGTGTGTCAGTATTGTATCAGTTTTGCAAGTGTTCAACTGGCTAGTATACACTGCCATGTGCTGGCTTGTGGCTTATGTCATATTGCTGACAATATTAACTCTTAACTACTCACTATATACACTTAACTGCTTCTAAAAAACAGATGAGGGCTTATTTATACCCATAGACGCAATGGGCAACTTGGGTCAATTGATCAGCCTCTGAATGCATGTTGTTTATTAAAAGATATGGCAATGTGTTGTCTTCTCTTAGCCTCATATTTTGCTGTAATAGAGATCTGTCAGAGACAAGCCTCCTGCTATGCTGAAAGCAAAATGTAGGGAAAGTAGCGTTCAGATCAAAGACCAAAATGTTCTACCTAGATTGATGGAGCTGTTCGGCATTCTCTGATCATAACGTAACAATATCCCATACTGTTTGTTAGATGTGAAGAATACAGGTTAAATGGCCTTTAGAAAATACAAAAAAAGGAATTGTGGAACTAAAAAAAAATGATGAAAATGACTTCTGTTTATAAATGATCTACTTCCAGAAACTGCAAATCAAATATTTCTTGTCAGCAATAGGTAGGTTTTATATAACAAAAGGTTTTTTCCTTTTGGCCAGGGCACCTGGAGAGTTGGCTGAGAGCAGCTGAGCCAAGTCTGTGTGTGTCCTGGCCAAAAGGTAACGTCTTTTTCTTATATAAAACTAGTCAAGATCAAGCTCACAGAGAGTTGGTTCACATACACATATCAATCTGGTTCACATGACAAAAAACAAATCCAGTATAATGTATTCATTTTGATTTTGAAATACAGATGTATGACCATATTTATTTTGATGAATTTATAAATATAGACATAAACAAGATACTGCCTGTTTAACAAAACACTTTCAAGCCCTTGCGTATAGATAATTTGCATATCAATAACTTGGTAGTCTCTTATCTTGTTATTCATCTTAAAATGTTATTACTCTTGTTATACTCATCCTCAAAGACACCCTTTTAAACAGGATGTTTGAAGAAGTCACACCTATGATAAATATTTTAAAATAAAACTACAGAAACCCTTATCTCAGGTATATTGCTTGGATACTTTTAAAGGGGCCTAATGACTCAAAGCGTGTTTAAGTGATATTTACTTTTCATTTCTTGACAAGTTTTTCCCAAGAGAAAAACTTGCATTGCTGGTGAAATGGAAACTTGTATTCAGTAATGTCAGACGTGGCACAAAACAGTCCTGTCCAACTTGCCATTTGCAAGAGGGAAATACACATTTTAGAAATTTTAATTCTAAAAAATTTTTTTATTAAGTGTAAAAATCATATAAAACAAATACAAAAATTTGCCAGGTAAAAGTTGTCGAGGTCTAATAGAAGTCAACGGGAGCTGTGCTGACCCTATTGGCCCCTTTTTTTTTTAGGATTTATTTCTGCTAGTAATTGTCCGAAAACCTAAAATTTTTAGAAGTATTCATATTTTTTAGCACATCGCAAAGAGAGTTTAGTCGTGGTTTCAAAAACCTCTAAAACAAGACTGTTGATATATAGGCCTCTGAGACTTAAAGGGGTCCTTCACCCAGTTATTATTCCAATTATTCTTAAAGGGGTTGTTGACCTTCAGAGACTTTTTCCAGTTCAGTTGGTTTAAGATTGTTTACCAGAAATAAATCGTAACAGTTTGAAATGCTCCTGGAAAACTGAACTGACACCAGACACATAAACATTCAACTTTAAACATCAATTTTGGAAAAACAATAAAAACTGGAAAGCAATTGAAAAAAGACTAAGGTGAACAACCCCATTAACAGCAGCCCAGAGAACACAGAGCATGCACAGAGTCACTGACACTAGTAACACAGCCTAACAAGATCATTGAAAAATATACATTTATACTATTATTGGGCTGCTGAGACTCTTGGAAGTTCAGTATATAATGCAAGACATGAAGAGTAGCTTCTGCTCATCTACTTATTCACCATGCATAAGGCACAATTGCAGATGAAGGAATTTCGGTTAACCGCACACCAACACCACCCTTCATGTATTAATCACCTGGTGCACAACGATAAAGGCTTCGGCCACCTCAAAATTCCATAGAAAAGATTTTCACTGGCACACAGGATTATAAGGTGCAGGGCTTGACAAAGGGGCGTGGCCCCGAAACGCTGCACCTGCACTGCATTAAAAAATTGCAAGGGCTTGCCCTGCAGCTAAAAATCCTATGTGCCAGTGAAAATCTTTTCTATACAATTGCAGATGAAATCATGGGTGGGTCTGTCAAAATCTAACCTTGAGGTAACATGCATGCTAGGAACACAATGATATTACATGGGCAATCAACTAAATGCTCATAACTTAAAAAGGGATACATAAAATACATTAAGGTGGAAAGACAAGAATATGCAACAACGGACAAACATTTTTTTTGAGACACTTCTTACATCTACTGTGTTGTAGAAAAAAAATATGAAGAAACGAAAGAGGGATTGAAGGATGGATTGAGTTTGCATCATTGTGGGTGTCAGTCTCATATACTATGAAAACTCAGAGTGAACTTGGTAGATAGGGCATGTGGCCAAAATGTCCCAATTTCAAACTACAAAATGACTCCCCTTTGGCAATATTTTATTATACAGATACACATAAACAGCTATTTTACTATTGCTAAATGATGTCTTACAGGCAAGTGCCTGGAATTATTCTGTAATTTTGGGATATAATGCTGTACAATAGTTAAAAACCATGAAATAAGTGCCACATTTTTTGAACTTAGCATTTGACACAATTTTAATTGTTTAGCCCAAGTATCTGGTCTTGTAAGTGGTTTTAGTAGCAACTCCACTGCTGTAAACCCAGTGAAAACTTTGCAGACATGAGTTGTTTACATTGTAGATGTGGAAGACCAAACGGATATACTGTATGCCTGACCCTGTGCACTTTGTCAAATGATTGTATGTCCTGCTTTTCATATCCTTTTATTGCATGGAATGCACTGCCCAAAGGCAATGGCCGTTCTTCTGAGAAAATAAGCTGTGTCTGTTATACAGAAGCAAAGCATTCAGACACCTCACAGGATTCCTTTTATTCTGAAATAAAGTCTTAAAGGGCATGTAAAGTCTAAAATAGAATAAGGCTAGAAATGCTGTATTTTGTATACTAAATATAAACATGAACTTACTGCACCACAAGCCTAATCAAACAAATAATTTATGCTTTTAAAGTTGGCTACAGGGGGTCACCATCTTGTAACTTTGTTAAACATCTTTGCAAGACTAAGACTGTGCACATGCTCAGTGTGGTCTGGGCTGCTTAGGGATCGTCATAAACAAAGCTGCTTGAGTTCTGCATGGCTGGGAAGTAAGGCGGGGGCTCCCCCTGCTGTTCATAAGTATGATTGTTTCCCTGCTCAGCAGTTAGGGACCATCTGACAATTCCTATCCACAGCAGTAAATGAAGGGAGAATTTCACTGCATATAGTCAGGTTTCTTATAAAAACGGTACACATTTTTTAATTAAAGTATATTGGAGAAAGTTTTATTTTTCATTAAAGAAAGTAAGAATCGGATTTTATTTTTTTGCCTTTACATGCCCTTGAAGCACAATTATACACTAATGGAAGTATGTGTATTCAGATAACACATCCCATTCTGATGGGAAAAACAGTGCCAGTGTATATGCAATTGTTATTTTATTATTAGTTTTATTCTGATAAAACTATGCCTATGGACAGATTATTTTCCTGCTTCCTCTAGGAAGCATTCATGGCATGCTCCTAATAAGCGGATACTAAGGCAAAAATTGTGACCTCTTATTGGTACTATCACTGCTCACTCTAAATAGGGAACAAAACGTTTTGGTTTGTTTTTGAGCTCCCAGACATTCTTTGTTACTGCCTGTTCCCTATTTGTTGTATTACTACCAGAATCTACCAGATGTTGAAGAATAGCAAGCCGTGCTGTGAACTGAAGTTCAACAAAAAATTAGAGTTGCAATTGTCTCATAATACCTGCTGCAAGTGGCTAATTTGCATTTTAAAGCATTTTAACATATTTGAGCTTTAATCAAATTTTGATTTAAAACTTGCAGCTTTACTTTGCTATAAAGATTTCTCCACCCTTAAACATTACTATAAATAATTCCTATAGCTAAAAAACTTAATATTACTTGACATACTGTAACAAAAAATGTGTATCACATATAAGTTTAATTGCAAATAAATCACTGGAAAAAGTAAAACTTGTATTTTGAGAGGACTCATCCCCAAAACTCATTTCCAAGGAATCCAAGGAATCATATCTCACACACAAAAAGTTCAACACTATGGAACTGTAGAATAAAATTCCTAAGCAATCCAGTCTTAAATGTGTTTAGTAATTACAATTGTGTGCATAACATTTTTTTTTTACAGCGCCATTGTCTGCTTCTGCAGAGCAATTTGCATGCACCAAAGACTAATACAGTTCCCGGAACCTTCCTAGCACAAACTAATGAGTCTTCATCACCAAGTCAAATATATTTGAATATTTATGGTTTATGAAGCTCTCATGTTAAATGATTATTTGACCAATGCATTGCCCACTAATGCATTCACTTGTGCAGAAATTACAGAATAGGCTGGCAAACAACACAGTCAGTATACTATTTATCATTGGGAATGTAAAGTCAAATTTAAGCAAATTATTGTAAAAAAAATGATTTGATGGACCACTGTTGGGTGATGGAAATGCATGCAAGTTTAGAATTAACAAATGCAAATGTATGCCTCATTTGCTCTCATTAACAACAAGATGGAACAATGAAGTGTTAAAAACTTGCATAGACAGTGAGCACCCAATGGAATGCAGGACAAGATGCAGCGGGCAGGGGATGCAAACAGAAACATCACCTTAAACTTACTTTATCCTCATGGCACAAGCGCAAACAGTGACACCCCTGATGAGGACATAGCAATACCATTAAATAAAATGTCAGGCAGAAAGGAAGAGAAGAAAGAAAACACATGGGACCACAAACAGTTCAAATAACCAGTTAAAAAAAACTATTTTGAGTAGAGTATTCTACTAATCTGCACCAATTAAAAACAGCAATCTATTTTCAGATGAAGGTACAGCATTTACTTACTATAAAGCCACTGTTCAATCCCCATACTAATTCTACAAAACCCTACAGGTTAAGATAGCAATTGGTTGCTTCTATAGAATTCCCACATGAATAAATATTTGCACAATATTTAGAGGAAAAAATAATAAGATTTATAGCAAAACAATAATGAGATATAAAGCAAAAAAACAAATGAGAGGCCAATAAAAGAGCCATGATTAAATGCTTGACTTAGACGAGCAGTCTGGCTCCCCTCATCCACTGCCCCTTGCACAACCGTCCTAGATTCAAAAAATGATTCAGAATTTTTAAAAATATACTTTAAATGTACTCTTTTTAATTTGAGACTTAAAATACATTAAGTTTAAGGGCTCTTACATATGGGTTTTTTTATTGTGTTTTTAATACACATTTTGAGCTAGAAGACACGTGTATAGTGTGTTCATAGAATTTTTTTTAAAATGCATCTAAGTGTATTTTTGTCAGTTCCAAACAAAACCCTCTATTTTACTAGTCACTGAACGTGCATCAGGTGCAAGAAAATGCAGCATGCTGCATCTAATCAAGTGAGATGAGATGCAAATGGAGTAAAATGCAACTCAGAACGCTCATAAGTACAGCCAGGCAGAATAATGGAATCAATTAGCGAATGTGTTTAAGTGCACTCAAACCTGTGTCTAAAAACACCCCATTATTAAGAGCCCTAAATGCTTTAGGAGGGAATTTTCAGGTCATGATATTACTGGCCCTTTCATTGAAGACAGGGATGTTTAATTGGAGGCCCAAAGCTTTTCCTTCTGTGGCCCACAATACAGTGATTGTATGGTGATCTAAAAGGAATTGAGTCAAGCAGAAATTAAGGGGGTTATTTATGAAAGGTCAAATTTTAGAGTTATGTGAATTTTTGTTAACTCTAATAAACTTGAATGTACTCACAACTTGGATGGGAGGTTATTTATCAAAAAACTTGAATGTTTAAAAATTGATCGAATAGGATCGAATAGGAAAATTCTAATCAAGTTTTTCCCTGAAAAAAACTCAAATGTCAGGAAGGCTATTAACATCTTCTAATAGTTCTGCCCATGACTTCTACAAGTATCGAATCAGTGCTCTTTCCAGGGTCGAGATGTTATAAATCTCACATTCGAATTAGAGTTGGTGGTTTTAAACTCAAAATTGTGAGTTTTGATCAAAAAATAAAATTGAAACTTCGAATTCACCATTCGAACCTTAGTAAATCTGCCCCTAAGTTTCACAGAGAAGATAATTCACACAGCTGCCAAATTCGCCTGGTCCTCTCTCCCTGTGGATTCCTTTCATTATGGATTGGGATTAGAAGATCTAAATCAGGAGAATATCCTGAAGAGTCAAAAACGGGATGAGAAGAAGGGGAAACCAGTCTTCAGTACTAAAAAAAGGAGAAGGAGGACAGAAGGGAAAAGCTGAATGAGAAGGTGGAGTAAACAGCTGAAATGGGGAATTCCAGAGGAAAAGGATAGAGAGAAAAACTATCATAAGGAGATAAAGGGTAGACAAATACAAGAGGTAAAACAGGCAGAAGTATAAAATGGTGGTAGGAGAGGAGAAAAGACGAATGACAGGAAAACATCATAGAAATGAGAAAGTTGAATAGCAGAGAAAAAAATTGGAAAGAACAAAGGAGTGAAGTAGGATTTTGATCCAAACGTCCTACATAAATATAGTGGGAAGGCTGCTGTATATAAGTAAGTGCAGCAGAGCAGTATTTATACAGGGCCTAAGGAAATATTGGTGAATCATATTAGTGGTTTAAAATCAGACAAGGGGCAAGAAGGCAAAAAAATATAACTTTGTTGTTGGAGGGGCAAGTGAACCATACACATACGTATTCACAAAGCAATGATTTAGAAATCTTTTATTCTGTAGTTTTTACACATGCCCAAATGTGTATCCACACTTTGTACAAAAAAGTCAAGTCAAAAACAAGCTTCATCTCTAGTTGGCTGAATAAAAGCCGCGGTACTTGTGTAGTTAACCTGCAAATCCATTAGCAGAACCATTCCTGTACTGAAATTGTAAAATCATTCTTGAGCAAATAAGGATTGTGCAAGTTTCTTTGAATGCAAGAGGTAGCAAATCGGGAGAATAAACTCATTTACCGAGGGCCAGAAAGTTAGATGACACCCGCTCAATAAAAACTCACTAAATGACAGAAGAATTTAAACTTATAATTTAATGAAGTATTTATATGGTTTAATATTTAACCAAGAAAAAAATGCTTAACCTTTCGATTACCAAAAAAAACTAGGAGCTGAAACGGTAATAGCTTTGAAATAGCTTTTTCTATTGCTCTTATTTAAGCAAAACTCATTAGGTTCATCACGTGTAAGCAATACATCAATATGTACTTACAGTTCCAGGGCGTGTAAAATCTATACTCTGAGCTTTGCTTCATTTGCGTGCTGAAGAGCCTTGTGCCTACACTTTGCAGGTATTCTGGAGTGGTCTGTAGAAATGGACATGAATATAGAAGAACATTACAGGACCTTTATAAGTTGCAAAACATCTACTGTCTGCAACATCAGCTTAGTCAGATCGGGTCGGGGCAGGCAGAGTACAAATGGAGTCAGGCAGGCAAGGGTCAAACCAGGAGATCAATCCAGTGGCGGAACTACCGGGGGAGCAGGGGGTGCGATTGGGCCAGGGCCCGCACCTCCTCAGAGCCCCCTGGCAGCTCGCGCACTGGTGATTTCTCCCCACAGCGGCCGATTTCCAGGCCAGATAATCTAGTACAGAGGGGGGTCGCGCCAGGGCCCGCCCCCCTCTAGTTACGTTACTGGATCAATCTGAAAGGGATCCGAACACCTACACAGCTACATGAGCGATACAACATTTTGATGTCCATTGAATCTGTTCTAAATACGTAGTTTATGGGAAAAAGAGAATGGAAAAATATACACTCCCTGATCAGGGCCTACTTGCATTTATTTCTGCCCCCTTCTATTTACCCTAAGCTAATATAGGCCCAGACCTACTAAACCAATAACAAATAATGAGTGGAGCCGCCATGTACCACATTCCAAGATGTGCCGTAAAGTGAGACTGCACCTTGAGAAATCGTGTAACACTGTGAAATTTATTGTATTTGGACAATCATTTCCACAACTTTACATGATTCTGTTTCTCAACTATATAATTTTTTGGTTTTTTTTTGGGTTTTCTATTCTGTCTTAATTATTATTTGTGGAAAAAAAATAATAAAACAACAAAAATAAAGAGCTATAAAAAAAAAAAAAAGAAAGGGATACAGATTCAGCGGAGTCGGTTATCAGGCAGGATTCAGAAGTCAGGATCGTCAGTAGCAGGCAGGGGTCACAACAGAGTATCAGATCGCAGAAAATAGAAGCTTAGATAGCACAGAGGCACCAGGAACTCACAATGAGGAAACCTATAACGGGCAAAGTTCTGCAGCCCAAATGTGCCTTTTCAACCATTTGAATTTTGCTCCAATTCGCAATGACGCAATCACGCCAGCGTGATTGCGCACAGAAAACCCGGAAGTGCGTGCCGCGTGCGCCCTAAGGCAGTGTATCACAGGACGCCAAAGGGGCAACACCACGCGACAGGCGTCCCCGCCGGCCAACTGGACCACCAGGGTGAATTGCCCTTACAAAATGTCATCCATCATTACAAGTTTTGGGAAAGAATATTTGAATGGCAGGCGGTTTTGTTCATCAGGTCATGTGATGACTTCTAATTTATATCTTTTTTATAAACAAGAAGGCCTCTGTTCAAAGGTTCCAATAAAGGTAATTAAATCAACCATTGCATAACTCCATATATCTGAACTGTAAATCCAGTGATTGTCTTTTAAGCCTCAAATGGAGGCCTAACCTTTGGTCATGCCCCCATTAGCTTCAAAGAAAATCTGAGAAAACTAGTGCCTGAGTTAAATCTCACCCTAATGAATCTTCAGTTTGGGTTTTCAGGTGTATCTGGAGCAAATAAGCATTCTCTCCAAATATCAGAAAAATCAACTGGGTCCCCCTTTCCCGGATTAAGCCCCTTCCTGGGGGCAGCCTCCACAGTTTGAGAACCAAAGGTTTATTGATTGAGCTAAAGATTTGCCTTGTATACATTACTTGATAAATAACAACATTATAATACAGTATGGAAACTTATAAAACAGACACCATGATTAACAATGCTTTGGTATAGAGCAGTGGTCCCCAACCAGTAGCTCGTGAACAACATGTTGCTTTCCAACCCCTTGGATGTTGGTCCCTGACCCCTTGGATGTTGCTCCACGTGGCCTCAAAGCAGGTGCTTATTTATGAATTACTAGCTTGTAGGTAAGCTTTGGTTGCATAAAAATTAGTTGTACTACCAAAATGAGCTTTCTGTAAGTTGACTGGCCACATTGAGGCTACCAAATAGCCAATTACAACCCTTATTTGGCACCCCATGAAGATTCATGCTTGCGTTGCTCCCCAACTCCTTTTACATTTGAATGTTGTTCACAGGTAAAAAAGGTTGGGGTATAGAGAAAAATTCCAACCAAACTAAAAGTTATGGAAAAACTTAAAAATTATAGTACATTTCTTTGCCCAGTGTTGCCACCTGCTGGATATTTTATTTATTGTGCCAAGTGTGAGGTTTGTCACAGGCTTCATTGCTTTACAACATAATGATACATCGTTAAGAAATTCCAAAAAGCCAGTAAAGAGTTTCATTGTATTGGTGTTTTAACAACCTACAATAAAAGAGAATGGGAATACAGTGGGAAGGGGTGTACATTATGAAATGTTATTGAAAGGCAGCCAGAGGGAAGTAGTAGCAAAATGTAGAAGTAAAATAAGCACTGTGATGAGGGGCACTGTTGTGAAAAGCGCTCCAGATGAGAGGAGACTAAAAGAAGCACATTCATAAAAGCATAAGGACTGAGTTGGGAGAAGATAAAATGTGGCAACTAGATAAGTTCATAACACATATTCTTGGTTCAGTTGCTCCCAATATTGCAAATATTCCTTACAATAAGGTGGTGCACTATCCTAGAGTATGCCAGAATGGCATCCTTATTAGAATTTTCCCCTTTAAGCCATGATTTTCTGAATTAAACATGGGCCAGGACAGCATTTCACTTATGAATCTATCTGTCAGTATATCAATTTTGGCCAGAAAATGCACAATTTAATACACTGCATGCACGATGGCAAGTGGATTACAGTCAACAGACACAAACATTGAGTGGATGAGGTCTGAAAATGTAGAGAAAACACACCATGTGATATAGTACATTTAAAAGAGGTTTGGCTCCCCCACCTCAGTCAAACTGACATCTAAGATCTATCAAAACCTTATGCTTACAGGTCCCAAACCATCCTGAGCAGTAGAAGAATGATGGTCAACCCAAATCCCCGAACTTAGCTCAGAAAATTGGGAAGAGGCAACTGAGAATTTTTATACTGTCCTCATCTCGATGAAGGACAGACTTGTCCAATATAAAACTCTTCACCACCTATACATAACCCCTATGAAACTATGCCAAATGGCTCGGGTCCCTACTTACTCCTGCCCAAGATGTGGCACAAACGCAGCGGGCTTTTTCCACATGATCTGGTCGGCAGTAATAGAATTCCTTGTAACCAATCTGGTCTTCCCCAAAGTGGTGGCACCAGCAACTTGCCTCCTGGGGGTAGTGGATGATATCATTCCACAGAGACACCTTAAAACATTTTTTTAAAATACTTTTATGCAAAAAAAAAAAAAGAAAACAGTGGCTATGCACTGGATGGGCACAGCACTCCCCACAGTAAAGGCCCGGAGGGAGTTGGTTAATAAAATGGTTCCCCTCTATAAGCTAACCTACTGAAACAGAGGTTCTAACATTAAATTAGACAAGGTCTGGGGTCCCTGGTGCGACCTGGATGACCCAAGCATTTACATTGAACAATAACCCTGCTATGCCAAATTTCCTAGCAGGAAATTATATAGTCCAATACCTCATGACAAAAAGTCCCCAAAAGAAGACGGCTGATACAACAACATGCGGACAACCTGTTCTATTAAGTACAGTATATGGCTTACGAGACAGTACTACCTATAGAACAAATACATGTGTCACCGGAAAATTGTATTTTTAAAAAACAACTTTTTTATTTTTTTTTTAATTTTAATGTTGTTATATTTCTATGTTACTGTAGTTCTAAACTACTCTGGACAAGGACCTGTGCACCATCCTATGCCTCATGCAAAGATTATGAGTGGTTTCAGGCCCAGATTTGTGGAAAGGCCACCTATATCCGGGCCTAGGACAGCAGGAATTTAGGGGGTGGCATGCTGCCCAACCACTCCCACATTGGTTCAAAAACACTGGTGATGTGCTGGAGATACAATCATTTTTTACATTTCCCATGCGCCAATTCCCTTTGCTCCGGTCCAGATGATGAAAATATGCATGAATAAAGGGGAGGGGACAGGGGCGATGAACGGCAGTGGGCCTAGGGGCGCCCAATATGTAAATCCGGCCCTGAGTGGTTTGTTATGTATGTTTATATGTTTAAAATAATAAAAATTCACCTAGAAAAAGAGGTTTGGCTGCTCACACACAAGTTAGGCTAAAACTATTAACCCATCAACCGCACAAAAGCAACTTTTTATAGCAAAAATTTTAAAAAAATACTTTACCCATTTTTTGAAAAATATTTTTTTGTTATAGTGTCATATAGATTCACTTCTTAATCGTGTACCACAACCATTATACCACATGTTTGATTAACAAATGAATCTATATGACACTATAACAAAAAAATATTTTTGAAAAAAATTGAAAAAAATGGGTAAAGTATTTTTCCAAAAAAAAAGTTGCTTTTGTGCGGTTGAAGGGTTAATAGTTTTAGCAAAAGATGGAAGATAAAATGGACATTGGAAAAACAGATGAGAGGACTATTCTCATGAACCACCACTAGGAGTCATTGTGTCTAAGCCTATAAATTTGTATAGTCTCTTTTGTATACTATCACTGATGAAGGGCCATGCGGTCCCGAAAACGTTTGATCTCGTGAACTGTGTTAAGAGCATCATGGAATAAACTTTGGGATCACCCCGTTTGATGCATAAAGAGGTATCGGCTTTTCATTCATTGCTGGATTCATTGCTGGCGTGTGGCTAGGCCAGTGCCAATACCTGCATCCCCTCCTTTCTAACTTTCAAGTAGAAGCAGAACTTGTAAAACTGGTTTAGGGGTATATGGTATAGCTCCAGTGGCAACAGTAATGGGATTGAATGTTCACAATCAGTGAAGGGTCAGATGTGAGTGACTTCCCTATATAAAAGATGATTATGCCACAAGGTGGCAGAAGAGTCAAGCTAAGGGATGATTACACAGTAAATAATTTACTCACATTTTTGTCTAATTTCTTGAGGGCTTGCCACAGGATTTAGGCATAATTCATAAAAGAATAAATGCAAAGGTAATTTCCTTTTTACAGAAAGGGGGGGGGGGGGTGATACTTTCATTTCCTCGTTTACTCTAAAGTGTCCAGGCAACAGTGCATACTTAAACAATCACTGTATTGACAATCCCACAAAGGAACAGGAGGCCAGCCAAGATAAAAGACATAATAGCTCAGAAAGGAGAAGTGATGAGTGAGGGCAAATTAAATGGATATGTGATACAAAGTCGTGGCTAAGCCTTACTGAAGAAAGGTAGATTAAAAGGCCTCTAGCAGGTATTAAATGAATGGTTAACTGGCTAAACGTATCGCTTAAATAGTTGGTTCCCAGAGTTACAATGGCATTTACCTGATAGGATACTGATGAAGTAAACAACCTTCCCTCTAATTTCTTGTAGGCTACACGAGTAAAACGTTCATCATAATAACAATGACTAATAAGATCACTGTCCCTGTATACAATATAAGGAAAGTGGGGATAAGGGAAACAAAATTAAAGAAACAGTAAGACCAAAATTGAAAGTTATTCATATAATGACATAATTAGATGTTACTGGGCCCTACAGCAACATTAAAGTAATGAAATTGTTCATTAGTGATGGCCTCACTGAGTCCTCTGCAGTCATTGGCCCCCTGCAACCGCATGGTCTGCTTCCTCTGTGGTTACGCCCTTGGATTCTTAAGCATTTACAGGTGTGCGATCTGTTATTCAGAAACCCATTATCCAGAAAGTTCTGAATTACAGAAAGGCCATCTCCCATAGACTCCATTATAATCAAATAATCCTAATTTTGATTAGTGATTTCTTCATTGTGTACACATGGGCTTCTGTATCAGAATTCCTGCCTTCATCTTAAACCTCCTTACCCCTGGCGTGAGCATGCTCAGTTTGGTCTTCTCCCCCCCCACTTCTCTACTGTAATTTGATCCCCGAGCTATAAGTGAGCAGGGAGAGACTCAGGCAGGAAGTGATGTCACACCAAGCTAATACTGCAGCTGCTATCCTAAACAAACAGAAAGATTCTTAAGCTTTTTACTCAGGTATGGTAAAACATTCTACAGAATAAATATAGCATTCTAGCTTGCACTATTGCAGCTAATCTATTGGCAAAATATGCCTCTGTAACTTTTCTTCTCCTTTAATGTTAGGAAATCTGCATTAAAATCCATTAATTAAAAGTAGACACAGCACAATAATATCTGCTGGTGTTTAATAAGATTACAATGTTGCACATAGTACTAGATATGTAAATATAAAATATAATTACACAATTCTTTAGTCTTGCGTTTCACATTTGATTGCAGCATACATGGGAGTTAAAGGGCAAACAGTTCCATGTGATTACTACACACTCCCTCCCAACACTGATAACCATCATTTTAATGCTTCAAAAATGTAGCCCTTCCCTGCCCAATGCTTCTATCCTACTATTTCTCTACAGTTACAATTGTTAACCCCTTTTATGCACTAATAATAAAAATAATTAAACACCTGGTTTACAAAGAATCCTCTATAAATATCTCAAACCTATGTTATAACAATATAGCAGAAAATGTTAATTTTGCATTTACCTTGGTTGTTATGCAAACTTATTAGAGGGTTAAGGAAAACTCTATTGTACAAATACTATAAACAATCATCATGTTTCAAAATCCATCTCTGTGGGAGGTTTATACATCATTGCATGGTTCATTAAAACATTATACAGCTGCAAGAGTGAATATAAACTGGACTGTGAATTAATTAGTGCTTTGGGAAATTCTCTATTAAAAATGTAGCACTTACTTCTTCCAGATTTCCATCAATGATCTTGACCTGTTTTTAAAGATGCTTATAATTCATATGTGGGCATATACAGTACAAGTAAAACAAACTGCATAATGTACTCTACTTTCTATTAAAACTATTTATATTAAGGGGCAGATTCACTAAGCTCGAGTGAAGGATTCGAATGAAAAATACTTAGAATTTCGAAGTATTTTTTTGGTACTTCGACCATCGAATTGGTTAAATTCGTTCGAATTCGAACGAAATCGAACGAATCGAACGAAAAATCGTTCGACTATTCGACCATTCGATAGTCGAAGTACTTGCCCTTTAAAAAAAACTTCGACCCCCTACTTCGGCAGGTAAAACCTACCGAAGTCAATGTTAGCCTATGGGGAAGGTCCCCATAGGTTTGCTAACCTTTTTTTGATCGAAGGATTTTCCTTTGATCGTTGGATTAAAATCCTTCGAATCGTTCGATTCGAAGGATTTAATCGTTCGATCGAACGAAAAATCCTTCGATCGACCGATCGAAGGATTAGCGCTAAATCCTTCGACTTCGATATTCGAAGTCGAAGGATTTCAATTCGAGGGTCGAATTTCGAAGTATTTTTTACTTCGAAATTCGACCCTTAGTGAATCTGCCCCTAAGAGTCAAGTAATGCAATACCTGTAAGAAGCAGGAACTAAGGAGGATTCTGGCCCTGTGGTACAGGCACATCAAGCAAACAACCTAAAGGTAAGTTATCCAAAATGCTCAGTCAGCAATCAGGATAGTCAGGAAATAGGTTAAGAGTCTATTTTGAAAAACGGATAGTTTTAATACACAAGAGCCATAAGTAACTCACCAATTCAAATCTTTTTAAACAGTACTTAGTGATATCATTAGTTATAACTTTTGTTTAATGATGTATTGCGTGTCACATGACTAAAGCTTTTTTATTATTCATATTTAGGCAGCCTCATGCCTTTAAAAAGTTAAGGAAATCCTCTGTGACATCTAATATACTTACGTTTCACAATAGGGGGTACATTCCAAGGTACAAAATCAAGCTGTGTAATGATTTCTGGTTACTGCCTGTTTAAAAATGCTAAGTGAACAAGACCCTATTCTTTTTTTAGCCCCATTTTTTACACCTGAACAGTAGTGCAACTACGTAGCAGCGGCCCTGGTACAGCATATACAGCTATAAAATCTCCCCCTGTCCAGCCTCCTGCGATAACCGTTATTGTGGCTCCGGTGGGCTCCAAGGGGGTGTGGACCCGGATGCGATCGCACCCCCTAGACCCCTGGTTGTTACACCACTGCACCTGAATTTACCTGCCATTTTCCCACTGACCTTAATGGCTTACACAAGCTCTAAAGTGGTGCAAAAAACACTACTTTAAGACACTTTTTCTGTTATTTTTCGAGCATAAATAGTTTTCAGAGTTTGATACCAAAGTGTAAAGAAAAGCAATGAGAAGTTTAATGCTTGATGGCGTCCACAGAAAATTTTCCAGGGGGGGGGGCAAGGAAGAAAACATATTACACAAATTACTTGTACCCACATTTTGGTTTCCACACAAACCTAACAAAAGCTTTTCTATAAATATTTGGGGGTAAATTTATCAAAGAGTGAAGTTCCGCCACTAGAGTGAAATTCTGCAGCTCTCAATTCATTTCTATGGGATTTTGAAAGGCGTATTTATCAATGGGTGAAAGTGAAAGTTCACTCTTTGATAAATACGCCTATAAAAATCCCATAGAAATGAATGGAGAGTGGCGGAATCTCACTCTAGTGGCGGAACTTCACTATTAACTTCACTCTTTGATAAATATACCCCATAGAGTAGTAACTGTTGCACATGTATAGTATTGCCATTCTATTAGTGACACAAACTCCTTGTTTGCCAGAACAACATTTGGTATTTTCTACTTTCTTAACAAACTGACTAGCCAGACGTTTGTAGAATGTTATTCCCTCCAGAGTTCTAGTTACAACCAGATACATACAGAGAAGCCTTCACTTTACATACCCTCATTTTAAGTATTTCCATATGTTATACAACTTTTTGTGGTCCCACCAATATTTAATGCATAATACATTTCACTAACTTTACACCATTTTTTTTACATATGGCAAGAGAATATCCTCTATTATGAAGTGTCTGTGTGAGAGAGAGTTTGTGTGTGAGAGAGAGGGAGTGTGTGTGTGTATGAGAGAGGGAATGTGTGTGTGAGAGGGAATGTGTGTGTGTGTGTTTGAGAGAGAGAGAGGGAGTGTGTGTTTGTGAGAAGGATTGTGTATGTGTGAGAGAGTGAGTGTGTGAGAGAGAGGGAGTGTGTGTGAGAGAGTGTGTGTGTGTGTGTGTGTGTGAGAGAGAGGGAGTGTGTGTGAGAGAGTGTGAGTGTGTGTGTGTGTGAGAGAGAGAGGGAGTGTGTGTGAGAGAGAGTGTGTGTGTGTGTGTGTGAGAGAGAGGGAGTGTGTGTGAGAGAGTGTGTGTGTGTGTGGAAATATTATTCAACAAACACTTTGTTTTTCTCTCAGTCCTCATTAAAGGAAGCACTGCATGCAAACACTGTCCTTGTCAGATTTAATTAGAAGGTGGATGCCTTCCTCAGCACCTGCTACTGTATTGTACATACAAAATATCTGCGGTTTCCAGAAACTGCTTCTGATGTAGGAGCCGTGTTATCTCTTGGAGAGGACAGGGACGTATTTATATTAAGGCACCCGAGCGCCTGTGCCTAAGGCGGCAGGTTTTGGAGGGAGGCCCTCGGGTGCCTATAAATTTATTTTTTAAATTAAAAAAAAAAGATTCCCCAGCCTCTGCCACGGATTTCCATTGGAAATCCAGTGACGGAGCTGGGGGGGGGGGATGGTGAGGGGTTAGGGTGCACGGCATAGGGGGAATGTTTAGGCCCTTGCTGGGTCTGCTGCACCCTAAGCATATTTGTTGGGTGCAGCTCTAGTCTCAGTCTCTATAGACAAGTGACAATAGGCTGTGGCAATAGGCTGCAAGCTTCAAGGGATACTATGCCTTTCTATGTATATGCCTGGTTGCTAGGGAGGTAGAACATTTAAAACAAGAAAACTATTCCAATTCAAACATAAAGAGCTGCAAAAGAGTAAAGTGAAAAAACATATTCCCAACAAAATACTACCGCCTGCCTCAGTGATCCCATAACTGTATCTCTCTAGCCACTGATAAACTACAATTCCCAGCATTCAAAGCCAGAACCAGTAGCAGAGTTGTAACTGAGAGGGCTAGAGAGGAGATCTCAGCAGGACCTTCATTCATTGGGCACGGGAGAGTCCAGTCAGAGATCAATGAGTTCTGATGGTGGCCCTGGTTCTATGACTGCTTATGTTTGATGTCTATTTGTTGTATTTTCATAAATGCACATGTGTGTGACTGATGTAATTGGCTTCCAATTACTGGTATCTCATGCCTTACTTGAGGATGACATCATTCCCAGCTCAGCACTGATTGGCTGAAAGCTGCCAGGGAAGGTGACTTAACGGCTCAGGTACAAGTGACAGGTTTTTCATTTCTGGATTCAGAGGTAAGTGGAGCAGACTTTATGGGGGGGGCATGAAGTCAATTATACAAGGAGATAGTTTGGGCAGTGTAGCTTCCATGATTTACAGTAGTTCGGGAACTAGAGCCAGGCCCGGACTGGCAATCTGTGGGTTTAGGTAAATGCCAAAGGGGGTGCTGTAATAGACAGACACTATTTATTGGGCTGCTGGGGGGGCGGTGAAGGCCTCTGTGTGTCTCAATTGCCAGGGCCATTTTTAAATCCCAGTCTGGACTTTAGTCTAGAGCCAAAGCTCCCAAAATTGTCCCACCATTGCCTGCTATTGTAATTGTCTGGGAAGGTGTTTGTCATGAAATTGTCCATTGGAGATATCAGTTTGTCTTTCCAGTTCCATATTTTCCAATGGCCACTTGGAATCAAGGGGGGGGGGGGGTCATTTTTGGTGATAAGCCATCAGGGGGTACAAAGGGGTACAACTACAAGGAAGGGGACAATCAATGATGGGGCCTTGAAAATGGTTTCTGGCGGCAGCCCTGCCCCTTCTACTACTAAAACTTGTGGGTGCCAAAGTACCCAAAATTTGCCTGTGTGCCATTGCTAAGGGGAATGAGACAACATGAGAACTTGCTGTCCCACTGACTCTAAACCTGTGCTTATCTAGCTGTGCCTTTACTACAATTCCCAGCACCCCCTGTGGCTGACTTGTAGTTATAGAATATAGTGTATTTGGTATTTCTTGTTTACTTGTTACAGCTTTTGAAGTGTTAGACCATTTACTCTGCTGCTCTTTAGCTGTTAATGTCAACTGCCATTTTCCAACTGCCATTGGCCAACTGTCCCACTCATCACTCATCCTAGTGGCCTCAGCATTAGAGTAGATGATGGGTAAGGGAGGACAAGTAGCACAAACCAGAATGATAGTTACATGCCTAGAATTAGGGTGCCTTGTGTTATGGGTGCAGGGGCACTGATCAGAGCTTAAATGGTTATGAAAAGCCCCAGTGGGCCCATTATTCACCTGGGCCTCTAATGGGAACCAGTGTCTTCTGCCCCTATAACACCCTGCCAGTAACATACAGCTTTACAGTAATGGCACAGTGGGGGATTTGGGATGTTTTGTCCCCATGTGATTTCCAGTTCAGTGTATGGCCAACCAAATGCTTACTCCCAAATGCTCACTCCCGTTCATTTCTAAATTCAATTTAATTGAGCCCTGGTGAAAGCAATTGGTATATAAATGAATGAGGGTGATTCCAAGTGTTCATTTAACTATTAGTTCATTGTGTCACCAGGACCCAACCTTGGTTAGCAGGGGTGTCTAGGGCCCTTGATTGCACCAATACATTCTGTCTCTCCCAATCAGCTCCTTCATTCTATTAAAGATACTGCTGATTGGTGTTACTGGTTATTTATAAGGCACAACCATATTCAGTAGCGCAGTATTGAGCTATTAAGGGAAATCCAGTATATACAGATATATACGGCAGAGAGGGTTCAGTTCACAATCTCTTCTCTCTCTTTCTCTCCCCATAAAGTGAAATACGAGTGATTCCTAGTGATTCTCAGTGATTCATAGTCATTCTTAGTGATTCCCAGGAGCAGAAGGAGATAAAGAAGAAACACAAAAGTCTTTTTAAAGACTATCAACTTTAATCAGGAGCAGAAGAACAACTTGCCGAACCCATTGTGGGTTATTTGGAGGAAGGTAAGGGTCTTGCATTTTCCCATCCAGGGCCACCATCGGGGGGAGGACAGGGGGGACAAGTGTCCCGGGCATGAAGGGGGACCTAGCAGTGCTGCACTTTTGAAAGAGCCGGGCCACCCTTGAGAGCGCCCGAGCCGTGTAGCCATTTTTCAAGTCCCAAACAGCAGAAATGCGGAAATGCTGAAAAATTAACAGCCAAAGGACCGAAGTCAAGAAAACAGCAGAAGCCGAACTCCTGAAGCGGCGAAAAGACCCGAAGCTACGAAAATAGCCGAAGTCCTGAAGCGGCGAAAAGACCCAAAGTCACAAAAGTAGGCGAAGTTGAAGTCCTGAAGCCATGAGTTCAATTCTACTGAACACCAATTTGTGGGGTTTTTTTTTAAAATCCCCTGGCCACCAATGTATTATTTTAATACTCTATAGGCCCCTGCCACGAATTTTTTTTAAACTAGTGTGTCGGGGGTTACTTTTTCAGCACTGATGTCTGTGTGGTCTTTTAACTGTGATGTGGAGTGGGATCGGGGGTGGGGCTCGGGTGAAAGTGTGGATGGGCCCCAAAAATTTTGTTGTATGGGGCCCCGTGATTTCTAATGGTGGCCCTGTTCCCATCTGCAATATGTATTACACAGTAGATGAGGCTGAAAAAAGACACACGTTCATCAAGGTCTACCTTTTTGTGTAACTGCTGATCTAGAGGAAAGTAGGGCCCTGACAGAAATAATGGGCTGATTTGTGGACCAAATATAATGGGATGGTATTGTCTTAAAATGGGGACAGGGGGAGCTGGTGGGGAGGAGCATTCTATATACATAAGTAAGCATTTGTTTCTAATTGGAGCCATATTAAAACCATAGTTTCTGAATGAAATGGGTTCTTATTAAATAAGGTGTAAATATGCTGCTGTTTTTACCTCTGCTCTTTATTGTGTTTATTTGGGGGTCTTACATCTTTATGTTAACTCTAACCTTCCCAAATCTCTATTTTTTTATTACAGGAACATCAAAGATGGGAATGAGTGCAAGTAGCAGGCTTTACTACCAGTGGCGCTATGAAAAACTAAAGGTGCTCACAGCTAATTTCCTCATTTTATTTTCTGACTGCTGAGAAAGGTATCCAAGGGGTTAAAGGAGGGGCTAACCCAATGCTAAACATGGCATATCTTCTGTGTAAATACAATGAAACAGAAATTTGACAGGGTTTAGCATAGTATGTGCCCTGACCTCAATGTTTTCTTGCTTCTTACATTTTTCTAGCACTCACGGTGGATCTCGTCTGATCTGGACATCTTTGAGATCAGGGATTTTGAGGATCCACTCGCGGGCCCTTATCTCGAGTGCATCAGGGACAAGATCACCAATGACATCATGTTTGCACTCTACGATCTGTGGATGGCCAAGGACTGTGTGAAGATTACAAAATGGTGGAAATTACACCTTAAGAATGAGTTCTGGCAGGACTACAGATACATCAAGGCCCACCTGAAACACCTCTACAAAGACCTAGAGAAGATCAACAAGGCCATACTGATTAAGAACAATGAGAGATATTCAGGTGCAGTATATAATCCATCCTTTTCTTTCCCACACTTGGTCAATCATTTAATTTTGCTTAATCACCTGATTTGTGCTTAATGTGCTCCTAAATATTACAGGGTTGGGATCCGTTATCTGGAAACCCATTATCCGAGAAGCTCCAAATTACAGAAAATCCATCTCCCATAGACTTTATTTTATTCAACTAGTCCAATTTTTTAAAAATGATTTCCTTTTTCTCTGTAATAATAAAACAGTTTCATGTACTTGATTCAAACTAAGATATAGTTATTGGAAGAAAAACCATTCTATTGGGTTTATTTAATGTTTACATGATTTTCAAGTAGATTTGAGGTATGAAGATCCAAATTACAGAAAGATCAGTTATCCAGAAAACCACAGGTCCCAAGCATTCTGAATAACAGGTCCCATACCCGTATAAGAATTTTACAGGGATATCACTTGCTAAGGTAAAAAAATACATAGTCTGAGTTATCTTGTTTGGTTTTACAGATAGTCCTCGGAACAACTCACAAACGGCACATGATACCAGCACCACCAGCAGTTTCCTCGGTTCCAAATACCGATGCACCTCAGTCTAGGCGCCACATCCTTAGAAAACAGCAGTAAGTATGGGGCATCTCAATTCCACCAGTGATGCCCCCTTTTCATCCACTGCACTTTCACCAGTGATGCTTTCAGCCACTGTAGTTCCACCAGTGGTTCCTCCCCTTTATCCAAAATATGGTGTTATTCACAGGAACTCCTTTAAGCCACTTGCATTCCTTTCATTCCATCCCTCAGACTGCAAATGCTGGGGTCTGCAGGCTGCATGGGGTCCAATGGAATGGAAAGGAATGAAGCATTCATTAAGCGGTCTAAATGTGCCCATGTTTATGCTGCCATATTCCCTTCTGTTTCTCATCCTTTCACCGCAATCCCTTACCGTACCATATTCCCCCCCCCCTCCGCCTCCCTTGATTCAATGTGGCACATTGATCGTGGGAGCAAATCCGATCGCCTTTAAGGGGTCAGGAAGGAATTTTACCCTCTAGTGAAGGAAATTTACTTTTCAGAGGTTTTTTGCCTTCCTTGCGATCAAACAAGCGCAGTTTATCTAATTATTAATAAAGCTGTGGATTACACAGATTAACCACAAAGTCATTATGTGTATCTTTATTGTGGGTATTAGGCTAGGGATTTGACAGGAATAACATATAGAGGGGGGGGAGGGAGAGAAGTTAGAATAAGGCTCTTATAGAGCAGGAAATGGTCGCATTGGTTATGTTTCTCCTTGGTAACTGAAACAACATATAACTGCTGTGTCAGTCTTACTATCCTCCATAGGATTTATAGGAACCTATGTAATACTGAGAGCCAATAAACATCCTTCCCAAATCTCACCCTAACTGGCCTTTGGACAACTCTTCCCTTTGGGCCTTTGGAAAAGGGCCGGCCCCACAGTTTAGAAGGGCCCTGATGGTCTGTGTTGGTTTAAGGAAGCCATGGAAATTGAATATTTAGAGAGAAAACCAGTTACATGCAGATCTGCAACCAAATTCTGTTTTAGAATCATCATCTCATGCTCTTTTACCTTAGTTGTCTAAAATTCCCTGGAATTAGGAAGGAATCTACTAATTTAACCTCTTCAGTAGATGATAACAAAGGCAAGTTTTACTGGGTTGCAGCTGGATTAGGTGGGATATTTATATAGACTTGACACTGCCCAGCCTTTATCACACCCATTTATTAGTGTAAGAAGGTATAATCTATAGAGGGTTTTATGAAACAGATGTTGAGAGTCAGCCTCCTGGAATGAATACAGGGTTAAACATAGCTAGCTGTACTGTATGGAGGAAGGTTATACAAGCTAAAAGTGCATTACACAATTCCCTCTTTAAAAAGCTGATAAAGCAACAGGGTAATATTGATACTGTGGGTGGTTAAATGACAGCAAGACCAGCAGTTTAGACATACAGTATGAATGAGGGTATTATATATAAAGGGATCATGCAGGCAATTGGTTGGCGGTGATGTCATGCGCACAGTGTAGGGGGCGTGTTTAGGTCAGGTGCCTAGGGTGGCATCGGACTTAAATACAGCCCTAGGAAAGAAACAAATTATCTGAAATTAAATGTTAGTACCTTAAAATATTCAATATCATGAAATCTTTACGAGTAGTAAAGGGAACCAACAGCACTGCTTGTGGTATTTATTTCAGAACATGGAATAGTACATTAGCTCTGATCTCTGTTTGCAAGTGATATCTAATGTTAATGTGGATACACTTTCGAATAAGTTAAGCCTATTGTGTGTATGTCAGAGCACTGGAATGAGATACCTGTACTTGGATTCTTTCTGGCACATATAGATAAGTACACCAAAATGGATTCTATACACTTAGGGTAAGTTCACACTGGGCGTTTCGTGGAGATTTAGTCGCCTGGCGACTAATCGCATCGTCTTTACGGCGACCAATCTCCCCGAACGCCTTCCCTCACTCTTGCGCTGGCTAAAATGAAAAATCGCCGGCGCTAAGCACACGCGGCAATTTATTTTCCGAAGTTGCCTCACGAGGAAACTTCGGGCGACTTCGGAAAATGAATCACAGATTTTTTTAGCCAGCGCAAGAGTGAGGGAAGGCATTCGGGGAGATTGGTTGCCGCAAAGACGAGGCGATTGGTCGCCAGGCGACTACATCTCCCCGAAATGCCCAGTGTGACCTTACCCTTACATATTACAGCAGAGTTCTGGTAAGCCCAGAGGAATGCCCAAGATGACCGTTTTATGGTATTTCTCTTCATCAAAATGCACCATTTCAGGGGCCCCTAACTACTCAAAAGTGCTGCACATTATATTTCATGTTTGTAACTCAACACGATACCTTTTAAAAAATATAAATATACAAATTTTTGAGATAATATCTAGGCGCTTTTTATTGTGCAGCATAGTGGGATGTCTAAGCAGTTACTGAATGAAGCAACATTGCAGTGAGTTGGGACAAAGTTTATCATTTACGTTATATAAATACTTGAAGTCATTTTCACAGACAACACAAAGACAAGGGAGGTGTGATAATAAAAATGTTTTCACCAGGTGTAATAAGCTAGAGTCAGGGGCACATTTACTTAGGGTCGAATATCGAGGGTTAATTAACCCTCGATATTCGACCGTCAAAGTAAAATCCTTCGACTTCGAATATCGAAGTCGAAGGATTTACCGCATTTCCTTCGTTCGTACGATCGAAGGAAAAATCATTCGATCGAACGATTAAATCCTTCGAATCTAACGATTCAAAGGATTTCAATCCATCGATCAAACGATTTTTCTAAAATCAAAAAAAGCTAGGAAAGCCTATGGGGACCTTCCCATAGGCTAACATTGATGCTTGGTAGGTTTTAGGTGGCGAAGTAGGTGGTCAAAATTTTTTTCAGTACTTTGACTATCGAATGGTTGCATAGTCTAACAATTTTTAGTTTGAATCTTTCGATTCGAAGGTCGAAGTAGCCAAAAAAATACTTCGAAATTCGAAGTATTTTTTATTCTATACCTTCACTAGAGCTAAGTAAATGTGGCCCTCAGTGTCGACTCACCCACCGGGATACCAGGAGAACTCCCAGTGGAACCAGGTGTCAGTGGGCCCTCATGCTGCTAAACATTTGGCATATTTCATGGTCATTCTTTATTTCTATGAGAACAAAAAGACTGAATAGATGGAATAATAGATGATAGTATTATATTATGTAAAGAAAAGAGACTAGGAGAATAGTAGTTGAGCGAGGAGAGGAAGAATAATAGTACTGAGAGTGGGCCCCTGGTCTAAGGTTTTTGGGTGGGCCCTGGTGTCCCAGTCTGACACTGATGATCGTGTGGCGGGGTAAGTGCCTTCTCCCTCAGGGTCCCGGTCTGTGCCATTACAGATGCACTTGGGCAAGATAAGAATGAAGTACAAGTCCAGGGGGGGGCAGTGCCCCCCCTTGCCCCTATATGTGGACGCCCATGGCTTGATGAAGCAAAGGATACATATAATGTAATGAGTCTGGGGGTACTTGCAGCTTTAAGTATGACAGAGAGAAACTTTTCCAGCCTCATCTTTAGTTCAGCCTCCCATGACTCCTGAGAGAAAATATAAAATATATGCATGTTATATATGCCTTGCAGTACCTTTTAGGAGTTGATCTTGCGGCAAGCAGTGCCCTGTTTCATTCTGCAACCTCTAATCTTTTATCTATAGTTAACAAATAGTTAATATAACTTGCTAGTGCAATGTCAAAAATCATGAAGATTAGGATAGCAAAATATTGTAGTTTTTCTTTACAAGTAACAATGCATCATGGGACTTAAAGAGGAGCCACAGGAAGATTCAGCCATCTGAAAATGACATGCTAGTGCACAGCATCCTATCTTGCAGAGAGATTTCGTTTTAATTATTAGTTCTAAAAAGTAGTTGTCTATATTTAACTGGAAACTATACTATACTTGAAATTGTGTGTATGGCAGGGTAGCAAGGAGAAAGCCACTAATCTTCCACAAAAATCGCTGACCTGCTACAGTTTGGTAAAGATCATGTGGACAATCCAGAAGGAAACTGGAAAAATGTTTTGTGGATGGATGAAGTCAAAATAGAACTTTGGCTTAAACGAGGAGTGTTACAGTTGGCGCCTGGATGGCTTGCAATTATTGATGGAATAAAGAATCCTGAACTATACCAGAGAATTCTAAAGGAAAATATCAAGACATTTGACACTGGGTCATGCAGCAAAACAACAATCCTAAACACACAAGTCATTCTACCAAAGAATGGTTAAAGAAGAATAAAGTGAATGTTCTTGAATGGCCAAGTCAAAGTCCTGACCTTAATTGAAATGTTGTGGAAAGACCTAAAGCGAGTGCTTCATGTGAGGAAACCCATTAAAATCCAAGAGCTGAAGCTATTCTGTATGGAAGAATGGGATAAAATTCCTCCGAGCCGATGTGCAGGACTGATCAACAGTTACCGCAAATGTTTGGCTGCAGTTATTGCTGCACAAGGGGGTCACACCAAATACTGAGGGGCAAATTCACTAAGCGCCGAAGCACCAAACGCTAGCGTCAATTCGCTAGCGTTGGGCATTTTCGTTACTTCGCAAATTCACTAACGAACGCTGGCGTAGATTCGCTAGTGTTACTTCGCAAACTTACGCCTGGCGAATTTTCGCTATGGACGTAACTACGCAAATTCACTAACGCGCGCAGTGTACTGAACGCTACCTTTTACGATAGACTTCCTTCGCCACCGCAGACCAGGCGAAGCGCAATAGAGTAGATAGGGATTGCTTCAAAAAAAGTCAAAATTTTTCTAAGTCCCAAAAAACGCTGGCGTGTTTTCTACATTATGGGTGATAGGCTGAAAAAGATTGAAAATTTTTTTAGGGCTCCCCTCCTTCCCCCCTACATTTCCTGACTCATGGCAACTTACCTATACAGTGGGCACACGTGTAGGGCAAAATAAAATTTTTATTTGATGTTTTGAAGGTTTTCTAGGCATTTGTAGTGCTGATACGTATTCCTCCATTGAAATTTGAATTTGGCGCCGTATGCAAATGAACCATTGCTAGCAAACTTCGCTTCGCTTGGCGAATCAACGCTAGCGCAACTTCGCAAACTTACGCTACCCCTGTGCGCAACTTCGGATTTTAGTGAATTTGCGGAACGCTGGAGAAACTACGCCTGGCGAAGTGCGCCGAAGTGTGGCGAAGCACGGCGAAGTTGCGCCTGGCGCAACTTCGAATCTTAGTGAATTTGCCCCTCTGATTCACTTACTTTTGCCACAAGCATATATTTATTGGGTAATTTTCTCAATAAATACATGACCAAAAAATGTTTTTGTTTTATATGTTTAACTAGGGTTTCTTCATCTACTTTTAGGACTTTTTTGAAAATCAGATGTTTTAGGTCAAATTTTAAAGATTTCAACTATTTTCGAGTGTACATATATATATATATATTTATATAAGCAGTGTAAGGAGACGTCACACCAAGAAATTACAGCAGCAAAGTTATTCTGAAGAAAATAGGAGGTTTATTGAACCAACGTTTCAGTTTCTCACAGGAACTTTCATCAGGGAGTGAAAAGCATTGTGCACAGTGGCACGCTTAAATTCAAAATATGGCGCCAAAAGTGGTTGCCAGGCAACCGATATGTTAGTGTAAACGAACACAGTGAATGTGACACCTAAGCGTGAGTAAAAGTAAAAACATAGCCGCATTTGGATAGTTGAAAGCTCCTACCTCATTATCCATAGCATGGACCCCTTGCATGGAAACGATCGTGTTCCCAACCTAAGAAGTAGCGAGACTCAGTCCTCGTCCAGGGTCCTGTATTGGTGTGCTGTACGTGTATCACGGCTGCAGGTTCAGTGGGGGCGGAGCTACAAAACGTCATGCGCATACTTGCAATTGGGGACCGTTTTGCGCTTACTGACAGCCAGGAGCCGTAACCATTATTGCTACACGTAGCAACGGCGGCGCTCCCTTGCTGCTCACCACAGCGCGGGCCCTGCAGTCTTTTTAGGTGTATAGTCTACGAGCTAACGCCGACCAATACACCCTACTGCACTTAGCCTTACTGGGTTCTTTCGGCCACTGCTCACCCCCACCTCCACCTATTGCACACATAGCAGGAAAGGAGTCGTTACTGGAGTAGGCCAAATGGTGATAGAGTTGGTACACAAAGCACCGATAAGACGGTGTCCATAAGTACTCAGTGAAAACAGTATACCATGGGGTATTGCCCACGGGACCATATATAGTGAATAAAGTACCTCCCCTTGTAAAATATAAGGATATTATAAGTTACCGAGGAGTTTCATGACCATATAAAAACACGAGGCCGAAGGCTGAGTGTTTTTATACAGGTCATGAAACTCCGAGGTACCTTCTGATATCCTCATATTTTGCAACTGGGGGTACTTTATTTATTATAATACACAAATTTCAGTGAGTCATGTGACAGAAATGACATCAGAACTCACCGTTTATAACTGATGACATCAGAACTCACCGTTTATAAGGATATAATTTACAAGATATTCATGGCTTTTGTGTATTATATATATATATTCCATATGGTAGCACAATGCTTTAACTGTTTAGTACCCAGGTGCACAGCAAAAAAGTGTGTGTATTATTCAAGAAGACCACTTGGAATTTGGTGAAACAAGTAAACAATTGTATTGTTAAGTGTATATATATATATATATATATATATATATATATATATATATATATATATATATATATATATATATATATAGTTCAAATGGACCCACACTCCTTCTGGGGCGACTTCGGAAAACTAAGTGCTCCGAGTGCCATCCTGCCGGCGATTTACATTCTAGCCGGTGGGGAGGCAGTTCGGGGAGTTTGCCCCGAATCTTCTCATCTGTCTCTGCCCTAATACACAAATATCCTGGCACAGTTGGGTTAAACAGCTACAGGACAAGCTGAAGAAAGAATGTTCTCTATGGAGTTGTTTATAATAAATTTGTCTTAGAAAAGAATTATAAAGGATATTCAAAAATAGAGCTGAACACAAACAGGAGCCAACATTTTACTATCAACTCCAAACATTTACACATTTTTATAATAAATAAGGATTTATACCTACTGTGGATCACTGAACAGTACAGTTGGTCTGAATGTTTATAAATGTGAATCTTTCTTTGAACACTTTAAAAATGACTAGTGAGTGGGTGGAGGAGAGATGCAAGATAAATGGTTGATAACAGTGGGAGTACCAGCAGGAATTTGTGTTACACGTAGGCAATACCCGAGGCTCACTTTGTCAAGTAATCTAAATCTTTTTATACATAAAGGACATGGAATTGGTCAGCATGTACACAAACCAACTGACCAATCAAGTTGTTTCTGAGAGTGCTTGAAAATTTGCAGTCAAATTATTTGGACAACTTACCAACCAGATATACGCATTAGACCATACGAATTGGCCACATATTCAGTCATTTGGTATTCAGACTGAAAAACCTGAATCTTAAAGTAGAACTAAACCCTTAAAATGAATGTGGCTAAAAACTGCATATTTTATACACTGAACTTATTGCACCAGCCTTAAGTTTTTTTGGCTTCTTAATAGCAGCGATGATCCAAACTTGTCACAGGGGATCACCATCTTGGAAAGTGTCTGTGACACTCACATGCTCAGTGGGCTCTGAGCAGCTGTTGAGAAGCGAAGCTTAGGGGTCATCACAAATTATCAAGAAGAAAAAGAAGTTTTGTCTGCAATATAAGATGATGCTACAGGGCTGATTATTAAATTCTGATGCTAGTTGCACTGGGTTATGTGCTGTCATGTAGTAATTATCTGTATTAATTACTAATCTATTGTGACATTTCTATTCTATGAGTACTGTATATTGTGAGTTGGTCCCCTGGACAGCAGCACAGAGCATGTGCAGTGAATCAGCAGAAAAGAAGATGGGGAGCTACTGGGGCATCTTTGGACACACATAGCTTTACTGCTAAAGGGCTGTGGTTGCCTTGGGCTGGCACAGAAGCACAAAACATAATGTACAACATTTCTACCTACTTCTTTAGTTAAGCTTTAGTTCTCTTTAAAGATGCCCGCAGACGCAAAGATAAAGTTGTACGAATCGAAAGTTCGTATGATTTTCAGACTGTGTGTGGATCGTCCCAAAATTTTTGGTACCGTGGTGATTGGTCGTTTAACCAATTGGACAGGTCGGAAGATTGCAATGTCGGATACAAGGGTAAAATCTGCACGTCTATGGCCAGCTTTACTGTGTGTGTGGGGGGGGCAGTTGGCATTCTGGCTTTAAGGGATACTATACTATAAGAAAATGTGCTTTAAGAGAGAGTGAGGGTTTAAAAAATGATAATAGATGACATATAAATAGAAAGAAAATTATTTTATTCGACAAATGGAATTCTATTAATGAATAAAAATGTAATGAAAGTTCCCCTTTAAGACTAGTCCACCATGATTCCAAGATTCTTCATACCTATCCAATACTTGTACATGTCTGTGGAATAGTTTAAGCAAGTATTTCTTTAGACATTACCTGAAAAATCTCTTTGATGGAGGGATGAGCAGCTGGATTAGGAACAAATGTCAGTGCATAAAAGGAGAGGAACTCAATTGTCTGGCTAAGAGCTGCCCCACTAGTTTCCAAGTATGTTTTAAAATGAGAAATCCGCTCTTCACAATCTGTACGATCCAACAAATAACAAATACAAAAAGTCTAAACGTTAAATTAACACAATCATACCTCAACCACAGCACAACAGCAGACAGGGTTAACTTTTTTTTTAACAACCCTCTGGCAAATTGCTACTTATTTATCCATTAACATTTGTATTTATTTAACCTAGTTCAAAGGCCAGCCTAATGCTTTCTCACAGTACTTTCCCATCAGAAGCCTCAATTTATATATGAAGGACCTCACTACCATGAAATGAAAGAAGAGTGGAGACTGGGTTCTCACATTGCAAATTAAAATACACAGAGGACTCTGTATAATTATGGTGGAGAGAAATGACTGAGTTGTCTTTATTTTCACCAGTGATGAATGTCCAGTTTTTTTTTAGAAATGGCAAAGGTATTTTGAACACATTCTGAATATGTGTAATTACCAGTATTAAACCATAGTGTTGTTAATGTGTGAAGACAGTTTGTACTGTTTCCTGAACGCTGTTAAAAACACTGCTGTGCTTTATAAATAAAAGACTTAAAAAAAAAAAACATACAGTGGAGCTGTAGAAATCAATATATATCATAACAAGGAAATAAAACCTGAAAATATTAAGTGTTGGAACATTCCATAGTGATGATGCTGTAGGGTTGGTGGGGATCTGAGTCTTCAGAGCATGAATTTAATATATACAAAACTCACAGAGCCAGACTGTGAAGCTGTGTATATCCTAAAAGTAAGAAGAACAGGCAAGCAGGGCCAGAATCAAGACAAAACAGGAGATACAAGAACTTGTACCATTTCAGCTTGAATAATAGGATTGCACAGGAGCAAATTAAATTAAGCAATTCTTCATATCAAGCGAAGTCATATGTGTACATCAAAATGTTTACCTACTATACTATACATTCATTTTAAAAAGAAAGTCTATTGAAGACGGTCATACTACAAAGTGTTCATCTAGATGTGGAAACATTATGCTTCTTAAAAAGTCTCCATGAGACGAGTAAACAGGTTTCACAATATCACATATTATACACATTAGGGGGCAGATTTACATAGGGTCGAATATCGAGGGTTAATTAACCCTCGATATTCGACTGCCCAATGTAAATCCTTCGACTTCGAATATCAAAGTCGAAGGATTTACCGCAAATAGTTTGACCGAATGATCGATCGATCGAACGATTTTTCTTCGACCAAAAAAAGCTTAGAAAGCCTATGGGGACCTTCCCCATAGGCTAACATTGAGGTTCGGTAGGTTTTAGGTGGCGAAGTAGGGGGTTGAAGTTTTTTTAAAGAGACAGTACTTCGACTATCAAATGGTCGAATAGTCGAACGATTTTTAGCTCGAATCGTTCGATTCTAAGTTGATGTCGAAGGTCGAAGTAGCCAAAAAAATCCTTCGAAATTCGAAGTTTTTTTTTATTCTATTCCTTCACTCGAGCGAAGTAAATGGGCCCCTAAAAGTCAATAGCACAGATGATACATTAATCAGACATACAATTCGACCCTGGTTTTTCTTCAAAGGAAATATGGCAAAGTGAATTTGCAAGTAAAACCCCAGCTTTTGGGCCACTGTATTAGTCTCAACAGGGATGTGCTCTTGCCACAGTGCAAAGAACACCTTAATGTTACCATCCTCAAAGGCAGTGATTAGATCATTCTGCAGATGACAAGAAATCATAAGTAGATTTATTAATTTTAGAAATTGCATATTACCTGTGATTTGGAATGAGAATGAAAAAATTGCTATTTTTTGGGGAAAAACTGAATATAAAACAGAAAAAATATGAGCTTGTGAAAGAGTAAGTGCTTTCCTTACGTCATATTATGCCAGATAAAATATACAGTACACAGGCCAAATACTATTTAAAATTATGCTATATAAAGAAACCTGGTAACATGAAAAAGTAATAGAACCTATTATTAGGAATGCTTGGAATCTGGGTTTCCAGATTCTGCAATTTGGATATCCATACCTCAAGTCTGCTAAAATTAGTTTAAACATTAAATAAACCCAATGGGATTGTTTTGTTTTGCCTCCAATGATTAATGATTTCTTAGTTGGGAGCAATTGTAAGGTACTGTTTTATTATCGAAGAGAAAAAGAAATGATTAAAACAAAGTAAAGGTGTAGTTCAACTTTTAGAATGATGTAGACATTCACATTCTAAACCTTTTTACAATTGTTTTCTTTAAATTATGTAGCTTTTTGTTCAGCAGCTGGTTGGTAGGGTCCAGTTTGCCGTAGTAAACAGACAGTGGTTTGAGTGAGAGACTGGAATATGAAGATGATAGGGTCCAAATAGAAACAGAAGTAATAAAAATTTATATTAACGACAAAATTGTTGGCTGCTGAGGTCAGTCAGCCTGAGAAAGCTAGGAAGAAGTAGAAGACAATTCAAAAACTATAAAAAAAATAAAAACTGAAGAACCATTTAAAAGTTGCTAAAACACAACCAGCCCCAGTGGGGCTCATTTACAAACACTGGACAAAACTTACCTGGGCAGTAACCTATAGCAACCAATCAAATGTTTGCTTTCATTGTTCAACCGGCAGCTGCCTGTAAAAAGCCAGTCACTGATTGGTTGCTATGGGTAACTGCCCAGGTGCAACAATCGCTTTAATCATGAATCTTTAAAACAGAGTCTAAAGGGCGAAGTGACTAACATTAGCAAAAATTCCCCACTGTGACGTCATTTTGTTACTTCACCAATTTACTAATGGGCCCAGGCGCAACTTTGCTAGCTAAGAAGATAGACTCTAGCAGTAATTCGCTCCCTTATGCCTCGCGCAGTTGCAGTCTGGTGAATGGACGTAACTACGCAAATTCACTAAGATGCGGATTTTACTGAGCGTTACCTCTTGCGCCAGACTTGCCTTCACCACCTCAGACCAGGCAAAGTGCAATAGAGTAGATAGGGCTTCCTTAAACAATTTTTCTAAGTCCCAAAAAACGCTGTTGACTTTTCATTTTTCAGGGTGAAAGGCAAAAGATAGTAAATTGTTTCTGGGGTACCCGACTTCCCCCCTACATTTCCTAACATAAGGCACATAAACTGGGCTCATGTATAAGTCATTATAACAACTTTATTTTCATTTATTAAGGTTTCCCGGGCTTGTGTAACGTAATGTATTTGCTGCAACATATATTTCCATTCAGCTTTAACTCCCCGATGTATGCAAATTAGCTAACGCTATCGCAACTCGCTTCGCTTGCCATAGTATCGCTACTTAGCCAGCGTTGGGCGCCCTGAACGATTTTAGTGAATTAGCGTTGTCCTGGCGAATTTACGCCTGGCGAAATGTTGCGATGTTAGCGAAGCGGACGCTAGTGCAAGTTCGGCCCTTAGTGAATTTGCCCCATTATTTGCCCCATAATTTGGAGCTTTCTGGATAACAGGTTACTATATAAGGAATCCTAGACCTGTAACAATACATTTAAGTACAACATCAGTACATCATAATAGAAAAATTGGAGCATCCTGCAAACAGTACAAGGGTTCAGGAAGTAGAAAAACTTTGGTTTTAGAGGCTTATTGCTGCAATGTATCTGACCAAACATTCATATGATCAATGTCATATCCATCTGGATAATCTGCATAATAGTGATACGATTGGCTGGCACACTCCAACCAATCTGATCAATGAGGTGCAAATGAAAGCGACTTGCTCAGTAGCACTGCATCCCAAACCTACTACTTTGTCATCCTGTGCGATGGGTCTACTATAGCAAGCAGGGAGTTGGCGACTAGCCAGTTGATGGGGAATAATAGATTTCTTTATAACTGGCAAAGAGGAGCTGCAGAGCTAAATGTATTGGTACTGCTTCATTTTAAGAAATCAACATCAGTTAGGAACATTTTGCAATAGCATGGGCACTTTCAGACATTTGTCTGTTTATGAACATCCCCTTTAGGATGGCAGGTCTTGGATAAAGTATCCAGTGGTGACTAAGTGGATAGGAATACTTGCTACAGTAACACCAAAGGGTTTGCTTGAAAGTTTTTGCTTTCTGTAATTTTGCCAAACATTCTAAGCAGGAATTTAATTTCACAGATCTGCTGCCGTTTTGAACTTTGTACACTGAGTAAAGTTAAAGGAAAACTCACTACTTGAAATGGGTAATCCATTCCATTCATTACTATTTACATCCCTTTAAAGTGAGGCTGATATGATTATACAGGTATGGGACCTGTTATCCATAATGCTCATGACCTGAGGTTTTCCAGATAACGAATCTTTCCGTAATTTGGATCTTCACACTTTAAATCTACTAGAAAATCTTGTAAACATATAGGGGCCGATTCACTAAGCTCGAGTGAAGGATTCGAATGAAAAATATTCGAATTTCGAAGTATTTTTTGGGTACTTCGACCATCGAATTGGTTAAATTCGTTCGAATTCGAACGATTCGAAGTAAAAATCGTTCGACTATTCGACCATTCGATAGTCGAAGTACTTTCCCTTTAAAAAAAACTTCGACCCCCTACTTCGGCAGCTAAAAGCTACCGAAGTCAATGTTAGCCTATGGGGAAGGTCTCCATAGGCTTGCCTGTGATTTTTTGATCGAAGGATTTTCCTTCGATCGTTGGATTAAAATCCTTCGAATCGTTCGATTCAAGGATTTAATCGATCGATCGCAGGATTTGCGCAAAATCGTTCGACTTCGATATTCGAAGTCGAACGATTTTAGTTCACAGTCGAATATCGAGGGTTAATTAACCCTCGATATTCGACCCTTGATGAATCGGCCCCATAATAAACCCAATAGGCTGGTTTTGCTTCCAATAAGAATTAATTATACCTTAGTTGGGATTAAGTACAAGGCACAGTTATATTATTATAGAGAAAAAGGACATCATTTTTAGAAATTTGGATTATTTAGATACAATTGAGTCTGTGGGCGGCTGCCTTTATGTAATTCTGAACTTTTTGGATAACTGGTTTCCGGAAAACAGATCCCATACCTATATAAAGCTGAGGAACTAGTTTTCTTCTGTGCACATGTTTCCCCAAGCCAGTGGCACCTGCATTTTACATAGTGGAGAGTGTGTTGCAGGAATAGCAATTACTTACTGTGTTTATGTTGGGTTTGGGATAGGAAATCAATGCTACAAACTACTGAACGATCTCTTTGCTAGCAAGACTCTTAAGCCATTTCAGTAAAATTGCTGTGGGGCTGTTAAATTGCAGCCCATGCAAAAGACTGGCAAACATGACTGTGGAAATATTTTATTACTTTTTTATACATGCTCCTAAAACCACTCTCTGACAGTAAAAATGATTGTGATAAATGTATCAGTTCTCTTTTCAAATACTTGATTATGGCAGATTGAGGTGAGCTCTATGGGTATATAGTAAATGTATCCGGAATTAAAATGATTTACTGTTCATTCAAAATTAACCCCACGATCTCCAATCTGTTTTCATGTTGGTGCAAGAGAGAATCTCTTTTGTAGTTAGGCCGAAACACCAGTAACCCAGTTTAATGTTGGGTGATGATGTCAGTCTTTACCTGTATATTATCCTCCTGATGCCCTGAAGGATTTATTTCAGTTTAATTTTATATGGTCTTGTTAAAGGGGTTATTGACCTTTAAATTAACTTTTAGTATGACGCAGACATTAATATTTCAAGACAATTTGCAATTATTCTTCATTTTTTTGTTTTATTTGCATTGTGAGAGAGGGCCTGAATAAAATGATAAGTAATAAAAAGTAACAATAATATACAGTTGTAGCTTCAAATCTATTTATTCTTTTGTTGGCTGTTAGGCACTACCATTTGAAAGCTGGAAAGAGAAAGAAAATTTAAAACATAAAAAAATTATAGCAACTAAAAAGTAAACTACATCCATATTCAGCCAGGCAATTTAGCACTGCAACCAAACAATCCCCTGCCCCTAATGCTGGTCAGCCACTGCTCCCATCGTCCACAAACCAGTAGCATACGGTAAGTATTGTTGTCTGGGCCAGGGTTAAGGATATGTGCACCCGGGCTCCCCCACAAGGCTCCCTCCCCTCCCAAAGCACACCCAGTCTCCTCCAGAAATGCACATATACAAACATCTTTGCCAGGGTGCCAAATGATCTCATCGGCCTGCTTTGATCCACATTTGACCCAGAGTGTGGGTGGCCTTGCAAAACTAGTAGATCTTTATTTGTGTAGCCAGCTGATTGTCCATGCATCAGCTCAATTTTGTGTCTGCACCCGGAGTCACTTCTTCAGGCCGGATGGAGACAGAGTGGAATTTGATGAACCATGTGTTTGTACTAGGACCAATTCAATCTCTCAAGGTGTAGAGGGCCTGTTTGTCAGCCCGCACCTCAAGGGATACTATCTTGGGAAAAAATAATTTTTCAAAATGCATCAGTTAATAGTGCTACTCCAGCGCACTTCTGCACTCAAATCCTTTTCTCAAAATATTTAATTTTGAAATCTGACATGGAGCTAGACATATTGTCAGTTTCCCCGCTGCCCCCAGTCATGTGACTTATGCTCTGATAAACTTCAGTCACTTTTTAATGCTGTACTGCAAGTTGGAGTGATATCAACCCCTCCCCCCCAGCAGTTCATCAGCAGAGCAATGGAACAGTAACCAGATAACAGCTCCCTAGCATAAGATAGCAGCTGCCTGGTAGATCTAAGAACAGCACTCAATAGTAAAATCCAGGTCCCATTGCAACACATTCAGTTACATCAAGTAGGAGAAACAACAGCCTGACAGAAAGCAGTTCCATCCTAAAGTGCTGGCTCTTTCTGAATGCACATGACCAGGCAAAATGACCTGAGATGGCTGCCTACATAATTGCACTTGCTGCTTCAGGAATGCAAATTTATATTGTAGAGTGAATTATTTGCAGTATAAACAGTGTAATTTAGAAATAAAAACTACATGTTAAAAATCATGACAGAATCCATTTAAACACTGAGAAACAATTCCATGTTGATTTAGCCTTAGGGCAAGGGCACACATATCATATTAAAAGCTTTTCTCTGCATGCTGATTTTAATGAACTCGTTGTTTAGAACGGATTCGCTTCTCTCCACCTCATTAAAATTGGCAGACAGAGAGAAGCATTTAATACATAACATGTTCCCTTGCATTTCAACACAGGTTGTATTATGTTACCAAAATAAGGAAAAAAAGATAAAAGAAACAAGGAATCGTACTGTCCAGCCAGAGGTCTGCTATCTGGAAGTAGTACTGCAATTTCTTTTTTTCTTTATGGCATCCTGCTCACCTATGGGCTCTACAGACTGCTGTGTGTGTCATCACTTTAATATAATTATGCCCACGTAGCAGTATATCAGTTATTTGGCCCACTACTTGGAAAGACTTGGACAGCACTTAATGAACATTGAGATATAATTGTTATCATAGCAAATTGTGTTCTGTATATATTGAAATTCCTGGAAAATGATCATGCGCTGTTGATTAAATGCATCTGCAGACAGACAAAGGCTAAAGGGCAAGATCTCCCATGAATAATGTTCTGCATTTGAATGATATAAAAAGGCAAGTCCCACCATTTCCTGTTGCAGACACAAGAGAACACCTCTGGAAATGAAATGATGTCTTTATCCTAATTTACCCTGCCTGGCCTTGAAGGAAAAGAATTAAGCAATATATCCAAACAGACAAGACATTTCCGAGCATTCACCAGCCTGTCTGCAGAGAGTGGCAGCACAAGGTGATGAACAGCATTCAAACCCAGACAGGGCGTTGTTGATTGCTACCAGAAAGGCAGCCCCGGTGTTAACATTCCAAGCATTGCACCTCTATCTAATCTAAAATAATTTCTTACTCTAACCCTTTCAGCACTGGCATGATCTATGCAACACTCTCTAATGAAAAAGGATTGCATGTAATCTGTTAGGACTTTTACAAACATAAAATGATCTCAGGGAGATGTCACCACATCACACTCTACTCGCATGCTAAAGATTTGACATTTGTAATGGGCAATGTAAGGCCTTCTGCAGGATGCTGAACTACACCTGGCCCCCTCCATCTTTAAGTTGTCAAAAGGATGCTAAAATTTATAGTAACTCTAAACTATAAACTATGGCTTGTTTTAGTTACAGTCATGTTCAAATATGTGGGCGCCCCTGGTCAATTACATTCTTCTGCAGGGATCTGCAAGGAGTTTTTATGTTCTCCTTCTGTCTGTGCAGGTTTCCTCCAACACTCCAAAACATACAGACAGGTTAGCTGGGTCATAGTGTGTGCAAATGGCATAGGGACTTGTAAGCTCCAATCGGACACAGAGTGATGCGAATATAATCTCCGCTATATGAATGTATACAAAAGTATATTTTAGTTTATATAGTGCTACTTGTGCACACAGCAAATGCATCAGGCTAAGCTGCATTAAAGGAAAAACTATACCTACAGAATAAAAGGATTTCTTTCATTGAAAAGCTATATTTATTTACAGTATTTACATATGAGCAGTTTTATGGGATATATTTTTATAGACACCTGCAATTTTCAGGGGTATAGTCTTCCATTAAAGGAGAGACAAACACTATATAAAAAAAATCTACCCCCCTACCCTACGTAGAATTGCAGCAGATTTATATTTAGCCTGATAAATCCTTATATTAGAATTTTTAATCCAAAATTAACTCAACTTTTTCAGCCCTAATATTTGCATTTGTACCTGAATTAGCAGCATCTTCAATTCCCACAGTGATGATCTACAAAGAAAGGCCCCGTTTCAGGATTTCAGCCCCCGTAGAGAATTGCTCCGTGAAGCGTTCAAGTCTGGCAGAATAACTGTAAAAATCTCTGTGGCTTGTGCAAAACCATTATTAGAGCCTGAACTGATTTTTTTTTTTAATAGTAGGGGGTAAGAACGCAAGCAGGAGCCTGAATTTGGCAGAAGAGCTGGTACTTGGGGAAGCAGACGATCTTCCTGCTTCCTTTTGGTGAGGGGAGGGACATAACTTTGCTCCTCACTCACTGTGTGAGAAATTCTGGGGGCTCACAGCATGCCAGATACCCCTCTCTTCTTCCACCCACGAACTATCAATACAAACACAGAGAATGCTAGTAGGAATAATTACGCCAGCTTTATTACTCCTTGCTTGGTGTCTCTGACTCGACTCCCAGCAGAGCCTTACAAGGGGGTCTGCTGAACAGTTTGGGGCCCAATTTGCATAGGTTTACCGAAGTATGTGGTCTCTAGGGGCCCACAAAATTAAGACACCCCATATGCTCTCTCATCATTCCAGCTACTGCAGAAGCAACACATTTACTAAATTTTATGTCGGGTAAACCTACAAAAAAGTGTGTTAACCCCAAAAAGTCATATTTTTGGAAAGTACACATTGCCCCGAATCCAACATGGGTAAAACATGTCTTTCTACTCCAAAATACCAAACTGCAAAACTTTCCTAAATTTGACAATTTTGATGACATTTCAGAAAATTACCACAAAGATTCCATTTGCAGCATCCTCCTGTCTCCCACATACCATCAGTTATCAAGATTATTCACCCTAAATATGAAGGCCAGGGGTTCACTGAACAGTTTGAGGCCCAATGTGTATAGGTTTACCTAAGTATGTGGCCTCTAGGGCTCCCAAATGGAAGACATCCCATATGATCAATCATTCTGTCATTCTAGCTATGTCAAAAGCAACAAATTTTATGCATTTTAAGTGGGGTAAAGCTACAAAAAAAGTGTAGTAACCAGAGAAAGTCATATCTTTTGGAAAGTACACAGTCACACAAATCCAAAAAGGGTAAATATGTATTTCTACTCCAAAGTACCAAATTGAAAAAATGTCCTAAAGCTGGCAATTTTGATATTTTAGAAAATTACCACAAAGATTCCACTTTCAGCATCCTATCTCCCACATAACATTAGGTATAAAGATAAATCACCCTAAATATGAACGCCAGTTTTATGCCCAATATGTATAAGTTTACCTATAGTAAGTATGTGGCATTTACGGTCCACAACATTTACATTATGTATACTAATTTCATGTTTACATTTACACAAATTCAAAAACACATCACTAGTTTTATGTTTGGTAAAAGCTGCAAAAAAGTACAGTGACCCCAGCAACACCATATATTTTTGGAAAGTACACATTCCAACAAATCCAACAAGGGTATAGATGCCTTTTTCTCGTCTGCCATTTCAGCTTTCGCAATATGAGCCCCATGACTGAATATTATGTACCGCCTGACCCCCTAACTGCACAGACTCCTAGAAACCAATATATTTTTGGGAAGTACACATTCTGATGAAGCCAACATGGTTAAAGTCACCGTTGTACACCAAACTCACAAACTGTGCAAACAATAATGCAGGGATAAAATTGCAATAAAACCACAAAATTACACAAACCAATGAAACAAGATAATCAGCGTAATTAGTGGTCAAAATACCTGATTCATTAGTTACATTGCCAATATAAACAGTTTTTAGGTGAAAAACATAAGATAAAAGAGTAAAATTAGTTTTTTTGTATGCATGTGTGTACATTTCTAAAAGTTGTCTGTGTGTGAATGTAATTGTAAACAGCCACTGTTTTTGGAGCAGAAGGGCATCATCGGAGGGGGACCTGGAGGTCCTTGGTGCACATGGGCGGGGCTGGTGGAGTGGAAATCTGTGTAATAGAAGTATAAATTATACTGCAAAAAGGCCCCTGTATACAGTTTGCATTTGCTCAGTGTATCCTGAGGTCTACCCATTCATTTGTGGAACAGGATTACATACAAATCAGGCCCTAGAATCAATTCTTCTAGGGCCGGACAAGTTAAAACAGGCACATTTTGGAAGAAAAGTAAATACAACTTTTTTAATCAGAATAAAGATGTTATATAAATAGAATAATATAAATTAATTAAAATATATTATACAAAAGTTAAAACTTACAGTACCCAAATAAAACAGTGAAGTACAACTGTAACTGTTTCAGAAACAATATATGATTTTGTGAAATCCAGACCTCTATGTTAGACAAAGTGGAACAACTTATTCTTATATGACTTTAAATTAAATGCTTATATTTGTGATGAGTTTCTTTAAACAAGCCATTATATTATGTTAACTTCAAAGATGCACAACATCCATAATTTATGGATTTAGACAAATATCTATTGTACACCAGAGATTTGACCAAATATCATGCTGAATACAAGTCCTAATTTACATATTCAAATATGAGATACAACATCATCTGTACAACAAAAAAAAGTTGGTTTCAGTTGTACAGAACTTTATTGCCCCATGACATGGCAAAGCATATCCAAACTAGGGATGCACAGAATCCAGGATTCGGTTAGGGATTCGGTTCGGGATTCGCCCTTTTTCAGCAGGATTCGGATTCGGCCGAATCCTTCTGACCAAATTTGCATGAAAATTGCATGACTTTTTATCAGAAAACAAGGAAGTAAAAAATATTTTCCCCTTCCCACCCATAATTTGCATATGCAAATTAGGGCTCGGATTCAGTTCAGTATTCGATCGAATCTTTCGCGAAGGATTCGGAGGTTCGGCCGAATCCAAAAAAGTGGATTCGGTGCATCCCTAATCCAAACCCATGAGAATTTGGAATAATCCCACAAAATGTGCTGAGATTATGCTAAATACAAGTAAATGGTGCATCCCTCTTTAATCTATAACTTTCCCTACGAAATTCAAAAGCACCAAGATAGCTACACTGAAATTTCAGGAAATAGGGTTATGGATTCATAAAATCTAGATGAGCTTGGTTTGCTTAATATCGATTGCATAATAATTCTTGTGATTTCAATGTATCCATTCTGGGAATCGGGGCTGTTGTGCCATTATTTACAGTTTTGCATGACATAAAGCTTATAAATAAACAACCTCTTACCTCTTTAATTAACCCAAGTAAATCTGCTTCATAAGCCAGTATATACCCCATTTTCAGAAACATCTGATGTTATTTGATTGCCACTCAGCCTCTGAGCCTAGAGGAAAAGCAGCAGTTACTCCAGAAAACACACACAGAGCTATAAAGAAGAACAGAATCTGTATTGCCATAAGGTCGTTTCATTGACAGGTATATTTTAGCGTAAAATTGCTATGCAAAATATTTATCTAATGAGGATTCCTGTCTACTGATGGAAAGCTGTTTTATTACTTTTGGTAGATTTAATTAGGATGCCTTTTATGTTCTTTCTTCTGGTCTTTGTTCTGAATAATCTGCTTGCTATCCTGACACACAATCCTATATAATTTGATTATACGGTAGTTCTAGGTAACTCTGTTATGCTTCGTCTGCCAGTTCACATAAAATGATATAACAGCTAGGTCTATAACCAGATCAGCGGGTCTGTAATTAAAAAAAAAAAAACAATAAAGGGAAAATCAATGAAAAAAATACTACAAATGCACATTTAAAAACTAGTCACATTGAGTATAATTCTGCAAACTTATGTATTTTAAAAAATTGTGAATAATCTTAATTTAAAAAATTCATAAATCATTAAATATAAAAAAACAGACAGGAACATTGATACTGGTATGAATCAATAGTCTTTTTTTATATGAAGACCCCGGAGTGCTCTTATATCCTTCTATGGTTTTATGATAACTCATCAAGCACCACCCGGGCATAGAGTGCGTTTGGAGATCGTCAGTGAGTGTGTGCAGATCAAAACTGGGAAGTATATATGTATACGTAAGTCAAGTTACGGGAAATCCCTGTATTCATTCCAATGGTGATTCGGGGTGTAAGGTTATTATACATGAATTCATGCATCAGCACTCTCTTGGTATTGTGCTATTGATTCTTTATTTCACATAATGGATTTGATGCTGTATTATTATGTGATATATAAAGAATCACTAGGACAATACCATTTTATACATGTATTATATGGAATATATATTGTCAGGCTGGCAGAATCTTTTCTATGCTATATACGGTTCTTCACAATTGGCATTCCTTTCATTAATGCCATCCTATGTGCAGTTCACATGTTGTTAGTTTGGCCCATACAATAGAGAAGTTGTTGACATAAAGATGCAATGATTTGATCCAAACTCATCCAGAGGTCTCTAAAATTACAACTTCATCGAACACCAAAGGCAACAAAAGAGGTTAATATTAACAGTAGACTAAAAACCACAGCATTCTGCTGCAAGCTTTTCTAAATGATACATTAATTAGTGCATTCTTATCTTTGGCCCTGCTGAATCAGAGTTTCATTAAAGGCAGCTGTTATAATTGATACAATAGTTTGTAATATTCTGCAGATATTACTGAGAAATCCACCAACTAATGTAGCAAATTTTAACAGTTCAGAATTTGCACCTGGATTACTGAGCTACCCGACTTAAACATTAACATTTAAACTACAGTTTAGGGAAAAAACTATAAAAAAATGGAAAGCAATGAAAAAAGTATTTTATTTATGGTGAAAAACTAAACTGAAAAAAGTTTATGGAAGATAACAATTCCTGTTACCAATACAGACAGTTAGCTTTTAAAGGAAAGAAATTGAACAAACTACATACACATGTATGGCTACTTTTGTGTTATTCTTTTTGTTTGGGCCAAATGTCTGAATGATTTGACCACCAGGAAGCTACAGCTTTCCCATCAAACAGATTAGCCCATGTCCACTAGGCTTGTAGGATCATCTGTTTAAATGACCCCCCTAACTTTGATGTATGGCTAAGATTCCCAAACTGTGGGTCTGGCACCAGGAGGTATCGATGAACTGGATGGAGGGTGGGAAGCCATCTAACATCTATTTAGGACAATGCTGCTTCTGCTACGACCACTGCTTAAAGGGAACTCTGGCTTCCAAACCAAAATTTGATAGAGACCCACATAACACAGAAACCCAAAATATACCCATCACAGTTACCTGTTTCTTCAAAAAGTATGAATAAATGCCATTTTCTATGCTGCAATCAATCTGTTTAACAGTTCTTCTCTTTCTGCATCATTTGAAATCTTGGCAGGGAAGGAGGGACTAAACTCTTATGTTACAAATTGTAACAACTTCTCCACAGCTTACAGACAGCATGAAGGAACTACAAAACCCACAATGCATTGCACTGTGATGTTCTGTTCCTTATTGAAATCACGTGTGCATGGAATTGTGGGGTTTGGAGGATGCAATCTAAGGACAGCTGGCTGTTAATACAAAGTAACAGTAGTCAGCCAGCTCAGCAAAGTAGTCAGACAGATCAGCAGGAGAGCAGGGGGCTAGGCTTAGGGAACTGTCAGAAACCATTAAAAAATTCATGAAAACTCTGCATATTTTAATTGATGTATATTGCAAAGTTGCTTGAAATTATGTTTACTGTTCAAAAAACACAAGTTATGTTTTTGTGGAGTTCACCTTTGAAGAGGCAGAGCACAACCCCAACCCTGTTTGACATCCATAATCTACTTACCGCTACGCCTGCGGCAGAGCAAAGTACAGTATGTGACACAATTTCTGTACAGGAAAAAAGGGTTTATCAGTGCACTTCCATAGCAAACTTTCTTACTTGAAACAACTCAACCATGATGTTTGTCAGAAGTGCTTTGCCGACTCACAATGGAAGAGCAGATGAGCATCGTCAGTGACTGCCAGCATTAGGTTGTTAAGATTTAGAAAAAAAAACATCTGCTGCAGCACTTAAAGGACAAGGAAAGGCAAAAAATAAAATCCCATTTTTACTTATTTTAATAAAAAGAAACCATCTCCAATATACTTTAATTAAAAAATGTGTACCGTTTTTATAAGAAACCTGACTGTATGCAGTGAAATTCTCCCTTCGTTTACTGCTGTGGATAGGAATTGTCAGATAGTCCCTAACTGCTGAGCAGGGAAACAATCATACTTATGAACAACATGGGGAGCCCCCGCCTTACTTACCAACCATGCAGAATTCAAGCAGCTTTGTTTATGACGATCCCTAAGCAGCCCAGACCACACTGAGCACGTGCAGGGTCAGGGTCAGGCAAATATGTTTAACAAAGTTACAAGATTACAGCCCCCTGTGGCCAACTTTGAAAGCATAAATCATTTGTTTGATTAGGCTTGTGGTGCAGTAAGTTCATGTTTATATTTAGTATAAAAAATACAGCATTTCTGGCCTTATTCTATTTTAGACTTTCCTTGTCCTTTAATGGAGATTTGCTTAACTGGAACCCTCACCAGTGGGGCTGACAACCTAAGGTCCTTTTTACAGGTGTGGGAGGAAACCCACTCAAATTCACATACACGGGTCAGGGGAAACAATATAAAATCTGTACAGAGTGTGCCAGGGGCAAAATCAAAATCAGGAGACTATTACATCAACTAGGCATGACGACACTGATCCCCTGTGCTGACTAAACAAATGAAAATAGTAGAAAATGTCCTCACATTGGCCAGAAGTGATCCTTACTGGGAGAGCAGCCAAGCCGAGCAAATAACCAGCTCTGGGATCTGACTGCAGCCTCAAGTAACATTAAACTCAAATGATGTGGATTTAAGGTAAGTGTTTAGGGCAGGAGTGCCCATAATTTCCCAATGTGGAATCTACTTTTAGTGATGACGTCCTATTAGAATCTACATCCATAAAAGCATTGTTAGCATTCTGTTCCATGGAAAATATTACTTACGCAATATTAATATTACGTAATCAATATTGATATTGATTAATCAGTAAATGTATATTGCTAACAAACAATTTTTTTGGTAACGTTAACTTGAATATCTGAATGAAAAGCATGAAATAAGAATGTGATTTAGACAAGCTGTTTGTTGGCAGTATCTTGAGATTTACTGATCACCAGCTAAAGGTCTACTGGTAGATCCCAACCTACCTTTTGGGCACCCCTTGTTTAAGGAATAAGTGATATAGTTAGGATTAAGGAGTTTAGTTTGGCATTAGTCACCTAGGGGCAAATGTACTAAAGGGCGAAGTGACTAACGCTGGTGAAAATTCGCTAGTGAAGGAGATAGACTCTAGTGCTACTTCGCACTCTAACGGCAGGCGAATTTCTGCTCTGGCGAATGGACGTAACTAGGCAAATTCACTAAGATGCGGATTTTAATGAACGTTACCTCTTGCATCAGACTTGCCTTCGCCACCTCAGACCAGGCAAAGTGCAATAGAGTAGATAGGGGAAAAAATTTGAAAATTTTCCTAAGTCCCAAAAAATGCTGGCGACTTTTCAGTTTTTCAGGGTGATAGGCTGCAAAAGATCGTTAAATTTTTTTTGGGTACCTGGCTTCCCCCCTACATTTCCTAACATATGGCTCATAAACTATACACTGGGCTCATGTGTAGGGCAATATAACAACTCTACTTTATTTTATTAAGGTTTCCTGGGCTTGGCGAGTAATCTCCCTGAATCTGCCCATGTGGCCAGACCCTAAAACATCTACTAGGAAAGGGACACCCCCATAAAAGATGTAGTAGACCTACATGTCAATCAAAATCTGACCCAGGCTTTGAGCGTGACAGATTGCAAAGTGTGAGATACTGAAGATTAACTTTATTTTATTATTATTTTATAAGCACAAACAAGTTAAAAGTAGTATATAACTGTTTATGTTATAAATTAGTTTCATGATTGATATTGATCATCAAAAGTAACCACGTGGCGAACACTATGGGGCAGATTCACTAAGCTCCGAATTTGCGCTAGCGTCCGATTCGCTCACATCGCAACACTTTGCCAGGCGTAGATTCGCCAGCACAACGCTAATTCACTAAAATCCGAATCTGCGTCCAGGGCGGCGAACGGTGGCAAAGTTGCGATAGCGTTACTGCGGCAAGCGAAGTGAAGTTGTGCTAGTGTTGGCTAATTTGCATATGGCGGGAAGTTAAAGTTGAATGGACGTATATGTTGCAGCCAATACATTACACAAGCCTGGGAAACCTTAATAAAAAAAGAGTTGTTATATTGCCCTACACGAGCCCAGTGTATAGTTTATGTGCCATATGTTAGGAGATGGTGGGGGGAAGACGTGTTACCCCAGAAAAAATTTACGATCTTTTTCAGCCTATCACCCTGAAAATCATCCTTTAGAAACTTTTTCAACTATTTTTTGAGGAACTCCTATCTACTCTATTGCACTTCGCCTGGTCTGAGGTGGCGAAGACAAGACTGGCGATAGAGGTAACGTTTATTAAAATAAAAAACTTCGTGAATTTGCGTAGTTACGTCCCTTCCAAAGCGCAACTTCGCCAGGCGTAAGGCAGCAAATTACCGCTAGACTATCTCCTAGAGAAGATACGCCTGTGCCCGTTAGTAAATCAGCAAAGTAACGAAATGACGTTACGCTGGCGAATTTTCAGTAACATTAGTCACTTCGCTCTTTAGTAAATCTGCCCCTACATCTTTTCCTCCCATGAGGAAATGTCAGTCTAATTTGTGACATCTCCCCCCCCCCCAAATTCACATTACTGCTGTTGGGAAGGAAAACTGTAGTGCAGTTTTTTTTTTTTTTAGAAACATCTTGTGTGCCGATGCTCTAAATTGTAATTGTTATTTAAAATATTGTTTTGTGTAATTTCAGATCAGCCATATGTTGGCCTGACCTACTTGACTGCCCAAAAACTGTGCCAGCAGCTTGTGTATGTGGCCAGACAGTTTGAACTGGAAGGCTGTATTATGCAGCTAGAAAAAGCAATATACCTGTATTGCATATTGTTGCCCTTCTTTTTCAGTTTTCCTCTAATAATCTATACATTACATATTATGAGGTGTTTGAGGTGAATGATAGTAGTAGCACAACTGGGAGGGTGGGCTGGCATTTCCATTTAATTTGCTGGTATGAAATCCTCTGTTAATGAGAGATTGCACATCTGCCTTGACTTAATGATTCTAGGTGAAAAACAGCTTTAGGACCTTGCCCCCCTCATCTTTTGCTTTTAGGATTATTAGGTATGGTTGCTGGAAGCTTAGATTAGATATACATCTGTGCAATGATTCCCCAAATCTGACTAATTGAGAATGAAAAAAAAAAATGAAGGATTCAAAGATAATTTGTTTCCCTATTATAAATTCATGTAAAGCACAGTATAACTTTCTGGTGTTGAATAAATAAATGATGATGATGATTTCCTTTTTCACTGTAATAATAAAACAGTGACATAGCATAAATCCATATAGAGTTCAAAATATTCCCTGTTAATTTATATAATATTTAAAAGGTTTTTTTTAGTAGATTTGGGGGCCCATTCACTAAGCTCGAGTGAAGGAATAGAGGAAAATAAATTTGATTTTCGAAATGTTTTTTTTGGCTACTTCGACCATCGAATTGGCTACTTCAACTACGACCTTCGAAACGAACGTTTCGAACTAAAAATCGTTCGAATATTCGACCATTCGATAATCGAAGTACTGTCTCTTTAAAAATTTCTTCAACCCCCTAGTTCGCCAACTAAAACCTACCGAGGCCAATGTTAGCCTATGGGGAAGGTCCCCATAGGCTTTCCAAGGTTTTTCTGATCGAAGGATAATCCTTCAATCGATGGATTAAAATCCTTCGAATCGTTCGATTCGAAGGATTTAATCGAACGATTATTCCTTCGATCGTTCGATCGAAGGAATTGCGCAAAATCCTTCAACTTCAATATTCGAAGTCGAAGGATTTTAATTCGGCAGTCGAATATCGAGGGTTAATTAACCCTCGATATTCGACCCTTGATACATCTGCCCCTAAATGTATGGTGATTCAAATGACTGGGGAAAAAAACCCTTATTTGGAAAACCAAAGGTCCCAAGCATTGTGGATTAAGAAATTCCATAATAAATAAATTATATATAGTGAATAAAGTACCCTCTCTTGTAAAATATAAGGATATTGTAAGTTACCGAGGAGTTTCATGAGCATATAAAAACACAAGGCCAAAGGCCGAGTGTTTTTATACAGGTCATGAAACTCCGAAGTAACTTCTAATATCCTCATATCTTGCAACTGGGGGTACTTTATTTATTATAATACACAAATTTCAGTGAGTCGTGACAGAAATGACATCAGAACTCACCGTTTATAACTGATGACATCAGAACTCACCGTTTATAACTGATGACATCAGAACTCACTGTTTATAAGGATATAATTTACAATATATTCATGGCTTTTGTGTATTATATATATACACATATTTGCACAGTTATTGCACAACTACCCAGATTGGTCATCATGGAATAGAAACTTGTGACTGGTCTAACAGTATTGGCAATCCTGTACTTCACATGTTTTTTGTGAATGGCCATTTTCTATGGGAAAGTTAAATAGTTAGTTTGGGTTGAAAAAAGACCAAAGTCCATCAAGTTCAACCTCTCCAAATGAAACCCAGCACCCACACATACACTCTACAAACTATATATACCCATACACTAACTCTAGATTTTAGTTTTCGTATAGATTTTGTGCTTGTCCAAGAAATCATCCAAGCCCCCCTTAAAGGCATTAACAGAATCAGCCATCACAACATCACCCGGCAGCATGGGTGTCCACAGAAAATTTTCCAGAGGGGGCACATTCATCAGCCTGCGTCGGGTGATATAAAAAAGTGCAGAACACAGAGACCAGCCAACAATCACCCGACCCCCAGCACAGTCGCTATTTACCTTCCTCTAAGAATCGCTCATGTGCAGGGGACCCCCCAGTATAGGCAGTGAATAGGCAGTGCTATTGGGCGAAGCAGCAGAGTCTGACAAGAGGAAGGTGACAGTCAGTTATTCAGTCAATCAATCAGTGAGTGCTCATTCCTTAGCCCTCCCTCCACAGCCCTCAGTACAAAAGTTCTCCATCCCCTCAGCCCTCAAGTTTTTTATATCATACATCCCAAAATGATGAGGGCAGGAGAATAAAATATGGGCAAAAGAAAAAAAAATGGAAGGGAATGAAAAGATACAGTACATTTTACATTGTCTGCATCATTTAACCATGTAATAGGAGTGTACTGACTGGCATGGCATAAATAGGAAAAAAGTTAGAAAAGGGATGAAGTGCAGAAGAGAGAAGAATGAGCAGGGAGGTACAGGAAAAGATAGAAGAAAGAGAGAGTGGGACAGAAGAACTCACTATTACCTGACCATCCACTATTGCATCCCTACCTCTTACCTAAGAACGCTGTACTGCTGGCAAAAGGGGGGTGAAGACAGGGACACAGAAATAGAGAGTTTTGCAGTTTCCAGGAACCTGCTAAAGCAATTAGGCTGCTGACAGACAGGAACCTGGAAACGACATGATTTCCTGCCATCTCAGCTTGAGGGAGGGAAGCGCAGTGCAGGTCAAAATGCAGGAGTATTGTGTCATTCTAAATTTCTGACCCTTGACAGGACCAATAACATAAATGCAATTTATAGGGGGTCTGTCCAACTGCCATTTGGGCTACACACATTTTTAAGGAACTCACCTTGTTTTTAATTCTTAATGTATAGCAGTTGTAAATCAACAAGGTTGGGGGATCCCAAGTTCTTCATGCTAAACAGATGTACACCTCCACTGTTAAAATCTCAGTTTATGGGTTCCCATCCTTCAGTGTTCCCACATAACAGAATCTATCCTGCACTATTTCAAGGGACAGTGCCGACCCTTGGAATGGTGCTGGACAACTTGAACATGGACTGTTTAACGCTTACTTAAATGACACAAAAGCTAATCCTTCGTGTTGGTAAACTATATTGATTATGCCTCATGTTGTAGTTTGGGATCTTAATTCAGGTCCGACATGGCTAAAGGATATGTGTCCGATCCTTATGGTGAAAGACTGGATTTTATTGCTATCTGGCAGTCATAAACACACAGATCATAGAGCTAGACCATATAAAAATGTCTGCATGTGTAAGTAGCTTAGGTGTTTGATCCAGTTCAGTAGGATCTGAGTATGACTCTACTTTTAAGTCATATTTAAGCAGCTTTTGAGCAGCACCTCAGTCAGATGGAACAAAACTGTGCTATGATGAAACTGGACGTACAGACAATTAGGTCCATAAATATTTGGACACAGACAACTTTTTTTCTAATTTTGGTTCTGTACATTACCACAATGAATTTTAAATGAAACAACTCAGATGCAGTTGAACTGCAGACTTTCAGCTTTAATTCAGTGGGTTGAACAAAAAGATTGCATAAAAATGTGAGGAACTAAAGCCTTTTTCTTAACACAATCACTTCATTTGGACAAATTAAAAAACTGAAAAAAAAAGTTCATTTCTAATACTTGGTTGAAAACCCTTTGCTCATAGACATCACCAGATTCTGGGTTTCCTCCTTTTTAATGCTCTGCCAGGCCTTTACTGCAGCGGCTTTCAGTTGCTGATTGTTTGTGGCCTTTCTGTCAGAAGTTTAGTCTTCAACAAGTGAAATGCAGCTCAATTGTGTTCAGATCAGGTGACTGACTTGGCCATTCAAGAATTTTCCACTTCTTTGCTTTAATAAACTCCTGGGTTGCTTTGGCTGTATGTTTTGGGTCATTGTCCATCTGTATTATGAAACGCCTCCCAATCAATTTGACTGCATTTAGCTGGATTTGAGCAGACAGTGTCTCTGAACACCTAAGAATTCATTCGGCTGCTTCTGTCCTGTGTCACATTATGGATAAACATGAGTGTCCCAGTGCCACTGGCAGCCATGCACGCCCAAGTCATCACACTGCCTCCGCCATGTTTTATAGAGTGTATGATATGTGGTATGCTTTGGATCATGAGCTGTTCCACGCCTTCTCCATACTTTTTTCTTGCCATCATTCTGGCAGAGGTTGATCTTGATTTCATCTGTCCAAAAAATGTTTTTCCAGAACTGTTCTGGCTTTTTTTTAGATGTTTTTTTTTTAGTAAAGTCCAATCTAGCCTTTCTATTCTTGATGCTTACAAGTGTCTTGAACCTTGCAGTGCACTCTCTGTATTTACTTTCATGCAGTCTTCTCTTTATGGTAGACTCGGATATCGAT